>NC_141391.1:153270012-153870012 GCF_034619465.1 Leptosomus discolor
ATGTAGGCAACAGTGTCAGCTTTCAGTCCAGGTTGGTGGTTGTTTTTCTTATGCTGCATCACGTATATAAATAGCTGTCGTTGACGTTCACGGATGATTAATTTGATGGGTTTGTGGTCTGAAAGCTAATAATTTACATTCCTGCTCCACTCCTGGAAGGGAGGCGCTCGCTATTTCTTCCCAGGAATTGCTAACCAATTAGCAATGATTAGCAATTCCTGGGAAGAAATTCATACCCTGTGTATTGCTATGTGATAAGGGGAAATTATAGAGTGGGATTCTACCTGAAATCTTCTAGGCCTGTGGGAGTTCCCCCAACATGTCACAGACTTCTCCACATACATGTTAAGGCAAGCTGCAAATATTGATAAAAGATAGAGAAAAATGTTCATTTTTTACAATGGAGGGGAATTACCAACTGGAATCCCTTGTGGATCTACATTAAGCTCAGTGCTGTTTGAAATATCTATAAACAATGTGGAAAAGTAGGTGGTTAGTGAATGGTTGTTGATGAGGAGATGGTATCAGCTCCCAAAGATGTTTCAGGATGCTCTAATCTAATCACATTTAGAGATCTGCTGTGTATTGAGGTGCTATTATATATAATCTGGCTTGTCATGGGGATCTCAGAGCGAGGGCTGAATGGAATTCAGGAGGAGGAGAAACCTTAAAATTAATGTTTCTCCTAGGTTTGTAAGAAAAAAATCTTTGTTTCAAAAGCAAGATCTACTAAGAGGAATACTACTTGTTCCTTCTGTTACGAGAAATGCTTTGTTGCAAGGCCCAGTTACAAACAAGGAAAATAAAGGCAGTCTGTGCTCAAATGCATTTGTAGTTTAAATACAAAGTGAAGCAGTAGTTGCTACAAACAGGCACAGAATGTGAAGAAACAATGGGAAATGATGGACAGCCATAGTCTGAGAAGTAGAAGTAAGGGTTTTGCATACTGCAGGATTTTTTTGGGGGGGTACAGACACAATGTCTAACTGCTGTTGTCAGCTGAGGCTTAAGAAATGCTTTAAATTCCTGTTGCACATCTGTGTGTTTGTGTCAGAAAGCCCAAGCACAGGAAAACTGATACCAGTGAAATTTTTTTTTGTCTATCCTCCCAGTAAAACGAAGTCCTATGTAATGAACAGGCTTGCAGCAGTGCATAAGTCTCCACCACAAAAAAAAAAAAAAAAATGGCAAAAGGTATGAACCAGGGACATCTTAAACCCTGCCCTTGAGGGATGTAGGTACCATGTGGGAAGAAGGGGTATCTATCACTAGGTGGAAGAGATAGGTCTGCTCTCTCCTGGAGATCAGCCCCTGCACAGGGTCTTTCTCTCTAAAACACAAGTGTCAGTCACCAGCTGTCTCCCTTTACCTAAAAATCCATTAACTACAATTCTCACCTAGGATATGGACATGAGGCTCAAGTTGCTCAGATGAGGGATAAAACAGGTATTTGGAGCATTTGGTAACACTGGGCTTGTGGATGAACCCAGGGGCTGTGTGGACACGGTGTTGTGCTCTGCTCATCTAAGTTCTGGGAGCCTCCTGATATCACAGGTGAAGAGATGCCTTTCTCTCCAGGGTTAGGTACTGTGACTTTTAGTGTTGTCATGTTATTTGATGTTTCTAGATCTGTCAGGGAAGACCTTCCTGTGTTGAGAAGTTTCACTGGTAAAAGACCATTGTGCAGCCAGAGGACTTTGGTATGTCCAGGTATGGCAGCAACTGAGCAGTGAATTTGCAGAAGTAAAATGAGACCCATGTAGGCAAGTAACACCCAGGAGTTAAGGGCTCACAACAGGTAATTGTGTGTGTGCCTCCTACTTTTAGGATCCTCTCTGGCCCCTGAGGGCACTACCAGCCCTCACCGCCCTGCAGTGCCTCCGCTAAGGCCTCCCCACCCATAACCAACGTCCAGGACCCTGGGCACTTGTCCTGGCTCCGTTAACAGGGGTGCCCCTCCCCAGCCCTGTCTCCAGCCCCATCTCCTTTTGGTCCTGATAGGACCCCCTAGTCCTGACTTACCCCTCGCTGTACCCTGTGGAGCTGAGCCCCTTGATGAGATCTTTCAGGTATGGGGTTGCCCTCAGCCCCCTGCTTGTCCCCTCTGCTGGGGCAGCCCCACATGTGGCTGGCCAAAGCACTGGACAGCCTGAATGTGGTGCTAACGGGGCATGTGTAGGAAAGGCAGGTCCATCAGTGAAACACGGGGTGTCTAAGGTTGCTGGGTGTCTCAGAAAGGTGACTTTTGTTTTCTGGGTTGCCTGAAAAGTGCCTACCTTCATCTGAAGCTCTTGGTGCAAGTCCGTTCCCAGATCTCACTCCTAGCCCTTAAGGTGCAGCCATTTCTCGCCTGCCTGAAGCTAACCAGAAGACGAGCTTCATTGCATCTGGGGTTATTAATGCTGCAAGGACATACTAGCCCTTCTGTGTGATACTAGTAAAAATGGATAGCCCTGAACCATGATGTCTTTCAGAAGCAGTGGGTTTTGCTGGTTGTGAGCTGGAGTGAGTATCTGGGTCAAATGCCTGTCAGCCCAGAAGCCTTGTTTTAGCTGCAAAGTTACAACGTTGGCCGGACCAAGCCAGCAGAGACTGAAGAGCAGCCAGAAATACCGGCTTCCCTGTGGTGATTCAATCCAAGCCATAATGCCTCCCATCTATGCGAGGAGTGACCTCCTGGAAGCGATGGCTGCTAAAGAGCTCTAGATCAGCCTAATGCTTGCTCTCGTTATCAGCTGAAAGTATAGCCATGGTCCCACATGTCCCCAGAGCTGTAAAGTGGTGGGGTTGGGCCCACGATTTACCTTCTCTTTGCCAATCCAGCACCACACAGCAGCTGCAGGATGGGAGATGACCATGAAAGTTGGAGCTGCTCAGTCATGATTTGGGTAATGGAAACTTAAAGGTTTCCTTAACCTATTGAAACAGATGTAGAAATGGACAATCCCCCTTATTTCTGTGGGAGTCCAGTGACACAAAAACCAGACAAACAATGGTCCTGTATATCCGTGTCTGCAATTGCTTAATTATCCTTGTAAGTAAGGAGAGCTACAGTTCCTCAGCACGACATGTATCTTAGCATTATGGCCTACCGTAGGGTATTGTTAGCCGTTTATAATGCTTAACTTTAATGTTAAACAAGGCAAGCTGTTTCAGAGCCCAGGATAAATCCTGACTGCCAAATAGAAGGGAAGAAGTCCAGGTGCAGCTGTGTAAGCACTTTAATTTTTTTGTGCATGTGAACCTCAAATAACCCTGAGGAATTCGTTATTCCATCTCTATCATGAGCACACAAACAAACATATTTTCTATAAATAGCAATTTCATTAACAGTGGTACGTAAAGGAGCCTCTTGCATGTGTGGCTTTGATATTGCGGTTACGCTCAACTAGTGGATCATTTTTAACATTTATTAGCTATAACCATGATTACTAAAGAAACTTTTAGGCTATATCTGTACACATATATATAAAAAATGGTGTATAAAAATAAATATACACACATACACGTACACGTACATATACATATACATAAATACAACTCTGCAGCCTTTTTAAAATACACTGAAGCTCATGTGAGGAAGGAAGAGCAAAGCACAGAGAGACTACCACCACTGTTGGAGACTTTCCTAGCTGGCTGAAAGCAATGCAGCTGGCTCTTTGATACCTGTCTTCCAGTTGGGTTATGGCCTGCTGACGCTTATTTGGTCAAACACATTTGCGTAAAGAGGAAGAGTACTTCAGAAGCCAACTTTTAAAAAAACCAAACCAAACCAAAAAATCCAATGCATGGTGCCTGCACTCAGCATAGGCAGCTTTGGTAGCTGATATAACAATCCTTCAAGTGCTACAGAAAGATCAGTATTCCAGAACAACTGCTAATTATCTTCAAAATTTGTTGAGATATTTACTAGGGACTGGCAAATGTTGTAAGTCCACCTTTTCACTTACTGTGACTAGTTGGTCTTGCTTCTTTAGAGGTCTTCACCTCATATCTCTGGTCACAATAGCCTCAGAAAAGCCCTCTCTTCCCAACCACAAGAAATGGAAATGTTCAGAGCCGTGTGCCCTCCATAAAGTATTGTTTCAACTTAAAGTGATGACAAATCCTGGGAACAACCAAGGTTGGAGCTGGGGAATGGGAATAATGCAGAAGAGTCAAGTCAGGTGGGGAAAAACAGCTGGGGAAAAGATACTTCAAAGAAACTTTCTTTACCTGTGAGATTTAAGAAAGGTGGTCTTTGTCCGACCAAGATTTCTTCAGCCTTTTATCACAATTGTATTTCCTTTGTGTGGCTACTGTCCTATGGTAAAAAAACCCAACTATTGAAAACCAAAGGGAAACCTTTCTGTTCATTGTAATCCCTTGACTGGCTGCCTAGGTAAGATAACATTTTTGTCTCGGGGTAAATAAAGATCACCTCTGCTTTCTTCTTGAAGCCAAATTTCAGTGTTGATTTGAATGACAGATAGCAAAGCACAATCAAAGGATACATTTATAAATGATCAGGAAAAAAAGGATTTAAATGCAACCATCCAAAGATATGTGGTAAATCCATTAAATGCTATCAGAATTATTAGACTATAAATCAGTTACAAAAGATTCAGGGACACACCAGCTCAAGATACCATGCAGCTGCTATGGGACAAAGTACGTACTTAGAAAGGTAGGCATTAGCTGTGAATCATACTACACGATATAGACATTTTATCATAGTGACATTTATACTTCATTTATTTTATTTTGAAGCAGGTAAGTCACTGTATTTTGCAGGCAGCATTTTTTTTTTTTTTTCATAAGACTGCACTTTAACAGTTGAAAGCCTTTTTGCTCATACGTGTTCCACTTGCTCTTTCCAGTTTACAAAGAGGTTTTCATGTCAGCGTCTTCCCTTCAGATTATGTGTAATTTTTGTTTGTTGCCTGGTGCACAGTAGCATGGTCCTTGTATCTTTTAGAGCTTACCTAAAGAGTCATGACAACTATGTGTAAATACTGGGATGAAAGAACCGCTGACTTGCCAGTCAGCAGTAGTTTGAGGTGGAAAAAGACAGGGTGCAGAGGGTTTTGCTGGAGAAATGAAGACGTCCTTTCACCTGGCTAGCCATAATATGTGAAATGCAGCAGCAGTACAGATCCAGGACTCCTGAAGGGCCCCCACGCTGCTTGCGGACACTCGGGGGATAATTACAGTTGCTTCTGGTTCAGCTGAGCTCCCTCAGGGATTGCTGGAGGCTCCTGCAGCTGGGCAGGTGCCTGGTGGTGCTGGGATGTGGCCACCCTAATCCTTTCCACTGTGGTGTTCCCCATGGTCTTGCTGAGGGGATGGGTGGTGAGCTCCAGCCTGCCCTTGCTGTCCATCTGTCCTGCTGCTCCTGCCATCCCAGACATGCAGCTGGGGGTTAAGAGGGGTGCTGCTCTGGGGCTGAGGTCCTGGGAGGCTGGGTGGCCACCTCTAGCCAAGGCACAGCTCCAGCCTGTCTTTGGGAACACCGTGTGCTGCAGAAACAAAGGCCCAAGTACATTTTCTATGTTTTGTCCTTTTTTTTCCTCCCTTAATAATGAAGTTATACCAGGAACTAATTTAGCTTTGGCATGCATAATTTCCACTGTGTTTATAATGAGTTTCCTTTGTGCTGAGCAGCTTGATTTTTGCTTGGTTGTTTAATATTACCTGATCTGTTGCACTGTGATGGATGATTAATCTTTACCAGTCGTGTTATTAAGAAGTTCCTTCAAAGTATGAATTTAAAAGTCTGCACTTCCCTTTCTCCCTTTATAGAAAGCCTGGGCACATGTTGCATTTCATTTCTAATTACGTATGTTAGGGTGAATTATGTGCTATTACTCAAAATAAATTGCTCTTTGATGTAAGGTCAGCGTAGGAATGGACGGTTATAATTATACTGAGTTGAAACAGAATTTAGTACTATTATGCCTAGTCCAAAATAATTTTGTGTGTTTTACAATAGAATCAAATAAGCAATTTGCCATTGTTTCTCAGTTCAATGTGGCCACTATGAAAGAATTTTTTCCTTTGTAGGACTGAGCTAAAAATGCAAGTGGTATGTGAACGGCATTGACAGAGGCGGAGGAAAGGTGATCTTTTCTAGTTCACCGTCTCCTATTTCCATATCCCTTCAAAGGGAGCAGCCACTGGGTGACTCACTGCACTGTCACTTCAGTTCATTTCACTTCTGCAAACATGCTGAGCTCCCAATATGCGTGCCAGTATTTATCATAGGAAGACACCACTCCAGCATCTTAGCTGCTCTGTGGAGTAACATAGAACAGAGATGTATACAATTCGGGGTAGGGGGAGAAAGGGAGGACACACACTTTGTTTCCAGTCATTTAAAGATCCTGTGGATGTTCCTGGGGTTTTTTTGGTGATAGATGCTGATCCTTTGCCACACTGGAATGCACAGACAGTGCTCCGCTGGAGCAAATCAAGCATCTGCTTTTAACACAAACACAGGACTTTTTAAATGAGAGGACTAAACGCATTCCAGTTGTCAGACCTTGGCTTCAAGGGGTTTGGTTATTTTGGTTAATCTGTAGCTAGCACACACATTGTGCTGCATGGAATTTGTTATCAGCTGTAGTTACAGACTGCTCCAAGGCTGTATGGAGCTGTGAGTCTCTCCAGCATTCACAGTTCTGCTGTTGGGCTGTCTATTTTACAAGAGCATGTATGTGTTTGCTCCATTTTTATTTTAATTATTGGTGGTGAATATGCTTCAGGAGTGAAATATGTTTTGTCAGGAGAAATCTGGAAGTGCTTCCTCAGGAGAAAAATAATTAGAAAAGTTAATGCAATCCACTCTGTAAAAGACTTTAAACTCATTTGCTTGGAGATATGAAGCAGATGTTTTGTTCACAAAACTATATTAAATTAGCCCTAGGGGTGTCCCTTACTGTTTCTCAAGTACAGCAAAAATGGCAAATTAAATATATATAAATTTTAAATATTGAAGAGAAAGTTGGCTTTCAAACGTGTACAGTGGCCGATGCAAACTGCAGTCATTTTACTGCATGCTTTGTTTCATACAGACCTTAGGAGAGTGAAAATTGGAATGGTAGCTTTTCCGTATTAAAACGGTAGATCTCCTTGGACAGGCTTGTAGGAATGTGATTTTAACAGGATTGTAGCATCAATACTGAAAGCCCTGACCTGCAAGTCAGTTCCTTACAACAAATGGAGACTAACTTTGGGAAGAATTTCCTATTGAGGTAAACAGACAGAGCCAATGCGTTGCCCCTGACTGAGGAGGGTTTGCTCATTTTTTGTAGAGAGGTTTTCAGGACAGGTTGTATGTGCATACAGAATGGTAGGAGGCCTCATCCTGCTCTTTTTGGGCTTTCAGACTACCTGTGCTGGGCCATAAGAAGCTGAAGTGTGCTGGGAGTCTGGCCCAGCAGCAATCTCCCTTGTGTTTGATATTTCCAGTACACCAGCTTCCATCAAGTTGCTCTGGCACAGCAATAGTAACACTCACCTGACGCAAATCATATCCATGACTCTCACTCAACGCCTGCTTGTGCCTATCTGGCTAAAATTTTGGCTGCGATTCCAACACACAGACTTCTTCATAGGATGTTTTAACACCCAGATGTTTCAACCAGAAGAGGCAGAGGCTAGCCCTTAGTGGAAAAAACTTTTTGATTGAATATTTCAAAGTGAGATAAATCTGTTGTTGGGCTGAATAGAAAAACAGTCTTAATCTCCCATCAGTTTTAGAAACGTTTGTGCAGATCGTGTTTCCTCCCGTAATGCAGAGAGGAAATGGATTTTACAGCACACAAAGAACCTTGTGCAGTTATTGGTATGAGCATGCCTCAGACCTGTTGTGACCCCACTGTTGGTGCTGATGTGGGATGAATTGCTGGAGTCAGAGATGCACAAAAATTATTAAAATGGGAAATTTTGAGTTCTGTGAATTTCACCCCTTTGAGGTTAGCAGTTCCATCCGTCATTTCAGTTACAATAGGCTTGTTTTCTCTGCAAATAATTTTTCATTACAGAAAGCATAGCCATCCCTCTGCTGGGATCAAGGCATACATTTGCAAGGAACAGGGGTAACTTTGGGGCTAAGATAAGAGAAGATGTTTCTCCAGAAAGCACTTGAGAGGAATTAATGCTACTCAATGTTTCTTGATTGTTGCTTGAGCCAAGATCTCATGTGTTTTCTAAGGCTGATGGGACAGCAATATAAAACTTCTGCATTGTTTTCACTTGTTCTATATGCTTAAATTTATTACTTCCCCTTTGTCTGGCTAAACCCAAAGATATATGATATAGGAAAAGCTACTTGGCATAAATACAGAAACGCAGTTCAGTCTGAGGCACAGAGAAAACAACTGCAGAGGCAGATTTCTTAATGGTATGTGAGGTTTTCATTTTATCACTTCGCTTTTTCCCAGGTCATCTGTCTGGGTGACAATAAACGTATTCCCCTCATGTATGCCCAGTCTCAAGCTCTCCTCTCACAGCTGTAAAGTGCTAATAAGGCAGCTGCCCAGTAATCTTCCATTGTTTCCTGCTTGCATTTTAATTTTTTTTTTCAGCAATTCTGGCATCTGAAATGTGATTTATTTATCTTTTATCTCTATTCAGCTGAAGACATTACAGCACTTGTGCTGGATAGTGATGCCCTTCCCAGTAACGCTCTGTTTGGCTGCCCCTTTCCATGGTTTGAGCCCAAGTGAACTTGCCTTAGCTTGGGAAAGAGGAAAGCTCACCTCCCTGGCCTCCATCCTCTTCCCTCCCTTCCCCCTCCAAGGTTCTCTCCCATGGGAAGTGGGAGTCTATAATAAACAGGGTACCCAGCCATGGTCTGCTTGGCTAAAGGGCCTTCTGCTCAAGTCAGGCTGGCTGCGGTTGTTTCTTTCCTTTGACTGGCATTCTGCTCTCCTCAGAATCAAAGTTTACATGCCCCATATTAACCAAAATATCTCCAAATTCTGTGTAACTGAAAGGAAAGGTGACCTGTGCCTTTCATTTGTTATCTCATCACTCAACAAGAAGTCCTGAGGAAGGGATTCTTATCCTAAAGAGTTGCTGTCTTTCTAGAGTTCATCAAAAAGTGTCAGAAACATTTCTTGCCTTCTAGGATGTTTGGCACCTCACTTAGTACCAGCAGCCTGAGTCTACATTGGAAAATGTGATCCAACTCAGCCTGTTCATATACAGTTATTCACAAAAACACAGGAAAAATGGAGGCAACAACAGGCTTGAATGAGTCTTTTGAATTTGAAATTACAATGGCAAGGTGTTTTCCAGGCACCTGCCATAAGAGAAAACTAAAAAAAAACCAGAACCAAACCAAACCAAAACCACACTCCCCGAAAAACAACAGAAAAAAGCAAAAGAAAGAGACATTGGTGGGGTTCATATCACTGACGTGCTCTGGCTGGGACACCTCCATAGGCTGTGTGTGGCCATAAGCTACTGTTCATCTGGGGAGTCACTGAGGCGTTCAGGGCTGTCAGACCAGTGTCTTCTCCTGGGTCTTCAGGCTACCACAACACAGCCAGGTTGTCTTCACTTAAGATAAAAGGCACCCTCCAGCAAAGAGGCCTATTGGCTTCAGCTGACTCACTTATGGTATATGAACCTGGAATTGCCATCTTCCTGGTCCCATATTGCTCCGCATCATCTGGCTTTTATTTTACAATCCCTCCTATCCCGCTCTCTTTTTTACCCTGTATTGATTTCCCTGGCCAAAGTGACTTAACTGCTACAAAGCACTAAAATCATGCCTTCAAAAGCCCAGTTGCTGGTATGCGGGAGGGAGTTTGTGGTTAAACTTTTTACTTCCTCAGCAGTAATATTGCAAGTTGAATAGAGTACCGGGGTCAAAAGTGTCTTTTTCTGGCTTAATTCCTTCCTCTCCTCATTTGTACATGCTTGGTTTGTAGGAAACGTGAGTGTGTTCCAACAGCAGCAGCTCTGGCCCCAACAATATTTTCTTGTTCCCCACAGTCTCAAGTGCTCAACACCATCTGAAAGGACTGTCAAACCATCACAGAGGAGTTTCACCTATCAAAGGTGTTGTATAACAAAAAGGAATAAGAATATTTGGTTTAAAGTGTGTTTACTGTATTAGGCTGAATGCATTTTTTCCTTTTTTTCTATTTTTTTTTTGATGATCGTTTTCATAGTTGAAATGTGGGTACTTGCACATGAAACTGCAGACAATAATTCTTAGCTTTTGATCAGTAAACATTGATTTTATTGTCGTAATTCCTCTTGTTTTACTTGGACGCCTTCTTATCAGAATCAGAGGTCCTATGAGATCCCTAAACAATAATCTTACTTTGTTATGTGATAGCCTGTCATGTTTTATTTCCAAAATACGTTTCAAGTTACATTCACACTCTAAATGCCTTTAATAATTTGATTCTGTTGAGTCAAAACACTCTTGGGTCCAACTCATATACACTAGAACTGCCTTATGTGGCCACATGTCCTCTTGCAAAATTCCTGGAAAAGTGAGGAATCCATTGGCGATTAAGAAAGTACACAAGTTCACTCTAATGAGGAAACTAAAACTCATTCAAGGCAGGGTGGGGTTGGTGGTACACTGTTAACCAAAGGATTTCATGAGAAGCAAGCTGTTACCTCTGGAAATTTGCTATTCAGCAGCACAGGAATTCTGATCAATTGCTCCTGGCAGTGTTATGTTACACCTTCATCAGAAAGGCTCACTGGAACAGGACCTGGACTGCCCAGTTCCTACTGCCAGCAGTCTGGAAGCATTTAGTCCTGTTTTGTTTTGTTTTGTTACCTTGGACCTAAATATTTATAGCACCATCTGTGAAAGAGAGATTGGCTGGTCCTATCACGCTGCATTGTGGAGGTATACGCTGGTATGCATATCCCTCTGGCTTTCTAGGGTATGTGAGCTGAGAAAGTTTAACTAGGGGTCTCCCACCCATGGGATGTGTTACCTCTGAGGTCACTGGGGACTTCTGTGCATCTCTGGTCCTTTTTATTTTTTTTTTTTTTTTTGTGTCCTCCAGTTCCCTTTGTTTTTGGTAATACAAAAAAAAAAAAGAAAAAACTAGAAGTAGGAAAGTATTTTGTTCAGTCCAAAATATAACTTTTATTTTTGCCCCAAAATGAGATGTTTTCTCTTTTCTGGCAAATCTTAATTGAAAGCTTTTTCAGGGTTTCTGAAATGATGGTTTCTTACCCGACACTATTGAGATTTGGTTTATAAGAGAAATCACCACGGTCTGCCTTCCAAGGCAAATGGGTTAATGTTATTGGGGAACTGCTCTGCGGTGGCAGTGTGGGAGTGCATGCCCAGCAAGGAGGGAAAACTATGCAGGGTTGAGTGGAGTCAGGGGTACAGAAGTTTTTGTGCTAAAACCAACAGATAGGAGCAGAGAGGCACCACCCTTC
Source organism: Leptosomus discolor (assembly GCF_034619465.1). Taxonomy (NCBI): domain Eukaryota; kingdom Metazoa; phylum Chordata; class Aves; order Leptosomiformes; family Leptosomidae; genus Leptosomus; species Leptosomus discolor. Next base: position 153,281,422 of record NC_141391.1, read on the forward strand.
CCGTTCCATCTGGCGTGCTGGGGAGGGGGTGCTGCAGCCCAGGCTCATGAGGCCAGCTAAGGGTGCCTCTGTTGTCCCCCTCCCTTGAGTGCCTGTCACATGCAGTGCTGGTCTGCGGGCGATCTTGTGTCTCGGGAGAGCAGACCAGCCCTTGGAGCTGCTCCTCCTCTGCAGCGTGAGTCCTGGGGAGACAGGGCACAGCAGAGCAGGAGACCTTCGTGTGCTCCTCTTTCCTCTCCTCCGCCCTCAGCCCATGCACCCAGCTTTGCTGCAGCCACGCTGTTGTCGGTGTCGCCCCCTCAGCCCATGCACCCAGCTTTGCTGCAGCCACGCTGTTGTCGGTGTCGCCTTGCTAGGTAAGGCGGCAGCAGGCGCAAGGTCCCAGCGGCGAGGCTGGATCCTTTCATCACTGACTCTAGTGAAAATTATTGCCACTCCAGATAAACCCTGAGCTGGTCAGGTGTGGCAGCGGTTAGACAGTGCCAGGTGAGTCACAGCACGCTCTGTGGTGGCACCTTCCCAGGCAGAGGCCAACGCCTTCCCCTTGCTGCTCCGCTGGGCTGGTTTCGAGCAGTGGGTCGGCCCCAGCAGCAACGAAGGGCTGTGCCGGACATGGGCTGGGGCTGACAGAGAGAGGCACCATCTCCTCCTGCCACGGCTTCCTTTACAGCTGTGAGTTCACAGGGATGTACTGATTTCTCATGCATAAACTGTGGCTGCAGTAAAGCACAGGAGGGACCTTCAGTGTAAATTGCGTGTGAAAAATCAGAATAATCCCATTTGAACCAAGGCTGAGAATGGGTGCGGCTTTCCCGTTTAGAGTTCAGCAGGTCAGCTGTAAAAGAAATATCTCCAATACCTTCTTATTCATATGAGTAATCTGATATCGTTCGTCAAGTGTAGATATGCTGTGGTTTGCAGGGCTAAACCCCTGCTGTAGACAAAGGACTCAGGGGAGTGAAACTGTGTTAGTCAATTCCTCCCTTGTCGAGTAAGGCAGGGAGCTGTAAATACGACCCCACCCCGAGCTTTTGACTCCTCTGCGCTCAGGCAGCCATGGAGCAAGGAGAGTGCCTTCCTGAGTGGTGGCACTTAGGGACATGCACCCGCTACTCACATCCCACATCTGGAATGGCTGAAACCTACACAGCTGGGGCAGCCTCCCCTTGGGTGCTTGTTTTGGTTTTCTTCCTCTAAGGCTTGCTCAAGAAGATTGAGGGAGCACCAGGGAAATGTAGTAGCACTAGTTAGTGGTATTTTGGGCACCAGAATTGCAGCTTCTCTCCTCACCAGCAGGTATAGGTGAGGGGCTTTCTTTTAGCACATATCCAAACTTTGTCCCTGTTTCTCCACAGAAATTATCCTAGTGAGTCCCAGCAGTAGCTAATGAGGTCCCTCCTTGACAAGGTCAGCTTTTGACTTGGGCACCTCCACTTTGTTCAAGCCTCAAAATACTTAGTTAGCTCCTTCCTTAAATCCTGTTGGCTCTTGTGGGATGACTGCACTGACTAGGGACTACCGGTGCCCGGCCCATCTATGGCTCAGATGCTGTACCCTCTTGGAGGTCTGATGCTGCAACTTTTCACCATGCAAGTCCTCAGCTAATCCAGAGGAGGAGCTTGCTTTGGCCAGCGGTTCAGAAACAAGGCTTTAAGTTACCAGGTAATATCCAAACGGCTTAGGTTTATGACTTGCACATAATGCATGCAACTGCAGCCCTTCCAATTTTAATGAAATAATGGGCTGTGATATGTATCTTTATGACTTGTTTAGTGGTTGTGTTCCTGACTCAGTGGGCAATCTAAGAAAATGCTTCCTGAAATTAATTACTTTGGGGGCAATTAACATCATCCATGATCATGAAACAATGCAAGCAACAAGGCTTCTGGTTTTTCTCATCTGCCTAGGGAGGAAGTACAGGTCTGGGACCTGAGTCAAATAGCTTCAAGCAAGAGGAGACTTGAAAAGGATGACTCTTCTAGTCCTCCGAAGGAAAGAGGAAGGGAGAAGCTCTTTCCAGCCTCTAACATACAAGGTTATGACCCACTTTCCTGGGTCACCGCATGAACGGAGCATGATGGGGTGGTATGATAGGCATGCATGCAAATGTTGAGATAGTCTTTTTCTGGACTACTTCTCTTCTGATTAGCTAATACTTGAGTTTCAGGGCACCTGGCTCACTCTGTTGTTCCTTGAAAGCCCTGACCTGCAGTTGTGGCACCACAAACTGGCCAGTGATAAGACTGGCTAGAGACCTGTGACAGGACTCAGGGACCTCACTGAAAGACACTTATAAATCAATTGCGTGAAATAATAGCAAGAAAGAGGATAGCTAAGAGATCCAGTTACTGTCATTGTTGTGTTGATTTCTCCTGAGGACTGCAGCCTTCCTCCTCTGATGAGTAAGGTGCTCGTCAGGCCGTGCATGTTAGAGCCATAGCCAAGGCTGGTGACATGCCAGATCGAAAAGTGCTGGGGCATCTGCAGGCAGAGCCTCAGCCTGTCCCTGGCCTAGTGCCACACATGACTGACACCCAGGCCAACTGTCTGGAGAGCTAATCAGGCTCAAAGGAGCACAGCAAAGAAGGTGAAAAACAGAGAAGGAGGCATCAAATAAATGCCGGAATTGATGCAAGAGAAGGCAGAGGGAAAGTATAGTCATGAGGGAGGAAAATGAACCATTTAATTTGGTTAAACTATTGCAAAACCACACTCTGAGACAGCAATGACATCCAGATCAAAACACAGATCCCTGTCCTGTATGATGCTGTTGTGGCTCCCTGCCTTTACTTTGTCGTCCACAGTAAGTGTCCTTCAATGCAGGCCTTGGGCTTCTAAGTGCTCCATAAAACTGCTGGATGATCATGTGTTGAATAACCTCACTAAGGAAGCATTGCAAATACTTGTCATTTGCAGCTAGTTTAAAACTAGTCGGCAACCAGGACAGACTGGAGAGGTGTTCTTTACAAAGACAGTCAAAGTACAATTAACCAACGGTTCAAAATACCTTGAGGCAATGCCTCTTCGGTTTCATTGATTTGTTTTTTCTCTTTCAGTTCAATTCAAAGCAAATTAAGTTTCACCTTAAATCATAGGACATCTTTCTGCTTGTTGCCAGTCTTCTTTTGTTGAGCTTGTGTGAAGATCCAGTGGTGATGGCAAACCAGGGAGCCTACTTGCCTCCTGTTGCTCCAGCTTAATTTCAATGGGAGAAGCATTTTTCAAATTTGGATGACAGAGGCTGTTGTGAGATCACCTAGTAAATCCGTAGCAGGCAGTGTATTAAGAGCTCTCAGTCTCTGTCCTTAGTTGTTGTCGGAATGGAGCTTCATATATCATACCAGAGATTAGATTGGTTTGACTGGTCTATAAATTCCTCGCCTGCCTTTTATCCTCTCTAACGATAAGCATTCTGCTTACCATTCTGTGGTCCTTTTGAACCCCACCACTTGTGCTGGAGATAATTGATTATCTCCAGAGATTATTTCAGTTTAAGTATTCTAGTGTATGTTTTACTAGACCCTAACAACTGCAATGTATATTTTATTAGATTAGTGATTAACTTGTTTTCTGCCCAGTCCGTCTTGTTTCATCTGTCTCCTTTATCTTTGCAAGATTTTATGTATAGCTCAAGAGTCCTCTTAGACCACTGCCTGATCTATGTGAAAGGTTGAAAATTAGCTTAGGCGTTTGACTTGGCCAATTCTTATACTGTACTGGGATTAACAAGAAAGCAGTTATGCCACTGAAATAAATACAGATCAAACTTCTTAGATGGCTACGTAGCTGGACATACTACAGACTTTACTAGAACTATTTTTTTCATTTACCTCTTTAGTTTAGAACTGGAAGAGAATATACAGCACAGGGGAAATGAAAAGTATGAGGAATGATTTTATTAGCATAAACACCAATGTGAGTATTCCCTGTAAAAGGAAACGTATTATCCTAAGAAGAAATCTGAGCAGATCTCAGCTTCTGCAAAACAATTTCTGCAGAGCTATAAAACTATAGAGCTGAAATACAAAATGTTATGTTCTGTCTGAAAATCTGGTCATTTTAATTAAGCTGTCTTCTTCCATTCTGGCCAAGCTAGAAACGTCATTTTCTTGAATGCTTAGAAGATGGTTTTAGTATTGTCATTAAAGGAGATATATTTGCATGAAGCCTTAAATGCTCTGAGAGTGAATTGGGAGCAGTTTGCAGCCAGGCTCTCCAGAGGGTTCTTAAGAAACCAGTTGGATCCTGCCCTCCCTGGCAGGCAGAACTGCCTGGCCTTGTGTTCCCAGGGGCGAGCAGCAGGGTGGCAGCACTGCCAGCGTCTCACCCTTGTGGGCAGCAAAATGCCGCACGGATATTTCAGTGACAGCCCCGGGTGCAGATTTCTGTACTGAGGCTGCCTATAAAGACAGTCTGGCTTTTAGGCAAACTCCCCACCAGACAAACACACACGCACACGCACGTGTGCGTGCACACACGTACACACACACGCCTTGTGGGAAAACTGTTGTTAGCTGTCTGGAGAGCCAGAGGGTTGCTCTGACACGCTGACACACCTCTGATGCAGCCAATGTAAAGTTTTTTCCCCTCTGGAAATGTTTAAAGCTGGTCTAGATGAACTTCAACATTTCACTTGTTAAAAGAATCCATTCTCTTATATGTTTTTTTCTCATTCTGGAAGAAACATGTTTTGGAAGTTTCTGATTTCAGGTATGATTATTATTATCATTATGAGAAGGGTATGCTGAAATGCAAAGGGTTTATTTCTAACAAGGGGTTCCTTGCCCAAAATTGGATAGAATAACCAGCTGTTCTAGTTTACCTGAGCTCTTTACCCTTCTAATCCTCCTTTCCAATCTGAGTGAGAAACAGGGTCTTGTCGGTTTTCCATGTTTGCATTTTTTTAGGTGCCAGGTGATTTTGTGGAGCTGGTAGGTAGATAAGTCACTGCTGCTCTTGTCCATGCAGGGTGCATTTAAAAGTACTATTTTAAATATGCCATGTCCTCACTTTTCTACAGTTAAGTTTTGGCAGGGGACTTCACTTTGTGGTCACACTGCAGACGTGTTTTAATGGCAACGTTCAAAATGCAGCAAAAGCTTATATCTAAACTTGGCACCTAAACACCTCCTTCCAGGATTGTGGGGATGGCTTGCCAAAGTAAGTTCTCTTCAGCATTTATCTGTGCATCTGGCCCTCTCTTGGCACGGGGTGGGCCAGTGCAGTGTGAAATGAAGTTACAACTTCAGCATAATGTTGAAATGTAATAAATTAAAGCCTCTAGCCAAATGAAACTCGTAATTGGTATGTCGCTTTCAAGTGAGAGAATGGCTCAGGCAGGTTCAGAGTTCTGCCTGAGTTGCAGAACTGCTGTAATTATCCTGTGTGGTTTTTAACTGAGAAAAACAGAGAAAAAGACAGTGCACTAAGTTTTAGAACTACAGTCTGCTGCAAATATGCAGCTGGCATCTAAGGGTTTCAACCAGATTAAGTGTTCGTGAACAGTAAGGCAGGGTCAAAAATTGCTATTGCCAACGCAGGCCGAGTTACTTGTAAAGTACTATGAATTCTTGTGGACATAGACATTAGACTGTCATTAAGACTGTAATTTAATTTCAAGATTAAACTCTTCCTTTCTGTTCCAATGCAGATACAGAGCATGTGCTGGAAATATGAGAAGACAGACTAAAAAATGTAATTTTACTGCTGGTTCTTCCTAACTTTCAACGCTTGACTTTTTTCTCTCATTCCTGAGGACATTCTTCTTATAACCAATGTACTTGAAATTGTATAGGCACACAAACACATGCACACATATAGAGAGGGACACTGGAATTTGGTGTGCCTGAAGAGATTTCACACCTTTCTAGAAACAACCTAGGTGATATGAAAGCTCTTTTGGCAAAAGGGTGCCCTCGAGCTAGCATATTGTGTGAGGAAGCTCCTACAATAAATATGTGTGGGAGTTGCTGAGTATATTTAATCTACATTTGTCTGTTAGAAACAATAAATCTTGAAAAAAAAAAAAGTTGATTGTTATTTGACCTTGAAGGTGGAGTAACACCCAACCAACTCCTGGACCTGTTGTGCTTATAGCAGTCCGAACACTCATGAACAGAGGAAGTGCTGCTCAGAGCATTGATGCTTTTTGATATCAAGTTTGTTTGATAGCTATCAAAAGTAATTTCTCAGGAAAGAACAAAAGAAAGCACTTTATCTGAAGCAGGTACTTGCAATTCATGTCAGTATATATATAATCAATGTTTCCAAAACATAAACTGGACTAGTGCATTGTGCATCTGCCAATTGGCAGCTCTGAGAGACAGCACATCACTTCTAAGCTTCACCCTCTTGAAAGTGTCTTCAAGCATTCAGGGGCCAAAGTCAGATCAGGGAGATGATAGAAGTCACTGAAATTACAGGCCATTCCAACTGTGAAAAAGTGGTGTTAAGTGACAGATTGATCCATATCCTTGTGGCCTTTCTGATCTCTTGGAAAATTTCTCTAGGTCTTTGTCAGATGGCTGAGATGCAATTATGTAATTTTCCAAATCTTAGTCTGAAGTTGAGGCTGGGCTGCAGGGCTGTCTGTATCAAGCTGGTTTATACAGCTGAGTTCAGGTGTGATAAGCTGTAGTATGGATGGATTACTTATATATTTGGAAAAAATCTATGATTTGTATTTTTAATAGTAAGAACAAACTATATATTATGAAAAAAATTACTAAACCAATACATTTCTGGCTTAGCTAATCCTGCCCAGTCTATAACTCTAAGTTACACAGACCTCCCCTTTCTTATTCTTCCAGCAAGGATGAGAAGGTGACGTATGGCCTCACAGCCACGTGTGCTTTATGTTCAGGAGGGCTCCACAGTGTTCATTGCTGCTACAGGACATCAGTAAAGAGCAGCTCCCTTCCAAAGCGATGTATCTACTGAAACCAGAGAGGACTATTAAAAAAAAAAAAGAAAAAGTGGAAGATTTTCAAGTTAGTATATGGTCATATAACTGTGCAATTTTTAAAGAAAAGATTTGATTGATATTGCTATTACAGCCTCCAGCTCCACAGACATAAGTGAGCATTGCCAGGAATAGTGATAGTTTTGTTTCTAAACTGTTACACTGTTCTGAAACAGTAAGTTGCTATGGATATTCCCATTGCCCTAAAGAACAGATTTGGTAGTAACTTAACCTTTTTTTTTTTTTTTTTTTTTTTTTTTTTCCCCCTAGCATACAGCTCTGTTCGTTCATTTCATATACATGTGGGCTCCTAGCAGACACTGATACAATTCCACTTAGTGCAACAATGGTCCTTTCAATAAGATTTTTCGAAGGATTAAAAAGCAACATGAACAACAACAAACTACCACATCAGTACTTTGCTGAGGAAGTGGCATGGATTGTCACTGGAAAGTAATGTGAGGTGGGTATTTTAGGGGAGAATGGAGCTATGTCCTTGTGTGTTTGAGATGGCAAAGGTGAGGTTAATTCATGCACTGCTCTTCTAGACAATGCCAGAGAAGACTAGTTGTTTTGAAGGACACCTAGTTCATAACAGATTTTATTGGTGCCAAGAGACTTTCATTGATCTGACAGGTGAGCAACAATAAATAGATCACCTTTAGGTGCAGGAATCCAGTATACTCTTCAAGAACAGGTAAAACTTGTTGGTCTTTTCCTGCAGTACATTCTGAACTGTAACATTTATACAAAGAATGAAGTTTGAGCAGAGTGTTCAGGTTGTTATTTCCTCTGTATTTTGTATACCAGAGGCTTAAGATACTCAATATTAAAGGGTAGTTTTGTTCCCAAATGGCATTATGTAATTTTTTTCTTAAAGTGCCTACCTGCTTTAGGAATAAAAATTTCAATTTTATATGTGACTTGTGATGGCAGCTAGGTTTCTTAAGGCCTAAAACATCTTGAAAGCAAGACTCTAGGGTAAACTTTTCCTATATGACCAGGTCTTTGGTGGTTTCTAAACCACTTACCTTCACTTACTCAATTACCTTGTATCCGAACTCTGTGCTCGGGCTCTGCAGGGTAGCATGCATCTCAGTTTTGTAAGGACAGGACTAACTCCTCTATTAGTAATTACTGCTGACTAGTTCATACATTTTCACAAAACTGTAACTGAGGCTGGTCAATACAGCAAAATTGCTGAGACATGGGGCTTTTAGCAGATATTCCTTAAATTTTACATCAACTAAGAAAGAAGCTCAGGATTTACCTTGTGAACAAACTGCCTCCAACTTCATTACATCTGTTAGAATAGCAGATTACTGTAGCATGCTGCCTTGAGGGTATAACAAGTAAATTACTTTCATATGAAGCTCTTTCATATGATTTTGGGCTGTTCCCTCCTGAGCTATGATATCTATTCCTTCCTTTTTCTTTGTTCAGAATTTACTAGGTGACAGATGCCATACAAACTTTATCCATCTATTAACTGCTACCCACAGGCCCAGGTCTTTTCCCATTCCACTTACCTAAGTAGGAACTAGGTTTCTAAATATGTTTAAAAATATAGGCTCAGTCTCGATGGGCACTTCTTTAACACATCACCTAGTTCCCAGGTGAGCTAGCATCTCTAACTCATAGGTGTTGGAAAAAAAGCAGCAGAATAAAACTGATCTCTAAGCTATCATGTTAACTACAAAAGAAGCTCCAAAATTTCAGATGAGGAAGACTTCTACAGTGCATTATTATCCTTCTCCTCTTTCCTCCCTGATATAAATCTCTAAGAAACAAAACAAAAAAAAGAATGAAGGCTCATAAACTAAAATGAATCTATACATGCAAGTCCTAGCTCTTTAACTAATAATACCAACCTCTAATATTTTTACCTACTGAACATGATAATTAGCATTAATGTGGTAACTGTAATGAGAAAAACAAGTGCCACATTATGCAAACTTTTGTACTGAGGACCCAAGATTTGAATTCCTCTGGAAGCCATCTATTGATGTTGGCTGCTGCGAACAGCTAACAAACAAGCTAAGGTTCCCTCCTTATCTGAGACCTTTTTCATAATTGACTGCATTGCTCATTCATCAGCTAGGCGAGACTCAATGTCCTTTAAGAGACTGGAGTGCTTCTTGACGTGGGGTTCACATATAAGTTTCTAATTAGTGAGTTGATTAAAGGAATTTCCAAAGCTGGCCCAGTCTGACTGATAGTGAGTGTTAAAGCTGTAATGTGAGAGTTATACTGAAAGGAGAGGACAAAAGGATGAAAGTACGGTAAGGGAAGCTGTCAGCATTGTAAAAAATCAAAGCTCAAGCAAAAGTACAGTAGATTTTGAAAATAGATATGGGGAAGCTCTTTTGCAGTGATGATTTTAAGACCCACTTCAGGAATGTCTGTAAGTTAGTGTTGTTTTTTTCCTCAACATGTATTTTTCCTTTCAGGTAAGGGTTGTATGAAATTTCACGGAGGCAGAACTGTTGGCTTGATTAGAATAACACAGAAATACAGAAGCATTCAAAAGCTGTGAAAAACTATCTGCTTTGCTGTGAAGCTAAGCTTTGTGCTATGGAACAAGAAAGGGGTGTTCTTTATGCTACCAGAAGGTCAAAACATCTTGTTCTAGTGTCATTGGCCAAACCAAGTTAATGCTAATGTTAGTTGGAACAAATGTTACTCTGGTCTGCTTCTTGTAGCTTGCTAGGGCCAAATGGAGTTTGAATCCCCAACTAGCAGATGAGATTGGCTTCAACTGGAAAATATTTCCTAGTCTTCAGCTAAAGTTAGCTCAAAGAATTTATCTTTCTATCCCCATGAACATAAACTGGTTTGTTATTCTTTCACTTTATGCCAAGAAGCTTTTAAAATCCTGTAGAAACAATATAGTACTGAAGGTGAGAAAACACAGAAGTACCATTGAAATGTCATCTGTTGTCAGCAACTGTCGTGGTTGCGCTGAAGATGTCACCGTTTTCACTGTGCACAGAACGGGAAATACTGAGTTACCATGCCGTTTTTTTCTCGCCAAGTCTTCAAAAGTGGTAAAGATGGAGTGTCCTCTGACCTCTCTGGGTAGCCATTTCTGGCATGACATCACTGTCCTGCTAAGAAATTTTTTCCTGATGCCCAGCCTGACTCTCCCAAACCTCAGCATGATGTTGTTGAGCTGTTGCTGCTTGCTTTGCCACCTGTCACTATTGTGACGTTTGGTTCTGTCGCTTCTGGGGCTCATTTTCAAGTACTTGTAGGTTGCTTTACAGCCCCACTTTGCCTTCTCTTCACCAGGCCAAACAAGCCCATGTCCTTCAACCTCTTCTTATAGCTTACATACTCTAGGTTTCCCACCACCTTGGTTGCTCTCTGCTGGATCCTCTTAAGCTTCTTGGCATTCCTTTTCTTGAACTGGGAGGGTTCAAGTCACAGCACCCCAGTGCAGTGTTATTCCCTGCCAAACAGGAGTAACAGCTTCCCTTGGTCTGCTGGCCATGCTTCTCCTAATGTAGCCCATTATGCTGTTTCCTCAGTTCACAATGTACGTGGCTGTTGGTTCCAGTTTCACTTGGTTTCCACTGTAACTCCCAGGCCCTCCTCAGCAGGTCACCTGCTCAGCTGGTCAGTCCCAGCTGGCATTAATGTCCAGGATTATCCGACCCCCTGTGCAGTGATTTGCAATTCTTGAGCATAAACATCTCTGTTGGCCAGGCGCTTGAGTCTGTGCGTCAAGATGAGGGTGTCCTTGTAGATTCTAACACAGCTTAGGCTTGTTTCCGCTCCTGAGGAAGTTCGAAGTATTCCTAGGAAAACTGACTTCACAAGACTTATAGCCTGTTTCTCTTGGATAATATTCATATCCAAATCTGAAGTTATTCTTACACTTTTTCAGTTATTCATAATACTCCTGGATGGCAAAATCACTAGTGTCTCCATTAGTAAGTCCTCACCAAATCCTCTATCTAGTGCAAGCATGATCAGCAGTGTGGCTGTGAGAGCAGCATGCCTGTGTTTCACAGAGACCAGTGAGAATACATATTAAAAGAAATGGAATGTTTGTTCTGGACAGCAACAAGTTGATTTGGTGTACATGGAAGAGCTGACCACCTGTAATGATACATGCATAATGTATAACGTACGTGATAACAGGGGTAGATGCCGTACCCAAGTACGCCTGTCTGTGGGACACCAATGAAAGTACAGGATGGCAAAGCTCCTGAGCCCTTAAAACTATTTGTGTTTAAGGCCAAGCATTTAAAAACTACAGTCCAATGAACATGAGGGATTTTTAAAGTCTAAAAGTCCTGTGCTGCTTTATTGATGAAAAAAAAAAAAAAAGCTTCAGTTACAGAAAGCTTTTAACAGAACTTGAAAATCCAAGGTGTTGTGATTTAATTTTTTTTTTTTTTTACAACCTGAGGTTTTACCACATTGTTATTTATATCAAACTACAAGCTCAACTTTCACAAGAACTATCCCTCCTGCTCCCCCAGAAGCCCTTAGAGCAGAAAGCTGTTTATGGGGACAGGTGTGTCACACAAGGAGCCTTTAAAGAAAGACTCCAAACAGACTTTGTCTTATGAAATCTCTATAGTGGATGCAGTTATCAGTCAGGTGCAAAGAACTAGGTGCTGCACAGCACAGGTGTGAGAAAGCCGTTGTATGTCCCTACCTGCAAATTACAAGGGTCAGAGCTATACAGGGAAGGGTTCACAGTTTGAAAAAGTCATATCAGGAAGAAGAAAATGGCAAGTAATGCAGTATGGGGATGGTCTGCTAATTCAGCTGTGAGTGAAAGCCAGTGACAGTTAAGTGACCCGGCATCAAGAAGGAATATGAGCATGCAGGGCTTTTAAGTACCACTTTCCACAAAAATGCTGGAGCTGGGGTATTTCCACAAACCACCACCTCAGACATTACGGTACAGTTTCTGAGAAGCACGTTTGGGGAAATACAGGACTCCAACTAGAACAATATTAATGAAGATGGTTCCCATCAAAGCTCTGCAGGGATTAATAAATAGGCATAAGATATTTGCCATGGCTCTCTTGTCCCTTCAGAAATTATCTTGCATGTGAACAAAGTTTCAGTGAGCTAGGCTGCTTCTCCTGATATATCCCTTTGCAGTGAAATGGCAGGTTGGAAAGCAATCCTGAGAGCGTCTGAAACCTCTTACCACTGACAATGAGCTATGCCTTATTTTAGGGGTATCCCTTGCAGGGCCCATGTTCTTAAATTCCCTCTCACCCCCCTGGAGGATTCAGCTCTTTGTATATAGAGGTATTGCAAAACACCAGTGTGTGTGTGTCTGGGTGTGTGCACATAGGCCTTTCCTGCACTGTTATCACCTTAACATCCCCCTCCTCGGGAGAGCTTTTAGACCTGTGAGCAACCATTGTATTAATGAAGCTACTGTTGTAAGGAAGAAGGACCCAAACAGATGTATCTCCCTTTGTTTCAGCAAGAAAATCCACACTTGCAACATCCTTTGTTTTGGGACCCTCTCTTCCCTCCACCCTGTGCCGACTTTTCTGTGTCTGGGAATTGGTTTTGGGTTTTATGGACGTAAGCAATATGTTACCCTGACTTCACTGCTAAATTTACAGGAGAAGGAACTGACTTCAATATGGGAGCAGAGATGGGACTGCTGGATTATTTCTGGTCTCAACTTTGTCAGCAAGATGTCACCTTCAGAGATTGCCTGCGAAGCCAGAGCAAAAATGATTTGTACTTTATAGCATGTGTGCAGTTTTCAGCAAGCCTGTTGTACAAAGGCTTTCCCAAAAACCCATTAATTTATTTATCTTGGAAGGGGGTGGGGGAAGAATCATATTTTGCCTAGTTTAGGAGGAGAGTTACTGTTATGGCCCAGAAAGAGAAAAAAAAACATTGGGAAGATCTTCACAGAAATCCTTCTTTTCTTTTCCTCCTGCCTTCCTCTTCTTACCCTGAAAAAGCTATCGTTAAATGACATGAATGTGAAAACTAAACTGTCCCTCTCCAATAAAGATGCCTCTGCTTAAAGGACAACAGCATAAATCAGTGTAAACTGTGGGCTATTTGCTGTCCTTTTTGTGAAGACAGCTAGTCATGCCTGGGCTTTGCTTGCAACCAGAGCTAAACATCCTGGGGACTGCCTGGGGTGAAGGAAAGAAACCTTGCCAGTGGTGCTGTTAGCAGTCAGGGGAGTGTGTTCTTGCCCAAATTACAAGGTCATGATCATTTAACAAGAATTCAATGTTTAACAAGAATTTCATTAAAAGATTTCTCTGGCTTGAGATGTTACACTGATTTTTAATTGGTTTTTAGCTCTGTGTCTACAGAGAAATAATTCTAGCCAAGGCCCTACAACCAGACTGCACAAGTGGAAATAGTGACAGAGCAAAATACACATCTGCTGCAGGTGGTTGGTATAAACATGTGAGAGCTCAGAGACCACTGTCCAGGGCTACACCTTATTCGTTCTCTTTCCTGGTTGGGAATCAACTAGCTGCTGTTTGCTGATTTTAATGGAGAACCTGAGAGCAGACATGCACTTTCCAAATCTTTTGCCAAGCACAGTTGTCACGACTGTTTGATCGATGCTGCTTGTAAATATTACTTTGTAGATTCTCCTTTTCATCAGCATGTACATCATCAGGCCTGGGTTTCTTATCACCACCTCCTTTTATTTTAAAAACCTTAATCTTTGTCCATATGTTTTTAAAACAACAAATATGAGCCTGTTAATAAAATATTATTTCAAGGCTGTATGTATCATATGTTTAGAGCAGCTTTTTTCCTAGCATCAGTAAAGAAGAATCTTCTTATGGATCCTTATTTTGACTTTCAAAAAGATAGAGTAAAGTTCCTGTAATCCCATTTTTCATTTTAAGTGTGAGGCAGAAGCCGGATAATGCACCCAATCCAATGTGCTAGCAAACAGAGAGAGCGGTCAGCTCACGTGGCTGCCCTGTCCTTCCTCAAGGATAAAGGATGTCTTTGAAAGCCTCCATTGTTCTCTCTGCAGCATCCAGCCTGTTACTGTAGCTGCAATGCAAACACAAAGGTAACCACAGCACAAATGCACCGTACAGCCTGCCCATTACGCTGCCAAGCAATGTTTTTATTACAAAGGGCAAGTTTTATGAAGAGAAAGCCTATTTCCTCTTTATACTATTTCCTTACTTTTAGTTAACAGATCTTTTTCTACAGTCTTTTTTAATCTCAGTTATAGATCATTCATCCTGCATTCCACATCCAAGGTTCTCCAGCCTCAATAAGTTGCGTGGGGTTTAAACTCATGCACAGTTTTAAATTGGGCTATGCCCAATGTCTGATGTTTTGAGTTAAACTCAAGTGCGCTCATGCATCCTGAGGCACAGTGTGCTTTCCAGGCAGAGTTCAACACTGATACTACAACATTACTGGTTTATTTTGTTGTTATTCCAAGCCAAACACAGCTATACTGGCTGGGCCCCATTTTCTTATGACCTTCATGGGCTTCAGAAAGTTTTTGAACTTTCTGAAAGATAATACCCTCCTAGGCAGCAGCTAAAAAAGCCCCTTTCACTCTTCATCATTTTATTGTGTCCCCCCAGTGGCTTGGCTATTTCAATTCCCGGTGAACACAGAGTAAGACATATTTGTGAGGGTCAAATAATGTCCTTGAATCTCTCTAGAACTGAGGGAAACCTGTAATCTATTTAAAGTTACAGGGGCTCACAGATATCTAAATACATTAGAGGCAGTAGTGGAGCCCCAGAAAGCAAGAGCAGGCTTAGGGCTTTTGAGGCCAACACCTTTCAAGGTGCGAGTGACGGCAGCTTGGCTCACAGTCCTATAGTCAATTACAGCTTAAAGACTGCAAAACGCAGGCATAGGTAAGAGAGGGCCCTGTGTGATTTTGGACGGAGTATGTGCTCAGCATGGAAAACAGAGCATAAAGACAAGCACTGTATTTGCAGTGGATGTTCCTGTTCCCTTTCATGGTCATGGTGCTGCCTGCTCTGTGACCAAAAGCGTGGGCATGTTCGGAAGGCCCTGATACCTTGGGGGTATTTGCAGTATTGGCTTTAAACTGTAGCTGCTAAGGACAAGTAAGACAAATGCTTGCTTCCTCTTTTTTATATCTGTGGATGTTTAGGCTGGTCTGAGAGATCACTAAGAATAATAGGATACAAATAAGGGAATGGGAGCTTAGGTTGAATAATGGAAAAATTTGTAACAAATGTTAAGGTCCTAAACCTGAATTATTTACAGTCACACTGGCCACAGCACCGGCAGATACAGCTGAAGAAAGGATGTAAGCAAACTCTGTTTTCTGATCCTGAGCTGACAATACCTCTAACGTGTATAATAAAAAGTTTTTGGCTCTGAACATGTGAAATAAGATAAAATGGGTTTATTTCCTGATCATATGCAAACCTATTAAAATAGCCAAAGTATGACTATAGAGAATGGCAAAACCCTGATCTATGTATACTATCTGCAATAAACCCCCTTTTGTCTTTGGTATATTTGAGCAAAACTCCCTTCTGGGTTTTCAATGGGCAGATGCTATGTAGCATCTAAACCAATATGCCAGCTGTAAACTCACATGGTTATATTAACACCTGATTCTTCAAGCCTCGTCCTTGACGCACTGTGATGTTGAGATCAAATGTGCATTTTCTCCAGTCCGATTTCTGTGGCTGTTTCCAGATCTTTGTCTCATATCAGATGATGCCTTAAGGTCATGTTATCTTCCCGATGGGCTGGGTCTAGAGTATGAGTCAGGAATGTAAACTGAGGTTTTAATCAGTAGCAATTAAAGCAAAAGAATGGAAAAGCAGCTGCTGGAATTGAAATAACATAGGAAACATCAGTCTCATCACTTCGTGTAGCTTGTGTGCAATTTACACTGTGACTGCATGATAGCACTCATGAGGCTATCTCATGAACCACCTCCCCAAGAGGGCTGTGAACTGATACTGTTGGGCTTTTCCGTCCCAAACCCTAAAGACAGTATCACTTCGTGTTTGAGATGTCCAGTGGTGATACGGCCCATGGTGAAGTTTACTGGCAAAGTCCAGTTAAAGTGAGCTGAAGACAGAGGCTGCCAGGTGCTTTGACAGGTCAGCAATACTGGACAAAGGAAGCTGTAATGGATATTGTAAGTAAAAACAAAGTATTTGCAGGAGCATTCTGATGCCAACAGGAGCATTACACAGCTTGCCTTCAGTAACACTCTCCTGTTACAGAGAAGTGTAAGTCTCTGTACCTAGATTTAATTTAAAAATTAATTTGCCCTTTTAAAGGAAGGGTTAAGGCTTGAAAATACATTTGCTGCATCCCAGCAAGTAGGTTCAGTAATAACAACAAAGACCAAAGACAGATTTTTTTGCATTAGAGAGAACACTTTATTATTTCTCTGACTAATATTCTTTGCTTTCTTTGGAGTCCTGCTGAAATGTTTTTGATTGCATAGAAGTAGGAGATCAGTTGTAACAAGGTGTGTCATTGTTTTTCAACCCTGTTTATAGCTTTCAGTTGTTGCCGGGTCCGATATACTATACTTCTTTGTAACTTTTGAACACTGCTTTGATTTTAACGGGACACTACCCTAGAATTACAGAATCATAGAATCGTTTAGGTTGGAAGAGACCTTTAAGATCATTGACTCAACAGAAACAACCCAAAAGTTTGCACCCCCTTCTTACGGACATCTTACTGGGATAGACATACTAAGCAGGGCATTTAAAAATGCCCAGCATTGTTTTTTGTTTATTGTTTTGGGTTTTTTTTTTAAATACCATGTGAGTTTCACAGAACAAAACGAGTGCTTGAGTATGTCTAAAAGCCCCCTTCCTGATCTTTAGACTGCAGTTCATCATTCCCGTGCTACTCTGAATTCAGGTTTACTCTTTGTATATTAATTTTGCTTACGAGTACTTTGTGAGCAGTAAAAGTACACTTGTCCAGGTTTCCTGGTGTTTATTCATTTATGGCATATGCAGAGTTACTTGGGTTAAAAAGTCAGAAGAAAAAGTTAGATTTTAATTGTCTTGTTTTCTATCATATTTTTAAAAATTAGAAAAACAGTTTCCTTAACATGCAGTGCTGTAAGTTCCCCTCCCCTGTGTTGTTTTTGGACCTGGAGTATTTTGAAAATAACCTCTTAAAAAAAAATAGTATTTTTAAAACCTCTTACTGGAATGCATTTGATTTGAGTTATTCAAAGCAAATGCAGAGGACTAACAGATCTATGAAAATGATCTGCGATGGGGAAGCAGGGATGTTTGCTTACCTCCCCAGGACACGTTCCATTCTGCACGCACATGTGGGACATCCCGGGAACCCTATGAGAACTACGTGCACCTACCAGCAGAATCCAGCTCCCCAATATCCAGAAACATGTTTGGACACAGTGCAATGTCACAATCTGCTGGTTGTTAGTTTCGGCTAGAGGCTAGACCTTTGGCCAGGAGTGTTGGACTGAAGAGGCCTGATGATCTCTGTGAGGTCCCTACTCGAAGGATTACACATCCCCTTCTGGCTAAGAGCAGCTGTAATAGCTCCTGTGCCAGCAGTTCAGCATGGGGGTACAGGATGGGCTCCGTTCATGCAGGAAGGAGTAAATACATATGCCAAAGTTTTGGTTGTCATGAATGTAGCTTAACTCACTTGATTTCAGAAGAGTAATGGCAGATCATTCCAGCTGATAAACCAATCCATAGAGTTTTATATATTTATATATATGTTTCCTATTGGTTTAATGGACAATTTACTGGTTTGCTGAGATGAATCTCGCTTACTGAAGGTATCAGATGGGGTTTTTTAGTGCTTCTTTTCCCTCTCTGAGGATCATATCATGGGAACAGCCTTTAGGTGCTTAGGAATTTTTCTCCTCCTGTTATCTATTCCCACATGTGCAGACACAGTCCTTCAGTTATTGCATTGCACATAATTGCTGTAGGGAGGATGATGATTTCAAGTAAGAGAATATGAAGCAGGATCAGACGAATTCTTCAAGCAGCATGGAGCCCAACCTCTTGTGTGTGTGCACCTATTATTTCAAAAATAAAGGCAAGACTCCTCTCCCTTTACTATATATAGATTATCAACAGAATCATTTTGAAAATTCAATTTCCTTAAAACAATCACTGAATCACCAGCGAATCACTCTTCCACCAACTAGCAAAGAATGACAGGTCTAAGTTCAGCCCAAAGTGTCTGAAACATAGTGGTTCTAGTTAAAACCCTTTCTGGACGCAGTTATAAATTCAAACCACCATGTGAAGGAGGATGAGAGGAGCAAAAGGGACGATGAGACCCATGTAAAATCAATTTTGTTGTTGTTGCTGCTGAAAACTCAAAGGAAAGAGGCTTAAGAATCAGTGAGTGCATGAACACAAGCAATACAAAAATAACCACTTTAACTTCACTGGTGCTTTTATAATGCAGGTAGTGAAACAGCTTCTTGTGTATACTCATAGAGCCTGGAGACTCTTATTTAGCATGTGGGAAGAAAAAAAAGGGTGAAAAACTACTATGTCCTGAGCAGTGCTCTTGATGCTTACCCACGGTAGAAAACACTCCGTATAAAACAGTCTGAAAAGAATTTGCTGCCAATCAGCATTTCAAACCTCTCTGTATAAATGCCTGTTAAACTAAAGGCAGTCATCTGAAGCTTCAACTAGTGGTAAATGTGGATGAAACTTCACCTCAGACATCCTGAAGAATCCATCTTTGGTTATTCTTATATTGATATATACAGTGACAACAAGGTGATTAGGATTAAAAACACAAAACAGCTACCCTCTAGTCACCCCAGTCTTATACAAAATCAGCCTCTTTTTTCTGAGATACTTCGTGGTTCATGATGGCAACACCAACCACGTGAAGATAGTTACATTAACTGATGTATAATCTCATTTGTCTTCAGTGGTGTTATGCTCTGATTCAGTCTTTTAGTGAGTTATAGGCTCTCGTGGTCCGGGTATTGATGAAATCTGCCTTCTTAAAGTCAGCCTTTGGAATGAAACAAACAGAATAATTTATTATCTTTAGCGCCAATTCTGCAAGGGAAGGGTGGGTTCAGCTGCCTAAAAGCTAGATATGGAGCCATGATAGGGGTCTAGGCAGAGTCCTCTACAGTCAACAGGGACAGAACAGGAATGACTCCCTTCAGTGTAAGATAGGTGAGATGAATCATTGGAGTTGCTCAACTCTCTCCACTGACCGGGGAGCCTATTCTTCTAGCACAGGTCTACAGACTTCTTAACTCTTTAGGTGACTAATGTCAGCTGAGATTAACTCTATCTGAACAAACAATACTGGGCAATGCCAAAATGACTCAAGATTTTATCAGTCTCATTTGATCACGTGATTTCTGTTGCTTTTCAACAGAACAGACCGACTTTTCAAAAATGTCTAGGCACTAGGTGGCCATACCTGATATCTCTAGGGGACCCAATTTACACAGGAACAGCAAGTAATCCACATTTTTTGAAACTCAGATCCAACAAATGTGTCTTACAGGCATACCCAAAGTACCAGTGACTTCAGAAAATTCATTCCATCAGCGACATTGCTGTACAGTAAAGTACTAAACTAAAGGAATGTAGTTGAGAAAAAACAGAGACAACAAGGTCCAGTTAGAGTTTATGGGTACAGCACCCTTACTCTTGAATGCAGATTTCTGGTTTGTGGGGCAGTGTGATGCAAGACCATTAAAGGATACTACACTAAGTAACCTTTTTTTGAGCAAATTTCAACAAAAAATCTACAAGAAGAAACAAGCTGACTAATAAGTGCTAAAGGCCAGCACTTGAAAAAATGGAATAGTGTTAGGTAATAGGGAATTTTAGGAGACAGAAATTCTGAACAGCAAGAAAAGAAGGAATGAAAACAGTTTGAAATGCAGGCTGAAGGTAGGTAGGTTGAAGTCAACCCAGCTGTGTGTTGAAAAAAGCAGTCATAGAGCTTCAAAAGGAAAGAAACAGGTTTGTTGGCTGATTCATGCTTGTAATTTTTTGTTTGACTTTGAATGTGGCAGTAAATGTTTGCCAACACCTTTTCCAGGCCCTGGCTTTTTGTCTGAATATAACCAATACCTGGGCTCCCAGACCATACAAACAACAAGGAGAACAACACTGCTCTGTTTTCAAAGCAGGAAGCTGCCTCGCCCTGCCTGTGCTTTTGCTGGCAGCTTAGGCCCTGTGTCAGGTTGGTTCAGTCAGTGGAGGACGGACACCTACTGCGCATCACTTCTCACCACCTGACACTTCTGGCAGGCAGCAGCAACGTTCTTCATAAACTTTGCCAGTGGATACAAAACCACAGAGGGACAGAATATGAGCACAGACGAGACAAAATTAAGGACATGCATTACTTGTGCAGGATTATGTACAAGTAATAGAAACACCAAATTCAGAGACCACTTGAAATCCTATCATAGGTTGTTTCTTAGCAGTGCAGAAGTGCTAAGGGCCCCAGAGGACAAACGAGAGGGTTCTAGGTCCAAAAGGACAGATTACATGTCTTTGCTCTAAACACAGATCTTACCTTTTTGTAAGCACTGTGGAGATCGGTGTGTGACCACAAGGAGTAGAGGAGGACTGAAGCAGCCCTGCTAGCTTTGCTGACCATGTTACTGCAATTTTGCAAAAAGAATGACAAAACATGTTTAAACTCCCATTTCATAATCACAGTGCTGTGCAGACTTCAGCAAACATAACCTCGTAGCATTTATTCTGTCTCTCCTCCTAAATGCTGTTTTACTGCTCTTTAGGTTTCTAGCATGTTTCCTGCTCTCCTGACTACGGAAACAAATGAAACATGCCTACCTGCTGCACTCATTGTTCAAAATTAGGGAGAAATTAAGAACTTTATAGCCTTCATCTTAGAGCAGCTATCATACTATTCACTTTCATTTGAGGAAAATACACCTCAGCATAACAAGCATCAAAAAAGGATCTTTCCAGCAGGTAAAATCTGTCATTAGTTAGACAGGACTTAAACTATTCAGGGCCTCATGAGGTCTCCTTTACTGAGATTAATTTCCTCTTTCATTTTGTAAAGAGTGGAAGGCAAACAATAATTATTCATATTCATAAAGCATTAAGTCTCTTTTGAGTAAATACTGGTTGCATGTGATTACATATTGAAGAATGATTAAAGGAACTGCAAATCTATTCTCTAAAATGCCACTTTATAAACAATTTTTAAGTACAGTTCTATAAAATGTATCCCTGTGCTTTACCACTAAAGATTATCAGGGCTATGTTACAAGGAACAGGAAAGATAGAAACTTTTGGTGGACAGATAAGATTTGATGGTCAGCCACTATAAATATCAGAAAATAGACAATGTTGTGCAGTTATCTCTTGAGGAGTTATTTAAAATGCTGGAACATGGCAAATTTAGCTGTGGCTGGAACAGTTGTTACAAGAGGTTTTTCTGTATTTCCCAATATATGCAATTCTATTCCTATCACAGCCAATTGTTTAAACTGTCCTGTACCTTGAGATGCAGTGTGTTTTTTCAAGTGGCAGAGGTTGCAGTTTCTTTTTTCCCCAGAGAAAGGGGAAGGGAGAAGAGAAGGCTTCTCGGTCATCTTACCTGTCATTCATGCTGATGGCAATAATTTTTGGTAGGCCATCAGCACTCAGGAGAAGCCGTGCATTGTGCGAACTGCTCTGCGTCAAATTGTACAAGGTGTAGCAGATGGACGCTGTGGTTTCACAGACAATATCAGACCCCGGAACAGACTCAGGAAGTATCGAGACCAAATCGGGCAAAACTTCTCTAGCTACAAGTAGGAAGAGAGACAAGCAACTCCATTACTGACAGGTCCAGATTTATCTAGGGGTCCTACAAGACCTTGTTTCTCCCATTATCACCTATCAGGGTGCTGTGTGCTCCCACAACAGAGTCAGGGTTTCATACCTGCATTACATCCCCACAATTTAGGGTAAGCTGCGTCCGCACTAAATCGGACAGTATGTATTTTGCCTCATACACAATACATTAACACCTTGTGTACTGTAGTGAGGTCACTAGGCATGTGCTAGCAGCAGGCTGCCCCTTCCCAAGGAACCCTGTGTCCCCTATAGGTAACCATGGGTATAGTGATATACAGCAAACCGAGAAAGGGTGACTACAGCACAAATGTTAGTGCTGCACTTGTCAGGGGTTGGTCTATAAGGGAATGTACACACTCTGCCTCCTGAGCCAGTGTGTAAGCTATTTATTTAAGATGAATGTCGTATTCTGAAGTCCATCCCTACTCAAGACACCTCACTGCTTTGACCACACTGGATACAACCCTACCAGCCACCCAAACAGCAAACAACAGCTCTGGACAGCAGCTGAGTCCTACTGTACACCGAGAACTGTGCTGTGTGGGCCAGAGCTGACAGAGAAAATTATAGCAATCAGCAAGAGCTCGTAGCCAGCTGCTCCCACTGTAAGAAGTAGCACTGGGCAATAGTTTGGGGCATTTTGGGCCATTCTCCCCTCCCTACCCAGTGTTTCACTTGGACAGAGCGCTTTGCTCTCTGTGAATTCAGTTCATTCCTCCAGATGGGTGTGCGACAAGGTTCATCTATATCGAGATTAAACTACAGGCAATTTAGAAAAGGACCTTTTAAAACTGAATGAACCATCTGCTATGCTAAGTATCAGTCAAAGCAATTATGTCAGACATGACAGTCCATTTTTACCTCTATTGGTAAATCAAGGAAGGTGATTTTCGGAAAACACATTTGGAGTATCTTGAAAATGTCAGTTCAGAACAAATGTTATTTTTTAAAGTAAAATAGAAAATTTTCTGCTGTTTTCAATCATTTTACTCTTAGAGAAGTTTTATATTAAATTTCTCTCAATTTGGTATCAAGGATCATTTTGCTTGGTAAATATAGACACTTTTATCTAGGAAACAGTATGCCCTTCCAAATGTTTTCCTTTGGCCAAAATCATTTGGAGAATTTGACCTGAATTCACAATATGTTTCCAGTCAATCAAAAAGAATACCTTTTCATGGAGAAAAGCTTCACCTGAAACTCCCCCAGTTCTCTCCACCATGGGTAAAAAGCAAGAAATTGACTGTGGATGCGCAAAATGAAGCACCTTTCTCCAAAGTTTCATCTTATTCTGTCTTTCCCACAGGCTTTCATAAATTGTTTTTCCTGATGAGATCCCAACTTCTCCTCAGTTTAATTCCTATTCTTTCTGAGGGATTCACCACTTGTCATTTTTAACACCATATGGATTGTGCCTTTGAAATCAGCCCAACAACATGTTGCAATATTTTCATTAATAAGGAATGTTCTCTAAGGATTAAACAGTGCCCAGGAGACTGTTCTGCAGAATTCTGGACCTTAATCTGACCCATGAACCAGCTGTATGCCTGTAATTTCCCCTTCCCCCTTTGGTGGGAACAGGAAGGACAGCAAATGATATGAATCCATTTTGACCTATCAGTAGGAAAAAAATTCAAATATACATTAAATTGAGATGAGAATACTCAGAATAGAAATGGCTTCTGATGTGAAAAGTATTATAATGTTTAGAAATAAGGTCCTCTAAAAAGACTGAACTATTTTCTCTATAGCATCTTCTAGCTTCCATTCTCAAAAAACATATGCAGGAAAAGTGTGAGCTTCCAAAGTTTTGTGTCTAAAAGAGGAAAATATGATGTTTGCTAGAAGAAGTAGAGATGTTCTATGATTTCTTGCAAAGGATTATGTAGCTGTGGCAGCACAGAATCTGGCACTCACCTTCCTTTACCCTTTTTTTACTTCCATTATGCATTTTTTGAAATTAACATCAATGGAAGTACCTGATGAGGAATACAAAATTTAGAGAACATTTGAGGTTACAAGTCTTTCTTAGGTAAAACTCTTTATTTTCAATCCTGTATAATGACTGCAAGTATCTGACCTAAAAATCTACTAAAGTCACATATCAAGTTTTTTTTTGTGTATTTCTTTTTTTAAAGAATGATACTTTAAGGTAAAGAGAGCAGAGAAAGAAAGCCCAAGAGGCAAGGTTAGTCTTTGCTCACCTATATCATTTTGCAGAGAGGTGTTTCGAGACAAGTTCCTGAGCAGTGAGACTGCTGTCTTCTTTACTGTCGGGTGGCTTACATGCAGCATAGTTCGAATACTTGGAAGGCCATTTGCTTTCTGAACAACAGTCCGGGCCACAGCAAACGGCATCTGTTATAAGGCAGGTGGCAATAGCGTGTCATTACCATGAATGTATAGCCTCATAAAAAAATGCTGCAGGTTCTCTACATCAATTTAAGCATGTTTATAATAGTTTAAATTCAGAGCTACATATGAGCTGCAACAGAAAAGGAAGGTGATATAAAAGAAGTTTCGAGCCCTCTTTCTCCCATGTGCTCTTTGGCCAGTTCCTCAGAGGTCATTAATTTCTTTGACACAAAAAAGATCTGCAATTGTGTCAGAGCTTTCCTCTCCCCATAGGACTGATTACATTCCCCAAAACAACTTTTTTGGTACTTTTAATATCTGCTCATCCCTCATTGTGCAATGAATTAGCAAATTCCACGTGTGGAGGTGTACACAGAGTGGGAAGAAGCAGTCCCCATATTTGCCAAGCAAGAAACAGCTGCACTGCTGGTTATGACTTTCCCTTCAATGTTCTTCGATCTCCTTGGTCATGTCTCTGAGCCAGTGACTCGTCAGTGGTTACCTGAGCTCAGCGTGGTGGGCATGTTGCACTGCAGCCCTAAACTCTATGCATTCACAGTAAGAACTAAACGGCAACAAAAATAATAAAGCCAACTTACCGGTCCAGTGCCAGCTGTGAGGTTCTGAAGAGCTCCCAGGGATGCCTCCTGGGTGTAGTTTCTGGTACTCTTTGCTATTAAGGAGAGATATATCCTAATCAGTGTGGAATGCCAGAGTGATTCAACACCTCTGGGATTGCTCTTTTCCTCAGGCAGCGGGGTGTCCTGCTGCTTCTAAATAAGTAAACAGATCAAGCCTTTAGAAACAGTGACCTTATATGTCTTAAAGCATCACAAGCTAAACTAGCCATTTTGTAATGCTGTATGACCAGATTATTTGCAGATTGTCAAGCTGTGAACTCAAATGACAACGTGTAAAATTTCAATATTCAATTATACTGCCTACTCCATCCAAAAAGAGAAGATAGGTACGGGGGAAGGCGCTTCTCATCTCTCAGCAACTGAAACTAGAGGCCAAGGGCAAGGAGAAACAGAAATGGAGTTGTACTGCGGTTGGAATGGGTTGAAATGAGAATACACTCCACCAAAACCAACAGATGGGGAAGGGTCATCAATCCCTTTCTTTCGCTTTTGCCTTCCCATCTAATATCCGTCTTCCCTCCAACAACTCCCAGTTGCCAGGATATTTGTGATCTGTACCACATGGCATCAAAAGAGGAAGTCCTGAGATAGCCCAAAAGCCAGAAAGTCGTGGAAGTGGTGAGTCACCTTGTGCTGGTTTCACTAGTGAAACCATCACAACACCCACTCATTGGTAGGGCACTTGGACAGCTGTTGAACGTGGTACAGATACCACTTAGATCCATCAGAGGGGATGAAACTGAGTGGCAGTATTCCTCAATTAATGAAACAGTGAATTGCTATGCCTTTTTCATCAGCAGCAGCTGAACAAGATAATGGGTGTTAGGAAAGGCTATCAATAAATTTGCATTTTTGAGGCAAGTAAATGTCACACTACCAGATACATCAATAACAGATTGTTAAATAGATTACAGCCTTATTCTCCAGAAGTTGCTACAACTGATTAACAAAACGAGATATAACTAAACATGTGATTTACCTCTTTCACTTTTCTGCTCCGTGTTCCAAAACAGCCCGGTGTTTTGTCATTGCTAGAAATATTTCTTCTTTGCATATATATGCTCTGGGCATAGCTCTCAGGGAGCTCTATCTCTAGCTGGTAGGAAAGATTGTGAAGAATGCACACACAGTTCTCTGTGGCCTAAAATAACAAAATAATAGAAATCTTGAAAGCTTTGGCATGTGTTGAAGGGACATGTATAGACATGGGAAGAGCTTTCATTTTTTGGATCTTCAACTACTAACTGTAGAGCTTCTAATGGCTTACAGAAGAGCTAGTCTTTGTGCCAGTGATCCACAAGACTGCATTTACCCTGATAAATTAAACGTGCCCTGGGATGTTCCTGAGCACTGAGGCCAACTGGCACACAGGACTTGCATTCGGAGCAGGGTGCATGCCTGTTGGAAATGGTTCTGGGACTTTATAATTCCTGAATTGTGCCTGGGAATTGTTTGGGCGAGTGCGCTTTGGCACAGACCAGAAGCATGCCAAGGAATGTTTAAGAGCTTAAGAGTAAAGATGATCATGTACACACCTTGCCATAGCGTCAGCAAAAGGAAAGCTTTGTAGCTTTCCTAAGAAGGAAGCACTTTTCTGTGGCAGAACGCTTTTTTAAATTAGATGAGCCTTTCCGGGCATGGGTAAGCTCAGGTCTGCAATTTCCAAGTGATGAGTCTAGCGGCAAATAGTTTTATTACCAGCTCCTCCTTTTTTGAAAGTAAAAAAGGAGTAAGTAAGTGGTTTTAAGACAAAATGCAGCAGGGAGCTATTGGCACACGTGTGATGTGCTGGATTCTCCCTGAAGCTAATGGCACTGAATACAGGGAGATGGAGAAGCTCAAGTAACTAATCCTAGAATAGAGCTATAAACATGCTACTACTCAGCACAAGTTATAGCAGGCATGCTGGAAGTGCCCCACAGGCTGCAGCTAACCTTCTCATAAGTGATGGCTGGTCTTCTCACCCAAGTTCACCCAGCTACTACAAGTCAAGCATCTAGTCTAAGCAATGTTCAGGGTTCATCTGCAGTTAATGGTGGGAGGAAGAGAATGAGAGGAACTGGCTTCTGGAGGAGTCCATGTCCTTGTAGTTAGTGGTTTAGGCAGCAAGTATAATTTCTAAAAAACTTAGGAAAATGAATCCCATTCTAAATTATGCAAATTCCTTAATTACACTGCCACCCAAAGGGATTTAGGTTCTTCATTTCCTGAGGGGTATATAGCACTAAATACACAGCAGAGTAACCAGATTAAATTTTTAAGCTGCTAGCTAGCTCCCTGAGAAAACTAAAAAAAGTAGTATCTGACTCTTCAGGTGTTTCAGTATCTCTGAAAGCTGTGACTTTATGTAAGTTTTTTAAAAAGAAAGAAATTTCTAGTGCTCTCTGGTGATTCTGAAAATGTTTTCCCAATGCTAAGGTACGTTATTCTTTTAGATTGCAGAATAAAAATACTTCAAAAAGCTTCTTATTGGACTTTCATCTTAGGTGGCGGTTCTAAAAGCCGTGGAAATATGTGTAAGTTTGGCAGTTACATCACAACTGTTTCTGAACTGGTTTCTAAACATACAAAAAATGTTCTCTTAGCAATTTCCTCTAGGAAAAGATCTTTCAGCTCAAAGAGTACCTTGTCATTAGGCTCGTGGTCTGCAATAGCTCCTTGAATATAATACACAAGAGAATCAATCAAGCCGTCACATTCTCTCATCTTTTTTCTTCCTTCTGGGCCGGCAGAGCTCATGTTTCTGTTCAGGAATGAATATGTTGGTAAGAAAGGATTTAGTCAAAGGTATTTCCTTGTGCCCCTCTGACAAACTTTTCCAGCTAAATCTTAAAGATACTGAAGTTAGTGTTGACTACTTCCTTTCTTCAGAGCTGCAAGATAATTTGAGCCTCTGCTTAGTAAAATCTTCACTTCAGTGCACTCCCGGACAAAATAAAAACACTTCAGAAAAACAAACTGTTGTGTTTAGATGGATAAGGTAAGACCTGACTCAAATCTTAGTCTCAAAGTTGAATTAATCCTTTTTAAACAGTCAATCAAATTGGGTTTTTTTTCCATTATTCCATTTTTAGTTACATTTTTAATATTTAGGACAGCAGCTCTGTCAAAATATCAGAGGAAAAATACTGTAAAAATTTCCATGCACACAAATGTTCTTTAGCATTTATCTACACCAAACCAATTCCTGATCCAAGATGATGCATCAACAGACACATGTTCTGAGAGTTTTAGGAACATTTGCACGCTAACATGTAAAGGTAACCAGCGTCAGTTATGGGGCAAAATTCACACGGCAGCTCACATGCTTGTGGAAACGCTCCGAGGGGCGTCAGTGGGCAGGAGGGGATGCGAACGCAGCCGAGCCGGTAGGTCAGAGCAGCTGGGTGAGAGGCTGAGGGGATGAATCGTGACATGGCTGCCACTGCCATCGCTACCAGACCAGCAGCGTGAGACAAGGAAGAGTTAAAAATACACCATGCTCAGCTGATTCCCAGCTTCCCAGAGAAGCTGCTGGTATCTAAGCAGAAAACGGCTGAAGCCACTAGAAGCTGCTCAGTCAGCGAGGGAAATGCCAGATGCCTTCTGCAGATGCCTTCTGCTGTTCTACCACAGCGGCTCAGACACTGCTCTGCATGCTTTCTGCTTCCTCCAGACCCAAGGGAAGCCACTCTTTGCCTGGCTTTCAAGCAACATTTTCTGAGCTTTGTGGTAACCCAAGTACAACTTGAAAATTATTATGAAAGTGATTTAAAAACTCTTGAAAAGCCAAACACACACTTGCTGCTTGAAGTTTGGCTCTAAATAAGCTACTGATTTCCAGGGAAGTAACAACACTTGCAATTTTGGGATATAATTATTTTTACAACTGAACAAACTGAATGCTGGAATTCTAAACCTAGGCCTCATTATTTTGGACACCTGCAGCTCTGCTGGCCAAAAGTCAGTGCGCAGTATCACATTCCAGCTTCTTTGTTTGAAATAACATTAAATATAACCCAATCTGAGCATCCATCACAAACAGAGAGGGACGTGTTCCTTTAGAGAGTTTCAGGGTGTTTAGTTTGCATGCTTACTTCACCCACTGGAAATTACAATGGTTTAAAATTTTATTAATTACAAAGCCAGTATGGCACAACTTTAAACTTTCCTGTGGCTTATGATTGTAAAATGAATGTAGCATTTTATATACTGTCAATATAGTTCTGGTTTTTTTTCCCCCTGGGAAGAACATATTCAGATTAAATACTAAAGCATTGTAATTATACTTTTACTTTAGGTCATGCTGTCAACAATATCCCTATTTATGAGTTCATTTATTCTTTCATGGAATTATTTATCACAGAATCAATATTCAGATTTCTCAATAAGGCCTACTATAGACATCCCTTTGGAATTTAATTTTACCTATATATGTCACATTCGAGGCATGTCACCCCTTCATATGTTTATGGTTATGCTGACAGAAATGTACATGTTACAGCCCTTCTAGTGCATAGCAGAAATAGTTTCTGAGGCACACAGACCAAAAATACTATTAAAAGATAAGTGTGGAATTTCCCTTGCCAAAGACTCTTCAGCTGACATGGTGTTTCATTTTGTCACAGTACATTATTCCCAAACCCCCTGAACTTTTCACAACTATGATCATGCTGAATGCCTGTGCGAGAAAAGGCCATCACCTAGCCTTGCTGTCTAGCATGAATCTGGTGGGGCACGTGGCGTTATAGCTCAGGAGGCAGAGAAGAGCCGGAATCAGAGGCACTGCCTTGTTCTGCAAAGGAAATGAATTACTAAACTCTGCTTCATTAGGAAGCTGATGCTCAACTGTTCATACAGTCAGACACCAGTGTCTGTGTGCGTGCCTCTACGCGTATGGCCACTCCATTCTCCACCTTTCCCTGTTTCCTTATCACCACAATGTGGACTGCTTTCCCACTCGCCCAATTACAGTTATAACCACCTTAATCAGAATAGGGCAGAGAAAAGTGTTTCATCTGACAGTTTAAGTTTGTTTGCTAATTGAAGCTTGAAAAATTTCAGGAAATAAAAATATTATTAGATTGGGAAAAAAAAATTGTTTCTGAGAAGTGTCACAGAAATGTAAATTAAAAAAATAAAATACAATTTTGAAACAATGGCAACATTTTGCTTAGAAAATTGCAAATGTGACTTCATCTTGGCTTCCCAAGATTTGAGGTTACTGACAACTGCAACGTCTCCCTCTGAGCTCAGGAGTTGGACTCTTGTAGCGGAGCTCCTGGAGGCCTTGAAATTTTTGGGCAATTGCCATGGTTGGGCTGGCCCACTATTATGGATTGTGGCAACCCCCATGGTGAGACTTCAGGGCTAGCTAGATATCTTGTGATTTCTAGGTGAGACAAATATATCCATGGAAAAAAAGGATCAGCTGGAGTAAAGATCAAGAGCCTTCTCATAGAAAAACTCATCTGCTACCCAATTTCTGATATCTCTACACTGCATTGGTATTGAATGATTGGGAGAATGCAGCATGGGGAGAATACAGCCTTAGGGAGATTGCTGCTTGTAGGGACACTCTCCTTTGAATAACTCAGAACTTATGTTTTGGCACCATCTAACTATCAAAAATCTCTGACTTCTGGCATGCTTAAATATGGTAATCCTTGTGACATGCCCAAACTATACCCCATGCTAATGTGGATGCCCCGTATCTGTCTACATGCCTCACTTATCTCATCCTGTATTTGCTGCTTCTGTTCTCTCTCGCACACATGCATAGTGTAACTAAATCTGTAACTGAAACTGCCATTTGCCCATGCTCCTATGTTGTTTGTGGAGAATCAGCTAATTCCCTATTCAGAAATATTGTTTTGATTCAGAGGTGCAAGGTAAATACAAAAAAAAAGTAACATTGTAAAATCAAGTATGGTTTTGAAAGAAACAGAATGTTAATATATGTTTGGTTAGATTGCAAATGGCACCAAATAAAAGGGATACTCCCTTTAAGCCAGCACTGAGTCACACACTGGCTGACTATGCTGGAAGAAGTTTTTGCAGTGGTGTGAATGATTCGCATGACTGATAAGAAGAGGGCTTTTGCTCCTGGGACTCATTCTGCTAAAACTGGTAATTCGAATTTAACTTAATTATATGATAAGAATTTCCTAAAGTAGTTCGGGAAATTCTATTCTCTTCATGCCTTACATAGTTTAAAAATGCAACAGGGAGGGAAAAGTATCCAGGGATCTACTTAGTAACTACAGGCGCCAGGCTTCAAGTTGCTCGCTGGAAATAACAAAATTCCTTTCAGGAATTGGGGGAGTAGATAAACTGAAGAGGAGTCAAGAAAAGATAAGAATAGATGGAAATTAACTTAAAGGAATGGCAATGCTATGCAAGGGGCCTTTGTTCAAAGACTTGTTATCATCAGTCATTTGGTTTACATCCTCTCTTAGAAGCTTCCATTATGAAACTGAGCTGCCCTTACGCCTCTCAACACATGGTGAGACCTTTGGCTTCACTTCTCTCTAGAGCAAACGGAAATAAATGTTTAGCAACCTCGTGGTCTGAAGCGCAATGATACTACTTCCTCCAACTGCAGCTTTCCACCATCCTTGTGGGTCACTGTGTAATTCACAAAGAGCTTAAAAAGGAGCTGGGACAGACAAAGCGTGAAAAATAATAATGAAAAAGGAGGCTTTACTTCTATTTTACTGGCTGAGGAACCAGGAACAGAGAGGTTAGCTGACTTTTCTGGAGACAGTTGTCTAGAAAGTTTTGAAGAATTAGGATATACAGGGCCAAAGGATGCTCAAGTTACAGAGCAACTAAAAAGGAGGACTCTGTAATGAAACACAGCAGTTGCGATTGCTAACTCAAACACTTAAATTAAATGTTTTGGAGGAGAAAATGTAACCAGTAAACACAAATTTTGGAAAGTTCAGCACTGCAGAACTTTTGGGAACAGCTATTTCAAGATAAAAATGGAACAAGATCATTATCAGCTGTCAAGGTATAATACAGACAGCCTTCTACTAAGCCTTCCTTTTAATCAGAAGAAGAGTCATGCCAGAAATTTGCTTATGTATACAAATAATATCCAAAACCATATATTCTACGTGCTGTTGGCATCTTACCCTTTCAGACTCAGAGAAGGAGTATGGAGGAGGAGGCTAAGTACCTTGAAGATTTCTACCCATTTGTATTGGAACTGGACAGAGAACTCTTATGTGTAGGACTTTCAGGCCACGAGGAAGTGACTTTACCTTTAAAATTCACCAAGGCCTGTGTGCAAAAGTCTGCAATATTCTCTAGACAGTTTAATCCACAATCGTATTTGTTCAGCTTGTTGTCAGGCAATCAGTGAAATCTTCTGATTGGCTTACTCTGCCTGTTCAGAGCACAGTGATTTTTATCATACTTCAGGACTGAATGATACCATTACTTATTCTAACTCCTAATGCAGAATTGTGTGGTGTACACAGCTTCTTTTTATTATGTTAAGTTTTGTGACCTGTGATTTCTGTAAAACTGTGTCAGAAGCAAAGCGTTAAAACAAATTACAGACCTAGAGAACGGGATTAACAAATCCTTCTAATGTCAGACTTCCTTATCAGTGATTGCATACACTGACACAGGCAGCCGAGATTCAGAACTCCACAATACTTCTGGCAATAACTAGCTACCAGAATGGGGAGTGTCCTGGTCACTCACTAATTCCAGTGTTAGTATCTGCAATATTATCTGCTAGATGTGGATTCACTTCTCTTCCTGAAATTCTGTCAAAAGGAATGAAGAGAGCTTTAATTTATTAGTTGGTAACCGAGTGGCACAGCACATACGGTCAAGTCAGATGACAGTCTTAGATTTGGACGGTGGGTGTCCCTTTCAGTCAATAGCTGTACGTAAATTTTTGAAAAGAAGTTTTGGCATTCTGCTATAAGTAAGTACTGTGCTATGCATAGTGTATTGCACTTCAAAGTGCTATTTTTACCCTGTAATAGAAGCTGCAGGCTACAGACTTTATCAACATGCACAACAAACATGTTAGTATTACAAAAGGGAAGACTAATTACAGATTTATATTCTGGCAAATATATATATATGCTCTTTAAACATCTTCATTACTAACATCATTCCCTCAGTGCACAGTTTTTTTACTTTGTGGTGTGCTCTTCTTTCAGCTTTCAGCATTTCTTTGTGCAGAGATTTTATTATTTTTTTTTTAATTAATATATAAGGAAGGAATACTTCTAGTCACTTAAATTGGGAGGTGTGTTAATTTCCAATAAAGAGATGCAAACTGATAAATCTTAAAAATCTCAGATATTTGGTCCATACAAATACAGTAAGCCTCATTAAAAACTATTCACTGCTAGAAAGTATGTTGGCAATCCTGCAGATCAACTTCACCCATGAATTTTCAAGCCCTTCTTGTTCTAATTGTAATT
This sequence comes from Leptosomus discolor, assembly GCF_034619465.1. NCBI lineage: Eukaryota > Metazoa > Chordata > Aves > Leptosomiformes > Leptosomidae > Leptosomus > Leptosomus discolor. The sequence continues at coordinate 153,314,633 of NC_141391.1, forward strand.
ACCAGTGTTCAAGTCCTTAAAAATGAGAAGGACTAGAATATGGACCTCATAATTTTAAAATAGGTAATGTATCCTTGAGCATCTAGATAAGGGCAGTTTGAGAAACTTTTCATTAAGGCTGCAGAGCTAACCGTAGCTCTGGAGCAGCCCCGCTCACTGACTTTCTGTATAGAGTAAGGTATGTTCAGAATCTACTTTTACTTAATTTAAAACAAATCAACTACTGCTACACCTTATTTGTCACATAACAAGTTGTGGCAAGTTGCTGCAACAAGCTCAGAAAGAGTAATACCACACTAAAACTGAGAATGACCCTGTGCCCCCATCGGCTGGCTCATAGGGAAGAGGTGGCTCCAGTGAACGAATGCAGGAGAGGAGCAGCACACCTACGGCCGGACTGGTTTCTGTACAAATACAGCTTGGGCTAATTCATATGAGAAAAGACAACCTGCTTCATTTCATAGACAGCACCACCAGCGTTACCTAGAGAGATTGTATTATGGGTAGTTGATATCTCTCTGTATTTGCTTTTAAGCCATCAGAGTAAATAAAAGTTAATTATTACTTAGATGTGAAGTTAATTAGCAGTTAGTGGGTTGACAGAAGTTCCTGCAGAAAAAGCTGCTTTATTGTTGATTATTTTGTATAGCTAACAATTCATCTGTCTTCTGAAACCACATGAGTCAGATACAGAGCTGTTTACACTGTAAAAACTCATGCAATACAGATACAACTACTCTGCTATAGGACATGTTAGCAAAGCAGGTACGTGTAAGGCAAAAGTGGGCAGCTTCCCAGCCTCTAAATTTCAAATTTAATTCCTTGTAATTTACTAGAAGCATTTAAAACTCAGGCCATGCCTTTGCACTCATACATTACTGACCAATTATTTCAAACTATGTCCTTTCATGCATTTTTGAAAGTGTAAACAAAAGACATGCATCTCTGATACTCATATTTAATTAACATGCAATTACTTTGAACTCACAAAGTGCTACAGTTTTATGGATTGTTATTTTTAAAGGTGTTTTTGTTAAAGATGTGATTTTTTTACTTTGGTCATTTAGGCCAAAGTGTTTACTGAGGCCTTTCGTGTTTCTCTGTAGTAGTTGCTGCTGTGTTCATGAGGCTATCAGCTGATTGCAGTAGTAAATATACAACTCTAAATCTATTCATCCACCCCCTGGCTGCAGCCTGGCCTCAATTTACTTGAACTAGTGCAAAAAGATGGGCATGGCTTACTTTGGCTTAAAAAATGTTTTTTTCCTAATTTAGGTTAAGGCATTTTCTGATCAGTTTAGCTATAGATTATGATGCATTAAAGTAAACATCTTTGGCAGCAGCTGAAAACTGAACACTTCTCTGTGCTTGTAGGTACCATGTCCCCTTTCCAAGCCATGTATTTAGATGAGAAGCAATTACAGCTTGAGGTTAACTTGGTGTGTTTATCCAAATGTCCTTGGAGATGCTATAGAATGTAACTACTACTTGTGGTTTATATGCAGAGTAGGAAAAAAAGAATGACTTGGGCGTTGCTGAGCATATTCTGCTTACTACCCAAAGGACTGTTCCCATGCCTAATAAAGCTGGTAGGACTCAGCAGGTATTACAGCAAGTGAGCAGAACCTACCCAGCACAAATGGCAGAAAATACTGTGGTCCCATTAATACCTAATATTGCTGTAGATGAAGATGACTTGCTCAGCCTCTTGAAAGGAAATTCGAGGTACACAAGTACTTCAGTTGTCCCACTAATGGACCTATGACACCAGAACTAATCCTTCAAGTAAGTCAGTCTTTTGGTAGCCCAAATGGCACTTACAGGGCTATATGACAGAAAAGTGCAAAGGGAAGAAATTGTGAGAGAAAGCTGCCAACTTTGTGGTTCTTATAGGAAATGCTAACATTCCTGGGTGTCTGAAACAGAGACTGCTCAAAGGAACTGCCCACAATGAGTTACCTACTGTAAACAGCATTACCACTGCTTGAGTAAGACATACATGACAACTAATTTCTGTTGAGGCTACCCTGAAACAGTGGTATGTGAATATAGTGAATTTTCTTTACTCCTCATAGAGGACTAGTTTCTTGTTTACATAGAATCAAATTCTCTAAATGGAAGCATGTGATGCTAAAAATCCTATTACGGCCTATAACTATGTTTTGCTCCAGCACAACTAAGAAACCGTATTTCAGAGAAATAAACTTACTGCTTTACCTGCTATAGTCTAGGATTCCTCATGGCATCTTGCACTGTTACTTTTCAACAAATCTGCTGTGCCAGTCAAAAGTATAGACCTATACACAGGCTATGTGTAAGAGTCTTAATTATTTTGAGTTTGTAGAGTAAGTGTATTTTTATGTGACTCCAGTGGATAGCCACTTTGTATCCTTCATAAATTTTAGAAATTAAAATTAACCAGGAATTGTTTATGAAAAAGATATTAGCAAAGTGGTTATAAAAGACACTTACATGGGTCAAAGAACTTCACAACCCATGAAAGCATCACTCTTCTATTTGTGTCAGCAGATCATACAACTTTAGACCTAGGCTTTACGCCCTCATCCTATACATCTATTAGAGTGCTTATCTCCCCAAGGGGTGCACAAGACAGTCCATTGGGGTGTAAGAAGGAAATATTTTTGTATCATTAACAAAGAAAATTAAAAATTAAAATAGTGGGTTTTTCATCTTTACATCATCCTTTTTACTTTCTGTTTTTATGTATGTTTTGTAATGTACATAATACATTAGTACAGTAGTACATGTATATAATTTATAAATAAATATACATATATATACTGAGGGAGGGTTCTCAAAAGTTTTTTACAAATAGGGGTGTATGATCAAAAAAGTCTGGAGACCACTGCATTGGAGTCTTAAAATAACTTTAAAAGGCTCACACAGGTTTAAAGTTTCTGTTAAGTTACTGTTAGCTTTTTTCCAGTGCTAATTTGTAATACCACTCCTACAACCATTTAAAAAAGCTTTGTTTTCACTACTATCATCATCAGTCAGGGCTAATACTGTACATCATACCAACAACTGTTACTCAGTGAAGGTTCTCTTTGACTTCAGTGCAACTATGCACTGCAACCAGGCCTCTGATTACTGTCTTCTGTTATGGATATATTTAGTCTGTGAAGTACCCATGAAATGAATATATAGGAGCCTTACAAAGAAATCTGTTTTCATTGTATTGAGCAATAATTCTGGCCTGATACACATGAAGCATTTCAAAATATGATCTGTGTTCAAACTCTTCTCTTGGAGCCATCAAAGCTCAAAGCAAGAAAGAAAAGAAGTTGCAGGCCTGTTTTATCATCATGTTTTGGGTACCTGTAGACTTGAGTGCTCACCTCAAGCATCCTGTGGCATTGTAGAAGATATCAGGGTCAGGTAAAACGCTTGACTTCGGGTAATCTCGATCTGGCCAGCCCGAGTAAGGGATGAGAACTACTTCAGTCAGCGTCTGCAGGGCTTCTCTAATCAACAGGTGCTTCAGCTGGTCATTGGAGGACAAATTCCACAACAAACCTGCAATGTCCAAGATAAAATCAGAGTGGCAGAAAGACTCCCTGACAGTCTGAAAGACCTAATCTTACACTCCTTGAAGTTAATGAGTGAAGGAGCCTGCCTGGCACTTGATATCCTGAAGAGGAGCAGAAGGGGGTGACAAAGAGTCCACCAGCCCTGATCTGAGGACATGGAAATGGGACAAAAAAATGGGCACAATCATCCATGTAACTGAAGTTGTACCTCTATACAGTCAGGCTAATGCCCAACCGAGAAGTGTACTTTTCCTTGGCTCTGCATGTGCATTGCCCTTCTGCAACAACCACCTTCTCCATTATCAAAGTAACACAAGTTAAACAGAGCTAACACCACTGACACCAGTCATCATTCTCCGCAATTCCAGGGGGGAATTTGTCCCTTCTGGATGCCTGCCAGGACCAGTTGCACTTCCAAGCACCAAGCAAAGACCAATGAGTGGGAGAATAAACTTGCATGCAAAGGGGGTAGATGGGAGGTACGGAGAGTGAGTTTACAGGTCTTTGGAAATCTGCTGGAAGACAGGAGATGCCCATTACCAAGTTTCTCTAACACTTGATAGCAATATTCCTCATAGAAGGGAAAGCTGTTAAACACTGCTTAGCCATCACTGTCCAGACATTTGTCACTAAACAAATCATTATGTAACAATACACAGCTTGTCTACTCACAATCTCCAAACACCAAAACAAATCTCAAATATAATCTTGTATAATCGAGTAGCTTTGGTTATGGTTCTATTCCAATCAATGACAATACTTTTTAAAGTACTCTTTCCCTGGTAAAAGACACATATTTCTGCTTTTTACTACAAAGGCATTCATTGTTTCCCCAGCTTGCTGCTCTAAGTTTCACAGACCTCCTCCTCCAAACACTGGCAGAGTATTTGAGAATGTTCCTTTCATCAGTTCACAACAAAAAAAAATGTTTCTTTTGTATCTCCTTATACTCCAAATTTAATTTCAGCTATTGTGAGCAATAGTAAAATCTAAACAACAGCCAGCCAGAAGCAGCCCATTCCTCCTTCTGGGATCAGCTTTTCAACCTCTGAATTAAAGGATAAAAGGAAGAATGTATTTTCCTGAAGGATGAGAAAGGCTTATGGGAAATCAGACATGCAGTCCAAAGGGCACTGACAAGGGAAGCGGGTTAAAACAGAATAGCACAAATTCAAGGGCACAAGGACAGAATATTATATTAAAAGGACTAAGTGCATTTTGAATTATAGACAGATACCTAGAACAAAATTGTCAGAACAGAACTGAGATGTTGCTTACACTAAATTTTCCCACAAAAATCCATTGTTTAGAAAAAGGCACTGTCTCACTGGGCTCAGAAAGATTCTCTTAGTGGCATTCTGGGTGTGGATGAATTTGTTCACATTAGAAAATATCTTTAGGAGTGAGCTTTTTCCTTCCAGCTATGCTATAATGTATTATAGGGGGACAGTTTTCCCTTAGATGGTTATTTGGGAAAATGAGTGGGGTCTCCTTTTAAATTTATATTTCTTTTAATGACAGCTCTGTTTGTGCCGTAATCTTCCATGCAGGAAAAATCTTCTTTCGTTTCTTAGATTTATGCTGCTTGATAACAAGATCAAGGGGTTAGATACTCCCTGGAGGCTCATCTGGCTTACCTTCAAAACCTGTTTTTTTCATGCCACAGCCATTTTACTTTCTGTTCCTCAGTATGCTCTCCAAATACTACACAATGCCATTCCTGTTTTGGCTTCTGCATTGTCTCCAAGTGACATCCTCTCCTACTATTCAGGAGTAACCTCATTCCTTTTCTAAGAGATTTGCAAGACATTTGTTTGTATGTCAAACAAAGGACAGAGCCTATGGTTCCTTCACTTGTATCAATGATCGGGCAAATTCAGCCAGTGTGATCTTGAGGAGGTCTCATTCCCCCTGAGAAGAGGTCATACAAACACAGAAATTCCACAGAGAAACTGGGCAGATATTTTCTGCACAAGGGCATTAGGTAAACTGGTCCACGGCAGCTTTCAAACCAGTGTCATAAGCACAAAGCCACTTTGGTTGGGGTACTGGTTTGGTGCTTTTTGTGCATTCTAGGATGCACAGACTGTGAGGCAGGACACAGCACTTCCTATAATCAGCATTTATCTCCATAGACTTCCAATGCTTTCAGTCTTTTTATAAGTAAACTCCATGATTATGCTCAGACTGTATTCCTCTGCCTAGATCTTGAAGAAAATACAGGCCATCAAAATATTCTTTGAGAATATACAATATGATATGGCCTAATCATAGAATCATAGAATGTATTGGGTTGGAAGGGACCTCTAAAGGTCACCTAGTCCAAGCCCCTACAATACGCAGGGAAATCTCTAACTAGGTCAGGTTGCTCAGAGCCCCATCAAGTCTGGCCTTGAATGTCTCCAGGGATGAGGCTTCCATTGCCCCTCTGGATAACCTGTTCCAGTGATCCACCATCCTCATATTAAAGAACTTTTTCCTAACGTCCAACCTATATCTACCCTTTCCTAGCTTAAAACCATTACCCCTCGTCCAATTGCTACAAACCCTTGTGAACAGTTCTTCCCCTGCCTTCTTATAGGCCCCTTTCAGGTACTGGAAGGTTGCTATTAGGTCCCCCCGCAGCCTTCTCTTCTCCAGGCTGAACAACCTCAGCTCTCTCAGTCTGTAGTAACACTGCTTGTACTCATAAGCCAGTGACCTTAAAGATAAGCTTCTAACGCTGAGGTGCACTTATCTCATGTGCACAAGTATTAGATCATATTTCTAACAAGTAATGAAGTACAGTATGAGAAAACTTCTATGTCTTGGACTTTTAACTTCCTTCTCTCCAACAAATTTCTTATCTTCATGTAGTTTTTTCAGGTGGAGTGCCTCAGTATCGTGCTTCCTACACAGCAGTAGAAACAAAAAGCTTTCCTCTGCTAAGCTTAGACATCTTTATTAATGAATATCACACGCTTTCGATCCTTGGCCTGGAGTCTTTCACCGGAGTTCAGTGTGGTATTATCAGATAGCAAGATTATTTTACTAATCTTTTATGGGGAGGGCATTAAGCTAATTACCATATCACACACTGGAAGTCTCTAATTTACAGTGAAAGTAGGCAAGTCATAAGTATGATGTGAAAAGACAGATGGGCTTCTCATGCTGACCAGGTGAAAGACTAAAGGTTCTGCATTAACCTTTCCCTGGAAGTGTTACAACACCACAGTGCAACTGCATGCATAGCTACGATATTCCACTAGTCCTTTACAATGCCAAAGGCAAAAGGAGAAACAATGTTAGTAGGTGAGCCATCAGTCAGACAGAGGAACTGTTGTTCATCAGGGTTTAACCATTTTGGTAGAAAGTCACTCAGAGGTTTGCATTGGAAAAGCCTTCTGTTGCAGCCCTTCTCAGGTTACATAGTCAATCTGTACAGGACAGTAATTCCAGTGTTTTCTAGATACCACTGTACATGCCAAGATCATCTGGAAGCACTGACCTTAGTAAGCATACGCTTAACTGTGACTGTCTACCTCCCGTCTGAAGCCCAATCTTTGCCTGCCTTTGAAGTGTGGGGTGGGAAAGAAAGTGGCTGGAAGCAAAGTTAATATTCTCAAAGAGATTCATTCAATCAGGCTGCCCTTTGCCCTGTAAGCTCCTTGCAGCTTGCTAGGGAGCTAGAAGAATTGCTCAAGTAATCGTAAAAAGTATGCCCTAGTACCATTTTCACCAAGTGCACTTCCTCCTGACTGCACATTTGGTCTTGAACAAAGCGAGAAATACTTCTCTCTTGGTGTATTTTTAAAGCCATCCCTTCCAACTGATAGGCATGGAAGTCATTCAGAATATTCTGCTCTACACAAACTACAACATCCTGCTCAATATTGTTTAAATATTTTGTTGGTGTCTTGTATATTTTATAAGTAAATATTCATGTTCAGTGACACCAGTAATTGCAGAAAGAGAGTGCCCCTTCATTCATTTTCACACTGGTGAAGGGGAAGACAGTAATATTCACATTATCTGTAAGAGTTATCCTGCACAAACAGTCAAAGCTTTTGTCAGAAATGATGAAATTTCTAGCAAGAAAAGAGTATTAGCTTTCTGGCCACTGTACCAACATTTTGCTGCTTCCCTCACTGGTGTGTAGTAGCACTGACAGACAACACACTGTACAATAAGTTACTAAGTGACCCAATTCTGCATCTGATGAATGTGAAAAACTTTAAAACATTTTAATGTTGCGGAGATGTAGAACTGAGCCAAAAGAGCCAACAATACAAAGCTTTGTTCTCCAGCTTAGGGAGCACAGTATTTCAAATACTTAAAAGAATGCAGAATTACAGAAGGTCTCAACATGCCTTTGCTTCAAGGCAGGGCTGCTTGACACCTTCTGTATCATTTCAAGCACTGTTTTTTAATAGCTTGTGTTCCTGGTATCTTTAAAGATCACTTGCAATAAATTCCCATTCATTTATTCATAATATTTTCTTCCATTTATAAAATATAAGCCTGCTCTTCCTTTGCATGCTAACTAGAATGAATGTGGGTCACAAGCAGTTGACTTCCTAGAGACACACTATGGTCAACAGGAGTGCAGGGATGAAGTGGTGGGTGTTTCTTAACTGGCTGCTGCAAAGCCAACAGGGCAGTAACCACAGGTTTCTTTGTGAGTAATGGTGGACATTTCCTCCCACCATTCCTACTGTTACATTGATGTACAACAAGAGGTGTAATATGGGGTTTCTGATCCAAAGGGCTCTACCTTCAAAATTGCAGTCGGCACTACTCATTTTTAAACAGCTCTTCCTCAAGGGCATTGGAAATAAAAGAATGAGAATATAAGCCTTGCAAAGACTGACTCCAGAATGCAGGTCACTCCACTGATAGTGCTATACAATCTTTACAGGCAAATGAATGCCCTGCAGGAATACTCTCCCCTGCACACAGAAAGGAAGCACACTGTTGCTGTGGCAGAGTTTTCTGCTTGTCACAGATCTGAGAATCATAGAATCATAGAATCCAAGGTTGGAAGGGACTTCAAGGATCATCCAGTCCAACCTCTCTTGGCAAAAGCACAGTCTAGACAAGATGGCCCAGCACCCTGCCCAGCTGAATCTTAAAAGTGTCCAGTGTTGGGGAATCCACTGCTTCCCTGGGGAGATTATTCCAATGGCTGATTGTTCTCATTGTGAATTTTTTTCCTCTTGTGTCCAATCTGAATCTCCCCAGAAGTAACTTGTACCTATTGCCCCTTGTCTCTTGCATGTGACTCCTTGCAAAAAGGGAGTCTCCATTTCTTTGCAGTCTATATATACTGCAACATGGTGATAAGGCCTCCCCTAAGGCTTCTTTTCTCAAGGCTGATCAAACCCAGTTCTCTCAGACTTTCCCTGTATGACAGGCTTCCCAGTCCCCTTTGATCATCTTTGTGGCCCTTCTCTGGACCCTCTCCAGCCTGTCCACATCTTTTTTGTATAGTGGGGACCAAAACTGAACACAGTGTTCCAGGTGTGGCCTGACAACCACTGAGTAGGGTGGGATAACGACTTCTTTATCTCTGCTGCTGATGCCCTTGTTGATGCAACCCAGCATCCTGTTGGCTTTCTTCGCTGCAGCAGCACACTGTTCACTCATATTGAGCTTGTTGTCCAGAAGTACTCCCAGGTCTCTTTCCACAGAGCTGCTTCCCAGCCGGGTTCATTCCAGACTGTGCTGCACTCCTGGATTATGTTTTCCCAGACGCAAGATTTACACTTGTCCTTGTTGAACTTCATAAGTTCATTCTTGTTAGCCCGCTCTTCCAGCCTATCCAATACTTCCTGCAGGGTGGCTCTCCGTTCCAAAGCATCCACTTCCCCACTCAGTTTGGTATCACCAGCGAGCTTCATCAGGCTACACTTGATCACACCATCCAGATCACTTATGAAGACACTAAGCAGCACTGGGCCCAGTATCGATCCCATGGGACCCCACTTGTGACAGGTTGCCAAAAGGAGCTATTTACCACCACCCTCTGGGTGTGGCCTGCCGGCCAGTTCCCCACTCACCACATGAACTGCTCGTCTAGACCGTTACGCATCAGTTTCTCTAGGAACAGGCTGTGTGAACCATATCGAAAGCCTTGGAGAAATCCTGATAGACAATGGCCACCGCTTGCCCCACATCAACTGAGCAGGTTACTTTGTCATAGAAGGCGATCAGGTTTGTCAAGCACGATTTGCCCTTGGAGAATCTGTGCTGGATTTTCCCGATCATGTGCTTCATTTGACTTGTGATAGCCCCCAGGAGGATTTGTTCCATAGCTTTCCCAGGGACTGAAGTAAGACCGATGGGCCTATAGTTTCCTGGATCCTCCTTTAAGCCCCTGTGGTAGATGGGGGTGACATTAGCCTTCTTCCAGTCTTCTGGGATGTCCCCTCACCTCCATAACTTCTCAAAGATTATGGACAGCAGCCTTGCAATGACGTCAGCCAACCTAATGATGTTTTAACACCCTTGGGTGGGTAATGTCAGTCAGAGCCCATCGATTTGTAGGGGTCAAGATCCTGTAATAGTTCACATACCAACTCTTCCTTCGCTGACAGTGGGTCAGTGTTTCCATTGTCCTGCATTTTTGTTCCCATGGCCCGGGGCCCAACAGCGCTGGTAAAGACAGAGGTGAAGAAAGTGTTGAGAACCTCTGCCTTTTCAGTGTTGCTGGTGACTAACTCACCTCTCCTGTTTAACAGCGGGCCAATATTTTCCTTCCGTTTCTGTTTGTTGTTTACATACCTGAAGAAGCCTTTCTTGCAGTTTTTGACATCTCTGGCCAATTTCAATTTGAGCTGAGCTTTTGCTTTTCTAACTGCATCTCTGCACACCCTGGCAATACTCTTGTAGTTCTCAACACATATTTATCCGCTTTTCCATCTCCGGTATGCTTCTCTTTTGGTTTTGAGCAGACTCAGAGCTCGCAGTTAAGCCAAGGGGGTCTCTTGCTCTGCCTACTTCCCTTACCTTTAAAGGGGATGAACTGTTTTTGTGCTTCCAGGAGAGCATTCCTGAAAAGCTCCTACCAGTTGCTAGCTCCTTTATCCTCCATGGAAGCTTCCCATGGAATCCCTCCCAACTGAGCTCTGAATGAGCTGAAGTTTGACTTTCTAAAATCTAAAATCATGTCTCAGTACTAACCTTTAGCATGCTCAGCAGGATCTCAAACTCCCCAATACTGTGATCACTGCAGCCAAGGCTACCACCAACCGAGATATTACAAAACAAGCTTTCTTGGTTTGTGAGTAGCAAGGCCAGCAATGTTTCATTCCTGGCTGGCACATCTAACATTTGTATGAGGAAGCAGTCCTCTATGCATTCCAGGAGAAGACAGACGTGGGAGTAAAGGAGTGATAGAGCTCACAGCAGAAATTTGGGGCAGTAGGGTTTGTGGGCAGTAGGACAAGCACTTTCTATCCACAGCACTTGACAGTTCTGGGGCAGAGTCTTCAACAAAGAACTCCCAGTATGCACCGGCAGCACTGCTTCAAAAAGTGAGGGCTGAGCTGCTGTCTAAGTAGTGGGCAATAATTATGGTCCCAGGCACCTCTTGGGACTGTGCCCATCACTGCTCACTAAAATCGTTCTACAGAATTTGCAATTTGGAGCCTCACTTTCTTTTCAGGAAAATCTAGGACTTCAAGCTTCCTGCAAACAAATAGAATCGTGTCATTTCTGAACAAAAATTCCCCTTTAAGAGGGGAAGTTGCAGTTCCTAGTCTCTTCTTACTGTCTTAAAGACTGGTCTCAGTAAGGACCTTGGAATTTCACCCTAAGGGAAGAGCTTAGAATAGGTGACAATGTTCTTGTATTTAGTCACTAAACATTGGCCTAAGTAAACAATCATGTACCTCAGATGGAAAGCCTGTGCGCTACTTGCAGTTCATGCTCGACTGCACAGAAAACACTACCTGTTATTTGCTTTTTAGTCTCTACATCCCTGGTGTGTCGGAGTAGGCGGAGCAAGAGTGGGATCCCTTTCTGCTCTGACACTTCCAGTTTGTTGTCATTGTCCTCAAACACCAAGTTTCTCAGAGCACCACATGCTGCCCGCTGAATGTCCTCATTCTGAACGTCAAGAAGCTGTAAAAGTTTGGGGATACCACCAAGTGAGAAAACCTGTGAGGAAAACAAAGCACAGTAGACAGTAGTGAGATGCTGTAAATGACAAACTCCACCCTCCCCCCAGCAAACCTTTAAATAGTCATAGGGGCATTTTTCATTTGCTCCTATTTGAAAGACTTGAAGCACCGATCATTAATCATTTGGACATGACTGTTAACTTCTGGGCTTTCATATGAGTCATAGTTAAAATCCACAACTAAGGGACGCATCATACTTTAATAATTAATGTAAGAGAATGAAACTAAATCTTTTCCAGCTTTGCAGCAGATTTGTACTCTCTGACAAGACATTTAATTGCTCTGTATTTTAGCTTCCATCTATTTGATATTTAACTCCGGAACATTTATAAACTGCTTTGAGATTTCTGGATGTAAAATGTTCCTGATGTGCCAAGTTTGTTTTTTTTTTCTCAGCAGCCAGCTTGATGGAAAGACAATATTTTTCTCTGTTAACTTCTGTGCATGTATTGAAAGTATATTAAATAAGAATACATTATACTTAGTACTTCTTATCTGTCATATACTAAGAAAAAGATAGTAAACTTCAAAATGTAGGCCATTAAACATTGTAAGCTAGTTAACTACTGAACCACCCACATTTAACAAAGACTACTCTTTAGTGTCTAATTCTTTAGAAAATGAGGTTCGGGCCCCAAATGAATGAAGAATTAAGATGATGTTACTTTACAGCAGCTGTACAGAAACAAATAGTTTCCAAGTTCTACATGTGGCGAACGATGAACCCCATATGAGCTGCGATGTGGCATAAGCAAGCCTTGGCTCATTTAGGAACGAGTTTACTGTGGAAAATACCTTACATTTATGTACAATTGAGGATGGTTTCCTCCAGCATCTCAAAATGCCATATGGTTTTGTGGACAAACTCATCCTTGTGTAGAATCAACAGCATGTGAAAGCAATCTGATACAACCGTTTTGACTACTCCAGAGTTTAATGATAAAAAGAATTCAATATGACCGACAGGTGTTGGCAACATGAAGAAATGAAATGTAACAAACCCTTTTGCCCTTCGTGCCCTGGCAAGCTATGCTGCCTGCCTGCCCTTCCTTTGATTCTTTTGTACAAAAGACACAGTTTCTTGCTACTGCACTGCTGACCTGATTCCCCCCGCATTCATTCAGCAATCATCAGGATGCTAGCAGAATGAAATACAGAAATACTTATCTTGAGGTAGAGTGGAGCATAGAGCATGCTGAAGGCACATCAACCTATTTTATTACAGTAGATAAGCCCTTTTGACACCAATACCGTAGCTGGTTGTTTTTTTAAACATTTATGCAGGCTTTCTGTTGGTAATCTTAAGGGATTTATAGCTCTCGTAAAAGAAGTGGTGCTATTTTGACCTAATGTGCAGAGGATAATTTACAAAAGCTATTGATTGGTCTTTTTAAATTTTCATCAGTAGACAAAATTCACCAAAATACTGTAAGACCACAAGTTCACAAGAAAACAAAAAGCCACTAGACCCACAGACTATCAAGTATCAGGGAACAAAGCATCGGAAGACAAAGGAAAGGAATGCAGACTGAAAAGGTAAAAAAGGGAAACTGGACAATGCCAATGTGAACAAGTCTGATGGACACCAAACAAAAAAAGTCAGCTAGGATATGTGGGATAGACAGGAAAATAGAAGAAGCCTTCAGACTGACTGCTCTAATTTGAACTCTTTTAGTCATCCATTTGTTTTTCCGGGAAGCTGCCTGACAGGGTTTTGTATAACAAACCACCTTCAAACATTCAATTCTGAAGCTCTATCCTCAGACTGAAGTTAAGGCTGCTAATTGTACTGGTGTTTTTTTCCAAAACAGACTTTGATCTACTGTGAAGCAAGTTAAAACTACCAAAGGACAGAGCGATGTTTGGCTGTCACTGAACTGGATTGCGGATACATGAACATGGAGTTAAGGCTTAGACTCCGTATGAATAATACCGAGCATATTACAAACCAAGGCAGATGTAAGAAATTTTTTTTAAATGGTTGACATAAACAACCACCTTATACATTAATGTACAGAACTGTTCAGCCAGAGAGCCGTAATTGTGTTCAATAGTGAAATTTAAAGAAAAGAATATTTTTAATATTCCCTTTCAAAAAACTTCTAAGAGACTTAACAAGTCTCTTGTACAAGACTTAACAAATTTGGTTAATTCAATCAACGTATTAATGCACTTGTGCAGTCCCAGCAAGCCCTTCCCAGCTGGGCTAATCCATACATTGTATTAACGTATTTGTGCAGTCTTAGCAAACCCTGAAGTTTGGATATATTTGTACTGTACTCCCAGAGTCTTTCTTCTTTTCTGGGATATTTCTGTACCAACGGTGTAAGCACGTCACTCAAAAATGAGAGACAGAAGCAACTGACAAAAAGTTCAGACTCTATGACTTACAAACGCTGAAAGAACTGTGTTCATTTGGCCTGAAAAAGAGCAAACTAAGTGGGTATACACTTAGCAGCCTTAACATGTATGAAAAATCATTAGCAAGGGAACAGAAAAATAGATGTTTCTCTCCATATCCATCAAGACAGGATAGAAACTAATCAACTCAGTTTGCAAAAGGGAGATTTAAGTTATACTTTAGGAACAACTGGTAAGGGTAGTAAAGCTTTTTGACTGCCTGCAGGAGCTTGTGGGATCCTAATCAATGGGATTTTTTATAAGTTGGTTATAAACATCTGTAATTACAGATGGTTTGGGTGAATTCTTACCATACATTTCTGTGTCTCCTATATGAACTGCTAAAGGCCAAATTTTTGCTAGTATAGATCACTGCCATTCAATGGATTTTAAAGAATCTGCCACAAAAAGCATTGGCATATTACTGAAAATAGTCATCATCAGTATTCTACAAGGTTTCTTTGAGTGTCTTTTTTTTTCCAAGTTGGCACACAGTATAGAAAGTTATTTGCTCTACCCTACTGTAAATGGTATAAAAATATTTACTTACTTTTCTTCTGGCATCTGCTTTCTGGAAGCACTCATGCTGTATGAAAGTCACTGCAGCAAGAATCCTAGGTGTGGATTGTGTATTTTCACTCTTCAGTATGCTCACTGCACGCTCCAGAGTCATGTCCCCTTCTGGGCTCCTTAAAAGTACAGACAGGAAACATAGTGAAGCAAGATTGCAGAAAATTTATCATTGAGCCTGTGACATTTCTTGTAATACTGTAATTTTTGTATTTTTCATGTGACTTTAGATTTTCTTAGAAAATTATTCCCTTTCCAGTAGCAGAAAATATTATAAAAGCTTTAAGAGATACTAATCTTTTCCAACCAAAATGATTCTTAGATTCTATGATAATATTCTGGGGAAAGAGAAAATGATAAATGGAAGTGTTGCAACAATGAGAGGTTCTGGAGAAAGCAAGTCATGGTTCATGTTATAAAAACAAAATGGAAACATCAGTGGATGAAGGACTAAGATCCAAAAAAGGCCATAGCCAAATTAGATTGTTGTGTACTGATCATGAAGATACCTTGATGTTTTTCTCAGTAATGTGATGATGCTTTTTTGTATTTGTTTTCATGACTTTCTTCAGTCTCTCGGTTCCCAGACTACACACATGCAGGGCTCAGTACCTGCTTTTTTCAAGCTTATGGAAGTTGTTCTAGTTTGAAATAGAGGGGCAAAGCATTTTTTCAGGTGGGACAAAATAAAAACACCACTGATTAAATCGAGTATGTACATTGCCTGTGGTAGGATTAAAAAATGCATGGCTATTTTCCTCCCAACTTCCCGAATGGAACATAAACCAATTCATGGCACAATTGGGTGCATTAGCTCTGGGACATGTGGTTATGTTCCCCAGCCTTTTTATCTACTTTTTGTTTCAAATACTCTCCACCTAGAGAAAAAAGAGGTATTAAATGTTTTTTAAAAACCAAATAATTTTGTAGAACCAGATCCCAGGCTGGCCAGACAGGGACAAGAGGCCAGTTTGTGAACCACAGTGAAACAAGTAGTCATTGGCAATAACTCCCTACTTCAGAGCTACCAGAATCAGAATGGTTCACTTGCAATCACCACAGTAACTGCATCTAAAATTAGAATTTTTGACACAATTACCTTTTATGTTAAAATAGGTACCTGGGAAATTGAAATTTTGTTTGTTTGTTTGTTTTTTCTTTTAACTAAGCAGAAATATTAAATAATAAACAATGTTCAAAAAAGTGAAATACGAGATGTTTTGATACTGAGAAAAGAAACATTTCTAAAGCACGTGTTTGTGGACTGCACCAGGAGTCACTCGGTTCTTCAGCTCTGAGACTGTCTCAGTAATGGACTGGCAGGAGCGAAAGAGCCTGGAAGTCCAGGCTTGCCCGGAATGGGCTGCCAAGGAGCAAGGTAGGCAAACCAAGCAGAAATCAGGCAGATTTCTCACAGGGAATCTTGCTACATGTGCATTGAAATCCAACTCTTTACCCTAAAATATTTTTGATAAACTCATGAGCTCTGAGACAAAAATGGATTTTGTTGAAACTTTTCTTGCCAGCTACATTGTAAATTAGCATCTGCTGCTTGCTTTTATAAGGCAAAAGACTTTTAGTATGGCTGCAAGACAGCGAAGAAATGAAGAACAATTTTGATGCGCCCGTTGCAAATGAAATTATATTCCTATACCCTGAGGTTTCCACCTGTCTTTGTATTTCCCTTTGGTATAAAGCATGTTATTTCTTGTCTTCTCCCCTCCTCTGAGTTAGCGTTTTGAGCAAATACGCTGCATCTATAGGTGCTGAGGCACGCTTGTGCAAGACAAAGACGAAACAAAGGCGACAGTGTGTTGAGGATGTCAATGGAGAGGCTGAATCAAAGTGAAATTGGACAGATCTCTGGCTAGTATCTCTAGTGCCCCGGGCTCTGGTCTGGCAATGCTTCAGCTTCCAGATTTTCAGAGTTTACTTCATGCTGGATTTGAAACAAAGTAGCTACTGAGTTACTGTAAGTTGCAAATTGGATGTACTGATCAGAAACCTACACAAAGATCTTGAACAACGAGCAGTGGGAAAAAAGCCAGATCGTCTTTCTTCTTACTCTCTTCTAAGTGGAACAGAAAAACAGACTTTTCAAGCTTGGCTTTTAGTCGGGTTTCTTAAATCAACAAGGGCTTTGTGACCATGTTATATATGTGCACGTGTGAGCATGGCTGCCTGCCTGTTAGTCACTGCAAGAACTTTGGAGCCCTTCAACCAAATTCAGTCACTGTCTACAGACTGGCAGACATCTCTGATGTATTAAATCGTGAGTAATTTCAGTGCCTAACAGCAGAGAAGGACTCTACCCATGCACTTTCCAAGGTCAAGATTGCTGCATGAGCTGATCCCTCACAGACCACCAGAGAATCCATGTGGGAACTCAGCCCCAGGGCGCCAAGGATGTCCCAGAGTAGTAAAGGTCCATCAGCAGTCACTGCCAGGCTGAGACAAACACATGTATAGCCAGAGACCAAATTTCTTAGTTCTGGGTGTGTAGATCTGCATTGACACTGACAGCACCCCACCAGAGTTATCTATTCATGGCTGATCCTCTTTCATGGCTGATCCTCCTTCCAGTGCAACAGCCAAAATCTTTCTCTCCTGTGGTGCACTGCCATACTAGGATTGCTCTTCATTGGATAAAAACAACATTCACTACTGTTTTATCTAACAGTAATAAAGGCTGCAATATAATCTTTGACCCTCAATGGTATTCATAAAGTTGTGGCACCCTAACTCTTGTTAAAAGAGAATGCGATGCAATGATTCTATCCTGCCCTCAAAAATTTACAGGCAAACTCAATAGCCATGTGGCTGATTAGCATGTGTAATGACAACAAACACATGGACATTCAGGCAATGGTTGTTAAACAGAACAATGATTTGACAAGTTCTGACTTCACCTTAACTGCCAGAATATAACATTTTTGAGACACTGTGTTGCCTAATCATTTTGTGAGAGTTCTCAGCACATTTGGAGGTCAGATTTTGTAAGCAGGTGACAGCTTCAGGTTGAATCTCTCTCTTTCCTAAGGCCATGATATAAGGATGTTTTTAACTGCTTCACTTTACCAGAAGATATAGTTATCTGTATATGCTGATTTTTCTACTTTGACTTCACAGCATGAGCTAATTCTTGTACAGAAAGTTTGAAAATGCTTTTATACACACTTCAAATACTATACACAGCTAGTATACTACTTCTCTTTAACCTTACACAAGTATTTTACGTCCTCTTAATTAACCTTGGAAAGACTGAAATTGTGATTTGCTTAAAAAGGTACAAATTTCTGGAAAAATCAAATTACTCAGAAAACTGGCTTATCTTTTTTTCCACCTTCCGTTATCAAGGAGGCAACAGGTAAGTGAGCAATATATCAGATAATGCAACTTTAAAACCCAAAAGAATGGGACATTACGAGAAATGTAAAGTCTCTACTATCTTCTTAAACTGAGAAGTCTTGTGAGAAGAAAATATTTTACTACCGGTAGAATGACAGACTTAAGTGAAAGATCTCTGATTTGACAGCAGTGTATACCCCAAAGCAAAATGTTGTCTACTGTGTTTTAAATACTTAATTCTACATTAAAGCATGCAATAGCTAGATATGGATGAACCAGCATGTACTACAACCAAAATAGGACTTCTGCATCAAACCCTTCCAGTGGTGAGAATTACAAGGGGAGTTATTAAATGTGTATTTTAGATGTCTGAAAGTGGTAATAATGTGGATGCCATACACATGTTATTACATAATCATGTGTAACGAATAGTGACTTCAGTCAGCTAAAATGGCTATAGTTTCTTCCTCATAATTTAGGAATCTAGTGGCAAAAAATCTCTCGCGGAATTCTATCTTACATGCTGCTTTTGACAAGCCTCTTCACTAATACAAGCTATTATATTTTACAGAGACTTTTTAAAACACTGGGTAGAATAAAGAGCTCCTCACTCCCCCAAAAACCTGTGAACACAGAATATTTGAAAATCTAAACAAGATATGTACAAGTAAATTAAATAGAAGTACTGAGATAAATGAAATCTGCAAAAGGAACTTCAGAGGCTTTCACAGCACTTCCATTTGTTTTCCTCTGTAATTTCCAGCAAAAGCTGAACTTAAAAACTGGCACTTAAGGAATTATGCTGTCAAAAAGATTTCCATTAGGTCACAAATGTTCCACCTGAGGTCAGCACGGTCTCAAGCAAACCACTTCCACAATGTCTGAAGATAGATGTTTACATCTGCAGGTATGAAAAACAATTTCGTTGATGTTTGTGCAGGCAGACAACCAGACTCCAGTGTCTGCATCTGCAAAAGAAGAACCAAAATTGCTCCTACACAAAATGAAATATCAAAATTGCTGCTTGTGTCTCAGAAATGCACTCAAGAATGTGCTTAAAGTTAAGTAAATGATTAAGTCAATGGGATATATGCCTGTTTGTAAATTATCTTACTGAGAACCAAAGTCCTCCCAGGTATCTATTTTCAACATTGCTACTCCCAAATCTTTAGCTGTTGTGAGCTCTCAGCTGTTTTTTCTGGACTCACTTGCTATAAAGACTGAATACTTAAGAGTCACATCATTGACAGCACATCTCTTAGCTCCTGCATCAGCCAGAGGTGAAAATTTCAATCCAGTTCAGATACGGGTACAATATCATATATGTTTGTAAACCCAGTTATAACATACAACATGTAGTTGACAGCAGAAAATACCTGATATATACCTGATACATATAAATATATCTGATAAATACCTGATACATAGCAGTGACATCAGACGATGCCTCATCTCACACAGTAGCAAGTTTAGAAAAAGAAGAAAGATGGCCTTCAGAAAAATGAACAGCTACACAGTTATGGAAAAAGAGACATTCCTTAATAACACTGTTGTAAATCACACCATGATTAACTTACATAAGAAACCTTGGGATCCTGTTTGGATTATGAAACAATAACAGAAACCACAGTAAACAGTGCAAGTAACCATCTCCTGTTTACCAAGTGGTTTGTTCTGTCCATCAAACCTTAAGAGCTCTGGAAACACTCAGAATTATTCTAAAATGAAAAAAATATTCACTCCTGAGGGGAATTTCAGAACGGATAATTTTTCTTCTTTGAAAACGGAACCTTTTTTAGACATGCTGAAATCTTCTGTGGAAGGGAATTTCGGGGGGGGGGGGGGGGCGGGAAGTAATTCTGAAAAAAAGAAACTAATGCTTCTAAGATTTTAAACCATTTTCCTGAAGTCTGGGGGCAGCTTTGGAAACTTCTGCCACGGAGCTAACAGGGCTTCAAATTAAGAGCGTCCTCAGAGCATGTAGCATCTCACGGTAACGAGAAGCTCTGGGGTCTGGAGATTCAGGTGGTGAATGGGATGGAAGGTGCTACACAGCTAAGAGAAATCTCTGCCTGTGTTTTAACTGAAATTTATCAAAACTAAAAAGTTTCATTGAAACCATGAAGGATTTTTAACTTGAAATTGTCAATCCGCCAAAAGCTGCTTCACTGGTAGATTTCTGATCTATTCTTGTGAGAATCAGTGCTGAAATCATCTGGTCTCTTAGGAGCACAAAATTTGCCACTACATTGCTCAGTGACTACTTCATGTCTCCTTATAACATTAATTTAACCCTTTGCAAACCTGAGGAGGTGTAGACCCTGCAGTATGTACCTATATATACATTTTTTTCTCTTTTTCCTCTGTTGCATTGGAAGTGGATTTTTAAAAGCCAACCTACTTTTGGCATCCTCTGCACTGACATTTCATACATTGTGTTGGCTGCTGAACCATAAGCTGTTGGTTTCTTTTCTCTTTTTAAACAAACAGGTTCCTTTCAGCTGTGACACCCCAGAACGAAAGCAGGTCCTGCATTGTGCTTACCCTAGCTGAGATCCATTGATGGTGACTTGTTCACTCTGCAGGAAACCATTTCTTCCTGCTGCTGCCATGGCAGCTGTCAATGGCATCCTCTTCCCATCTGTTTCTGCAGTGACACTGGTTACTGAAGCTGGCTGAGAAGGTTCCCTCCTGGTCTGTGTGTTTCTGAGAGTAGTTTGGTACCAGCTGGACCTTAAAGATTGCCTGTTCTGAGACCCCAAATGGGTAGCAATTGGTGATCTCACTTGTCCCATCGCGCTGCCTGAGGTCAGGTAGTTCTCTTTCTCCAAAAGGTTGGTCATACTGCGACTGTTGCCTGCTTGATGGTACAGAGGTACAGTGGGGCTGGGGTAGACACCATCAAGGATGGCATCATTAACTGCCCCCATGTGGGAGAGTCTCTTAAAAGAGCGTCCCCTGTTCACTGAATCACGAAGAGTGTAACCAACAATCTCAGACCGAGCATATCTTGGTGGGACCGTCCCAATGGATCTCCTGCTATCTCCATGCCTCATGGAGAATCCAGCTGAAATCCCTCTGTCATAGCGAAAATCATTGGACACATACGCCAGTCTTTCAGGATTTCGTTGTGGTGAAACCTCTAGTCTCTTCAGGGGCTGCCTTTGAGCTCTCTCTTCCATTGTCTTGTAAGCAATCTGTGTCCCCCAGCCATTTGTATAAGAGGTTGGTGAGGCCACCTGTTCAAGGGTGCATAAAAGAACAGGAGTCACAGTTAAGATCACAGCATTTAGGATTAATAGCAAAGAAATAAAACGAAAAAAGTAACGATAAAAATTCTAAGGTGTGCTATCAGTATCAGAAAACAAAATCTGAACATCACCAAACTAGTGTATTAAACGGGGTTCTGCAACACTTCTTTGTATCTGCCTAACAAAGGTAGGAAAATGTAAGCTCTAAATATTAGGAGACAAAGTCTAAGCATTTAGTCTTCTGTCATTAACTAAAATAGGTGTGTCGGTCAATCACACTTGATAGCAAACAGTCTGCTTATTAATGGAGATTTTAGTTTCAGTTTGAAACTCCTTGGGGATTAACACCCACATCTGCTACTAAAATTAAATTCCAGGCTGTCCAACAGACAGAAGAAAACTAATCAGTCAGATATTAAAATATTATACTAAAGTGTATGCATATGCTATTAACCTTATTAACATAAGGCTATTTAGCCCTCCTGTTCACTTTGTGGTAGGATCTAGTAAAAAGAGACAGTCTCTTCCCTGTTTGTCTAACCTCTTAAAAATTAAGGACACTACATAACATTCCAGGGTAACCAAAATGACCATTTCACCATCTCAATGTTTTCCCTAACTCCACAGTTGCAATTTAAGATGTTTTTACTTTTCCTGTCACCAACAGGCAGGGACAGTAACGGATCATCATCTTGCTTTTTAATTTTCTCTTTTCTAAACTCAACAAACCCAATTCCTTCAACCTTTCTTTGTAGGATGTGTCTTCAAGATTCTTACTGTTTAGGTGCCACATGGGGCCTCTCCAATTTTTCTACCTTTTTCTTAGGCTCTATGTTGGACATCATACTCTGTTCCAGACCTTCCAGAACTAAATCAACTCGGGACACTACCTGGCCTTGAAATAGAGGAGTCATGGGCCAATTTTTTTAAAATCAGTAAGCATAGTGGCATCCAGCCATAAATCAAAGCCCCATATATTCCATTTCCATGTTTATTAAAGTTTTGTAACATTAAAGGTATTTTTTAAGGTAATGTAAGAAGCTTACACAAGTTATTAATTGAAGGGACAGTGCTTAGCAGATAGTTGCCAGACTGAAATCCCTTAATTTCACTGTTGAGTGAGTTACTGAGTGTGATAACTGACAAAAGGAGTAAAGGTTGCTGAAACTAGTAGGCTAAGGCAAGGATCATTGGATATATCTGTTTATTCTACAGAAGCTATGCAAGGATACCTCTATCTTTTGTTTGGGGATAAGGAAATTAATGCTTTTGTGAAATACTAGACCTTGTGGCTTTTTCTGGCTTTCACAGAGGACAAAGTCTTTCTCTCTCTTTTTTTTTTTTTTTTGTTCCCTTTAAAAATCTTTTTTCCCCTCCATGCTTGGAAAACTGTAGTATTTTCTTATGGTTCCTATGTTACCTTCAGTTTTCCTCTTGATGCTCTCTTCTAGAAAGAAGGCATTCACATCAAATATTATGGACTGGATGATAGGTGAGTACAGAGGATAGGAGGACAGAGAAGGAAATGTATTTAAATGGTTCTAACTCTCCCTGTACACAGCTGGAGCTGCTTCATTAACCGGCCAGAAGCTGGGCTATTTCCTTTAATAACAATAAGCATTCTTGAGTAATCTAAAATTAAGAAAGAATTGGCCCCTCCTTATACAGTTCTTTATTAAATAAATATTTCTGTTCTCAAGCTGAATTGCTTTCAGTTTACTGACGTTGATCATGCAGTAGCATTGCTCTTGAGCTAGGTGTCGATTTTCAAGTCATATGGTTGCTCCCTCAAATAGGTTCATACCAGTTATAAGCTGTATCACAAAGTCTGCAGAAAACTGATTATTAATCTTAGCATTTAGGTCATGAACCCAAGAAAAGTTGGTCAAAATAACAAGTGAATCTATGATTACACAGTTTAGAAACACCCATTGTATTGCAAGGACTGTACTGCTGAAATTCTTCTAATGCTAAAACAGGTTACAAAAGAATTGTTTTAAATGAGAAGGAACACTCTACCTGTCCTCGTGAAGCTAAAGCAATCTGTTTTCCTGTGGTTTTGGATGCTTAATTCCCTAACATCTTTCACCACATTCCCAGCTCCTACCTATGTCATTTGTTACTCCGTGGGATTGCTGGACTTCCTCTAGCGACCTCCAACTGTTCAGCTGGGTGAGTGGCAGCAAGTGCTGACTGACCTGCTGCCTGGTGGGATGGATAAAGATCTGACTTGTCACAGCCTTTACTTTAGTGCCGTGTTAATACGGTTTTTCGTTTCCTACCCTGATGCCAATTCTCACAAAACCAACAGGCTTGAAAAAGCCTGTCCATATGACCGAGTTGAATTTAGCCACTGGGCTCAACAGTCACTGGAAAGGGGGGAAAACGTTAACAGATCTCAGTTGTAAAAACCTCATTTTCTAGAAATCAGGCTTTAATAAGCAAACAAGCAAGCAAGCAAACCTTGAAACACCATCTACATGCTATTATTTGTGGTAACAAAATGTATAAACTATGCATGTTATATTATCCTTATTTCTATTACTTGTCTCCTCTTCCTCACCTGGTTTGACTGGAAATATGAGAAACCATAGGGAGTTCTTGGTGCAAAATCATTTTCAGTAATCCCCATGTTATAGACACGCTCTGGAACACTGGATGCACGGTGCAAACTGCCTGTAAACAAACACTAATATTAGTAAGATTTTAACAAAACATGATTTTGTTATAAAGGATGATTTACAGTACTAGGGAAATGTCCCAGTCTGCACTGCCATTCATATATATAAGCTGAGAATCAGACAGGGAAATGATGGAAAGAAGTTTGCATTTGGTGTATCATATTCAAAACGTGGCTAAGCAAAGCTTTCGCGAGGATATAATTTATTTTTTCAGTTTCCTATTTATTTTACTTAAGACGTATTTTTAACTTTTAGAAGTCTGGTTGTTCATGCAGCTATTTAAAGAAAAACGTTTTAACAAAGCAAGCTGATATCCCAGATAAAGACAGATGATTAAGTATAGAGCAATATTATCTCTGAACAGCTACTAACAGGTTACTATTTTCCACTGTAACCACTTTGAATATGTATGCATGGTTTACATAAGAGGCTGACTATAACATGCACAGTACACAAGAAATTAAAATATTGCAGCTGTAGATTGCAGATGAGAAACATGGGTTGATGTGTATACCTCTGTTACTGTGCACCCTGGAGATGCAATTTTCACAATGTACCGCTGTAAACAAACAGCTTACACTGAGTATAGACTGTTTATTTCATAGTTGTCTACCTCAACTCTGGTGCTTCTCCTCCCTCAGGTGCTAGTTTAACGATAATATGTTGGAGCAACTAATGCTTCACTACTCTTGGTGCTTCACCCAAAGAGCATGAAGAGTCCACGAACAAATTTTATGGCTTATGGAGGGATGTGGCATATGATGCTGTAAAGTAGGGCTGTTTAATAACACTTCAAACCTGCACCTGAAAGGTTCACTAATCCTACAAATAATGTAGAACACCCACAGTGTATCTGCTCTGATTCTTTTTTTTTTCATGACACAGTTTTTAAAATAAAACAGTGCATTGTGATTATTTCTTTCACTAAAACCACATTATTATTTTAATTAAAACCAAAGCTTCAGGCTGTTTCTTTTTCACTGATACAATGCATTGTCAAAGAAAAAATGCTTCTATTAAGAAAATTTTTTAAAGCAACAGATACTCCTGAAATAATTATTCATGAGATTCCTGTGTTACTATGAGAATCTGCATATAGGAATATAAATAACACAGACAGGTTTAAAGAGGTGAAACAGAAGTTGAAAGCATGATATACCTCAAACCAGTCATAAATGGGGCCAGTGTGTGGTGCAGAAGTTTAGGCTGAACAGGTAGCAGTGGTCAATAAAGAAGTTAATTGGCCATGAATTTTCAAAATAGCAGATATTACCTAAGATACTACAGAAAAGAAATCTAAAGAACTGATCATTAACTTGGTCAAACTGCTGAAGTCTCCACTTCCGAAAACAGTAGGAGTCATATGCCCATGGGAATTCGGGTGCCAAACACATGCAGGCAAGCACCTGCTGGGATATTTTAAAGCACCTGCTGCGTGCGTGCGTGCGTGCCAAATAGCTGGGGTTTCAGTTCGCGCAGTTAGATGCTGGGCTTCATTAGGTGCACATGAGTAACCCTAGGAACTTCAGTACACCTGTATCTTTGATCCTTAGTGTCCATAGTTAGTAAAAGGCTCTATCAGGATGAAAATAAAGAAGAGACTCACATAACAAGAATAATTCATGAATGATGCTCACTAGCACATAGCTACCTGGGTAAGTCCAAATATGTGTAGAATATAATACAGTATAATACAATACAATATAACAGCACACTGCAATAATTTGGGGCCTAATTCAATCACACTATGCAGTTACTTTGCTTATTTAATCATACTTTCCAATTCTTTCATTTTGGCCATGCGAGACGGATTTAAACATGTATTAGGAGATCTGCTAAGATGCATTCATGGTAACTTTGCGTCATGAGAGTGGAATGATGCAGCTTGGTCAAACTCATGATTTGGATTGTAGTAATTCCTTCGTGACATTACAAGGTTACCATAGCCCAAGGGTTACCCAAGTACATGAGAAAGCGTAAGAGGAAACTGTGTTTTTATACTGCAAAAAAATCCTGTTGATGTACAATGACATCAAAAATCTTCAAATTCATATAAATCTCTCATTTGTGTGATATAATTCCCATATTGATGTACTATTTTAGGTGCCTGATAAGACTCTCGTCTTAGCCTATTGCCTGTGCCTGTTTTTTAAAGATTCACTTTATTCATTCTTGCATATTAAAGTACTTTCATATAACAACTCTTTAAATAAAAACACATATACATTTCTGTTTCTTTACAGTTAGTATTTTTTGTCCAGTTTACTTTACTTAGTGAGAAATTACTCTCATTTGTTTATCTACCTAGGGCATAAAGATCCTTTGAGCAAGTAATTTCTGCACATTTTAGGTAACTCTAAACTCCCTGTGTTTACTAAACAAATTTTAAATATGAGGATAAATTAAAAACAACAAGGCTGTATGTGAACTAGTTGAGGACAAATTACATATCTAACAGTTCCTTCTTTGCAAAAGAAAAATAAAGTCAATCAGAAATTGTAACACTCAGTTAACTATCTTCAAGTAGTCCTCCTTTTTTAACCTCCAGTCTCCCTCTGAAACTACCCATCACCAAACGTTTTTCCGCTTCAGAGAATCACAGTATATGTTAGCTTATGGAATTTCCCTTTGCATTTACAGCATCTCTTGCTTGTTCTTACATCAATAAACTATTTTGCCAGCATTCTACCTGTAGACTTATTAGGTAGACTTAAAATGGATGTCTTTTTACTGTGTGCTGTTTACTTGTGCCAAAAGCACAAGTTAAAGGAAAAAGTGGTAACTGAAATGCTGTGTCTTTCCATTAGTTATGAGATGCAGAACAGGTGATCTGATCAAAACTTGTCTCTGCCCGCAAGGCTTCCTTCAGCTTATTTTCACCATACTACAAAAACCTACGTGTCTTTCTCACCTCTCAGATTTGCTCAGTATTACATATATTCAGAAACCACTAGGCAGTCCTTATACACTCAGTGCACTGGCTTAAAAAAAATAAAGAAACAAAAAGCCATGATTTTTTTTTTTTTTTTAATTTATATCATGGGTTCATTTACTATTAGGATTAATATTTTCTAACTGTGATTATCAGTGTTTTAAGTCTCACAAAAAGTCTCCCTTCAGAAAACATGCGTATGATTCAGTTACCCATCCATAGGGGACAAATGCTACTTGAGAGGCCATAGGGTACTACAATTGATTTCCAGCAGCCTGTCAAGAAAATGATGGGTTTCCACAGGCCCTGTGTTATGTCTCTCAACCCATGAGGATATTCTGGAAAACTCAGGCATCTCAGACAGCATCAGACACTCATGAGTGGGCAAGTGAGTGGAACGATTTATCACAGTCTCCCCTGTCCCCTGTCAGTATGAGCTAAAGCAGCGCAGGAACGCTTTGGATGTGGTCAGTGGAGAAGGAAAACTAAACCCCTTTGCTCTTCTCCATGCCTAGAATAAAAGCTGCACAAAAGTCACTTGATAACTGCAACAGTTACGACAAATTTTGAGACCCGAGAAAGTAATTCCACTATCAGGAGGGAGACTGTAGAGGTGACAGAGCAAAAATCCCATCTGTCTTCACAGAGGCTCTTCTCAAGGCCCCTTTGTTCACCTGGATGTGACAGGTCCAACATCTCCAGAGGCCTTGAAGTTCCTCCCCAGCAATCACTGCTTATGGCTGCAGACAGATCAATCTCCTGTTTGCTTGGCTTTCAAAAACAATGACAAGAGGCGTCTCTAAGATATATGATATTTGAAAAAGACAATTATCGTCCATTAAGGAGTTAGGTGTATCAAATTCCCCTTAAATCAAGTACAGTGTTAACTCTCAGTTGTGAGTCTTTTTCAGCATTTTGTATTTGAATGGTTACCATGAAAGCCAAATTTTGGATTTAAACGCCCCACTGGAGGCATCGACATAGCTGTACCCTGTACGCAGAAGTCTCTTAAGGACCGTGATATTTTCATGCATCCTGAGTGCCCTCCTGCTGAGTATCCACTGTCCACTCTTGCTCAGGGCAGGTGGGTGATTATGTCCTCAACACAGACTCCTAAGTGTTCCTGGACTGTCACCTTTTAATCCCTTTTCATACTCCACCAGTCACAATGGACTGAGATGGCGACATTTAAGAATGGCATATCAAAAACTTCACTGAATCACTTCACCTAGAGATCAAAGCACCTTCATTTTGATCAATTTCCTTCATCACTCTGCCAGCACATGCCTGGTCCCCAAGGAGTTTTTCTAACATTTTTTACTTTGTGCTGGTCAGTACATTTACACAAGTGCTCAAATTTAAGAAAAAGGTTCCTTCTGGCTCATGAAGCAGAGGTGAGGAAATTAATGAAACCAACAAAAAGTGGAAGTCACCAACAAGGAATTTTTTCTACTTCCTTTTCCCACAAAAATATAAACAGAAAATCACTACAAAGAAGTTAACATGGTCAGAATTCTGCAAAATAGAAGGCTAAGGAGAGAAAACTCACCCAAACCCCTAAAAGCAAGTTTAAACAAAAAATACTACTAAGAATTTTACAAATGAAGAAACGTGACGAATAAATAAGGCTCTGATTGTAACTGTCCTGTATCTTATGCTGTCAATTTGGAAATCACGTAAGGTTAAACTCTGGTTTTTATAAACACACTGGGTTTATAAAACTCTGTGTTAGAGAAAGAATCTGTATACAGACAGCAGTTCATCAGGCCGTTTAGTTTTGTATGATATATTAACCAATTCTGCCCTTACTTTTTACAATGGAACTGATAAGGACGTACAGGATGTACAGGAAAGTAAACTTTAATCCAGGGATTATACCAAAGAAAGAGAAATATCACAAATGAATTTAAAAAGCCAATCAAAACCCAAATGGAACAAGATCAGAGGCAAGCGGACTCATAAAAAGAAGGAAGTTTAATAGACTCCTAAAGTGTACATAAAATAATCAGTAATGCTGCATCATATGCGAGCTGAAAAACACCAGTCATTAAGGTATATGATTCTGAATGACATTTTCCTTTGATAAGGCTGAACCATCTACCGTTCTGTTTCCACCCTTAAATAGCATTCAGAAATTTGATACTGCTGTTTTAGTTGTTCAAAATTTTTAAGGGCAGCGTAATCTTTAATTTATAAGGTTCAGCAACCGATGAACTGGAAAAATTGCAGCTGTTGTTTAAACTACTGCTCGAAAAACCATTAGCAATGCTTGACAATGTCTTGAAAAGAGTTGAGGCAGTATGTAACTCCAATCATTTGGCAGCCAGTGGAACCCTCAAATCTGAGGATTATCTGAATTTCTATTATAAAAAAGAAATACACCTCCGGGGGGGGGGGGGGGGGGGGGGGGGAGGGGAAGGTCATGAAACAGCAGCAAAGAATATGGGGGCAGGAGGCAAAGAGACATTTTTCCATTTAAAGGTAAAGCTGAAGACTGAAGCAGACACCTTTAATTTGAAACTCTAAAGAGCAATTATTGTACCTATCAGAATACTTCATGCAGCTTCAAAGCCTCCAGTACAGTCAGTGGAAAATGGGTGTGCACAGATGATACTGGGCAAGACCTTTACTACCACTGATTTTTCATACCCAGTGGTTATGTGCTTGGCTAATTTTAGGCATGTATGTGAATACTCTGGTTAGGTACGTGCTACGTACCTTGCCGAACAGTCTGAAATACTCCTACAGATAGGACAGTTATATCACAGGGGCCTGCTCCAGCTCCTTCTAAATCTTTGTATTGTCTTCCCTGCAACTGCAAACAATATGGCACCCCTGGTGAATGTAACCAGAAAACTGTTTTAATTCAGAGAAAGTGAGTTTTTTGCATGTAAAAGAGTACATGTTTTTCAAAAGTACCCTCCATCTAAGAATTCAAATGTTTGTCAAAGCAAGTCTATCTAGAAAGCACATTGGGATACACATGCATATATATGTGTACTTTCCAGGAAAGTCAACATGTTAAGAGCATGATAGGCATTTGATTCACATTATATGCAAGATATAGATAGCTATACATGTGTGTGATATATATTACATATATGTGTATATATACATACATGGAATACTTTCCAGTTCCATTTATTTTTTCTGAGTTTTGCAGTGGAACTAAAAATGTATGGTGAGTTGGACACAAGAATACACTTGAAAGAAGTTTGTTTAATGCATGAACAATACATGCAACAGGCATGTCATTTGCACTCCTGATCCTGAAGCTTAAAAGTTTTCGTGTCTCAGAAATGCAAAGGGCTCAAATACTTGACCTTTAGGAAAAAAAGCAAACCAAGACAACTACACTCAAATCCATCAGGTCTGTTAATGTATCCCAGAGAAGTCAAGATTAATTAGGAGGACAGGAATCTTCTCTTCATAGTGCTTTCTGCATGGTTTAGAGACATGATCTCAGGTTCATGACACCATATCATTTATTAACTATTGCTTAAAAAGCTTTTTCCAGGCTCTCTGTTGAGAGAAAAAGAAATTAAGTTACTGTAAAAGTGTTTAGAAACCTTACTCAAATGACAGCAGCCAAGCTAAGGACTTGCTTGTGCAGCTGCACATTGCACAGCTGTGTGTACCTGTTTATGAGATTTGTGTATCTGATTTTCCTGAGCAGAGTATGTTCGTGTCTGCATTGTATGCACTTTTTGCCATGAGGCATTTTTTAGATAGAAGCCACATGAAGTACAAGGAAACATTCCTCTGCCTGACAAGACAGATGAGTGAAGTATAGTCATAAATTTAAAGACCTTCGGCTCACAGCTTTTTGCAAATGAAAGGTGACAGCTTCTTTAAAGACAACTAAGCAACAGGGTATGCAGCCTGTAAGTCAGTCATATCTTCCTACTTAAAAACAGGATTAAAGTTTTCACGGTAAGGGTTGCTTTCTTTTTTTTTTTTTTTTTTTTTTTTAACTTACTTTGAAAACACCACATTTCTTTGCCATTACTAGTTACGACTAAACCACTCTAGCAGCTTACCTTGCCTGTAACCCTCAGCACCTGACAAAGTCACCCTGTGGGGTGACTGATGCTGCAGTCGGACCCTGGCTGGGGCAAAAGAGACTACAGCGTGGGCCTTACTGACAGATCCGGCCTTCTGGCTATAGGATCTTAGAAGCAAGGATCAACTGACGTCAATTTGTACCATGCACATCAAAGAACAGGGTAAACAATGTCTGGTAGCATTATCGTTCCGTGTTTCCCATTCACACCTTTTCTAGAGTTACTTTTCCAAACCTCCTTTTACTTTTTTATTTTTAATTTTATTTCGAGGTGAAACAAGGAAAAACATTTCCTACGTTTCTTCCCATTTTATCTCGCAAACAGGGCCGGTGGGTAAAGCTAAAGTAGTAAAATAAGCACAGTTAAGCAGCCGCTGGATTAGGAGAATTTTGGCTCCATTCTTCCCTCGGTCGTGGTGAAGCGGGCACAGCCTGCGCCGCTCGCCCAAGTTACGGCGGTTGGGAGGGAAATTCTGACTCACTGGGGTGGCCAAAAAAGAAAGGGAAGAGGCGACAGACCCACGGTTTTCTGTCAGAGCCGGTAAAGACCAAGGACGGGCACGGCAGCTGCCCGAGCAGCCCGCACCGCCCAGGGCCGAGGAAGCCGCGGGCACGGCTGCGGCCGCCCGGGGCCAGCTCGGGTCCCACCCCGGGGCCGGCGCCCCGAAGCCCCTTCCCCTGCTCCCGCCGCCGCCGCCGCCGAAACCGCCACCGCCAGCCACCAGACGGCACCGAGGGGCGCGGGGCCGGGGCCGGGGCCCGGGCGGGCACTCACCGTTGTGCAGAGAGCCCCGGCTCTTCCTGGCCAGCGTCTGCTGGACCTGCCGGTGGATCCGCAGCGCCTTCTCCTCCCCGGCCCGGCCGCCCGAGAGCTTGAGCCTGGCCTCGGAGGGCAGCGCCAGGCTGGAGCTGTCCAGCTCCCCCAGGATCTGCTGGCCCAGCACGGTGCGGATGTAGCCCTGCTCGGCGGCGGCGGGGCCGCGGACGGCCATGGGCACAGCCGGGCGCCGCTCCGCTCCGCGCCGACAACCTGTTGCGCCGCCGCTACCGCCTCCTCCCCAGCGCCGGGGCTCAGCCGCCGAGGGCCGGGCCGGGCCGGGCCGCGCCCAACGCCCAGCACCGCCCCGGCCCCCGCCCCGCCCCGCCCGCCGCGCCCGCCGCTCAGGTGCCAGGCACGGCCCGCGCCTCCGCCCCGCTCTGCCCGCCGCGGCCGCCCGGGGCAGGGCCAGGCCGGGACGGGCCGCCCACTCCCCTCCGTTTTCCCGTCCCCTCCCCTTCCCGCCGGGGTGAAGGGTCCGGCGCAGCGGCCTTCCCCGGTCCGGGTCAGCCCAGCCCTCTCCAGCGGGGCGCGGCCGCCGCCGCCCGGCCCCGTCCTCCCCGAGCGGCAGCGAGACACGGCCCGGCCGGCAGCGCGACGGGGCGGCCCGGGGAGCAGGGCCTGAGGGGCCAGGGCCGGGGGCGCTGTGCTGCCTTGGCCCGCACCCACCGGGAGACCGGGTCGCTGTGGCACACGCACCCCCCGCGGGAGCAGACGTATGTAGATACACACCGTCGTCATGCATCGTCCCTTATAGGTGCTTTGCGTTATGTTACGTATTTTAGATGCTTCTGTATTTTACACATAGCTGCATTTCCTGTACATGTATGTAAGTTTCAACCCAAAGATGCGGAACTGCTTTAAATATAGTGGTCCCTGCTGTGAAGACCAAACGTTCAGGCGGGACTATGCTCGGGGGCTGTAGGGCTGCTGGTCTGGGAAGATTTCCTGCTCCCCGGGTTTGGGCTTTTTTTTTTTTTTCATGCTGTCCCGAGGGTTTGCAGAGAGATGAATTGAAGCCGCTTCCTGCCCGTTTCCTTGTGAGAGGTGGCGCGGGGATTGCGCAATTAAAGGCTGAAAAAACCCCGACTGGCTCTGCCCCTGCCAAGGTCGGTCCTGCCTAAGCGGTCATGAGTGGCTTCTTCCACACTGAAACACGGCCGAGCGTGAGCCGAAGGAAGGCTGAGGTTCTCACACTGTCTCAGGATACAGCCTGGAGCTGCTGTTTAAACAAGCACTCTGCTCACGGTGGGTTGAGAGGAGGAGGAAAAAGGGAACATACAATGTCTTGAGGAAACTGCAGTCCTTAGAAAAAGAAGTAGGTGATCCAGAGTTGCATGATTTAAAAAAAAAAAAAAAAAAGCCCAGCAAACTAAATGTGGGTGTTTTAACAGAAAGCTAATGTTTCTTAAAAGCAAGTTAATGTGGCTTTTAACTTCGTGTGTTGCTGTTTCAGAGTCATACTGGGGCTCAAAATGACCTGGTGTAGCTTGTTTTCTACCAGAACTTCAAGCAGCGGTGACGGTACAGGGAGGCTGGGGAGAAACTGGGGTGATCCTTGTCTTAGGGTATACCATAACATAAGAAAGTGGAGCACCTTCTTTATTCTCAGAAAACCCAGGATGGGGAGGAGCAACTGGCTCCATGCTGAGGAGCCCAGGATCCTTTTGCCGCTGATTTACTCTTTGTCTCTCTTCCATTTTTTTTTCTTTAAGAGGAGGAGGGAGCTCTGGCCTTTCTCATCACTTGGTCTGGCTAATGTCATCCCCTTTTGTTCTAATGTGGCATATCACAGAAGAGGTCACGTTGATGATATGTGAGAATAGTTTCACTGGTTAAGAGAAATGGAGTGACATACTCCTTCCTTACAGATGGTGAAAGGTTATGTATGGGAGCAGAAAGGTTGGAGATAAGCTGTGGGGTACCAGCTGAGAAAGAGGAGCTGGAATTTGTGGAGAGGGGGAAGTTAAGAGGTATGTGGCAG
Source organism: Leptosomus discolor (assembly GCF_034619465.1). Lineage (NCBI taxonomy): Eukaryota > Metazoa > Chordata > Aves > Leptosomiformes > Leptosomidae > Leptosomus > Leptosomus discolor. The sequence continues at coordinate 153,348,392 of NC_141391.1, forward strand.
AACTACAGCGAGCAGGGGAAAAATGTAACAGGAAAGTGGAAGGATAAAAAAATAAAAGAATGGGCAGGATAGGGCAGGAAAAACAATGGGGAAGACACATCACAGCTAGGAAGGAATGTAAACTATGTTAGAAACTATGTTAGTCCCTTTTACTGCCATGCAGACAGTCACAAAAGCATTTTCAGTAAACAATAGATACTGCATTCTCCACACGTATGAGTGAGGACTACTGAGGAGATTAGAAAATAGTTTAAAAACCCACAAAACATTTCCTACCCTCCTCCTTTTCCCTGCCCTCTTCTCTATTCCAGAACTCTAGCACAAACGTGAATTCTGGATAGTGTTTATAGTTGAAACTGATTTGGTTTCACACATAAAATACACCTGAAATGGATTCAGGATTTAGAAAATACACTTGCAGCATGTGTCCTCGGAAACCTCTGACACTGTCTGTATGTTTACAAGCTCTTGGCATGTTGGCATTGCCTCTGTTGGAAGAAAAGTTAAATTTTTATTAACTTTTTGCAAGTATGTTAATTTATTTGTGCTTGTGAGATCCGTGGCAAAAGAAACGGCAGTTTGCTCTGGGCTTTAAAATCTTTAACGAGATTTCTGAGATAGATTTCTCTCCTTGTAACTAGGAATGCTGACTGGAAAGTTTGGGGGGGTTGGGGAGGAGGAGAAAGAGAAAGAATTTTGCCTGCACAGCAATTCAAACAATGCTTAGCCAAGATCTGAAATAGAAATGAATTGAGGCTTTTTCTTATCTGAAGAAAATATCGTAACTAATCATAACTGATTGCCCCATAAGTAGCAATTCCTTGAAGTTGACTTGTGTTGGATTAACACCTCTTCTTGACTGAAGTGCAAAAAACTCCCCAAGTCTATTGAGAAGGAAATATTTTACCAGTACAATTTGCAGATTCAAAGCAACATAGCTGGGATTATCCTTGAATGGATGGCACCTTGTGATGGATGATTTCTCATTAGATTTTTGAAAAATAGATTTAATTGTGGTGCATATAGTGACTAAGGGATGAGGAATCACCTACAAAAACATTTACTTTCTGTCCAGTGCCTGATGGGGTCAAACAGATCAGAAAAACAGACATTTCTTTATAAGACTTATTTCTTATTCTGACCGCTTGGCCTATTCTGATTCTCCATCAGAAGCCCCCACAAATAATACTTATATTAAAGTTGTGGTAGTTGGTACTTTCACTCTTCTTTCCCTTCCCCCCACCCCTCTTGCAGTGTTAGGACTTATGGAACAAGCTGGATTTGTACCCTGGAAACAGATTATTTTCATCTGCAGGAAACGGGTGTAAGTATGAGCATTGAGGTGTTCAGTGTGAAACAGCTGGACAACAAGGGCTTCATCTTAAATACACACAACGTTATTTCTATGTGTATGTCTAGGATCATAAGGAAAATCAAGTGCCTTTCTCTCAGGCTTTTGTTTTTGTTTTCTTTTTTATTTTGGATACCGTGGTTGAAGGTATAATATGCAAGTGCAGGTTAGTCAGGATTAGCCAGACTGTGCCTACATCTGTCCTTTTTGGTTTGGTTTGAGTCACCCCGCCGAGGGCAAGGAAACCAGTTCTTCCCCGTCCGTGAAACCCCTGGGAGGAGAGAGAAGCCACACTGCCACCGCGTGTTCCTTGCTGGAACGGCACTGCTCCCTGTCGCTGCTCCTAGGAAGGCAAAACTTGCAAAGCAGGCTTGGAGAGCATCCGGGAAGGAGTTAACTCCATGCTTAAAAATCTGAGATCGGTATTTTATTGCAATTTTATTTGTTACAGGAGATAGAACTGAAGTTTCCATCTGTCTTTTGCATCAGGCACTGATATCTTGTATTTTCTCACAGTAACATATCCGTATCTTCCATCCCAGAATCATTTTTGGAAGCAGAGAAACAGAAGATCATCTATTTTGTCCTGTAGGCTAATTTAAAGTAAAGATTCTTTTTTCAAAGCCACCTAGGGGAAAAGTGCTACTTTTGCATTGGTAAAATTAGTGTGATAGCAGTTCTCTGCCTGACAAGGATGTGGCAATAAAAGCAGTAACAGCCATGACTGGAGCTCTCTATCTGACTTAGATAGAGTTCAAGGGAGTGGCAAATTGCCTGAGGAAAGAAAACATACACCCCCACACTCCCACATACATACACAAGATGACAATGATCCTCACTGGAACATCACAAACCTTTATTCACTTTGATGAGGTGAGCGTGCAACTGCTGGTTCTGGAAATCCAGGCATAGCCTAAAGCTGACTAAACATCCTGACTTGAGAAATGTCATATCAAAACTGCCATATGGCCGTGAGCTTTGCTTTATGTCTCAAGAGAGCCAAGGGCTGCAGGAATTCAGGATGGTCCTGAAGCCACAGGTAACAGTGGCTCCTCAGGCATACGGCTTTTTTGTTGCGTAATAAGACAGGACTAACTTGCATCCTGACCTGGGTGATAAAGCAACGTTCATTACATTAGTCTTGCCTCAATTTGTTTCTTCCTGCAGCTGTAGGAGTTGGTTATCTAGCTCACCTATACTAGGGTGGCAGCTGATGTTGGCCAATGTTGTAGCCCTCAGGTAAAATCTCCATTTGAGCCACAGACTTCGGAGCAGTTTTACATGCTGTCACTGCCACATGGAGCTTGATCTGATGGGAATGGGATGCTACTGCTAGAGATCTACGTTGCGATGCATTCAACCAGGAGATATTTTTGGATGCTATGCCCAGCACGAGTTCTGGGGTTCTATCATACTCTGACACAAGAAGTAGACAGAGCAGTCTCCAAGAGAAAGGGGAGCGTGTGTGGCTGCCCTTGGATACGATGACGTCTGTCCTTCTTTGTGATGCTGTAAAAAGGTTTTGACATAGTGGATGAGGCAGCAGGAACAGAGAGAACTGAGACAAGGTTTTTAACAGTCCTGACTATGAATCACCTCTGTGGAGATTCCCCAGCTGGGTTCAGACCTGTTTTACCTGTTAGTAGCCTCCTCTTCGCACTGTGGGTAGGGGAGAGCCTGGTTGCACATCTCCATCGGGGAGATACTTTTCAGTAAGGAAGAGTAAAGAAGACGGGTTTAGTCTAGATTTTCCATCTCCCCTCCCTTGTGTTTGGCAGGATCAGCTGCATGCTGTCAACTGCGTGGGAGGGCAGCAAGTTCTGGGGGAAGGTGGTAAAGCCTATTCTGTCCTGGCCAGTCGATATCTTGTGGATAATATTCTCTTGAGTGTTCTCTTCTTACACAGTTTACCACAGCTGTCTCAAGGCTTGTTAGCAAAGCAGGCAAAACTGAGTAGCAGGGAAGCATGGGCAAAGTTGGTAGTGCTGCATTTAAGCGCTGATAAAGTAACAGCATGGCCTGTCTGTGTGTTGGATGTTTTGCTGCCCGAGTACCTGCTGCCTTAGGCAATTGCCTGTGCCTAAAGTTTGCTTTCTTGTCTGCATTTCTTGTATTTTCCAGGTCCTTGTGCTCTGTTTTATCCCACCACTCCTAGTCTCTCTCCTTAGTAATCGAGTGTAATACTTTAAAAGTGTGATTTTTTTTTTTCTTCTTCTTCTTTTTAAGCTCAGAGATGCATATAACCAGTTATTGGAACAAAGGTTGTGCTCTGCATCTGTCAGTTCTTGAGTCATCTGGCCACTGGGGAGACAGCCAGGAAAGAGCTAGGAAGACATATTCAAATGTTCTTATCAGATGCTATGCTAAAAAGAGCAACAATGTGATGTGACTTGTTTACAAGGTTTGGAATGAAAGGAATCAAGCAGAGCTAATTTCAGTAAGCTGTGATCACTGCTTTGAGTAACACGCTTATTCAGTTGTCTCAGGTGTGGCTGTCTTTCCATGCATTCGAATTTTGGTCACTGTAGTAAAAGAACGTGTTGCATATGTAGGCTGAGGTATAAATGCTCTTAAGCTGTTGACACAGGAGCACAACAACAGTGTTTACTGGAGTTGTTATTGCACGCAGTGTCACCTAGAGGCTCTGAATTTTATCACGGCCCTCTTTTGTTAGGGACTGCATGTGAGAGATTTCTGTCTTCACCTTATGATACAAGTAAACAATACATCCAAATGACTAATATCTCTTCTTTATCTACAAGTCAAGGATGGAGGAATTAAATGCTATTCCTGAGGAAATGCAGTAACCCAGAAATTGAAAACAATTATTTTTTTTGGTTTCTAATTTTAAGATAAATGAGATGTTGTTATTGAGGACAATGGTAAAGCAACATCTTAAACCACTCTTTTTTTCTAGTGTTATTAGAAAGGTTTTTATTTGTCCTATTTCCCCCATCAGAGCATCTTTTGAGATAAAGCTAACATTTAGTGGATTTTTTTTTTTTTAAATAAGAGCTGCCAACACCCCTTCTCCAGGCAAAAATAAAATTATTAGTTTCATTAAAATATCCTGATTTCTTTTCCTACTATATTTAGTGAAGTTGTAGAAAACAGGGCTAAAGGGACTTGAGGAGGACATCTATTCATTTCCTGCTGTAAAGTAGGATCAACTGTATCTAAAATACCACCGATATCTATCTATCTGCTTTTAATATGTTATTCAATGCATGATGGGAGGCTATTTCTATAACATACTGATTTTCCACAACCTGAGGATGCACACATGAAAGGTCTGTTATAATGAACACTCATCTGCATAATACCAAATTAATGCATCCAAACCAGTTGCCATAAGAGAATGAGAGAATGCACCAAAACATACAGGAGATTAAGTTGGAAGAAAACCAAAGTGTACATGCATATTCATTTTGGGTTGGATCCTTAATTCTTCTTTAACAGCTTTGTGCACAAAGCAGTCACAAAGCTGGCTGGCCTGTTTCCTTGGGAAAGGAAAATCTCAGATAGGCTCCAGTTGCCAGGATAGTTTATAGGCAATCTGTGTGTAAGGCCAGCAGGTCCAGCTGGCTAGCAAGTGCTGTTGAGAGCCGCTTTATGAACACAATGATTTCCCAATGGACTTTTCTTTTTCTTTTCTCCCCCCCCCGCCTTTTTTTTTCAGTTCTTTTTTTTTTTTTACCAGTTCTGCAGTATAAATAGCTGCCTTGTTTCCTATACTTTTTGATTTTTATAACTCTTTTTTTTTTTTTTTAGGTTTTATTGTTAGCATAGACAGTAGTGGGTATAATATAGTGAAAAAAAAAGTATATTCTTGGCATTTCCAGCAGTTTAGGGAGTGACATAAGAACGGAAAAATGTTTGTCCTGGGTCAGATCAAGGATGTAGGTAGCCTACCATGCTGTCATGGTGTCCAGTAGCAGATGCCTAGCATAGAAATGGCACAAAGATGGAATAATAACTCCCCTTAGTATAATACTGCAGCTTACAGCAATGGGCAGTTCAGGGATATCTTTAGTCAGAGGCAGCACCTTTGTGTTTAATTGTCTTTAATGATTTCCCCCATAAATTTGAATAATATCTTTTTGCATCACTCTTGCCCTTTTGTAATGGGTTATACAGCTTAATGATAGGTTATGAGAAGATACATTCCCTTTTGTGGTTTTTTTTTAATATGCTAGATAATAATTTCACTTGATGTCATCTATTTTTGGTATTATGATATAAAAGGGAATAAGAGTTTCTTATTCATCCTCTCTGTGCTACCGATTATACAACTCACTATTACGTTCCTCTGCAATTGGTTTTCCAGGCTGAAAAGTCCTAACATTTTAATCACTCTTCGCATGCAAATTGTTTCAGAATGTAGATCATCTTTATCAGCTTTCACTTTTCTAGCTCAGCTCTACCAGTTTTAAGACAGGATGCCAGAATTGCACACAGTATTTAAGGTGCTGAGACACCCTGGATTTATATATTTAAGGTGGTGACACACCTTGGATTTATACAGTGATATATTAATTATTTTCTGTTTTCTTCCCTATAGTGCACCTCGTAATTCCTTTATTCAGTTAGCTTTTTTGGGTGCTTCTAAACTGATCTTTTGAAGTCAAACACTAGTGCAGAGTATTCTTTGTTTGGTGTTCACCCTTTCTGCAAGGACACTGAATATAAGTACATTTTAGTTACTATTACGGAGTTACTCCTTGATAGGAACATTTTGACACAAACCAAATATACCACAAATATAAAATGGGAAGAGAGTCAAAACTGGACTCTCCCCTTTGAGTTGCCCTACTAGCTTATTCATGAAACATTCCTGTACAATGTCTAAAAATACCCCAGTGTGACGTTTAAATCTACATAAAAGTAATTAAATTCTCCTGTTATTATGGTATTTCCAGTCCAGGCAGATGCTATGAATCTGATTTTTCCCTAGCTTTTCACTATTGTTAACTGTCCTTATCTTGACCAGATTGGTGGTATTGTATATACTTTGCTTTAAGAGTTGCTTTTAAACATTTTGCCTGACACTTCTGTATGAGATCTGAGATTTGCAATTGGGCGTCCAACCACTGCTGTAGTTTTGGTAGTCTCACAAGGTGTCCATGGTGCTGTAGAATACACATCAGCTTTAATGAGGAAGGTCAAGTATACAAACACACACAAACACATAGTTTTAATTTGTGAAAAAGAGCCGTAGGTCAGAAGGAACTAAACCAAAATATTCAAGAGAAACATAATCCTTACCTGTAGAGAATAAACAATGGAAGAAATCCGAAGTTTAATTTCTTGCTTTGTTCCAAGGACTGCAAATTGTTTTACACGTATTCGTGAACTCAACTTGACAACATCGCCAAACCAGAATATTTGGAGACTAGTTCCCTACCTACAGCCATCTTCAAAATGAAATGAAACTTCAGGGATTTTTCTACAAACATATTCTAGCTGTGGCTAGATCAATATACTCAAGCACATTTATGTTCCCACTACTGTTTGCTCCTTTGTTGCATGATAAATTAATGTATATTTATCAGTACCACAGCATCTGCCTTCTGTTAATCCAGGTGTTAGATCTAAACAGTTGTTCTCCGTGCCAGTGGACTGTTCCTCGCTATGTGCTATGTCTCTGAAGTTACGTATCATTTTAATATTAACAGGAGATTTGAATGTTATTGCTTCTTTTGCCAGTTTGTGGAATCTTTTAGATAAATTATAGAAATGTATGCAGTCTTGTTTTGGTCTCTGTAGTATCCTGCTTCATTTTTAGCTTGATGAAAATTGTAACTATAGGAATTTCCTTCTCTTGCACACTTCAGATTACTCTGACGTGCTGTGCCAGCAGCCACTGGGTTTCACTCCTCTTCGTCAACTCCAGACAATAACGCCAAATGGGATAATGGGATAAAGCACTTCCTGAAAATCTGAAGTAATCCAGCCAAATATCTCCCTGATGTGAAGCCACTGGCAGTAATGGAGATACAGCAAGAATGAATATTGCCTCGGCGTCCACTGAATCTGTTTCATTTGGTTTTGGCAATAAGCTTATAAGTTCTTTTTAAATGAATCAGTTGGTCTCTCCATAATCTGAATCCAGGCTGGCTATTCCTATTCAAGCTGTACTTTTTCTGACATTGATGAAACTTAATTGATCCCTAGACATGCTGTTGAGGATAACTTATTTCCTGCTGCTGCAAAAAGCCCATATCTCAATAGGCAATTTAAACTGGAATGTTCAGCTGAAGAGCAGTCTAAGCAGACAACAACAGTTTTTGTATAGATCTTAGCTGGAAGAAGGGACTGCACAAAGTTAAGCGGTGGCTGCCAGTTTCTGGGAATGCAGTGGCCAGTAATTTAACTGGAAAGGTCACTGTGGGCATCCTCTGTTACTGACAGGCCTCCTGCCAACCTCTTGAAAAACCCTGCTGAAAGTTTTCCTAACTAGACCTGAGATCATGTGCAGCCAAGGATTGGAATTTCTTTCCCCCAACTCTGTTTTTTGACATGGAAAGGACACCAAAGGCTTCCAGTTATTAAATCAACATTTTATTTAGAATATAAAATAATAAATCAGGGCACACAATTATTTCAGAAGTTTTTGTAGTTAAAAGAGATGAAATATGATAAATCATCCTCCTGTTCACTCTGATCCTTGCAGGTCTGGTGGTTTCCCCTTGTACTTCAATTGTCATTGAAAAAGCCCATACAGCCTCTTCTGGGTTGCTAAGGAAGCATCTGTCTCACGGTACTATTTCATGCCAACTCTTACATGGGTTGCCACTGAAACAGTATTCCCCACTTCTTCCCTCACACTTTCAATTAAATACTGCTTTTTTGCTTCATGTTGGGTGTAACAGTATTTTAGCTACAGGGTAAGAAGGCTGATGCTGCTGAGAAACTAGAAATTTCTTTTTTATTCTGTTAGTTTTCTGTGAGATTAGCAGAAGAAGGAGCAGGATCAAATTTTCTGGCAGTAGCAGGCAGGTAGCTTGAACTGCACGGCTATGGGTCTGCCCTCTCTTGCAGCCTGCCCCTCGCTTCTCTTGGGAGTCTCTCAGTCCCTGTTGCTGCTTCATGCCTTTTTCTACTTTCTCCCTCTCTGCAAAGAGTTCAGTGTAACTCAGCGGGAAGTAGCCCAGATAAAATGGACCTTGCTCTCTTGCAAGATGCCAAACATAAAAGAATGCACAGTATTAGAAGGAAATTACATAGTTTCATCAAAAGTATACAGGCATACATATATGTAAAATGCGTATGTGTAATTGTATGCATTTTAGACAAAAAATAAGATGAAAATTAATGTCTGTGTGGAAACTGCAGACAGTTGGAAAACATGCATGAGTTACTTTCCATTAGCTTTCCTCTCACTACTGGGATCCATCACCAACAGCTTGTTTATTCCCTCCTGCCCCAAGTAATTTAGCTCCTCTTTTCTCCATCATAGGGAGATGTTTGAAAAAAGGCTCTGCCTTCACAGGGTGTATGCTATATTCCACAGCTCTGAAACAAGATCTTGGCAATATTTCAGATGAAGAAAGTTGAATACTGTTTGTATAGATCTCTGGTGCTGTATTGGCTTTCTAAGATTGCTTTTTTCTCTGCTTCCTCTCCTACCCCATTGCGCAAGCTGCTCTGAGCTTTTTGAACTATTGTTCAGTGCTGGGCTGTGTTCTGCAGTGAGGTATGGCAGTGTGTTAGTAATGGGTGATGTGACTCTTCTTTTTTGTGTATGAGCACACACAGGTATGCACAGACAAGCACAGACTAATGCTCTCAGTCTTCCATCCAGGGGAGTTCACTGTAGCGGAAGAAACTGTGGATTTCTTGTCTACTCATAGCTATGGAACAGGACTGCAAATAGTTTTCCAGACATGTCAAGCTTTTAATCTGTTGCAATACCATATGGACAAAAGACCAAAGACCAAATAATTTATGAGGTGAAGAGCATAGATTTATGCGTTCATTGGTTGTATGTGAGACCAAGGAATGCATGTTTTATCTAAACCAGCGTAGAAGTTTAACCATTTTCTATTAACCTATTCCCAAAACCATAGCGGTATAGCGCTCATTGTTATATCTTCTCATGGATTGCTATTTGCACTGGGGGTGGGTGACAAAAATGTCTTGGGTTGCTGCCTGGTGTCCTGATTATTTGATAAGGAATTTGGCCACAGAATAACATGACTGTACAGTATAATATTTAGCTTTGTGTGGCCACACTTCTATCCTCTGAAAGCCAAGGTGTGAGGAGGGGGGAGTGAAAAGGTGGGACTCCTGTGCATTGCATTGTTGTATGAGCTGGGATTTAGCCAGGACGCAGTCCGTGTCTGCCTCAGAAAACACCCTGGAGTCCATTAGTTCAGAAATAGCCACAGTAAGTCAGTCCAACAGACAAGGCAGTGAAAAGCTGTATGACATCTCCTAGCTTGCCAGTTAGAAAATGGAGAGAACAGAAATCTGTAGGAGATCTCCTACTTCATTTTGTGTAAAGTCTTACAGGTCTTGAATCCTGAGCTCCAGTCCAGGACTTTAACCCTTCTGCTGGCAATTGGTTTGTTCTAATTATGAATTTCCTTGATTCTTTGAGGTAGTTCTATTATATTTATCACCAAATACCTTGTAGCAATAATGCTGTTCAGCTAGGTAAGAGAATCTTCTATTCCTATTTTTGGCTCTTTCAGAAGAAAAAGTACTTGAGAAGATAAATAGTGTCTTCTATTTTATAAAGGGTAACAGTATATATTATTACAGGCTTTGGTGTGAAATAAATATGATTAACAAGGAGAAAGAATCTATGCATCAAACACTGAATATTTTGCTTAAACACTACTACAGTTGTCAAACAGAAGGTCTTGTCTATGTTCTTTTTCAAAAACTAGTTTATAATTGCTTACATTCTTTCTTGGTGATTACTGTATATGGAAGAAAAGTGTGACTGCACTTGTCAGCCACTTTTCTTACACAGTCATATTCCTTTTCAGAAATTACACAACCTTGTGGCCTACTGAGAAGTAAATTAAAAAGCACTGAGATTTATTCCCTGAATTGAATATCCAATTAAAGATAGAATTCCTCAAAGTATTGTTTATTTTCCTTCTACAAACCTAGGAAAATGGTGACTAATGACATTTTTGATGGAGTTATAAGAAACTGTGCTTATATAATACTTGACTTCAGATTCACATGGAAACATTGCAATTAATTTCTGTGAGACTCACTATACTCTTTAGTTCATTGTGTTTCTTTATATTCAGATTAGGGACCTTATTCTCCTTCCCCACTTACACATAATTCTATTTGGGCATTTGGAGCTGCACTGCTGTAATACTGTTGTCAAAAAAACAGCAGGAAAATGTGAGTGGAGACTGAATACCCAGTGAAATTTCTGCTGCTGCTGAAGTAGAATTCTGCTGGAGGGACACCAGCAGAAACAATCATCAGACTTGGCAGACAAGGCAGAAAAAGAAGACCTGACTCATGGCTGGCATTGTCTATGATTTTTATCAACAGCAGCTATCATGCTCTTGATGAGACAGAAGAGGACCATATTGAGAAGACCACAGCCGAAGGTTGAAAGTCATCACCAAAAGATCAGTCAAAAGGAATTTATTGCTTTGTGGAGACGAGAATGTTTCTTGACATCCGAAGTCCAGATGAAATAAGTGCAGGAGGTATTATAGGGCTACCAGAATAAAAGTAAGAGCCAAAGTAAGCACAAGGGATACCTTTCAAGTTATTGGGTAGAATCCATGTGGAAATAGTCAACTGGAACAAAGAAAGGTTCTGTACATTTAGGGATATCTTAAGGCATACCCACTGAGAACTGAAGACAAGAGCTCTTGAGGTAGTCCTCAGAAAGGAAGAAGAAAAAAGCATCATTGGCACTATCAGAGAAGGTCAGGGTTCAAAGGATTTTGCAGTTCCATATATTCTGGAAGGAGATAGTTTTATTTTGATGTCCTCTTTTTAGCTGAGAATCAGGTTAGCCTCTTTACTTCAAACAGGCAGTGTTTCTTAGGCAGGACCAAAGACTGGGAGGTAAGAAGGGCTATGGCTTACCTTGAGAAACATGGTTGCTTCCAGCATATAGACAGGGAAAGTGTGACGTTTTCTGTTCTCATCAAGAGTAAAGAAGCTAGGAAAGAAAGAAGAAAGAATAATAAAAAGAGATGGGAAGAGATGTTAGCTTTTATTCTTGCTGAAAATAGAGCCTTCATGTATTGTGTAATAATAACAAGAAAATAATTGAACTTGGGTTTGAGTCGATCTGTGCCAAACTTTAATGAACTTTGAATTGTGCTTCTGTATAGTTACTGCCTCTTTAATGGAAAAAAAAGATTGGAAATATAGTCAAGTTACATGTTACAATAAGCCTAGTAATGACACTATAAATATATAAATGTACTAAACTTGTAATAAACATAAATCTGAAAATATAAAATAAGTTTCTGAAAGCAGAACTTTGTTGGGATATCATAAAACGTCTCATTAAAAATTTGGATACTTTATTTTCAGATTTCCACTTCTGTACTTTTTTATGAGACAAATAATAAAGAAAAATTACAATTTCTGGTTGGTCACATAGGCCACTAGAAGTTTTACTGAAGTTATTTTGTATCAGAAAAAATGAAGTGTAGTTTGAAAGGTTTGAAGCTATCGCATCATAAACTGAAATGGAGATTCATAAAGTACCAATGAATTTGCATGTTTTGTATCCACCATATTATATTCTTGCGAAAAAGAAGGATACGTTGTGGGTCTTCTCTCCTGCTGAGACCAAATCGATACAGATACAATTTCTGTAAGGAATTGCAGGTTCACCTACTGATACATGCTATGGGGCTGAAAGAGGACCTGAAATCACTACATGTAATCTAATCTGAAGAACACACAGATTGCAGTATCCTTTCAATATGACATTAAAGTTAAAAAAGACATTTACACTCAGAGATGTTATAACAATCCAGGAGCTTACGGCTTTAGAAAGGGATTTTTGCATAAGCACAACACTTCAGGAGAAACAAGGATAAAATATGATGGCTATTAAATAATGACCGGGTAGTGAGACCTGGAGGCCACTGAAGGTGGAAAGATTGCTGCATGATTTATTTTGAGCAGCAATGCCATCTTTTCTTTTACGTTGAAGTAGCAGTGATCAGTCATGGCTGAAATAAAGGCATTGCTTGCATGTCAAACAAGATGATGGATTGAAAGACGTGAGCTTTAACTATGATCATCAGGAGAGCTTTTAGCTTTAAATTTAGCCTCCATGAGATGCATCTCAGATGAGGGAATCATGAATGGTTTAAAAGTCTCTCACAAAGGTAGATGGCTTCTACAGAGAAAAATGAAAGGGTCACTTTGGTCATTCATCTATCAGAGATGCTTCAGTTCACAGAAATAACCTGTACTGTGTCAGAGGCAAGCTGAATTGAGCTAAGTTGATACTACCTTTCATCTTGCTTGCAATATTGACAGGAAATATGGAAAACCTCAATTCAAATAATTGAATAAATCCTTAAAAATAATCCTCAAGTAGGTTTATATTCGATGCAAGCACTAGATAGTAAAGAAGATATAAGAATATATAGAAAATAGCAACGTTATCATTACCAAGTAACTGCTTGTTGGTAACTCCAAGTAACTCCAACTACTTGGAGACAAGCTAAAGTAATAGCAAGGTAGTGAGTGAGGGGTCAGCCTTCATTCTTTCTTTAAATCAGTTAAGGTTAGGAGTCACTGAAGTAAAAATGAAACTATAGTCCTTGAAATCAGAGGAACCAATGTGTTATTGTCAAGCACATTTAAGGAGAAGCAGGCTAAGCCATTGCATAGAGATTTCAAATCCGTGCTAGTAGTGCTATACACACAGTTCTTCCTCAGGACTTTCTGGTCTCCTGTTCTTTATTCTCCCTGTGCTGCTCCATAGTGCCTGCGTGATTTTTCCCACTTTTTTGGGTCTTCATAAAACATGGGATTTCTTCTCTGGGACTTTTTGACTGGCTAACTTTTATCGCATTTTACCCCTCTCCCATCTGTACAAAGTCTACAACAGGTTGGCACTCTCCTGAACTTCCCAGAAAGGCAATGTAGGAAAGCAAGTTCTTGCAGGCTGTTGAGCGTTTAATTCTCTGCTTTGTGTGTACAATGTGGGTCACAAGAATATTGCATAGTTTGCATGTGACTCCTCCGTCTTTATAGGTCTATATTAAACCACAAGGCTAGGATGCAGTGATTTTGGTTGTTTTATTTTGTAAGAGGAAGACTGGCAGGGATGAGACACTCCAAAGGGAGCAGCAAAGTGACTGATTGTGAGGAATGGCTGGTTGGGCACATGTGTTAGTGTTTATTAGCTGTGCATATGCCATCTGCTGAAGGAAAAGAACCAACAGGGGACTAGTCACGCTGAGTGGAGATGATGTGAGAGCAGCGCTATGGCTGGCCTCGATGGCTCAGCCGAAAGGGAGAGGGAGATGATCAAGGTGGAAGTGCAGAGGGAGAGAAGGAGTAGGCAACCTGTCTCTGTGAACACAAAAATACTTGTCAGCTTCTGGTGTTTGTTTTTTCTGACTTTGTTACTGAGGGCTAATTGCTGAAATAAGGGAAGAGTGCGCTCAATATTAGGACTGGAGACTGCTTGCTGGGTTTCTCTTCTCCGCTTTCTTGAGACTTGTGTGAAACTGTTGGAGGAAAGAGGACCTGAAATCGCTACATCTAATCACAGGAGACAGTTAACATCATTGAAAGGTCCTTTGCCTTGGAAATTAGTTCCTCGCATAAAAGTTCTCAAATCATTGACAGACAATGTAAATTTGAGCTTGCAGTTTAAATTAAAAGGACTACAGGAAAAGAACACCAAGGTTATAAATTCAAGGATTTTAGGTTAAGGAAATGTCAGAACTAAGACACACATAGAATATGTACAGTTCCAGCCTGGCCAACACAAATCTGGTAATAAATAACTTAAAGGAAAATTTGCAGTTGGAAGGGTCAGAGTAAACGATTAAGGGCAGAGGTACTTTTCAGCTGTAAGAGGCAAGAGAGCAAACAATGGAAGGAGAAACAGCATAGTGCAGTGAATGGTTATTCCAAAATATTGCAGAATGACTCATCTGTTGTTTAAATGCCTGTTGATATGATAAGAACTTTAGATTTTGATCAGTACATGCAACTGAAGGAACCTTATGTGAACCTGACTGCATTAAACTGAATTTTCAAAATGACTCAAATGAAGGATTGTTCAATCTCAGCAATAAACTGCAGTTTCTTTAGGAAGTAAGACTTTAATGCTGTGACATTAGTCTTGAAAGTACATTTTTATTCCCCAAATAAAACTGGAGAGAAGGAAAAGAAACTACCATATGAAGGAATTGGAATTGAAGAATTAAAATGGCTTTTCCAAAAAATGTTGAGTATGAACGTTCTGTGTGTATTTTCTATGTCACCTGGGGGTAACCAAGTGCCAAGGGGCTGTTCTCAATATCTACCTTGGCCATCAACTAGGAAGTATAAATCATAAAACTGCATTTACTCCTAGGTTTAATAATTGACCTGTAGTATTTCTTTATAATCTCACAACATTTTTTTTGTAATGAAATATAAAATTGAGACACAATTCTGTATTCTTACATGTGTTAAATCTCAAAGAATCTATTTCAGAACAGTGTGCATTAAAAATCTCAATATTGTGTGAAGCATTTACTAGGAGCAGTGCTAAAAGAAGGTCGCTTTATTACATTCTATCTTAATACATGCTAACAACTTTGCATTGCAGGAACTCTTTCATTTTGCTCTTTTACATAGTTCTGCTTTGGATGGATAGTAGTATTAGCTGAAATAACACCTCTTATCTCCAGCCACTCTTCTGTTCTCAGCTGCTTTCATGTTCTGATTTACAGTGCTTTGGACCAGCTTCTGCCTGATGCCTGCTTTAGCTGATTTTTCAGTAGTGTAACCCTCAGTAACACCAGGAGTGTCTGAAGCTGTTTTATATTTTTTTTCAAATAAAGAGGGAGGGCAGGGTACTTTAATTACTTGGCAATAGAGAAGCCATTAGCATATTTCATTTCTGAAGATTCATAGGGCTTAAAACATTGATTACTTAAGACTTTCTTTTGATATCAAACAAACGATTGCTTGCTTGTTCTTAAAACAAGGTACCCTATCATTTTGAATGATAGTTGAATCCTATAGTTTTTTAAAGACAGCAAGAGAAACATATTATCTCTCTTTCCAGTTCACTTTGCTCGTAAGGGCATAGAAAAATGGCTCCTTGCAGGGAACGAACTAAAAAATAAGGGGTCTGCTGCAGCCCACCTTTTTTCTCTTTTTTTTTTTTTCAACAGCTGCTTTGGATATGAACAGTGGTGTGTACTCTGTCAAGACTTTTATGCTTGTAAAACAAGGAATGTTTTTTGTCCCAGTGCTAGGTCACATACTTAAGTGATGAGCATAAAGAAACTGGAGAGGGCAGCAAACCAGATGTCTTTCTTACAAAGTTAGGCTTTTCCTACCATATACTTTTTTTTTGGTGGAATTAACTCTAAATCTCATTTCCTAGGTTAAATTAGGTTTTTTGAAGCCATCTTTGTGTTATTTTTGTTTTATTTTCTTGTTCTAGGTGTTTCAAATCTACACAAGAAAATTTCTGTTGAGAAAGCTAAATTGTGCTGTATTAAAAAACAAAACAAAGCATGAGGCTGATTTAAACATCAATTTAATCTCATGCTCAAAGATTATTAAACTGTCATCTGACAGTCACAGATATGGTAATTGCCCTGCAGTTGACAAATAAAAAGGCATTCTACAAATATTTTTAATTGTGTTCAGAATTATTTAATTAACTTCGTAATTGTAAAGTAAAAAGAAGTGACGCATACAATCCAAAATCATTCCAATGAAAAATCTCAGTTAGCTGTAACAGACTTTGGCTCACAAGTGTACTGCTATGCTTGTCAACAGAAGTGTAGTTAAAAAATAAAAGATTAAAATTAGAAGGAGCTCAAAGGAGGATCCTGGAGGAGGCTGTGGGGAGACGGAGATGATCTAAGATTGCCAGGTGGATAGCTGACATCGCTAAACTTGGAAACATTTACATCAAAAGTATAATTCAATGTGTCATCTAAAAGAAAAAACAATGTACTCCTAAGCAAAGGAAAACAACTTTTAAGGTGAGTAGTGGTCTGTATTTTGAACATAAGACAAAAAGTGCTCTGGAAGAAGTGGTATATGATCAAGAATCATGATCCCTATGTACAACCCTCTTTAGTCTTCTCTTTTTCCATAAAACATTTGAGATCAGTTAAATATTGCCTTGTGCTATCCAAAAAGATAAAACACAGTTAGGAAAGGCAATACAGATATTGTTGAGGTTCAAAGGTCAGTCACAGCTCTTCTACCATCGACTTCCAGAAAAGGGTACTACAGAAGCTGCATCTTATATCTAGGGTAAAACAAGGAGATGGCCCAGGCTGAGGAAAGGCCTTCCACCTTTTTTGTTATAGATGCTGATCCAGGAGTTGGAGATCTGTTCATTCATGTGTCCTCCAAGCTGTGGTGACTTTCATGAGGCAAGAGAAGGGGGAAAACAAAACTGTCTAGTGCTGACAATTTAAGGAATTTATGGTACTTGTTCAAATCCCAGTGCTGGCCTCTCAGGGACTGGAATTTACTGCCTTGTTGCATTAGGCTGTTTGTGGGAGATAAGATGAGGCCATGAGGCCAATTTTTAATTGACCAGGATAATTTTCACAAATCAGTGTAAGTGACCTGTATTCTCAGCCTCAGCAGAGAATGAAAATGCAATGGACCATCACAGCTTTATTTATACTCCTTTCTTTGGAACCAAAATCCTCTAAACATTGGTTAAGGCAGATGATAAAATTATAATGTTGGACTATCTTACACTTCAGTTCCATCTGCCACAGCATTTCTGTGATAAAGCAGGGGTTCTAATCTTAAAAGCGCCTAATTGTGTCACTGTTATTAGAAAAATTCAAAATATAAAATCTCAGTGATAAAATAAATCCAGTTTCATGTTGCCTCAAAGTATTAGCTAGTATCAGGAGTGATACATTTTCTCAAATGCACTTATCCTCACCTGAGTAAGAGAAACAGAGCTGAACAAATCTCCCTGGAGTTCAGAAGTACAACTGGTAAAGTGGCCTAGCACTCATTTGTAAGCGAATGAAGTACAGTCCAGACAGACATTTTCTCTTTCATTTTTTCAAGCCTTCCTTTGGTTTGTGCCAAGTCATTATGAATATGGTCTTTCAGCATATTGCTGAACTACTTCTGTTCTTCATTTCACTATGGGTTTTATTTTCCAAGAGTCACCTACAATTAGAGCTTCATCAACAAGATGCAGACTAAGATAAAGCAAAGGAAAAAGGATCCCTGGGTTGATGACCCTCACACCATACTCCTCCAGCTGGGAGTATTGAGAGTGGGGCATCCTCACCCTGTACACTTGGAAGAGCCTGCTTGAGATGTCCATAGGGCAGCAGCAATGCGTGCCTCAGTCTCTGACAGAAGGGAAGTCCTCCAGCTCAGCGCATTACAATATTGGAAGGTGCTCACAGAGGAATATGGCTTGCATGGGTGTGTTTATGTACAGGCAATGCTTCCATGTGTGGGCAGAGCTGAGGAGACTTTACAGTGACACCAGAGCTCAGGTGTGACAGCAATGTTACAAAGGCATGTAGGTGCTGCACACTTTGCCAAAACATCATTTATACTAAAGTAGCAGGCTGACACTGCCCCAGATCGTAACCTTTAGCACCAGGAAAGGGGCAGGGGGGACAGAATAGTTTTGCACGATGAAAGTTGCCATATACAGCTGGGAGGGGTGTCCTTTCTCAACTGGACAGCAAAGAGTGGAAGATGTCTGTGTGGACCAACCCTGCCTTGAGCACAGCTGAGGGTCTGGAAGCCAAGACAAAGAGCAACCTGCCTGCTTCAGCCCCACATGTGGTGACATCCTCCCCACCCACTCTGGATGAGTGGGGAAAAGTTGGCATCACAGACATTACCGTTTTTCAACAAGCCTGTGCCAAGAATCTCTGATACAGACACTGATGCTGCCACTTTTGTCACTCAGTGGTATCTCAGTGGTATCTAGTGAAAGAATACTGTGAGGGTCATCATCCACTGGAACAGGCTGCCCAGAGATGTTGTGGGGCTTCCATCCTTGGAGATATGCAAAACCTGGCTCAACATAGCCCTGAAGAACCTGCTCTAGCTGACCTTGTTCTGAGCAGGGGGTTGGAATAGATGATCTCCCAAGGTCCCTTCCAACCTCTACTATTCTGTGAGTCTGTGATTCTGACATTCCAGGTATCTGCATGCCCAAATCAAATTACAAAATGTAATTGAAAAAATATTGTCTAATCTCAAGATATAATTTGCCTGAAATTTAATTTCTGACCCACCTCAGAAATGGGCAAATGCATATAGTAATTATAATACAAAAAAGTTATGTCTGTAACACAAATCATATATCACACTCTTACTCTTGCAGAAACTCAATTAAATATATGTATTTTAAGAGAAAATAGATGAATGTAAGTACCTAATAGCAGAAAATAATGTATGAGGTGATTTTGATGCAATGCCATTCTTGATTATGTTTATTAAGATTTGTTTATTAAACTAGTCTACCTATTTTCTTCTCACCTAATTAAAATTAATTACAAGAGTAGTAATTATGCTTGCAGTCAGACCTGCTACAGTGAGCAGATTATTTACTCGAGCTCTAATTTTACAGCTGCATCTGATTTTGCAGTATTAGATTTTAATATGTGGATGCTCATCTTCCTTCTTGTATAGTTTCTAAAATGAAATTACTTATGTTGTATGTAATTACTGAGACTTTCAAGAGCCATTTTGATCAAGAGTGAGATAATTTGCCACTTTACCATGGCAAGATGGAATTTAAGATGAGGAGCTAGCTGTGTGGTAAATACACCCTTGGCTTATGTTACTGTCCTTCCTTTGAATAGTATTAGAATAATCATAGAATCGTAGAATCATTTTGGTTGGAAAAGGCCTTTAAGATCACCAGGTCCAACCATTATCCTAACATGACCAAGCCCACCACTACACCATGTCCCTAAGCACCACATTATACATCTTCTGAACACCTCCAGGGATGGCTGTCTCCACCACTTCCATGGGCAGCCTGTTCCAATGTCTAACCACTCTTTCAGCAAAGAAATTTTTCCTAATATCCAATCTAAATCTCCCCTGGCACAGCTTGGGGCCATTACCTCTTGTTGTGTCATTAGTTACTTGGGAGAGGAGACCAACACCAGCCTTACTACAATTTCCTTTTAGGTAGTGGCGCAAAAACTGCACACAGTACTCAAGGTGTGGTCTCACCAGTGCCGAGTACAGGGACACAATCACTTCCCTACTCCTGCTGGCCACACTATTTCTGATACAGGCCAGGATGTTGTTTGCCTTCTTGGCCACCTGGGCACACTGCTGGCTCATGTTCAGCCAGCTGTCAACCAGTACCCCCAGGTCCTTTTCCACCAGGCAGTTTTCCAGCCACTCATCCCCAAGCCTGTAGCGCTGCATGGGGTTGTTTTGACCGAAGTGCAGGACCCAGCGCTTGGACTTGTTAAACTTCAAACAATTGACCTCAGCCCGTCAATCCAACCAGTCCAGATCCCTCTGCAGAGCCTCTCTACCCTCGAGCAGACTAACACTCCGGCTCAATTTCGTGTCATCTGCAAACTTGCCGAGGATGCACTCAATCCCCTCATCCAGGTCGTTGATAAAGACATTAAAGAAGACCGGCCCCAGTACTGAGCCCTGGGGAACACCGCTTGTGACTGGTCACCAACTGGATTTAGCTCCATTTACCCTGACTCTCTGGGCTTGGCCACCCAGCCAGTTTCTAACCCAGCGAAGAGTACAACTGTCTGGGCCATGACCTGCCAGTTTGTCCAATAGGATGCTGTGGGAGACTCTGTCAAATGCCTTACTGAAGCCCAGGCAGACAACATCCAAAGCTTTTCCCACATCCACTACGTGGGTCACTTGATCATAGGAGGAAATCAGGTTAGTCAAACAGGACCTCCCTTTCATGAACCCGTGCTGGCTGGGCCTGATTCCCTGGATGTCCTGCGCTTGCCATGTGAGCACACCCAAGAAGAACTGCTCCATAATCTTGCCCGGTACTGAGGTCAGGCTGACAGGCCTGTAGTTCCCCAGATCCTCCTTCTGGCCCTTCCTGTAGATGGGTGTCACATTGGCAAGCTTCCAGTCTTCCGGGACCTCTCCCATTAACCAGGTTTGCTGATAAATGATGGAGAGTGGGTTAGCAAGTTCCTCTGCCAGCTCCCTCAGCACTCTCAGGTGGATGTCATCTGGCCCCACAGACTTGTGACTGTCCAATTGGCATAGCAAGTCATTGACTACTACTTCCTGGATTCTGAAGGAATCCTTCTGGTCTCCATCCCTGTCCTCCAGCTCAGGGGGCTGATTACCTTGAGGGTAACTAATCTGACTATTAAAGACTGAGGCAAAGAAGTCATTAAGTATCTCAGCCTTTTCCTCATCCTCGGTGACAGTGTTCCCCCTCACATCCAATAAAGGATGGAGAGTCTCCCTGGCTCTTTTTTTATTGTTAATGTATTTGTAAAAACACTTCTTATTATCTCTTGCAACAGCGGCAAGACTTGAGTTCTGGCTGGGCTTTTGCCTTCCTAATGTTCATTCTACATGACTTAACTATATCCCAGTACTCTTCTTGAGTAGCCTGCCCCTTCTTCCAAAGGTGGTGGACTCTTCTCTTTCTCCTAAGTCCCAGCAAAAGTTCCCTGTTCAGCCAGGCTGGTCATTTCCCCCGCCAGTTCGTCTTACAGCACATTGGGACAGCCTGCTCCTGTGATTTTAAGATTTCCTTCTTGAAAAATGATCAGCCTTCCTGGACCCTTTTGCCCTTTAGGACTGACTCCCAAGGGACTTTCTGAACCAGTGTACTAAACAGGTCAAAGTCTGCCCTTCGGAAATCCGTGGTTGTGGTCTTGCTGCCCTTCCTCCTTACTTGGCCAAAAATTGAAAAATCTATCATTTCATGGTCACTAAGCCCAAGACAGCCTCCAACCATAAAATAATCATTTTATAAACATATATATGTACCACTGGCTTATGCTGGGCACATACAGAAGTATCTGTGCAGTGAAGAAATAAGACATTTATAATTTGAGCAGGGTACAAGCATACTGAAATCAGCAGGCATGGGTTCAGTATCTTTCACGTGAGGAAATTGTTCTCTTGTACTAATACAACTGTTTGTTTATGTCTATTTATAAATGTATATTATATATTTCATTAAAAATGTTAGATGTTTAAAAATATGGTTTGGTTTGCCTAAATGAAAGGTTCAGCATTATCTGGAAAATAAAATAAAAATCTACTGCAGTAAAATATGAACTTTCATCTTACAATCAGAGGTGATATATAGAAATTAAAGGCTCTAAAGAGTTGTTAAAAATATGCTAATACACTCATCAACCTCAACTTGCAATATGAGGCCGACATCAAAGTTGTGTAAGTGGTTGGAGCTGTGTTTTTAAAAATGGTTCTGATGAAAAGGAAAAGAACACTGTTGGATCAACTGATCAGGGGCTAACAGCACAGAAATGCTCAGGGGATGAAGAGAGCTGAAGCTACCATTCTCTTCCCATACATTTCTCATTCAGTCTAGTTAAGAGACAAAACATACACTATGATCACTTTATTAAGAAATAATGCAATAATCTAAAGAAAAAGTTGGCCAGTGTCTACTGTGCACCAGTGATGAAATTAATGGAACATAGCCACTGAGAACAGAAACTGAACTTATATCTTTATTATCCAGGGAAGTATTGGCTCTATAAACCAGTAACATCTGAATAGGACTAACCTATTCAGAAACAGCGGTTGGTCTGAGAATGAAAGCAAATAATCAACTTTCAAAAGTAAGATCCAGCATAGTGTATTTATTTCAAATTGCTAAACAAATTCTTTACAAGAGTTTTGTATCCAAAATACCCGTTATCTATAATTATTTATATGTTATATTCCTGCAAGCCTAATAGATATGCATGCTAAAATTAAAGGAGCATTTTCCTTATCCTCAATATGGTAGCTTCTATGTATCTAGGATAAAATGCACAGATATTTGCTCATGTAAGATGAAATAGGTTGTTAAAAATTGAAAAAATGTAATGGATGTGCCTTTTTTTTTTTTTTTTTAATGTATTTTAATATCTAGGTAATGTTGCAATGCGACAGAAAAAAATCTAATGAGACCAATCAAACACTCAGACAAATATTTCTCCTTGATTGAATTTTCTGATTATCTTATACAACCAGAACACACTAGGGTCTTTAAAAATGTGAGGCACAACAAGAAGCTTTGGAAATGTAGCAGTGTTATCGCATATATGCCACTCATTAAAAAGGACTCAAAAGCAAAATGTAATTAAAAATGCAGAATTGTTTTAAAATTTCTTTAATGGTATTAAATCAACACCATTTTATTTTCTTTGACGAATGTCGTACTGCCCTAAGGGTGGTCCAAGTGGTTTTAGAGCATGTGAGGACAAAAGGAGAAAATAAAGACAGAGACTATGTTGAATAAGCATTTTAAACTATAGAATTTTGATAATAAGGTAAGCAAGTCTTTAATATCGTGTGTAGTTATGTACCTAAGAACTACTACTTATTTGTTGTTTAAGTAAGAGGATTATGTTCCTTTCCCTGAGAAAAAATGTGAAAATATTAACTAAAATCAGCATCATCCATTTGCAATTTTTTTTTTTTTTTTGCAGGTCTCCAAATACATGAAGTCTATTTGTTTGTTTTTGGGGTTTTTGGGTTTTTTTTTGTTTTTGAACAGGAAAGAAGAACAAAGAAAGGATGTCATCAGGGGAACTTCCTGATTTATTCTTCTTGAGCTATTTGGCTTTGTAGCTGTTAAATGGTGCCCTTCTTAAATGGGAATATTCAGAACTGGAAATTCCTGCATCACTGCATTAGTTTCTACATATCTGCTTGACCTTCTCTTAGAAAATTTGAAAACTTCATCCTTCAGTAAGGTTTCTAGACCAGTCTTTTCAAATAAAGGGAGAAATTTCAGCTCCATGGAGATAAATTCAGCAAGGGATTCTGATGAGATATTTCACTGAGAGTTTAATGCCCAGATTTTTTTAATCTCAAAGATTTTGATAATAGTTTTTTGTCTTAAGTATCCTGTTTTCTTTATTGCCTCAAAAAAGTAACTATTTTAGAATGAAATAAAGCATGGCTTACTTCTGTAGGGAATTTTTAATAAGTAAAAATTTATGGAGACCTCACTCATATTCCACAGGAGGGAGCCTCTCTCCCACAGTGCTTGGAGTAGGACTTTAGTATAGGCTCTTTTTCTGTTTTGAAATCTGTATAAAAGGACAGTGCCCTGTACAGAAAGTTAGAGCATGTTGGAATAACTTCTGCAAAAAAAAAAGGGACACCCCCCCTTTTTAGTTATAAATGAAACTTCAAGATAAACAAAACTTATGCTATTGAAATATTTGAGATATTTATAAAAAAAGAATGAAATAATTTTCAAAGATGCCATCCAAATTTTAATCTTCCTGTCGATTTTGCAGTAAAAACTGGTTTGTTTTTTTGTTTTGTCATAAACCAATAGTTTGATAGGAAGTTGAAATAATTTAAAATGTACATTTTCATTAAAAAAGAAGCTGTTTTGGAACCCTGCAAAATGAAAGGGACTTCAATATTCTTCCGGCATGGCTTTTATAGAATAATTTTAAAATTCATTAACCAGCCTTGCTGAGAAGGGTAGACTTTTAGTTGTTCACATTGAAGTAGTACTGTCTTGAGCTAAGCATTATAGAAGTGCACAGGATGTGTTTATTGTACTGGTGCAGATTGTGGCAGCCCAGGAAAGGTCACAAGCATTTGGAAGGATGAACCTAAATGGACTTCCTATCCTGCAGGCTCTTCCGAAGCAGGAAATTAAACTTACAAAGGAGGGAGCTTAACTAGTTAGGGCACTCAGGAAACAGGGACAAGATTAAATTAGATCTAAATAAAGACAGGTGGCAGCAGCCTCCCCACCAAACAACAAGCTGGGCTCAGTTCTTCACATGGGACGAGACACTAGACTTTGGATGACTCATTCTGGCAACCCTGCTCAGGCCCTTTATTTCCAGCGCAGGGGCATTTATTTGAACATTCTCCAATGCTTTGCATTTCCTTTGCCAACAAACTTCTAGAGAGGTTTGAATGCAGCAAACATATTTTGCATTAGCACTTGGAGGTGCTTCAGGACTCTGACAGACATGTGGACTCTTAAAAGCAGATTGAACTGCTGTTATCTCCAGTCATTTTCCCCCTTACCTTTACTCACATTACAGCTCCTGGGACCTGCTATCTGCTTGCAGGTGATCTCAGCACAGCCACCCTTGCAGCACTGTAAATAGGATTGCTATCCCCACCTGGTACCCACCTGAATGAGTCCTTGTCTATGTAAGAAGGTATTTGTGAAAGAAATAGCAATCTCTGTGCGAGTTTTTGCTGATCACAAATGCTAGTTCATGAACACCATCACTGACCACAGTGGCTGAATGCATGATGCCTGCATCTTCTGCAATGCTAGACAGTTTAAGCACGGCCAACAAACTTCGTCTTTCCTCCAGCTGACAGGAACATCAGTCTCATCAAGCTAATCCAAACGATGGGGCATGCTACGTATTCCCTGCTGTCCCGTGTCACATATTTTACCAGAATAACTATGGATTACTGGGTGACCTAGCTGGATACTGTGTTTCTGGCAAGTAGTGGTGGCATAATATGATGTTGAGCTAACTGCAAAACGTCCTTCCTTAAGGAATTGACTTGGTGTCAGTATTTCAAGTGCAGTCTGGGTAATCACAGCTTGCTGAGTCGTCCCAGGACTTGGAGGAGCCAGCAGGGAGCTGATCTACCTAGACCAGGTGTAACAGTATGGCGATCAACCAGGCCATGCTTTTGTAACTTGAGACAGACACAGAGCACGGGCTCAGTTCAAGCGAAGAAACAGTGGTCTGGAAGGCATCTATTCCTGTAAAACATGAAGGCTATGTCTGTCTTAACAATATGCCCAAATACTTGTGCCAGCATGGCCACAAACATCTTCCTCAGCTGCATAAATTACTGCCTTGCCTGCCCCATTTCTCCATAATCTGGCCTGCTCCTCTGTCTGCTGGGACTTTAACTGACAGCACCACAAAACCAGACTGAAACCAATGCCAAAACCATTCCCAAAGGAGTCCTTTTCTATCTGCTTTTCAGACAGTTATGGTCAGTGTCTCTGTGGCATGGCCTGTCTTAACCTGAGATCCTGTTCTTGCCAGAACTACGTTCCTTAAGAAATTCTTCCCAGTCCCTGTTGCAATACTCTGCAACTCTGTTCCCACCAGGAGCACTGGAGGACTCTAGGTCTCCTCAAGTCTTCCCACAGAATGAAAAAGGCAACTTTCTCAGGGCTTCTTAGCACATGCAGACACTATGGCAACACAAAAGAAGTTTACATGACTAAAGACATCTGCATCTCAAGCTGCTTTGAATCAAATGTCATCTAATATCTTGGTAGATTTATTGTGTGTGAAATTTTACAGAGCAGTAATGAAATCTGCTGGGTTTTTGCATACTCTGATTATTCTCAGGGCTAAGTGAATCCTCATAGTAGCAGAAGTGTTGGCCAAAATGCAAAAGGTTGCTTTTTTCACATGTTTTGTCAGCAAAAAACATTTGGGAGGGTTAAGTCCTTATTGCTATTCTTACTACTACTACTGCTACTACTATCAATATGAATAATATCATCATTATAACAACAATTATTGTTGTAACAGCAACCATAACAGAAACAATAGTAAGATTTTGGAAAATACTCGTTTCGTGTTTCCTTTGAAAGGGTGTTTCCCAGGAAAAAATGGATCAAAAAGGAAATGACTCTGAGAATCTATGAACAGGTTGAAAAATGCTTTTTGGGATGATAATCCCATCATGACTTTAACTATGGCAGACTCAAAATACTTACTCTTTTATATTATGCGCACAAATACCATGTATAGAAGTATGATACTTTGGAAACTTTACACACTTACAGACGTTTGTGGACTTTAATGGGGTCACAGTTCCTTTCCTGTTGAAATGCACTAACACAAAATAATCCTTAATGGAATTACTTAAATGTTTCTTTGGAGCAGAAAGTCCTAAGGGAGAAAATCTAATACCTGATAAATGGTAAGTGAAATGTCACATTATTTTGTGGGCATTTTAAAATTATTTAAAAAAAAAAATCCAGTAAACTTTGGGATACATAAACCGTTTAAGAAAATCAGTAAACAAGTACCAGATCCAAAATAATCTAAATTGTTCCAAATGTTTTGGCTGGGTGATATGGTGGATTGTGGAGAGCCTGTTCTGTATGGCAGTACTCAACACCTCAAAATGGAAGCTGTGGGAGAGAGACAAGGGTGGAGTCATCACAGGGCTAAAACTGTAGAATATGAAGGTGCTCATGAGTTATCTTTAGAAAGGCCCCAGCTAATACATAAATACAGACCTAAGTCCACTGCTGTACTAATGAAGGCCACATGATTGTTCCCAGAGCTAGTTGGGACATCCTTAGCTCTAAGCATGAATGAAACAGGAGCACCACAGCTTGCCTCCGTCTCACTCTGACATGGTTAAGTTAGCTCATTTTTATGGAAATCTGTGCTGTGGGTTTGAGCTGAAATACCTGTTGTGTAAGAGCCTGTGAGCTGCAGTGGAGCTCACAGCTAATTCACTGTATTCCCTGCAGAATAAGGAGTGGATGGCTTTTGTCCCTGAGCACTTGTTCCCCAAGAACGAAGCAGATCTCCACCTTAACAAGGCACAATCTGGTAAAAGCTGTCTAAGAACCTTCCTCCTCTGGATTTTTAGTATGTGTTATCTCTGCATCAGGGATGGGGAGAAAGTAGTTCAAAGAGGTTAAGTGCCCTGGCAGAGACTGTAAGGCAGATCGGTCCTGGAATGTGGATGACCACACACATTCCTGTAAGCTGTTTCAGCTAAAGTCACTATTTCACAAGTCTTTTAAAGGTTTAATAAGGTCTTTTAGAAGCCATCTAAATATTGAAAGTGAAAGAGATGCTGCTGCATATTTTATGAGATATTTTTCAACTACAGCGATAAAATTTTAAATGCTATTACATCTCTTTTTTTCCTAGAACTGCTGACACAGTAACTGTTTTACAGCAATCTTAGACTCTGGATCCATTTAATAATGTGGGGAAGGGAATATAGCATACAAAGGAGGCAATGATCGAATACTGTCTGTTTCTCATTGGAAATTTCCCAGGAGGGCCATGTGTAGAAGAAGGATTTTAACCCTTTCTATTTTTGCATGTTAAGTCTGCTCAGAAATTTAACAGTATATGCTTAAAACATATATATCAGACAATAATATCTGAGCACACACTAAGACCTCTTATTTTCACTGTTCCATTGTTTTCTTTTCATTCTTCAAAGATTGGATCAAACCAAAATATTTTAGCCAAGTGCTCATACCTTCCTCAGTTGAAAGTAATTGTGAGTGATACATCAAAATAGCAGTTCTTTTTTTTTCAGGGGGAAACCTAATGGACAGAGTTTTGCAGAATACGAATACCTCTGATTAAGTCATCTCTTTCTCTAACTCCGTTTGATATCATCAACTATTCCTGCTATCTTACCTCTTCAGTTTCATTCTGCAAAATAACCTCCCACACTTCCTTAACAGTAAAGACTGAGTAAACCTTTTCCGCTTCCCTCTGTTCTTACCTAAGCTCAAATTTGTTATGTCTATAGCAAACTGAAATTTGAACGAGACAGTTTGTTTTATAGTCTTACATTTTCTATTAACAGGCCTGTGCCATATATTATCCCTTAATTTGTTTTCTAACATTTTCCATAACATTAGGTCAGACCCTAAAATGAGTTAATGAGAATAAGTCAAGTGACCAATCAGTAATGTTCCTGAAAGGGACAGATTTATTGCAAACAGCAACAGGATCTGTTTGAAACAGAAATACTTAAGGGTCCAAATTATACCTTAAAACAAAAAAATTGCTATTGTATTTTTAACAAATCATTAGGAAAACTGAGATGTTATGCTTTTAAAAATGAAAGAGAATGACTGTTATTGAAACAGAAATCATTATGTCCTGGTTTCAATTGAAATAAATTATGTTATTAACAGATTCTTGGGCTGCCTGCATTCATCAATCAGATGAATTGAAACATGAGCTTCTTCTATAATATACATGTGGTTTTGAAAACATGAATGGCCAATGTGAGAAAAACCCACATGGTTATTTAGAGACCTGAAACAAATTATATTAGTAACTGTGTAAAGAACAACATGGGGAAGCCAGTCAATAAAGGAAACTCTTCTTTCTGTTTCCATGTTGATTTGATTTTTTAAATACAGAAATATGTTAATATCTGCATAGACCATCTAAAATAGTATGATTACAATGTAATTGGTTCTAGAATGATAACAAAACCAAAGCAAAAGTGCTCCCCCCACACTTCCCATTTTATTTAATAGAATCATATTTTGCATATTGATTAGCCTGATAAAAATTATCAGTCTTTCTTTTCAACTAAATGTGTTCACTTGCAGAGGGGTTTCTAAAGCAGAGGCTTAAGCACACACAAGTTCTGATTTTGTATCCTATTTTATAACAACAACCATAACTGAAATTTCAGCTTTTCTGCACGTACTATATAGCTAACCATAAGTAAAATTCAGTTCCTGTATTGTCACCAAATCTGCCTCTCAAAAGCTAAATACACATGGAATGATTAAAATAAAACCAAAATCTAACACAAATCAAGAGTTATCAGAGGAATATAAACTTGTTGCTCTGAAGTACAAACCTATCTCGATTAACAGTGTTTTAGTTATTGCTGAGCAATGCTTACATGGTGTCAAGGACTTTTCTGCTCCTCACACTTCCCTGCCAGCAAGTAGGCACAAGAAATGAATAGTACTTAGCTGCCCACTGAGGTTAAACCATGACAGAGAGCACAGGTTTAAGTATGTTGAAATACAGGGGATGTTCTAGAGGTCATGAAGCTGATGCCAAATTCTAAGAGCATTAAAAGGGATAAGTGGCTCATTATAGTCAATTTGATATAGTGTCAGTGAAAAGTAATGGAACGGTCCTATAACAAATTTAAGCAAAAGTAGTATAATTAAGGTTGATTGGTACGAATTTATGAACAACTGATCTCATGTGACTCAATTCACTTTGTATCTTTCATGGTGATTTATTTCATAGAAATTATTGTGTCTATATCCTATACCTGTACTTCCGCAAAGTTGTTTGACTTGGTTAGGTCAAGGAACATGATTAATACAAAATCAGGATAATACATATCAAGTGATTGCCGAAGTCAGAGATACCAAACTGTGATTGTAAATGGAGAATTTTCTCTCATGGGCAGCTCCAGTGAGTCCTTGGAATGGTAAGTTTTTGAAGAAAATCTGAAAACATTGTTGCTTTGTTCTTTGGCAATTAAAAATTAAAGGGAGTCTTTTAAAAATAAAGCAGACAAGTCTCCAATACAAAGCAATTTCAGCTACTTCTTAACCTGAGTCCATTCAAACAATGTAGTCATACATAAAGCCACATGTTCTGATATTAAGACAACAGGTTACATTTACAGAAGAAGTATTAAAGACTAAAATGCTATTTAGGTGCCCAATTCACTTGTCCAGCACTCCTTTAATAGAGGAACACTGATGATCTGTTCGATCCAAAACATTTTGGTTTTCTTCAGTTTGGCTATGATGAGTACTGACAGCAATGAGATAGTTCGCAGTGGTACCTGTGGACCTGGACCTTTCTAGTCTGGTATTGTGAGTATTATGTGAACAGAGTGGAGATTTGTGCTGTAATAATGGTTTCTAAAAACAGCCTTCTTGGCTCTATCCCATTATTTATCTATCAGTAGGAGAAAGCATTTTGGGATCTCAGATTCTTATTTCACCTTAAATAGAAATAAAATACATGTGGGTGGGTGTGAAGAACCTATAATGCGTAAAATGCTTACTAGGAATACACTGATTTATGAGGAAGGAAATATTTTAGTAGCTGTGATTTATTTCCCAGTTTAGATATGTATATGTCTGGATGTACTCATTAAACACCTTTGTTTCAAAAGAAAAGCAGCCTAGGGCTGTGTACCTGGTATTTGTGTATCCAGTGACTGCACACACAAATCGTGTATCTCTGCTGAATCTAGATTTAATCCGTTTAACATTTTTCTGACTTGCTTGCTCACTCAGATTCAATCCATGCAAGAGACCTTATGCAGAATATACTGAAGGCCTCTGGATTTATGGTTGCAGGAACTTGTTCATCTGGAGCAAAATGTAGGGATGTGGACCATGGTGCAACATCAATGATAAAGCTGTGGGAGTTCTGGACATTTCAAGGTACCTAAGACTCCTAAAATGACCAGGTGTCTGCCCGACTCTGACGTTTGTGTCTGCCTGCATTTCTGTTTACGTCCCTCCTGATATGACGGCTTCCTTGGCCAGAGCAGTTATGGTGGGAATCTTAGTATCTACCTGTGATGGCAATCTTAGTATCTAGCGTATAAACTGATCCCCAAGACTGACTTTATGATCACTGGAGAGATATAGATACTTCCATTCATTCAGGTACGTGTCTAAAATGAGGCACTTGAGTCATTGTTTAGACATTCCTGTTTCTCTCTGCTGACTGTAAGGGACACTGAGTGTAAATTCCCTAGCAAAGCACAGCCAGCATCCAGATACATGGGACAGCCATGCTCAAAATGCCTGAAGGTGCAGACTGCCTGGTATGTTAAAATGTTGGGCTGCTTAAAGGGTGTGATCACAGCTGCTTGGAAAACAGTAAGAAAAGAATAACTACAGCATCTATGACAGTTAAGAGCAGGACCTGCTATACTGAAAGAGCTCATGGTGTCCTCGGTTTTAAACAGATGAATAATTAGATTCCTTTTCAGCAAGGTACTGAAGCATACGTTTAGCAGTAACATCAGTATTAGCAGATGCACTTTAAGACAATTTGCATGAAGTTAGGTAAGTGACTTAAGTGCTTTGCTAAATGATGGCCACAGGGCAAGAAACAATTCCCACTTTACATACTGTGCTGCTAATAGCTTTTCTGGTCTCTGTAATGGCGTTCTAAGGGCACAAAAGACAATTAAATTAAAAAAAATAATAACAAAGCACTTAGTGCTGCAGTATTATATCTTCCCATGATGGAATTCCTGTAAAAGGGCAGCTAATCAGTTTATCTCCTTCCAGGAAAAAAAAAAGATCTTTTCAGAACAAAACCAAAACCCAACCCCACAAAAAACCCAGATGACAATTTTGCCTGGTCACTGTGTGGAAGTACTTGAGTAGCTTACACTTGGACAAAGTAAGGCACTGTCACACTTGCTTTTTAGATGGTGGCATAGTTATAGAAGAGATGTTATTAAAAGGCAAGTAAAGCATAAGGAGCTAGTTAAATAGATGAGACCATTCATCATAAGGTGAAGAAGATATATTGACCCTGCTGAAGCCCATGGGCAGATTGCCATTGATTGCAACAGTACCACAACATGAAGTTGTATCTCATATTTTTGAGCACAAAATTCAAGAGGATTAATGACAGACTCTATCAGATAGAGACTGAGTAGATTTATTTCTGTCTTACCTATTCCATTCAAATACTAGTTTCTGTAATGTGTTATTTGTTAGAAAAAGGAGGATAACTTTTAACTATGTGAATGTATATTACTATGTCGATTTTATTACAAAGCTGTTATTTTTGACCCTCTTAATATTACCATTGAAGGGGTACCATAAACATAAATTTGTAAGTAAAGCCATGAAAGGTGTGCCTGAGGTAAACTGAGTTTATTCTCAGTATAAGAAAATGCAGTGAACTTTATTAAAACCAGGCAATGACAACACAAATAAAACAAAAACACTGCTCTATACCCAATACAGCCCAACAAGTGTGTGTAAAATAATATAAACCAAGCTGACGATGTTTACTGAAGTGTAAAGGTGGGTGTGTTCTTCCTGGTTCTTGCCTTAAATATCCAGTTTAAATCACTTTCAGTGCTGGATCAATTTTTTTCCAATGACACTGCAAAGCTGGGCAGCAGCCTCAGTACCTCCAGCAGCTCATCCTCCCAGGCAGCCAGGTCAACTGTCGGTCAGTGAAGCTTTTCTTATCTTTCCTTTTCCTGCAATACCCTGTGCCTGGGCCCGCTGCAGATACTGAGCAAAACTTTGGCTTTATGCCACTACCAGAGACATGGTAGGCTAGTGAGAGGTTAAATAACTGCTACAGCAAAATCCAGATTCAGGCATTTATTTTTGAAGTCTTTTCATTAGGGTTTATTTTTGTGTTCACCATCTAGAAAATAAATCTTTGGAAGAACCAAACAATTGTTTCCCTGCTGTAACAGGGATGGATCTGCGTTTGTTCATTTCACCTTGATCCAACTTGTTCTTCCCTTGAAAAGCCCACCTTAAACAGTCAAGTAACACCAATCGCTTGTTAGTCCTGTTACGATTGTGCCTCTCATCTGTCACTGCTGCTAACATCGTATGACAGTGTCCTGTTAAAGTTTAACTAGTCTATGTATAGATAGTTTTGTTATCAGTGAGGAATATAAAATTTGGCATCCCAGAAGTTGGCTATATTATTGCATCATGTGCTTACTACCTAAGGTATGCTTTTCAGTAAAGCTTTTTTTAGACAGTACTATCAATCATCTTCATGGTAAAGACATCTTTGTTGTTGGTCCCACCCGTTATAGTTGCGCAGGCACCATAGAGCATGAAATAGGTTTTTGAGGTGTTTGGGAACTCCTTGGAGGAGCTGTTCTTTCTGTAGTCACTTTACATCACGTCTTAAAACTGATCAAACTAGAAGCTCCAGTGCTTTGTGTCTCAAAGTAAGGCTGACTCATCCCCTTTTACAGTAGTCTAAAGATCTTTCCAGCCTTGAATCTTGTTTGGGTACAGAAGAATTAAATGATACTCAGTCCCATGCCTCAAACCAACACTTGTTTTGGAAAGTTTATCTAGAGGTTAGATGTTGTTTTGAGGCAGTTTCTAAAAGCTGTTCAGGGGCTGCAGTGCTAGAAATAGTCCGGGTGAAGCTGGATTAGTGGGCTGAGTGCAGGTGAGATGTTCAAAGTCACATTGTACTAAAAATCTTTATCACAACTTTGGTTATGCGTAGAGTAATATGTCTGTACAGGCAATCTGGCTTTCAAGTTTTGTAGATTTAATCTTCAATTCTAGTTTATGTTTAAAACAGCTGAATTTTACTGGTATGCTGGAAACATTTAATCTTACTCTTTTATCACTTAGAGCACATTGCTGGTGATTTAGGGCTTAGTTAGCTTCCAAGAATTGCTTTATGTTGCTGAAGATTATTGGCCATATTCAGTCACCCTAAATTTCACTTTCGCCTCTAAATCTAGGGTTTCTGACAGGCTGGCTCCTGAAAGGTCCTAATTCAATGCATTTTGCCCTGTGAATTGCTTTGTCCATCCACATAGGTACAATTTAGGCCTTCAAATTATTCTCCTTTCTTCTTTCAAACCAGAAAGAGAGAGAGAAAAACATGGTCTCTATAAACAGCTGTTTCTAGCAATCTGTGCACCCACCATGAATAATTTTGTCCATGTAGTGGTACAAAGGAATCACTTGTAGATCTTGAAATGAAGTTTCTCCTGGAGGACTGAGAGGGCTAAGAGAGATGAAAGCAGAAGAAAAAAATAGGTTTTCTGTTCCAGACTTACAGAGATTACCAAGAAAAGGTGGTAACAGTTAGTTTCTCAGAATCAGGGGTGAAATGAGTTTCTGCTAATACAGCTCTCCTAAAGCAAAGTTTCTAGGGAATAGTGTCCCATCACAGGTGATCAGTAATGTAGAGTTATTTTGGAAGTCACTGCTCAGGGGAGTTTGTTTGCATGAAGGGGACAGAGGCAGTGTCAGCTATACCGGCTGGCTTTTACTGCGATGTGGCCCACAGAGACATTGTCCATTCCTGGAAACAGAAGAGAGTTTCACAGTGTTACCAAGATACCTGAAAATGAAAATATCTTATTTATGTTAGAAAGTATGGTATAGAAAGGATTTAAGTTTCCCAGATCATTTGCATAGTGCCATGTAAAGTAAATTCAGTTTCAAACAAAATTTTGTAGCAGTACTGAAAATCACATAGACAGCCCCTTACTCCTAATTTTCTAAGATTTTTCAGAAGAGCTTGTGTTAGTAATGGTGGGAGGCTTTTTGTTTGCTGGGTTTTTTTTTAAGAAAATTTTATCTGGATACAGATGAATAGCTAAGTCTGGAAAAAACACAAGGAGGCAGACTGCTAGATGTCAGATGAGGAGAAGAAAAAGGTGGCTGAGTCACCTACCAGAGTTTGTCCTTAGATAACCTCCAAAATGCTTCTAGTTTTCTAAGAAAAGGACCACGATGATGTGATTGCTCAGTAAGAGGAAAGTATTTTAAATCTCAAACAAAATATTTTGTAACTTCTATGAAAAAGTCTGAAAAATTAAAAAAGGATATTTTCATTAAAAAATGGCTTTGGTCAATTATGATCCTGTTGTAAAATTAGATATACAGTGGCAAAACTTCACTCAAGGGAAGAAAGTCACCAGCTTCATAACAAGAGCTCTTCCACTGCTCTTTTCTTTCCTTAATTTCTTAGTAGGAAATAAAAACCCCTAGAAATATATGAACTGGCTCATCAAATTGCGGTATGGAGTGGGGGCAGCAAGTTGTGCTACTGTGTAGGAGACCGGTGTTCAGAAATGATGCTGAGAGCTTCAGAACCTTGTTTGAAGCACATAATATCTTTGTTTAAAGCATGGCATAGGCAGTGGACCATAGACTTGGACCTTCTTTGGGTATGTGCTCAACCATCCTTCCACCTTCTTCTTATGACCTGGCTTAATTGCTAAGAGAAAGTAGGTGAAACTGGAGCTATGTAACTTCTTTAGGCTTCCTTCTTTCTCAGCCAGCTGGGGTACACTGGAGGAAGAAGGGCAGCAAATTATGTTCCTCTTACTTCATGGGAAACAGTCTAGGTAAGCTTGTTCTAGAAGGAATACTTCTGGCTAATTTCTTGTGCACTATGGAGGATGATAGAAAAGATGGGATTTTGACTCAAGAATGTGTCAGATCACAGAAAATACACTTTAGCAGGTACTTGAAAAGAAATAAGGATTTTATGGTGAATGTTTCTTGCTTCTGCTTCTTTTTAGTGGCCAGATTACGGAACTTCATTTTCTGTTGACTATGTTCAGTATAAGTGCCTAATTGAAGACCTGGCACTGTAACAAATCTGAGATATTGAGAAGGATGTGCATTTCTTCTTTTTATATCTAGTGAAGAGAGTAACAAAAAGGCAAAGAAAAAAATGTAAAAAATGTGGGAGAACGTAAGACAAGGTTTAAATAAAGTAGATTCTGATTTCAAAATCTATGAAGGGAGAAGAATTTGATTCAATGGGTACCTCGGTATGTGCAACTTTATTATACCAGCATAGTTTAAACCAGAATGAATTGATTCAGAACTGAAGGCTTCCAAAGTTAAATATCACTGTTATAAGGACTTTAATTTGTCCAGTAAGCAGAAGTAATGACTGGTTTAGAGCATGGGAGCCATATCTATTGCCAGAGCATTGTGGATAGGCCTTGCATGTAAAAGATATTTTTCATAGTGACTCTATCCACCAGCAGTGAACTCCTTCCAGTTTGAATTCTCTTGTTTGACACTGGTCAAACAAAGTGTAATTCAGAAGTCAACACGTACAGTACAAAGGGATATAATTAAACAGGAGATAGCAAAAGGAACTACCAGGACTGCACATACTTGAGTAAGTAACTTCTAGTGTACACTTAATGCTGGGATGTGTACCAAAGGATTTTAAATACCTGCTTCTTGCCAAGCATGAATAATTTCAATGACAGTATATCAGGGGCCCACTCACTTCACTGTGAATTACAGAGTGCAATATAACGTGCTATTCCCTCTTGCTGCCTGCTTGCAATTACCTTTAATTATTTGGAATCACTGAAGTAATACATTTCATCTGAATCATGATTGTTCATTTGTTATATTGCAGCGGGATAAACTAGCCCAAATGAGGTTGGAGGGATGCTGTCCATTGATTCCAGCATGGACTAAATTAAAAAAACTGTGGAAGTTATGTACCCAATTTGGGAGCATTTGCAAATCTCACTAGGCATCTGCCTGCATCTTTAAATGTCAGATACTGTTGTAAATGTTGTCATCAGTGAACCGCCCAAGATAACACGGGAGAAACCTAGGGTACCAATTCTCAGTTTGCTTGTATGGCAGGCCAGTGCTTTAACAACCTCTTCTCCTTTAATACATGCAGATTTGGAGTACATATATACTGATATGGCCAGGAATTTAAGACATTTAAAAAATATGTTGATTTAAGCACTCCTTGCTGTAGTTGGACATGAGGTATGTTAGAGTTTTTTGGTGATTAAAGCATCATGATACTGTGCAATTTTTCAGGCACAGAAGGTTTGCATTGCCTTGGTAACAGGTAGCTCTCAATTGGTTTCAGCCAATTAAATGAATTCTTAATTTTCAGTTGGTTTCTGTTGTTGGGTTGCTGCTGATAACATGATTTAAAATCTGCTTCATGACTACACAGCTGAATGTGAAAGTAGTTGATATCACTTAAAATAAGTCTGCAAAAGGACACCCTATGTATGCTTCTGATTAAATGATTTGAGACAATTTTCCCTTTGGTTGTAATCAGCACAATATGAAATCAGTCACTGAGTGGTGAGAAGGAAAGAAATGCTGCTGAATATTCTGTAGTAAAGGTTTATGCTATGTCTGGGATTCAGATTTGTTTGGGAATATATTAGGAGGGATCTTGCTCGTGTTTTCTTTTTGAATTTCAACAATAAAATGAAATGCTGTACCTGCTAGATCTGCATAACTTTTTGAGAAAGAAGAAATAGACGGTAGCCAATATGCAACAAAAGCATGAACATGAGACTGGCTAATTTGCCCCCAGTGGGCTTTGCACTGTCCAAATGATCCTGAGCATCCAGGCAACGAACGTACCCAGAAGTCTTTGGTAATAGCTAAGGGAACAAACAAACTGTGTGCTCAGCTCTGGAGGCTGATGAACAGGTATAGTGGCTGTTCTGCTGTGAACAGTGGTTGCTCCATATACAGGTGTGGGTCTGTGGAAATTGAGGTTATACACCAACTGTTGTAAAGTAACCTTGGCTAGCTAATTTAGTTAATTCTCTACTGTCATATTCTTGTCCGTGGAGTGCTGTATGTCAGTCCCACCGAGCCGCTTTCTATCCAAAATGATCTGCTGCGGGGAAGCGTGTGCAGCTCCTTGTGGTAAGATGTCATGGATAACCAGGGGTGGTAGGAAAGCAGTGGGCATACAAACCATGCATGGGACACGATACTCCACACTGTCTGTTTTGGGAGGGTGGTTGCGCCAAAACTGGTAATGCTGAGGAGAAAGCAACAATGGTGAATTTTACCTAAAATGACCATTTGCAGGATTAAATTAAACAGTGACCAGGAGACCTCTGAGACATTTTTGAGAAAAGGAGGCAGGTTGAATTGTAACAGAAGTATGAAAACTCATAAAAAGGGGCACAGACCTTGGCATGAGACGTAGCACCAAATCGCCACTCAAATCAAAACCAGATTTGTCGCTGCCAGAAGTCACCCCAGCAGCACCGTGACTTCTGTCTACACCTGGTGGAGCACTCTCCCTCTCAAAGGCTGCAAATAGCCTGTGCCCAGCTACTGGACTGACGGTATGTAGTGCAGCAGGTAGGGACCTGCACTTGGAGTATGTATATGTCACCTCATGGGGTGTTTTCTTGCTGGAGTGAGGATGAGTGGGTTCTAGGGCACAGCTTGGGAATGTGTAATACTTAAGCACTCACTCACAGGAAAGGGCATAAGTCTTGTGAGGGGGACTGGGGATTGCATGGGTGCTTAACTCTGTGAATAGATGTTTGGGGGACACATGGAGTTTTATAACTTTCTGAGATTAAATATAGGAGGCTGTCCAGAAAATTTAAGGTGTTTATTGACATTATCAAAGTTTATCTGTTGTACTGCTGATACTGATCTTGCATGTACCTCTGGTTACTCACTGCTGGTTATTTTTGCGTTATCAGTAAGTAAAAATTGTTTCATCAAATCGTGGGAGCGGAACAGTTTTTTCCCTGTGATAACTTGCCTTCTAAATGTGAAGATTCAGAAACAGAATATAAATAAAATTAGAAAATAGAAATTGGTAAGAAGCATACAAGCTGAATTCCAGGGAAAATACCACTAACACAATTCAATTAACAAAATTCCAGACGAATAAGGGGAAAAAAAAGCAAGGAGGAAAGCAGTGCGTTCTGTACAATAATGATGGAAAATCACAATCTTATTTCATATTTACAGAAAACATAAATGATTAATACATTGAAATCCAGTCCTACACTTGGAACACAGATCTCTCTCCCTTGCCCACAAAAATATCTGAATGATTAATTACTGAAAAAAGATAAAACAGAACAGAGTCCTAGCTTTAAATGAGTAATTTCTGTTTGAATAACACTACAAACCCCACAATATAAATGTTGTACATTGTGGTTAGCAGGACTTTACAACTTAGATGTGTCTTCAAAATATGTTCTTGGCATTCGAAGAACTTTCTCAGATTTGTTTTAAAACTAATTCCAGTTCCTTTCTGATAAAGGGATCAGGAAAAACTTAAGTTATGTTAGATCTATCTCAGATTAAATTATCACAGCTCCTTGCTAAATTAATTATTTATGTACTGTACCTTGTAAATTAATTACGTTAGAAGGTAGTGTATGAGAGAACCTATTATCTTTTTTTTTTGAAGTGTGGTTTTGGATATACTATAACTATTTTACTGTGTTAAGAACAATAAAATATACATTGTTTTCTTTGAGAAATGCTTTGTGAGCTGAACTACTGGAAATGGTCATAAAACACAAAGGATTAATAGTAATAAGGCTCCTACCTCTATTCACATGAGATCTTATTTCCTAGCACAGAGATACACCTTAAATCACCAATATGCCTTAAACATCGGCTTTAGGAGGCTCTATTGCTCTTTATGATTTAGAATTAATTGCCTTAGATCCAGGGCCTGGACTTTGAGAGATACTTAGGTATTAGAGTTGGATCCACATCCAGTGGGATTCACAAAAGTGCTGAATTATTTTATTTTGCTAACTTTTCTGTGCATTCTTCAAAAAACCCTAATGGATACTTCTATGCAGCTTTAATGATGTAGATACTAATAAGTACATTAGAAAGTTTAAGTATTTTTTCTGCAATGTATATCTGTGGTTTAACTTCAGTTGGCCCTGTTCAATTCTGTATGCTATAGACTTTTACAAAATAATAAATAAAGGAAGAAATATTTTGAATAACAAGTGTCCTAGAATAGGAAGGAATAATTTATTACATAAATGATCTTAAAATAGACAAATCCATGAAATGACACTCATTTTTGTTTTTTAATTTACACACTTTTTCTCGCACCTCAGAAATATGTACATGCTGCTGTCCCAATCTGACAAAGCACTTAAGCACATATTTAACCTTCAGGGCGTTCTTTCAGATCTAAGTTCATGCACTAATAATTGGGTTAGAGGATAACACCTTCAGAAGTAAACTTATAGCATAATCAGCTGAATCAGGAATTAAAGCCAGACCAACCTTTAATGATAAGATGGCGGCACTACTCTCCTAAATCTTTCCCAAGGACTGCCTCTGTAAAGGTGCTCAGGACAAAAACACCTTATCAGCATCTCTATGGTGGCTACTGAAATGCTTTCAGAAGACTTTGAACATATCTGCATCAAACTTGGGATGACATATCCTTGACTTCATCATTTATCCCTTATGATACACTTTGCAAAATGCTTTTAGCTTGTGCCTTCCCTTCAACTTTTCTGCAGTACTCAGACAAATGACCCACCCTGGGACACTTCCTGAGATACACTGTGTGTTTAGACTGACAAGAAAGGCTCAAGGAGAAGGAAAGATAAGCCTAGGGGAACTTGGTGTTCCCTAGATGCTCTTTCATCCCCAAATTTGGCAAGCCACAGGCACTACTTACTTCTTTGGAGTATATAACACAGGAAAGGTCTCCTTACTTGTCAAGGAGACTGACACAGCTTACTGACAGTGCCTGCCATCATCTCCCTGCTGAGCAACCTCTTTCTTAGAGGACCTATACCTAGGTCAGGCCTGGTATAAATACTGCTCAAAACTGCTCAAGACCAGCTGGCTAGAAACAAGTTCCTTTCGGGGGTTTTGTGTCCTTTTGTGTCTGAAGAGGGGGAAAGGGATGGACCTCATAAGGGCTTTCCCCAAGGCACTGAAAGAGAGGACAAGACAAGTGCCACAGAGATTACCAATAGTATTTGGCAAGCTGCATGGGAGCAAGCTGCCAGACAGGAGAGCAAGGGCAAAGTTGATGGATACCAAGGGAATTTGAGCTTGTGAGTGAGCATCAGGGCTGGATCATGTCAGTGCCACTCTGTTTGGCACCAACAGGGTGGAGATTGGCCCTGGCTCTGATTGTGTCATTGCATGTGATCTTTCCTAAACAGAGTCACGGGCAGCAGTCCTCTTATGAGGAGACCACCTCCGAGCTGACTGCGCTATGGCATTGTGCAAGGTGGGACCATGTCAGAGTTCTGGTGCTGGATGGTGTTTGGGCTGCCTTGTGGGAGCGGTTTTGGGAGACTGAGGCAGCTGAAAGCAGTGGTTCAGATCTTCTGGAGTACCTGAGGTTGTCCACAAAGGACACATGAAGGATCCTCTCTTCTCATAGAATAGAAACATAGAATAATTTAGGTTGGAAGAGACCCATAAAATCATTGAGTCTAACCATAGCACTGCCAAGTCCACCACCAAATCGTGTCCCTAAGTGCCACACCTACATGTCTTTTAAATACCTCCAGGGATGGTGACTCAAACAGTATGGTGTCCCTGGACAGCCTATTCCAGTACTTGACAACCCTTTTAGTGAAGAAATTTTTCCTAATATCCAACTCAAACCTCCCCTGGTGCGACTTGAGGCCATTTCCTCTTATTCTATCACTTATTTGGGAGACCGACACCCACCTCACTACAACCTCCTTTCAGGTAGTTATAGAAAGCAATAAGATCTCTCCTCAGCCTTCTTTTCTCCAGGCTAAATAACCCCAATTCCCTCAGCTGCTCCTCATAAGACTTGTTCTCTAGGCCCTTCACCAGATTTGTTGCCTTTCTCTGGACGCACTCCAGCACCTCAACGTATATATGTAGTAAGGGGCCCAAAACTACACACAGTATTCGTGGTGCGGCCTCACCAGTGTCGAGTACAGGGGCACAATCACCTCCCTACTCCTGCTGGTCACGCTATTTCTGATACAGGCCAGGATTCTGTTGGCCTTCTTGGCCACCTGGGCACACTGCTGGCTCACGTTCAGCCGGCTGTCAACCAGCACCCCAGGTCCTTTTCCGCTGGGCAGCTTTCCAGCCACTCATCCCCAAGCCTGTAGCGTTGCATGGGGTTGTTGTGACCAAGGTACAGGACCCAACACTTAGTCATGTTGAATCTCATACAATTGACTTTGACCCATCGATCTTGCCTGTCCAGGTCCCTCTGCAGAACCTTCCTACCTTCAAGCAGATCAACACTTCTACCCAATTTAGTGTCATCTTCAGACTTAGTGAGGGCGCACTCGATCCCCTCATCCAGATGGTTACTAAAGCTGTTAAACAGGAGAACTGCCCTCAGTACTGAGCCCCAGGGAACACCACTTGTGACCGGCCACCAACAGAATTTAACTCCATTCACTGTAACCCTTTGGGCCTGGCCATCTAGACAGTTTTTTACCCAGATTAGAGTGCTCCTGTCCAAGCCATAAGCAGCTGTTTTTTCCAGGAGAATGCTGTGGGAAAGTGTCAAAGGCTTTACTAAAGTCCAAGTAGATAACATCCACAGCCTTTCCCTCATCCACTAAGCAGGTCACCTTGACATAGAACTAGATCAAGTCAGTCAAGCAGAACCTACCTGCATTTCATAAACCGATGCTGGCCAGACCTGATCACCTGGTTGCCTTGTATACACTGTGTGTTGGCACTCAAGATGGTCTGCTCCATAAACTTCCCTGGCACTGACGTCAGGCTGACAGGCCTGTAATTCCCTGGATCCTCCTTACGGCCATTCTTGCAGATGTCCATCACATTTGCTAACCTCCAGTCAACTGGGACCTCCCTAGTTGGCCAGGACTGCTCATACATGATTGAAAATGGCTTGGTGAGCGTTAGTTTCACAGCTCAGATGTTTTTCTAGCACACTGGGCTTGCTCCTGAGGCAGGACAGAAAGAAGAGGTGACTTGAGATTATTGCTGGAGGTGCTGTAAGAACCTAGACCACTTATAGCCATCCCGCGTTTCGTCTCATCTAACTTGTCTGTGTGTGTTTATGGTAACAAGTCAGCAAAGAATGTGCGTGGACAAGACCTTCTGGAAAGGACTAAACCTCTGGGACGAGACTTAACCAAGACTGA
The DNA here is from genome assembly GCF_034619465.1 of Leptosomus discolor. Taxonomy (NCBI): domain Eukaryota; kingdom Metazoa; phylum Chordata; class Aves; order Leptosomiformes; family Leptosomidae; genus Leptosomus; species Leptosomus discolor. The sequence goes on from NC_141391.1 coordinate 153,391,467, forward strand.
TGTCTGGTCATCAGTAATAGCCTGAAACCTGGAGAGTACAGCACCTCAGAAACGGTCCTTTGTTTTTCATGGAAGAATAGGAAAAAAATCGTGACTTTCAGTCCTTACACACTAATCCATTTAACATTCTATTATTATTAGCATACATTGTCACTTTAGACCTGTTGTCAGATAGAAGTTGGGGTCTAGAGGGATTAATTCTGTGTAGAAAAGGGAGCATTTGGTGAAGTCAAGTATTGCATGCAGCTCTGCACTTTTACAAAGAGCAGACATGGAGACCTGCTTCCTGCTGTGTTCAAACAAAACAAAACTCTTTACATACTTACACTTTCAAGTCTCTGCCAACAATATGGTTCAAAAGCTTTACCTCTCTTATTTTGCTTATTGTGAGTGCAGCACAGGCTTTCTGTTGCCTCTCCGCTGTCTCCATTCGTTGTCACAGTGACTGACAGATCCAAGGAAATCTCTCTACTCAGATAAACCCTTCAAGGTTTGGATTTTTGTTGTCATTGTGTCAGCTAGTTAGAGCAGGATCAGCCCTATGTGAAAAGTGTTATTGTAGAAGCAAAGTGGATTTCAAAAGGAGGAAAGTGAGCAGGAGGGTTAGGAGAAGGAAGGGGATGGTCTGACACCTGCAACCATACTACACATGCTTATTTGTCCTGTTTTGACCTGGCTCTGATGCTACTTGGTTCTAGAAAAGGTATTTATTTAATTTTTTTAGCACTCAAGATTGCCTGTAACACCACTTCCAGTGCTGTTTATCTCAGGTTGTAAAGCTACCTCATATTCTATAAAACCATTTCTTCATCTTTGTTTTTTCTTTTGCTCTCATCTCTGTTAATCAACTGCTCCTTACATAACATATACTGTAAGGAACATACATGACACAAGCTGCTGCAAGCAACAGATCATGAACCCTTTGGACCACTCATCTTGCACTTGCCAATCAAGAAGTATTTTGCTTAAATAATGTGCATTGTGTTCATTCTCTCTTCAATTAGAGTAACCAGGTAAGGTAATTGGGCACCTAGCAAATGCGGCAGCTGCAGGCAGTAATCATAGCTCCATAACCTGCTCCCATGGCAACGGATGTGTTTACATCCACAAAAGTACACAACATTTTCTCCCTTCTACACAGTAGAGAAAAGAAAGGTTTTAGAACTACAAGGAAAGAGAAGGATTTACAAGGATAAATGTGTTTGGGAGAAACAGTGTTTGTTCTTTGGAGTGAAAACTTAAGAGGATAATGGGTTGTTATGAGATAACAATTAAGCATCTTCACTTCCTCAACTCAACATAGGCAGCTCTCAGAAGCAGATCTCACCCCCCTTAAACTGAACTGCCCAAGAGAAAGAGGAGGCAGAAGGGATTGCAGAAGTTAGTGGTCCAGCACTGTTTCTGCAGATGTGGCACCAGTGTGGCTTACAGAGGCACCATGCTTATAGAATGTTTTGAAATGCCTATTTTTTTAGAAGTTATAATATATTCCTTCAAAGGTACAATGGAAAAAACGTCATTGCTACCAGCTTTGCCTGAGAGGTTGTATTAGGTTTACTGGGGCCTATGAGAAAGATGAGAGCAATCTTTTTAACAGGGCCTGCGGCAGTAGGACAAGGAGTAATGGTTTTAGACTAAAGGAGGGTAGATTTAGAGTAGATGTAAGGAACAAATTTTTTACACCGACAGTGGTGAGACACTGGAACAGTGTGCCCAGAGAGGTGGTAGAAGCCCCACCCCTGGAAATATTCAAGGTCAGGTTGGATGGGGCTCTGAGCAACCTGCTCTAGCTGAAGATGTCCCTGCTCACTGCAGGGGGGGTTGGACTGGATGACCTTTAAATGTTCCTTCCAACCCAAACTGTTCTGTGATTCTATATGTCTGCTGCATCTACTTGTGTGTTGCTAAGCGGCAGAGAGGGGTGGGTGGAAGTTTAGGGCCTGTGCATACAGGAAAATTGCAGGACCTTTTACCTTTCATTGCCTTCCCAAGAACTTGGCATCCTCTGCTTCTCCTGCAGTAGATCCAAGACAGCCAGTACGTAAGCACTACTTGCTTTCTCCTGCCCACACATACTCTAAATTTAAATGGAAGAGTGACATGGCCATGATGGGAACTTAGGGCAAATATTTGTCTTATCATGTGAGTGCGTTATGAAAAACAAGTACAAAGCAAGCACAGCTGAAATTGCCGGAGAACTACTTAAATGTAGTAGAGTTGACCTTGATTAAATTCTCAGGTGGGAAATGTGGGCATAAGAGAACCTTAATATCAAGAGATATTTCTGTCAGATTCTTTAAAAAAAAAAATGCTCCGAATGAGTGTCTCATGAAAACATTAATAAACTTTAAGAAATATCAGTCCTGTATTTGTTAGACTTCTCTTTTCATTCTGGGAGCTGTTCATCCTAATGAACACTTGTTCCTCTGGACTGTGGCTCTTGGTTGACTCAGAACAGATTCCACTCATTAGAGCAACATACCTTGAACTTCGTCATCCACAAATGTCTGAACTGATGAAATAAGCAGTTAAGACACTTCCGATGTTCTGTAATGAGCTGTGAATCCTCAAAGGAAAAACTGAAACAGTGCAGCTTAAGCTGACTACATCTTCTCCTCATTATCATGCATTGCTCAAGCTTGGAGAATTATGTATTTGACAGTTGGACTTAATTTGGCAGTTTTGAACCAGGACAGGTGACTGAACTAAAGCTAGTGATCTGTTTATGGCTACAGGTTACCCCGAAGTTATACAAGATGCAGATGTGTTAGGATTTCAAAGTTCTGCATCCTCATCTGATAAAGGAGGAAAAAGTGATATGTAGTCTCCATATATCTAGATGGTAGCAGGATTATGAAGAAAGATGCTAAAATGTCTTGGTTTAAGATTGTGATGTATGATTTAAGCCCTGGTATTGCAATGGGATCCCCCCTACACATATGCAAATTCACTTATTCCAGTGGGTCTGTGCTGGAACATTGGGCTCTGTCCGCAGAGTTTTCATTGCCAGACTGTGTTTTAAATTTTCTGATTTGTTTCTTCAGATAAAAAGTTCTATTATGGCCAAACAGATGGAGTACTTCAATAGGATTAAGCACATCAAGATTTTACTCTACAGAAATTACCCCTGTCTCTGCCACAGGTCTTCTAGGTGACCTGGTGCATGCTTTTCTGCTTCTCTGCCTCTTTCTCAGTTTCCCCATGTGTGAAATGGTACTAGTTTAATTAGTATTGTTTAAGAAAACTATATGCACTGTAAAAATATTTTACTTTTTTTGCCCAAATCATCTCTAACGTTGAGATTATAGTGATAAAAACTGAGCTCCTTTTTAGAATAATTTCTGTGATCAAAGGTGCTTTGCTGCAACCCTTTAGAAGAGCTGTGACAGACTTGGCTTAGTGATTGCTCGTAAAACATCAGTTAAAAAGAAGAAACGTTAAATGAAAATTTTGGATGTGCTACCCCATGTAAAGGTAATAGAAGATGTTAATATATCTATCAAAAGACTTCCTTTATGTGTTAATCACTTTGTAAAAAGAGTATTCTGGTGCAGTATTTTATCAAACTATTCACTTTGAGAAGATTCAGTTATTTCTGCTCACTTGAAATACACTATTTCAGTGCAGTCTCAGTGGAAATACTGTCACTGCACAAAGAGGTATGAAAGTGTTTCATGTTATTAAGGGGTACTGAATCTGTTACTTTATTTAGGCAAATGCTTAAGATCATCTCCAAAATTTTTTTTATTATTCCCTCATACATGGTGGACACTAGAGTAATCTGAAAAAAGGCTCTAGAAACTACATTCTAACAGAATAGTTCACTCCAACAAAATTTAAACATTTTGCAAATGGTATGGCTTTATTAGTTTCATTTTGGAACAGAAAAATTGTGATAATTTAAAAGTCTTCTTCCAATATTTTCTAGGTACAATTTGTATATAATTTCCTTACAATTTCTTTTCTAAATAAAAGTGTTCTAAAGCAAATAATCAAAGTAAAAAAAAGTCAACAATAAGAAATGTTGCTAGACAATGCATTTTTTTGTTTTGAATTTCAGTTTTGAATCAATAGCATGTCACATATTAAAATGTTCTGTGAAAAAAGCCCAGAGTTCTGCCCAAATGATTTATGGCTTCTTCAGTTACACCACTGAAGGTAGTGTAATACAGGCTACAGTAATATAGTGGGGCCATTTGTTTTTTGGTTTCCATTTAGACAGAATTTTTATACAAGCTACCAAAATCTGAAAAAAAATTCTGGAAGAAATCTGTCCTCTAAGTGGTAAGAGAAGACGATCTTTGTTCCTGTGTTTGAGGAGTATAGTCTCTACCAGACCAGGGGTGCAAGCTACTGATGAAACCTGCTGACAACATACACTGAAGTTTCCAGAAGATGATTGAACAAAGCATGAAGCAGATCAGTGAAAAAACAAAAAAGTTTCTACTGCAGCTCTTCTGTCAGAACTTATTTCATTTATTGAAATTCACACTGGATTTTTGTGACTTTTCAGGATCATCTTTTTCATGATACGTATTATTTGTAAATCTGTGTCAACATAGAGCACCATGATGGGAGAGGAACCCCAGAAGAAAAATCAAAAGCATAAACCCAGTAACACTTGCACAACCGTACCTTGCCAACTGTATGAACCTAGACTTTTTCCTTCCAGCCTGAGTTCAGTTACTCTAAGCATATTGAATCAAATAGGACATTTGTGTCACTCCCGAGTCAGATTAGCAACACAGAAAGCTCAGCAATTGATGCATACCTGGTTATACAGTAATTGAATCATGCATCAATACCCTGTGATATCAATGCCCAGTATAATCCCAGTCGACATCATTCTAATAATTTAAATGACAAAAGTATAGCTACTAAGAAAGCAATACAATTTCACTATTGTGACTCTGATCAATATTCTCACAAAAAAGTTCACGCTTTAAACAGATCAAGGAAAGGGCAGAACCTCTGGCCCTGGCCAGTGCTGGGGTAAGGGTCCCATCATGGAATCCCAGCCTGCTTGTGGCGTGCGGGGTGGCAGCTGCGGGAGGCAGTGGGGTCAACTGAACCCTCCTGCCTGCAGAGGCACCCTTGGATGCAGAAATCCCCTCCTGGCCCCGACATTCTTGGGAAGGTGAAAGGATGGGTTTATTTAAGGTAAAGAGGAAAACCAAAATATTATTCTTTCCTGTTTCTCCAGAAGGTGCAGCTGGACCATGTATTTATGCTTGTGTGAGATTCAAAGGTCTTATCAATACTTTAGCAATATTACTGTGGGCAGGCTAATGGGATCCAAGTTTAATTAAGGACGGTATTTAATTTAGTTTGTTTATTATCACTTCAAAAAAAAACCCAAACAAAAAACCTAAACCAGCCATCCATCAAACATGTTCCTATTGAAAATGGCATTTGCCCTATGTCTGGAAAAGACAAAGGACTTTGCAATCCCAAACTGTGACTTTCTGAGTTGCTGCTGGAAGTGACCTTTCCAAAGCCTTGTATCTCTGTTGCATCATGAAATTTTCTTCCTTTTCTTCCCTTTGAAAGGTTGTTCCATCTTAGGATAAGTCAGTGTACATCTCCGCTGTGGTCATAAACCTGTGGGCCTGTTTCATAGCTCTCCTTTTGACCTTTTCCTGTAAGGTTGCACTGAACTGTGTACGGTAAGACCTCCATAAGGCTCAGGAGACCAGAAGTGAGTGGAAAATGTTTAAAGAAGCAGGGAGAAATGGCCGGAGCATAGAAGCTCTGTTAGGCAGTTCCATCTCTGGTGAAGGGCCTCATCAGACCCTGGGATGCAGCTGGGTCACTCTGCCATAGCCCTAATGTACCGTGCCTGGGGACCTCCAGCAGCAAGAATCCCTGAGGCACTGTGAGTGAAGTCTTTTTGTCACTCATCCAGTTATTGGGAATTTGTTACTGGGAATCTACTCTTGGTCATGGCTCTGAACATGAGGCAAGGCAATATTGTCACAGCCCATAACTTTCCCAATAAGTTCCCCAAACCAGTTGGTGGAGGAGAAGTGAATATAGCTGCACAGCTACTGAGGGGTGATTGTGCCTTGTGGCAGCTGAGTGACAGGGCACACAAGTGAACTGTGAGCAGCCAGCTTTGAGGAGCCCCATCACTCAGGAAATTTGGACCTTAGCCATGGTGCCAGGCTGCTGGCTCCTGAGGGCTAGGACACAAAGCTGCGTATTTCCTGGCCTGGGGAAGTCCTTTTGTTGTGCAGGGGGCTCAGGTAGCTTCTTGCTCATCAGCATGTATCTTGGCCTCTGGTTAAGGTTGCACATGTAGCAAGGGTGCAGCATGAGTGCCCTTTCTGACAGTGTAGTTAGTTGCTGGCAAGGTCATTTGAAGGCTAGGCACACTCTGCTGAAGAGTTCTTGAAGGGGCTTGTCATATACTGGGCTGCAGAAGGTTGGAATAAGGGTGTTGTAGTGGTGCAGACCCCCCGGGCCTTGTTGCGATGTCAGGACCAGCCAACATTGTGTTCTTGTTTTGGCTACAAGTGCAGTGGTTTGGGACATCTGGTACTTTCTTGTCCTGGTTATGACACATTGAATTAGGACAATTAAACACTCTCTAATGGTACCTGAAACTTTGATTGTCTGGGAACTGTACCTGAAACTCCTGCTGCCTGGATCATGGCCTGCCCTGGAAGATGCCAGAATCACCTGACAAGAATTGTGGCCAGAATGGAAATACACTGACCAAGTCAATCATCTTGTGATCCTATAAATAGTAATCCTAAGTGAGACCCATTGAGCTCTCTGGGATCACAGCAGGCTGCAACCCAGTATCTTCCCCTGAGTTGGGATGCCTCTCAGTGTAGATTTCATGAGGATTTCAAAGAGTAGATTTTGCGAGGACTTAGAATCACAGAATCATAGAATCATTAGGTTGGAAAAGACATCTAAGATCATCAGGTCCAACTGTAAAACTTCAAAGATCATCTACTGATAGATGCAGATGAAGAAGAAAGGGTCAAAGATCGTTTGCTGACGAATGTTGATGAAGAATAGTGAGTAATTCACTACAACTAGATTTCATGAGGTTTCAAAGATCATTTAGTACTGATAATTTACTACAGCTTACAAGAAGAGCAAAAGCTTGACCATAGGTTAACCTCTATATGGATCTGTGTTTGTGTTTATGTGTGTGCGATTTGATTTACTGTCCTGATTTGGGTTAAAACAGAACTAATTCTGTTTTAGTGCTTTAACTTTTCAGTTAAGTCTCTTCTGACTAACTGCACTTTCTGCGTGTTTTTCCAGACAGTGACTGCTCCCAGCAGTGATAAGGCCTGATGTTTGTAGTTAGTACCAAGGAATGGTGTGCAGAGAGGCCCTTGCTTATACCTGTTCTTATAGCGACCAAGGTCACTGCTATATCTTGTACTTCTTGTTGGGGTGCCCTAAGTGAAAAGGGTCACAAGCATGTAAAAAGTCGCACCTGCAGGGAAGAGTGAACTGGGCAGGTGGCCCAAAACTGACCAAGAGAGTATTCCATCCCATATATGTCATATTCAGTATAAAGCTGAGAGATCACGAGGGTCAATCTCTCTTCTTCGATGGCCGACATCTGAGGAGGACTCTGTCTGTTCTTCTGTCTTTGATCCTGATTCGTGCATCCCTGAATCCAGTGCCTGAGTCCAGCTCCTGCATCCCGTTCCCACCTGCTGCCGAGTCAGCCCTGCAGTATCATTGGTGATGTATTGTCATCAGGATGGGGGGAGTTTGGTTTGGTATTGGTTTTGTATATATTTAATTATTTTCTTATTTTTATTTTTATCTTTTCTTTTATTGTTATTGTTTCATTAAAGATGTTTTAGTTTTCTTTCCCAAACCGTAAAGTCTCTCTCCCTTGTTCTTTCTCCCTTCCCGTTCTGGGAGAGGAGAGGGGTTAACAGACAGTGTCTGTCATTCATTAGTGGCCGGCCCAGCCTCAACTCTTGACATTTAGGAAACTGTGTCGTAAGTCTTGAGTGAACCTTACCATTTTCGAAACTTTAACTAATTTGCTGTGTTGATTATAGCAAATTTTATTAAATCACTCTGATAACTGGCTGATGATTAAGTATTGTTAAAAATCATATAACTCAATCTTGTGATATACCATTATAGTGGTAATAAATCTTAAATTGCTGCTATGTCAAAGTTGTGTAGGATCCATAATCACTCATTCCCCAACAAATTGACATAGTAACTTGACAGGAGGTTTTTCTTACACTTTGTATTAATCCCATCAGATATAAACCATTGACCAAGTCTGGGATTAAGTCTGGATACAGCCACATCTAAACTCCTCTCTAAGAAGGAGTTTAGAAAACAAAGGGTCCATTCTGAACCTGGTGACTCAGCGAGAGTGTCCCTTTGTATCCTTTCCATTAGACATAAACTGTTGACCAAGTCTGGGACTAAGATTGGATCTAGCTGCACCTAAACTTCATCAGCAGTTTAGAAAGCAAGGGGGTCCACTCTGAACCTTATAACTCAACAGGAGGGTCTGTCTTACCCTTTGGCTCTCTGTGTAAATCTTTCTAAATTGATTCTAACTTGGTATTCGTTTGTATGTTTCTTCCATGTAGTATGTAATAGAGTGAACCTTGCCATCAAACTTTGTTAGATTGCACTTTTACAAATTATTCTTTTCACAGTCCCATATACAATATTCCTAAGGTCATGGGTATCCTGTGCAGTTTGGTTAATATTTGGAACCTGTTTCCTAAGGGAAAGTCACTCTAAAGGGTAGAGTCAATGTCACTGTCATTTGCTGATGCACAGGGGACCAGCAAGTGCAACTGAGGTTAATTATACACTCAAGCACTGTGGTATCTGCTTCACACCACATGCTAGAATGATTAAAAAGAGGCTAGGATAGTGTCCTGAGCATACAAAGGGAACAACTCAGCTCTCCTGAAAATCTCCAGAAATGTGGCAAACAATCTATGGGCCATAGGTGCTGGGAAGAAGTTTCATTTCTAGCAACAGATTAGTGAATGACTTTCAGTGAACTTGGATCAGTGGATGACAGAATTTTTAATACAGTTGTTTGAGGAATTCTGAACTTTCTACTAAAAACGAATGTATATAAGGTACAGAAAAGAGAATGGGATTGAATAAGAATTTCTGATTCATCTAAGGCAGAAAATGTCTGGTGGAGTTAACTGGACTGAGATTAAAACCAAAACCATTCAGGCTAACACCCAACAAAGGAAAACCAGAGTCCTACAAAAACAGCAGGAAGAACAACAAACAATACAGCACGGATGTGAAAGAAAACCCAGAGAAACCACCTGCATGTGGAAAACCAGAAAGAATTCAGTCACTTTTCAAGAGTGTGCAAGTGCCACTATGAAGTGTTCACTGTTAGGATCATCAACTATCTTGAAATCACAAACACCCATGTTTTTAAGGGACCTTTCCAGGAAACACTATTTCCTTTCTTATATATTTGTCTTAAATGCATCCTTTTATTATCCTCAGTGTACAATTCAGTTATGTCATCAATTTATTCACTATATGTTTCTTTAAAAAAACCTGCTCATAAAATTTTTATTGTGTGCAATTGTAATAAATTTTAACTTAAAATTCTGCCTAAACAGAATCAATATTTACCAAGCAACCTACCCAAGTCTATTAAATTGCAAACAATATTCTTTCAACTGCTGTTGTTGAGACAGGATCAGACAAAACCGATGTCACGCTTTTTAAGAAATTGAGAGAATCAGATTTTTTACGATAGCATGAGACTGTTTCCTAATATATAGTTCATCTGACACTACATATTCTTGCTTATACAAACATTCTACATCCAGCTTTTTATCTAATTTAAACCTTTTAATCATGCTTATATTCCCGAATAATCAACATATCCTTTGAGACAATGAAATTTAAAGAGTTTAGTGAAATTTCAGGTTAAAGGTATTTCATGTGTTCAAATCAAAATGCTAGGTCATTTAAGAGGTAATGCATACTAGATAATTAAGTTTGGGTTTTTTTTTTTTTTTTTTTCCTGCTTTGATGACTATGTATTTTCTGTAAAAACATTCATAATCTATACAAGCATAAAATTGAACTGGTACAGCAGGACCTGCCTGGGGGAATAACAACTGCCCCAAATTCTGCCTGAAGGACTCCGGGAACAAACAACTCTATGATATATGCACAATCACATCCAGATTTATCAGAAATATGAACAAATCTGTCACCAAATTTACATGTTCCTGGATTCTTTTTTAATTTCTTGAGAAATACTTCGTATCATAACAAGATGAAAGCACTGTGTAAGGGATTGTGTCTTCATGTGCGATGCCAGTGAAAATGCCATAAGACTTCTTGTGATCATGAGAGTGGAAATGCTGGGGCTGTTCAGAGCTTCTGCAACACTTAAAAATGTTACTGATGCTCTACTTTACATCAGAAGAATGTCCCTGTTACTGGTGCTATGAACAAGATGAGGCATGAACGTGGCCTTTTGGCACTGACTGAGTATGAAGGATATCTCAGGCTTGCTTTTCCCAACTCAGAAAGACACTTTTGACTCTAAGTTGCTCATATTAAGCACAGCTACTTTCCAGTTGGTCCCTTGGCTTTAATTATCCATTATTTCAGCCCTAATAGTTCTTGCCTTCCTTTTATTTTGAGAGACTGCATTGCTTGGGTACTAATACTATATTTCCTTTGAATTTAATCTGCCAAAATGGAACAAAGCTGATTTCTTCAGTACCATTTCTTGCTCAGGCCAAGAACATTAAGCCTTTACAACAAGCTGTATAGGTTACAAACATTTTAGAGATTGTAACTTTGTTACGGTGAAGGGACATAAACCAGTCAGGTTTGAAATATTTACAGCTGAAGGGAGTGCAGAATGGGTAATCAGCTTTCTGCTAGTATTGGGTATAAGATCAAATTATAGAGATGTTGATGGGAACCTTTATGGTGCTAGAAAATTTCCTGCCACTTTCTGAAGCAGGACTTTGCCTTCCTTTGTGGCAGACTTCTTTCCTCTTTGTGTTCTTTCACATTTCCGAAGTGTAAATGACTTATGGATGGCCAAAAAAATTCTGAGTTAAATTAAATCCAGTGCTGCACTGAGGCATATTACTCAATGCTTTCTATCTGTCACCTTTGAATTTGTAGAAATTTTTTCTAACCATTTGGGGGCTGAAACTTTCTGCTCTTGGCATCTTTCTTAGACGTTTTCTGGAGAGTTTTATCAAAAAAGATTTGTTTGCTTTTAAGAATGAAATGTAAAAGTAGGTTGTTTTTCCCAATTATTTTGAACAGCAGTGGTTCTTCAAGTATTAAGATAAGAAATGTGAAGCTTAAGAGGGTCAAGCTAAGCAGCCTTTTTCATTCTCACTATGCAAATCCACCCAAAGTTGTTGCTAATCACCATTTGCAGAAAGATAACACAACTGTATTATATATATTTCTTCATCTTGCTTAGCCTATTGAACCATCTTTTAATTCTCTCATCTGAATAATGGTAAAATGGATTTGCCTTTTACAGTGCCGGTTTTTCCTTATCGGAAAGGTTTTTACCCTAAGGAAGGAGCAGTGTGTGGAAGACAAGGAGAAAATATATTATTCTCACATTATGAATATAACATTTGTATCTGTGATATTTAAATTAAGTCAAAATTTTGCAGAATAAGTGCACCTTTCCTTACACTTACAGTTGGAGTGCAGGTTGAAATGTATCATTGGCTCAAATGCTTCTGGAAGCTAAATATACAGATGAGCCAGACTAGGCAGAACTAGTCCTTGAAAACCGTATAAACATCAGTTCTTTATGATAAGTAAATTTTACAGTTATTGCAACCATCTATCATTATTATTGTTGCTAATGAAACGCACAGATCTCATTAAGTCTTCAAAGTAGCCATTTAATATAATATTGTATAGCATTTCATTATTACAAAACCATTCAGACCTTCCGAGACAATTGTAGATAATAAGTAGGTATTAGACCAAGAGGAAGATGGCAAATGTTCTTTTGTTTTAGTTTGTTTTACTGAATTAATTAATGAATCAAGCTGTATTTTGCATGGACAAACAAGTAGCCTTGACCAATAAGACCCGTCTAATATCTCTGTCCCTCCTATGTGTTCCACCTATCTGGCATTGATTTACAAGTAGAGCTTGCAGAGAGCTGTTGCTAGGGGACAGAGCTTTTGTAGGTCCCCGTTAAAGCAATATTCCTGAAGAAGGAAAGTAATTTACAAATTTCAAGTGTTGCCTACAAAAAATATTTAATCAAGTCCCATTAGGTTATAAAAGGGAAAAAAGCATAATCATTTATATGAGTAACGACCCTTATGCCAAAGTGAAAAAAAGGAGCAGAGGTCAGACTCTCCGGTCTAGATGCTACCTCTTTGTACCCTGGCAGAAAAATTGAGTGTGGTTTTTTTTTTTTTTTCATTAGGTTCCTTCCAGTTTATACCTCATAACCAAGATCAGAATACTTGGAATGAATTTGACCTAACATATACATTTATTTACTTTCCTTTAACAGAGTAACTTTGAAGTTAAACAAACTGCCTCGTCTCTGGGGTAAAAAATGTAGGAGGGATAAAAGTCTGTCAAGACCACCTGTTCTAGTTCCCCAAGTAGCCAAACACTTTCTGAGTTTTTGCCTTGGACAGGACTCTGCCCTGTTGAGAAGAAGAACCCCTGTGATGGAACTGTGCTTTTATAGCTGTTTAAGTCCCCTAGCTCTTTAATTCCTTTTCTCTTTTCTTTTCTTTTCTTTTCTTTTCTTTTCTTTTCTTTTCTTTTCTTTTCTTTTCTTTTCTTTTCTTTTCTTTTCTTTTCTTTTCTTTTCTTTTCTTTTCTTTTCTTTTCTTTTCTTTTCTTTTCTTTTCTTTTCTTTTCTCTTTTCTTTTCTTTTCTTTTCTTTTCTTTTCTTTTCTTTTCTTTTCTTTTCTTTTCTTTTCTTTTCTTTTCTTTTCTTTTCTTTTCTTTTCTCTTTTCTTTTCTTTTCTTTTCTTTTCTTTTCTTTTCTTTTCTTTTCTTTTCTTTTCAACTCTTCCACATATATAAATGCACCTGAAACCTTCCTTTTGTTTAGCTTTCTGGTATTTCAATTTCAAAAAAATGTGGATAAATGACTGTGAAAACTCCTCAAAATCTCTTCCCTTCCCATTTCTAAAAGCTTAATTTTGCAGGAATTAAAGGTTCATTACTTTCTTTCTTTCTTTCTTAAAACATACATTTCATTGATGAGATTCTTTTCCACGAATGTTGCTCAGAATTTATGGCTTTTGCCAGAATTAGCACTGCATCGAGAACAACCTGTCCTCCTTGACTAGATGACCGTCAAATTGATGTGAAAATGATCTCCCTTGATGGGATGAATGTATATGACCACATAAATCATTCCCTGTTTTCTTAAGCGATTTGAATGAGTATGTGACCAACATTTGTTATGATTCTTCCTTTCTTATTTTGGTACATAATCAGGACAGATTAGATTAAGCCAGCTCCTGGAAACTGTATTTTCAGCTAATGGTAGGACGACACTAGCGACTCTAGGCAGCTCAATATGGCATTCAAACCCCAGAAGAATAAAAAACTACTGGCAGAGGCTGCGATGAAGTCTGCATCGCATTTATAATACATAACAAAATCTGTCTCAGCAAAGGTTTTGTAGAGGGTGAGTGAAATTTATCACAGATTTTTTGTTGTGTGATACTGCAATAATAAGTAAAAGCCCCAGATGGTTTCAGGATCCTATTTTCTTAGGCTGCCTTGCTATGCACAAGCACAGGCAATTCCCTCCTGCACAGTCTTAACTATAAAGCAAAACCAAAAGATAAAAGTGAGAAAGTGATTTCTAGTAAAACCCACAAAGCAGACCTCTAGCAGAGCTAAAAATTGAACCTAAACTTCCTACATCTTAGTTCAATGACTTAACTATCATAACCAGAAGAGTGAATATGCACAACAAATTATTGTTAATTTACTTTTGACATGCTGTCTGTCTGCACTATACAGACATGCCCTGCTGGCATCTACTCTCAAGCATAAAATGTGGTTATTTGTTCTGCTTATGGAGAAAGGCAAAAAAATGTGATACTGAAAATGAAACTGAATTCTTGATTTCATCATTACCTTCTCAAGGGCTTTTTTTGTCAGAGATTATTTTCTCCCCAGATTGTAAATTATAGGTTTAAAAGATACAGGGTTTTCTTCAGACAGTCATCTTTATAACAGCTTTGTGGGTTAAAGTAACTTTCAGAAGCTAAAAGAAAAGTAAAAATGAAGAAATGTCTTTGGGAAAAGGTTATACAGACATCAGTTAAACAATGTTACTTTCCAGAAAAAGCTGAGTATAACTCTAAATTTCTGTATTAAGACATAGTAAGCATGATATCATACATCGTGCATGATTGCTGCCATTTGCCACCAGTAACTTCCAACGTTTAATGCAAATCTTTTCATATTGCTTTCAGAAATGGTTTGCTGGAAAATTGGCCCAGCACAAACCTCTATTGTCAATTCATGGATCAGTGGATTTAGATGATTACAGTCATAGTAGGGGGGGTGGGGGGCAGTGGGCTCCTTCTAAGAATTGCAGTCTGGGAAAGAAGAGGAGAGGGGATTTCTCGCACTGCAAAGCAGACACCAAGCTATTAATCTGAATCAATATCAGCACTTCCAGATTTTATAGATCCCACTATCGCTATTCCAAAATAAAACTAAATTACAAGAATAATGGTTGATGTCTGATACATATGTGGCACCTACCTTCCTTCACACACTACCTGAAGGCCTATTGCCCCTTTACAACCTGAGAGCATAGAACAGTGCCCACTAAGGACAGCGGGAACATGTCAGTGTTGATTTCTGTGACCAGGTCATTCAGAATGCTACTGCCATGAGAAAACTCCTGTGGAGATAAAGGAAATGGGAGGTGGAGGGGTGCGGGGAGAAGAACTAGAACTCAAAAATTACTGCTGAAGTTGTCAGAGGGCATATAGTGGGTGCACAATAGCTTAAAAGCATGGAACAAGTAAAACCTATGCATTGGGCCCCCAGTTTCTATTTCCATCTTTTCCACCACACTGTCAGGGTGCTCTGAAGCCTGCCTTGCTCCACGAGGTTCTCAGGACATGAAGGAGCACAGGCTCTGCAAATAGCTGTTCAGAGCAAGGGGTTACTCATGGACTTTTTACCAACTGCTCTGTTGCCTTGTCATTAGAAGTGAGAGTTTCCCTAGCCCTGTTCATGGAGCTGCTCAAATAAGCATTCCTAGCCAGCTGGGTAAGGAAATACCTGCTAGTTAAACTAATAAAGCCAAGCTGGCCTATAAATAGGGATAAATATAAAGGTATTATACAAGCATACAGGGATAAAATACGAAGACTTAAACACTATGAGTTCCAAGTAGCAAGGGACATGACATGCAATAAAAGTTTTGGTGAATACATTGGAAATAAGAGGGAAAATGAAAAAAGAGATTGACAAAGAGATTCTCTGGAGAAAACAGACTTGTTTGCTTTCATCAGAGAAAGAAGAATTGTTTGCTTTCACCTTCGTGGAAAAAGTAGATTGTGCTAGATACTTTAACAAATTAATTTTAACAAGGTGTTTGGAATGCAGGCTGGAGTAGAGAAGAGAACAGTTTGGGCACTATTTATGTAAGACTGGTACATTCAAGTTCTCAGGATTTGATGAAATTCACCGCAAGAAACAAGGCAAAGTAATCCCTGAATGGTTAGTGATTATCTCTGGAAAGCTGCAGACAGGAGAGATCCTAGAAGACTAGAGAAAAACAAACCTTTTTTCATTTTTTCTTTCTTTTTTTTTAAGAGGAGATGAGGAATTATAGATCAAGCAGTCTGGTTTCAGTTCCTGGAAACAATATGGAACAAATTATTGAATTAATTAGAAGTACCTACAAAATGTAAAGGTTGTAGAAAGAGCCAACAAGGAATTGTCAAGAACAGATCAGATTAAATTTACTTGATTACCTTCTTTGAGAAGGGTGGCAGCCTAGCGTAGAACAGAAAAGCAGTGGATATAGATGTAAATTAACTCTCATAAAGTTTTCAGACATTTTTCCAACATTAGAATCTCATAAGTTGAGGAAATATGGCATAGATGTAATTGCCTTCAGGCAGCTACGTAACTAGTTGAAAACGTGATTGTCAATGGATCCACATCAAACACGGAGGACATCCTGAGTAAATTCCCTTAGCAACTTGTGTTTGGTCAAATTCTACTTGGCAACTTAATGAAAAATATGCATAATAGAATGGAGATGATACCTTTTAATTTATGGCTTGTATGAAGCTGAAAGAAGTTTTAAGTATTTTGGGAAAAATTCTAAAAATGCTACCAGCAGTTTGGAGAGTTAGTCAGCAACCCAGAAGGTTGCGTTTAAGTATTTATGAACCAAAGTTCTATACCTAAGAAAAAAAAAGCAAATTGAAATTCGAAACTGGATATTTTTCCATACAGAAAGCAAGTAGTACAGGGGAAAAAGACATAATAGGAAAGAAGTTTTTGATTTTACATTCATGAAGCAAAAGTTTATACAAAACCCATCTAGCTACATTCCTCATTTGACTCCAGAGAAGCCTTGGAAAGTATATTGTCTCTGTTCTGGGAACTGCATTTTTAAGGTGAAGACAAAGTAAAGAGAATCCAACAGTGTGAATGATGAAGGATTTAGAAAGCATGACCTACGAGAGAACTGGCTTGCTGGAAGGTGGTTGAGGGTGACTTCGTTATATGTAGTTACAGTATTGATAATCACTAGTTGTTTTCCAAGGTCAGAAGAAATCAATTCGTTTTTCAGCATAGCCAATTTTGGGTGAAAAAGCTTAGAAAACTTGGGAGGATGGTGGAGCGCAAGATTGGATAACCTGAAGATGCTGAGAAACTGCTTTCACCAGAAATTTTTAAGATCAGGCTACAGCAAGATCTGTGAGGAATGGCCAAGGCCTATATGATTGTGTTTTGCTGGGAGAGATTACTTAAGATGATCTCTGTGGTATTCTTTGAGTCTAACAACAACATAACAATGTCTGAAAAGGAGTTAGAGAGGTTTCATTGCTACTGATCCAGTAGACCCAATGCTGGAGAAGAGGGAAAAAAAATTAATTTTGAGGTGTGGACTTATATTGTTTTATGAAGGAGCACAATGATCTATTTTAAATGTAAAACGTGGCAGCATTCAGAACTTAGTGGTTCTTGTCACTTCCTGTCATGTAATTATTTTGTAATCTTCAAAAACTGTTACACAACTAGAGGATATTAGGTTTTTAAGTTGATTTTTTAAAAGCAAGAGTATTTGGGGCACTCCGTTAAAAAGCTCTGAAGACAATCCATTTTATCCTTTGTATTATGATCTTCCACATTAGATACTGATGTGGTAATTTTATGGAATTTGGAATAACTAAATTAATTTACAGCAGTGAGAATTCAGGTTCAGAGGGACTGGGTGATGAAGAAGAAGGGAGAAGACGATTTACCCTATATTAGAAACTGAAATAATAAGCTACTGTTTTGCCTGGTCACAAAAAAAAAAAAAAAAAAAAGCAGTAATGAGCTGAATGTATTAATTCAATTTATATGATTGAATAATCTTTGGCTGTCCAGTTATATGCCTTGTGAAAGTCTGAATGTGGATTGACAAATTGTCCAGCCAGGAAGAAAAAAGCCTTTTACTTACAATGGACTAACAATTGGTTGGCAATTTAATTACACAGCAGGAAAATCCTGAAGAGGAAATGGGCATAGAAGCAAGTCTGCTTCTCCACACTAAAGTACACTGTTTTGAATTAAATCTGAAGGCACAGTATATGCACACAGATCAGGTGTCTCACTCCACATGTTCTAAACAGCGGGTTGGAAGGATATAGAGAGGGAGACACTGTTAAAATTCGGTCTTAAGTTAAATTGAATACAGCTTTACTTCTATACCTATCACTTGAGTCCATAAATCTTTGGACCTATGTTGTCCGTTTTGATTCTTTTTAAGAACCAGTGGCTTTTATTTGCTTTAACCTTTTTTTTTTTTTTTTTTCTGCTTTGGCTATGATAATTTTAAGTTAGTTGGTTAACATCCCACCATTTCATCTGTATGGCATCTCATTTTCAGAGGGTCCTGGACGAGACTTTCAGTGTCTGCAACCTTGCGTGTTTCTCTAGGGAATCCAAAAAGTAAGAGGCATCTTCCACTGATCCTCAGGATAGCTCAGTCAATGACAACACAAGAGATAAGAAAGAATTATGGTGATGAGTATTGACTAGCAAAGCTTGGCCTTAAACAGTAGGGTAGAGGAAAGACAATCTGCATCCTTGGAGTCCCAAGAGAATGTGGAACAATGATAATATGGCCTGGGGAAAAGGAGTAAATCACTTTAAATAGGCCATTTAAAATTGGTATCAGTATTTCTCTCAGAGAATGGAAATAAATCATGTCTTCTGTCCTAATAGGATTGATGAATCACAAATCAAATAAATGCTTGCTAAAATATATGGAGTATTCTTTCTGAATATAAAGGCATCCGAGGAAAGGAAAAAGGAGATGGTGAGGCAAATTAATTTTGCTTCTCAGTAAAGCCACCTGGTGTATTTGCCAGTCACAGGGAAAATACTTGATAGCTGCTTCCCCACCTCTTCTCACTTCCAGGATCAGCCTTTTCCAAACCATTCAGGTATTTTCTTGAACTGCCCAGGGCAAACAGTAATGTCCTTATACCATCTCCAGTTCATTGCTAATGCTTTGTGAAGTGATTTCACTTCACAATACCAGCTAATTGGTTTGTCGAGTGCATTTCAAAACTGGAATATGAGTTCTAACTTGGATGTGACTCTCCATGCTAAAATTCCCTGTGCACATAAAGTTCAACTGCTGATTATTGGCTAAAATACCTCAGTAGCGTATTGCCTAGAGCTCATGGCTATGCCACCAAGGTATACAAGAGTTGTTCCTCTCCCTGTCCCAAGGTGTTTGAGTTGGGAAACATGCTCAGTGTTCACTTGCTAGCTAAATTGTGCCCAAACCAAAACCAGAGTAAGATCTGTCTGTTTTGCACAGTTAATACGTTAATAGTCCTTAGGACAAGGACCAGGAAGTTTCTTTTTAACAGCAAAAATAACCAGAAATTTATTCATCGAATTAATCAGTTCAAAGCTCCACTCGTTTTTTGCTTCACTGATGAGATTTGTGAAGTGGCGATCGTAATGAAAGCTTTTTTTCAATATCACATTCTCCATGGCTCTAAGCTCAGCTCAACTCAGTTCATGCAGGTTGCTAAACAATTATTAGACATGATATTCTGCTCTACACTAACTTGAGCTAGATTCAAACTAGTGAACTACAGAGGAGAGGCTTGCTAAGCTGCTGTTACTTTTCCTTTTAGGGTTTTGTTCCTTCTTCACAAGAAGTGAAGACCTGAAAATATTTCAAATCAAACATTTAACTCAAATATCTTTAGACACAAAGACATTCCATTGCCTTTAAAATGGATTTTGTATGGAGCTTTTCCTTTGCTTTACAGTTTGGACAAGGAACATAGAAACACACTGAAACGTTAAGCTGTCCTCCAAAACACAATGTTTTTTTGGTCTTAAAGGACAATGTAGGGACTGAAGTCCATTTCTGTTAAAAACAGGTACATCTCCACATGTCTTGTTAGCACTGCTAATTTTCAGATGGTCACTACCAACTCATAGTCTGGCTAGCTGTGTCTGGGAATCCATAGCACAAGCTGAAGAAAATGTCTGTTAACATCTGAGCTGGGAAAGGTGCTGGGACCATCAGGAAAAAGGATCAGTTCTACACTGTGTTCCTTTGCTTGAGATTTGTAGTTTTGGCATAGAACTTCAGATTGGATTCAAGCTCCCTAATGTGTTCTCAAAACGTGAAAGCCTTCTTTAAATCAATTTGGCTAACATGCATAATAATATAGTAATTAAAAAAAATGACCAGTGTTACTGTGTGATCCAAAAAAGCCAGGATCTTTGTTTAAATGTTTTAATTAGACTACTTCTTCAAATAAAATAACCATCAAGAAGATATGTGTCACTGACTGAAAAGTCAGATATTGTAGAGAATGCCATCAGAGGATTCCATGCTGTCTGTTCTCTTTGGATTTCTTCATGAGATGTATTAGATTAATATTTATATTGCCTTTGTCATCACACTTCTTACTGACTGTACCGATGTTGTAGATATTATTAACATTAGAAAAAAGTCGCATTCTTCCTTAGACACAGAAGGAGAAATTTGTTTCGCAGAACTTCTGGAAGTTATAAATAACTTTAATAATAATCATAGAATCATAGAATGGCTTAGGTTGGAAGGGACCCTAGAGATCATCTGATCCAACCTCCCTGCCATGGGCAGAGGCACCTCTCAACTAGACCAGGTTACTCAAGGCCTTATCTAACCTGGCCTTCAGTTAATTTACTGAACACCTCCAATAATAGTAATTATTATCGATAATTAATATCAATAATAAATAATAATCATCATAGTAATCATATTATTATTATTATTTTGGTTTTTTCCCCAAAGAATTTGTTCCAAGAAGCTGATGTGAAGAAATCTCACTTGAAAACTAAATCAAAATTCCACATTTCACAGTCAGTTTTAGTGAGCCAGCGTGTCTGCCTAGCTCTTTCCTTTGTACATACAGTACTTTTTGAAGATGACAAGTTTCAAATATTTTATACTTTAATGCCTCAGGCCTTATTATTAGTTACAGGCTGAAGAGGGGTGTAGCATATACATAGGAAAGAAATTTTTGCTAGAAGAATGGAAGGGACTTATAACTGTGTGAAGTCACTGCTAGCAAAGGGACAGGTAATGTCACTGGAAAGGTTACAGGAATGGTCAGCAGTAATTACTACAGAACCCTTGGGAAAATATATTCATGCTTTAGACCATATTTCAGGCATTTGAAGAGATCTGTGCACAAAGAAGCTCAATTTAGAAGAATTTTTAGGAGCAATTCAAGTGCTGCTTCCTTTAGGGTAGTCATGTATTAATGAACAGAATGACGGTATATTTAAAAGTGAAAAGGTGGTTGGGATATTTCTCTGCAATTAGGATATAGGTTCCTAGTGGGGAAGAATCAAGTTAGGATTCAGGGAGCTTGTTATCCGCTATACTTCTTGCCTACTTTTCTGCTGGTGATAGAAAGAGACCTCTGCAACATCAGTCCACTGAAAAATAGAATGTCTCAGATGGCAAAGGCCTCACACCACACTCCTTCATTACCAGTGGTGAAAGGGAGCAGTTGATAACTGGACATCAGACTCACCTTTGGCTTGAGGAGGTGTTAGCACCAAAGGACAATCTGTGGAATAGACCCTGTGCAGTAGAAACAGCACCAAAAGCAATCATTGTCCAAATAGGTGCTACAGGCAGTATATAAAAATCTATCCAACCTCCATTTGATACTTGTTTCATTTTATAACCAGTGGGTTTACTTTGCATCCTGCCCAATGTAAACAAGAACATCAAGTATTTACATGAACCTTGCTTCTGAAGGTCCTAACATTATTATTGACTGCACATATGTGCTTTGGCTACACTCTGATATGAGGAGTGAAAGTCTGGATTCCAGAAAATACTGGATGAAGTCACTGGATAGTTGTGTAGTTTTGAAGAAATGTCTGGGTGACAAAAATATTCTTCAAAAGATTAATTCCTGTTGAAACTACTCTGCAGCTTGGCAAAAATACCTCTCTTATTTGATGAAAATGAACAGCTTTTGACTGACACTCTATGTTCTAAGCCTCTCCATCACCTGTTTTTTGTTGAGAGAATCCTTAGGCCTCTAAATAAATGTGGCAATTCTCTCACTTGGTGAGTGCAAGTTGAGTTTTGTCTCTTTTCCAAGTCTGTCCTCGCTTATAGTTTGTGGAGTCTTTACTGGCTACCTCCAGATTTATACACTGTTGTTATTTACGTTGGATATCGGCATGAAGAATGCCTGTAGTAGAGCACTGACTTCTGTGCCTTCCTAGACTCAGCCTTCTAGCGGAATGAAACAGAAGGGAAATGTTCCTCACACTGAAAAAGAAGATAAAATAATTCCCTGTAGTGTTCTGTCCTCTAGTTTTCTCTCCTTGAGCGAAATTGGGTTGACTTCAGTTGGGTGAGTTGCGCAGGATCTGCCTTCAGCAAAGGATGTTCCTGCTGGACTTGCTACTGAAAAAAGCAAGAAACTGAACAGCCTGTATGAATGTGTCTACAGTTTTATATTAGTTACGTTGTATACCTATATCCAACTAAATTATTCTTTTAGTTTTAAGTTCTTCAGAATCTCTTTTGCTCTGGAAAAAAGAGTTTTTGCAAGGTGACAGTAAGTATATGCAAGTCATTCTAATTAATTGCATTTCTTGATTCTGTGAGAATAATTCTCAGTAAGTATAGCCTATAGTTTGTGAGAAACACTCTGGGTGTAGTTGCTTTAGTGACCAAAAGAATAGGTTAAGAGTCTCCCTGTCTGATGTATTTTCCAAGTTCAAATTCTTAAAATATGCTGGAAATAATCCTTATTATGTTCTTGCTGAGCCTAGAATATTGATTTTATCTGGAAAACATAATTTTTCCAGTAATTTCAGGATAGACAGGCATGCATTTGAATCAAAAGCTTTTCCAGTCAAAATTCGAAAAATGAAGGCAATTGGCTGGGAGTATTAGGTTAAAAGTGATACTGTAGTGGATCCTGCAGTATATTTTCAACAAAAGTTTCAAGTTCAACGGCACCCAGGTGCCACAGAGATTGTGGGAGATTTCCATTTTCATCCTCAATAAGTTTACTTCAAATTTGAAGAAATGTTGTGAGAAGCTGCAAGATGTATAGATATGGGTTGGAAGCAGGAAGCAAGAATCACAAATTTGTGCAGATTTTTCTGGAGCTATTCTTTGTCTAAAGTGTCTAATGGGACTGCACTTCTTTGAATGACTTTTTACTTGTATTATTCCTTAGAATCAGTTCCCCAGATTTCACAGAATCACAGAATCACAGAATGGTTGAGGCTGGAAGGGACCTCTGGAGGTCATTTTTTCCAGCCCCCCAACTCAAGCAGGACCATGTAGAGCAGGTTGCCATGGACCGTGTCAGATGGCTTTTGAGTATTCCCAAGGAGGAAGACTCCACAACCTCTCTGGGCAACCTGTGCCAGTGATCAGTCACCCTCACAGTGAAGAAATGTTTCCTGATATTCAGTGGGAACCTTCTGCATTTTGGTTTGTGCCTATTACCTCTTGACCTGTCACTGGGCACCACTGAAAAGATCCTTGTTCTGCCTTCTTTGCACCTTCCCTTCAGGTATTTATATACATTGGTAAGATTTCCCCTCAAGCCTTCCCCTCTTTAGGTGGGACAGTCCCAGCTCTCTCAGCCTTTCCTTGTAAGCAAGATGCTCCAATGCCTTAATTGTCTTTGTGGCTCTTTGTTGGACTCTCACCAGTAAGTCCATGTCTCTTTTGTACTGGGGAGCCCAGTACTGGACTCAGTACTCAGTCTCACCTGTGCTGGGTAAAGGGGAAGGATCACCTTCCTAGACATGCTGGCAACACTCTCCCTAATGCAGCTCAAGATACTGCTAGTTGCTTTTGCCACAAGGGTACATTGCTGGCTCATGGTCAACTCAGTGTCCACCAGGTCCGTCTGTACAAAGCTTCTTTTCAGCTGGTCAGCCCCTAGCATATATTGGTGCATGGGGCTGTGCCTCATCAGGTGCAGGACTTTGCACTCCTCTTGTTCAACTTCATGAGGCTCCTGTCAGCCTGTTTCTCCTGTCCTGTTGAGGTCCTTCTGGATGGCAACATGACCCTCTGGCATACGAGCCACTCCTCTCAGTTTTGTGTCATAAGTAAACATGCTGAGGGTATGCTCTGCATCATCATCCATATCATTAATATATCCATATCATCCATATCATTAAACAGGATGCATTTATTATTGAAGCAAATAAAAATGTGTTTTTCCTAATCAAGCTGTACCTAGGCAAGAAAAGGGTATATATAATCAGGTTATAAGAGTACTGTTATAAGTCTGCTAGTAAAAGTCTGATCCATTTTAAAGCATGTATTTTTCTGGAAATTCCTAGCTCTAAACTTTATATAAGCAGAAAAGAACAAGATTGGAATAACAATCGGTAGTTAAACAGCTCTTCCTCTTTTCTTTAGAGCTGTTAAAGCAAATTATGGTCTAGATCACAATCTAGGACTCTTCCATACTGAACTAACCACAGCTAATTGTCATGGCAAATGTAGTCAGATTTTTTTGCTAATAACTATTACAAGGATATAATTGGTTGTGTTTAAGTATTTTTTACTTTTTCTGATTCAAAAATTAATTTACCATATTACCATCAACTATTTTAGAATGGATCTGTTTTCTTCCAGTAAAAAAGTGCAAACTTTGACTGCATTGTATTGAAACAAATAGACACACAGTTTAAGGAACAGATATTTTTTTCCAGCCACCAGCTCCAAACTGAGAATCAGATGCTGCTTCCTAAAGAAAAGCTTAAAAGCTAGTTTGCTCAATGTTCTTTAAACAGGGAAAAGGAGAATATGACTAAACATGCGTATTTGTCTTCAGATAGCTACATAAACATGTTCATATCCCTTTTCATGGGTTAGACACAATTTAATTGAAAAGGTCTTTCTGCTTCTCAATGTTTCAGTTTCAGACTTAAAGAAGGGAAAAACATTTTAATGAAAACCCAGAAAATAAAAAAAATCTGTTTTGAAGGCAAAGTGCATTTTTATTGTGTCAGTTTTGTTCCACAAGATCAAGCCTTCTACATTGTGTCAGAATTCTGTTATGAAATCTTTTTAAAGATACTTTTTTTGACAATTTATTGTTAATACCTTATTTGTGGGTTGTTTTGGGTTTTTTTTCCACATCGTCTTGTAAAGAACTAGTTTCTAATTTTGAAGAATTTATATAAAAATCTTCTGCTTTTTACCCAGGAATGTATGGGGTTTCTTCCATAATTAACAGAATGAATTCAGTAAAAAGAATCATTTCCTCTAAATTGATCCGATTTCTTTTTGGTTGGTGAGCAATCTAGTTAAACAAGGAGAGTTAAGTAAACTAGTAACATTTGTGGTACAGCATTTTCATGACATTATGTAGGTCAACAATTCAGAAGTTAAAATGTTTACTCAAATGGTCTGAATTTGTCAACATAAACTGCTGAACTTGTAACTGCATTTTAACAGCAATGGTACAAAACAGGGAAGTCACAATATATTCTAAAAATATTGGACAGGTGGTACAAATAAATTTATGAAATTAATATTCTAGATCCTTGATTAAAAGAAAGATTTTTTCTCCATTAAACTGATTAATTTGCTCAACAATTTTCTTCTGGTGTTATTCTGACTTGATTAATGAAAATATTTATTTCTGAAGACTCAAGTGTAAACAATCACAACTCATATTAGAATGGGAAATCTTGTTTTTACCAAAGCTATTTAGATATTAATCTCATTTAAGTTGATTAAGGACAATTTTTTAAGTGAACGTGAACAATTAACCCTCTGCATTATGAGGCCATTTAGTATATGAATGTTGCTTGAGGTGACAGATTTGGCAGCCAGAAAAATTAAGTCAGTCAGTTATTAAAGTAGATAGTAGGCCAGATTCTCAGCATAAGTAAACTGATACAGTAGATCTTGTGCACTAAAATACAAAAATACATTCAAGGTTGAATATAATGTTGTGGACAGTTGCTGTTTGTGAACACAAGCGTCCTCTTTCTGACCGCAGTGCAAGTAGAATAAGAAAAAAACTGTGAGAACCTCATCCATACAGAAAAATGTGGAGAAAATCAAAAGAGTAAGTGAATACAGAGTAAGGGCTAGAAATAGGTAACTGACCAGGGAATATAGTTTGATAATTAATTAATTGCTCTTATAAAAACAAATAGATAGCAAGAATATATGTTCAGTTTAGAAAATAAACTTATGAACTATAGTTGGATTAGAGCAAACTACCTGGGTGATTTAGCAAGCTCAACTAAAGGGCTTCGTGGAATTATTGGGTCTTCCTTCTGTGATACGGGGAAAAAAGAAAAATATTCTTGATAAAAATCTTTCTTGGCAAGTTCCTACAGTACCGTTCTTTTCCCCAGACATGTTCTTAGGATCTCAGTTCTCTTGATGCTCTTCCATTGTACTTCAGCATGGGCAATTCTGATGTAGCTTTCTTCTGTGTTTGAGTGATGAGAGAAGTGAGCTGAGTTGAAATTAGTGTGCTTCACCATCTGACCAATGCCATAAAATTTGTAACTGAAATTTTCATGACATATTAAAGTATTTTATGCAGCATTTTATCATAGCATTATGTGAAATACATTCAAAAAAATTCTACTGAAGCATCTCTACCTGATTAAAAGTTCAGCATTTCTCTGAAAAATACAGTTTTTTTGGACATCATATTGTACAGCATGAACTTGCAGATGTCCTCTAGAAGACTTAATTAGCAAAGGAAATAGAACATTAATCTAGAATTGCAGACTCACAGGAAATATAAAGCATCTCTAAAGTCGGTAGTAATGGCCATGGAAGCAGGCTATCTTTTCTTATTAAATAAGAGACTTGTGAAACTCACCAGATCTGCTTCATGAAAACTCTCCATAATAAGCAGTCCCATCTTGGACTACAAACCACCTTCTACTTAAGAACTTAAGAGTCTTGGTAGAAGCAGACTGTACAATCCACAATTTCCCTTGGTAACACTGGAAAAGTGACGGGCACAAAATCATATCAACAAGCCTTCTACTCTACACCAACACCAACTTAATTAGTTGGTCTTTACAGCATCCCCAGGTTGCTCATGTCATGGTTGGTCAGCTAATTACCAATAGCAACTGTATATGTTAAACTCTTGGTTGTAATCTACTTTTGATTGATGAAAATGGACTTAAAATTAAATTAAATAAATTATTAATTAGTTTAGACTGCAAAGAGTAAACTGCGACTGCAGCTCAGATGTGCAAGTGTCCATACAGAGTAGTTATTTGTATTCAAAACTTCTTTGCTGTGTTTAGCCATCCCAAGAATTCTGGCTGGGAGTGATATGTACATGTCAAAAGGAGAAGAATCATATGGTGGGAAGAGGCAAGCAAAGTGAATTTGTGAATTCAGCTTGTTTCCCACAGTCTGAGGTGTGTCTGATGGGCTGACAATGCCCATCCCATGATGCACACCAGGAAAGTCCAGCAGGCTCCACTGGAGTATCAAGCCAAGTGGTATAACCTTACAAAATGCCAATTAAAAATATTTTGGATTGCAGTAGGATACAGCCAGTCTATAAAGACAATGCAGTCATGAATTGTTAAATACCTCATAATTATTTCAGTCTAGATCACAATCTAGGACTCATCCACACTGGACTAACCACGTCTAATTGCTACGGCAAATACAGAGGTATCTTTCTGCCCACATTAAGTATTTGGCATTTTTTTATTTTACTTCTCTTATTTCTCTCTTTAACATTTGCCACTGCCACAAAAGTATCACAGAGTTGTACTTGGTGGTGCCATGAAAACACTATGAAATTTCAGAATGGGTCAGCTGCAGCATTCAGCATTTTTCATGGTACAAGAAATGCCAGACAGTTGAATGTGAAGCATTACCCCAGTCAGCCAAAAGGATAGACGTTGCTTTGTCCTCTGAAAGTCTTCCATTAAGGTCATTTGTCTTTGGCTAGCCTTACTCTAGGGGAATATTAAAAACCTACTTTATGTCTGCAAAGACTGATTGCTTTATATGTAGATGACATATCTATTTGTGAAAAATCTAGTCACCTTCTGCATTACATTTATGGTTCTGCTACATGAATGTAAGTTAATTTCAAGAGATACGATGAATGATAAAAAACTGAGTCATGTGTTGATAAAGGTCACACCCAGTTTGACCTGTTTGCTGAAACTGTAATTCAAATGAGCATTCCAAATTTGATTTATCTATTTATTAAATAACTAGAGGATAGATGATGAGTGCAAGGTAAATGAGGCTTAAAAATTCAATGGATTTATGGATTCTAAATCTTAGCTAGAGGAGTTACTAAAATGGTTACTGAAATGACATCTACTTGTTTAATTAAATACTTGTCACAAATGACTCCTTTACAGTTAGCTTCAAAAGTGTGCTGTATACATAAAGAAGATCTTTTATATTGGGAAACTTACAAATTACAAGAAACATAAAAAATGTTCAAAATTGCTATTTCCCCAAATAGTTGTAACACAACCATTTAATGTCACTCTTTGAGTATCAATTCTTGTTTTCTGTTTTTCTATTAATGATACGTTACTGATCATAAAAAATGTCGTCAAGGGATTTTAGAATAAACAGTTTCATTGCAGTAGCTGTGAAAAATAAATGCAGTACTCATGAGCTGAAAACTCCATTTGCTAAAACAAATCATAGACATTATTTGCAACAGTTGAAAAATTGTCTTCATATCGCAAAGAATAGCAAACAATGTACTTGGTTAGCTGAACTATTAAAGATTACTGGTTCAAAATTTTTTCACTTCTTCATTTTTATCTTGAATGTAGGCTTTTTAGTTTTGTGCATTTTTCTCAACTTCATCTAGTTCTTCCATAATGAAAAAATGCAGTACAAACAATTCCTGTATACACTTTTTCTAGGACTGTAACATCCACTTTCCAATGCTTCATCACATTTCTGTCAACAGATTTTAAAGTTTATTCAGATGTTCCACAACTTGGCTAAATTTGTTACATTTTGTTAAATATTTACTAAAGAAAACTTAAAAAGTACCAACTGCTGGTCAAAACTAAGAAGCAAAATGTTGTTAACATCATATTAATTGTCTACATAGGGTTATATTAATTTTGAATAATACGTTTGTCTAAAATATTTCCTTCATAATATAATTTTCTTTGTCTTTATCAGAGTGCTTCCCACATTTACCATTTCTTTCAGGAAAATTTTAACAAAAGGAAATTTTGTGGTTTTGTTAATATCTAGTAACTTTGTCATGGTTAAGCATTTCTAGCAATCTCTGTTCATTGTTAGACACTATCTGTTGTCTTTAAGCTATTTTTAATAACCCAAAAGCTTTTGTTTACTTACTGGAATTACGTTGGAGCAGGTTACTTCTTAACAGGGAAGATGTGCTCTTTAGTATTTGCATTCTTCTAAAATTTCCCAAGAAGTTTTACAAAATACTTTTAATAAAAATTCTTAGCCAATATTCAGCTGAGCATGTCAACACAGCAAATGATTCAGCCTGGAGAAGGCTCTGGGTAGACCTTGTGGAGGCCTTCCAGTGCTTAAAGAGGGCCTACAAGAAAGGTGGGGAGAGATATTTTACCAGAGAGGGTAGTGATAGGATGAGGGGTGATGGTTTCAAATTGTAAGAGGGGAGATTCAGATTAGATATGAGGAAGAAATTCTTTACTGTGAAGGTAGTGTGACACTGGCACAGGTTGCCCAGAGAAACTGTGGCTACCCCCTCCCTGGCAGTGTTCAAGGCCAGGTTGGATGGGGCTTTGAGCAACCTGGGCTAGTGGGAGGTGTCCCAGCCCATGGCAGGTGGGTTGGAACTAGATGGTCTTTAAGGTCCCTTCCAGCCCAAACCATTCTGTGACTCTATGATTCCACGATTCTTGGGAAGTTATGTAACAGCAAAGAGAAAGCTGGAATAGCAGCTATCTCATTTCCAGCTCTTTCCAAAAGAGTAATATCTCAGTTCTCTGTTCTAAGCAGAACTTATACACTCAAAACACACACAGTTGGTTGGTTACTTTTTCAGTGTCATCAATGAGATTAACCATATGTGACCTGATGAGAGCAAGATCTCCGTAACACCATCTTTAGGCACCAGAAAACGATAGAGTATCAATTTTTTTCTCAAATTATTGTATGGCATACACAAGATAAGCTTCAGGTGGACTATGTGGATGCATTGAGGCTGCTTTGAGGCACAGTCTCTTAGAAGTGAATAGTTAGCTGAGACAGCTGGATATCATCCAGTATTTGAAACCTGTCTGATATGTAAGATTTTCCTCCAGCAATTTTACAACCTCATGTACTAAAGCAACAGCAAAATCTCACTTGAATCAATACAGCTCTACATCCAGATAGTATCATCCATATATTGGATATTTTTAGCTTCAAAATAAGTATCTTTCTAACAGCTGAACATCTGTTGGAATGGAAAACTGCCTTGTTACTTGTCCCTTGTGGTTTGGAAGTTACTAGCAAGATGCAAAGCGTTTCTAATGCTTTTCCTCATTTCAGAAGGCTGACAGTATGAAGTGTTATTTACCTGCTCTGAGTCTATTGCATTTATCACTAAGTCTAGCCATTAAAACATAGCCTGTCTCTCAATATTTTGAAGAACTAAGCATTATAGAAGGAACTATTTCTACCAAGAATGTCTTCTGGTTATGTACAAGGCAAATTCTAGGGAGAAGTTACACTTTCTAATTCCTTTTGCTAAGGGTTATTAAATATTTACAAACCCCCACTTTCAGAGTTTGTAGTAGTGGAGAGTTCATTCACATTTGGATTTTGGAGCCCATTTGTTTGGTTTCATTCATCATTCAGGCTGATTCAGTGCCACAGCAACATGCTATGTTTCTTCCTGCAGTTGACGAGTATTTATGCTAGTACTTGGAAGAAGACAGAACAAAAATAACTGTAACAGGTTAAGGCTAGGCTGGCCACTAAATGAATGACAGATGCTTTCTATTAACCCCTCTCACTTCCCAGAAGGGGAAGAGAAAGAGAACAAGGGAGAGACACTTATGGGTTGAAAAAAACAATAACACAGCTTTATCAAAACAATAAAAATAAAAACCAAATCCAGAAAACCTTCAAGTCTTTTAACACTTTAAAGCCTCTTTTCAGATTGACTGTCAATGAGCATTGTTTTCTTTTTCTTCAATTCTGAATTCTTCTTTTCTCCTTCTGCCTTTCCCTCATCTTTCTAAAATCAGCATATAGTTTTCAATTCTCCCTCATCCTTTATAATACTTTAATTGATTTAACTGAATTTTCTTTCTCTTATTTATTAGAGTATTTCTACCTTTCTCCTCCTCTGCTTCAGTTCCATATATAAAGATAATTTTTCTAAGCAAAGTAAAATAACATTAATGAAGGAGTGACAGGACATTATACAGACAATAGTTTTGCTCACTAACTTTTCATTTTTGGAGAGCTGAAGTTGGACGAAATGGTGGAAAAGAGTGGTATACAATACATACAAAAAGTTGCATATTAGAAAGGTACAAATAGCATAACAAAGTCAGTTCTGAGGGCATGTCATAATTATAGACTTATTAAGGTGACTTTCCTTTGGGTCTAGGACCATTATTTCAAACATTGCCATAGGAAAGAAGGCATGTTTCCACTGCTAGGACATCTCTTGAAAACACTTTCTCTATTTTTGCTTTACCAACTGCAGGGACGAGTCACAAGAAAGACTTGGAAACACTAAGACAGACTTGAGATTAAAATTAATACCAAAATCGCCTCTAACTTGGACTGCCAAAGGAAATAACAGGTCCCGTTATCAGCTGGATCTGAATTTGGTTGTAACAGCCAGAGAGTAAGGCAGTACTCCAAAGCAAATTTATTGTAGTAAAATTGAGTCGTAGGGCAAAGGCAAGATCACAGTATTTGCTAGTTTGTCCAGACGTATGTTTGGAATAGTTCAAGGAGCTGGAGATAAGATGATACCAAAGAAAAGGAGTCCATCCTGTATTTTAACAGAGTACAAAGCAGTGTCTACTAAAAAGTAGAAATTACCTACTATGGAAAAGGTACAGTGGATAATCAACATTACTAATAAGGGTTGAAGATTGCTAGATGAATGGTATCATGTTTGTAGATGGGGTTGCGTCTTTGATCATGGAAATTAAAGGTACGTAGTAGCCACTGTAATAAAGAATTAAAACATCTCTTCAGAAACAGTATTGAAAGCTCTTTCAGATACTCTGGACTTGGATGCAGAATGTTAGTGTTATGTTCTCAGTTATCAGCTGCCATACATCAGAACAATGGGAAAGGAGATAATTCTAAATTCAGAGGTTAAATGCGAAGAGTCATCACCCTTTCTAAAGAGGTAGATTAGGAATGAGAGAATTCTCATAATTATACTTGCATTAATATATTACAGCAACAATACTCTGTTTTTAAAAAAGGACATTTTATCTGTGGGGATGAAGCCCTTGATCAAATGCAGTGATTAACCACAGTGTGTATTCACAGAAGAACATTCAGAGCTGGTGCAGGGTGGTCCCAGACAGTCTACCTGGGAAGACATATTGAATACATGTGCTCTTGAGTGCAGAAAAGTGCAAAAGTAATGACAGATGCAAATACATTTATTGGAATGAAAGGGCCTAAATGCAAATTTCTGCAAAGCTCTTAGGTGCAGTGGGTTTTGCCGTTCCAGTGACAACAGGAAAAGAGGAAAAAAAAAAAAAGAAATCTGGAGTAGCTATCAACCTGTTATGAACTATGCTTAAAAGGGAAAACTGAACAACAGGAAAGAGGCTTGGATTTTAGAATATGAGGAATTAAAATCCTGGAAGAACTATCCTAAGTGAGGTGACGTGGGAAAAGTAAACGAGAGACCAAAAAGAAGAAATATAGAAAACTCTATGCAGAAAAAGGTCATGAAGGTGGTTGTGGTGGTCACTTTGAGACTTTTTATCTAAGTACTATGACAAGAAGGCAAGGTCTGTTTATTCAGGAGCACATCATGTAGAAGAAAACATATTGCCTGGCTAAGCAGGTTTGTTGAGAACTTGAGCTGGGATACTATTCTTAGTATTTCAAGTAACAAAGAAAGATGTGTGAAGTATGAGGAAAAGAACAAAAGCTGTTAACATGATGGTGGCATGGATAACCAAGTAACTGCAGCCTCATTTGATTAAGTGACTGTCATGGTGCCTATAATATTATAATTGTTCAAAGATACTATGAAGGCTGAAACCCTAAAAGTAAGGAGGAATTGTAGGGAATGGTACCAGTGATATAAAAGAAAGTAATGGGACAATTATAGGGCACTTTTAGACTGAATTTCCAACTGGAATATGTTAGGCCAAGCAATGGACTCTCAGAGGAGATGAAATTTAAAAAAAAAAAAATTGCAAATACACTTAAAGGTACAGATTCTGGTTTTACAGGAAAGCACTCAATATTTTTGTTTTCTCTGGCTTCATTTTAATTTGTGCAAAGTTTCAAGAATGGTAGATCCTAATAAATACCAGCCTACATTAAATCTTAATTTATTCTCCTTCTTTCCTTCATACAAGCTACAGACTGATCTGTATTTCCAGCCAGATTCTTGGTATTTCAAAGAATGCACACATCAGCTAATGTTTCGTGATCTGTTTTTTACTTAAGTTAGCATACATCTGTACTTCACGCATAACATCTGACTTCTGCATATTATCTCTTGTCCTGTCACACATCCAATTCAAGTGTTTCCAGATGAACTCCTGCATCTACAAGTAGATATTTGAAGAAAGCTTTCTGTGATTTCAGTCAGCCAGTCGTACTGTGATTTTGTACATCTTCAGTCAGTGGTCAGTTTTCTGTCATATTTGTGATTACTTTTCTAATCCATGACTCTGCAACCCCAACAAAATCTCTCCAGTTATGTAAGGCATCTGGTGATGAACAGTTAGTGTTCACTCAAGAAAAACTTAAATCTTCTGTAGTTTTACCATTCTCAAACAGAAGTTGCCAATTGTCTGAATGCAAATATGTTTGATTGTAAACTTTTCAGGTGGCCCTACTTTTAGAATTCATAAGCTCCTACAGTATATTACTCCAGACACTAGATCTACACTTTATTCTCTCCACACTGGTCCTGTTTCTGCTTCCTTGGCTGGATTCTGAGAGTGGCTGAATACTTTCTGACGCCAGACTAGATTAACTCTCATATAGGACTGATTCTGGAGATGGATGTACTCTCTATATTTTTATCACATTTATTATTTTTAATACAGTAAATTTATTTTCAACTCAAAAAGTGAAAGACAAGCTGTCTGCTTAAGTAAGCTCACCATGTCATGTAGATTGGCCAGTTATTCATGTAGGTCATTAGCAGCTTGCTTGCAAGTTCAGTAAGCCATTTTATTGGCTTTGCCATTACTGCAGATTGTTCCATAGCCAGGTGCAAAATGCTCAGACATATGACAGAGATTTTGTCAGTCCTATCATTTGTTGATAACGCTGTTATACAGTACAGTTTTGGCACGGAGCCTACAGCAGTTCAAGATGTCATGGGCTGCTGACAGATCTACAAACCCAGAATCATAGCAGACAAGTTTACGCAATAGTTCCCATTAGAGTCTGTACACCCTGCTAATCATCTATCATAACAAAATCTGCCAACAAATAGAATTAAGCTGTTGCTTGTTCAGGTTATGGAAAGTACATGTAGTTGATCTTACTGTACGTGTACAAAGTAGCATAATTTAAATTATTGAGATTGTGAATTTTGAAATTTTACAAATGAAGAAACAATTTTGATTTGTAAGCTATAACCATGTATTGCCCTTTTGCAGAATGAGAAAACCCTGCCTTGTGGTGCACCAAGTTAATCATTGCTCCTAATCAATCTTCATAACATTTCTCTAATGCCTTGAGTCTCAGATCTTAGGTTCCTTTTGCACGTTCTGCATGCGAAGACACTGGTTATTTATAAAAAAATACAGCTCCTTTGAATGAGAAGTCAATAGAAGATCACTCCCTAACTGCCCTACTATGGCAGAAGAGAAAGGCAGATTTAATTCCTTAGTATAAACTGTTGCTGGAAAAATCCTGTCCTGCTTGTAATGCCAGACAGAGCTATAACAGAGTTTGGACTAGAGATATGAACATTGATCTTTTAGAAGATTTGCTGTCTGCCCTTTTTTTTAACTTTATATGCACTCTCCTGCAGTAGACTGAGAAATTCAATGCCAACTAAGACATTTCTTTCCTGTTGTTACCTGAGGAATGAAAACAACAGGACTCACAGGGAAAGTTTGGATGCCTGCTCTGCAATAAACAGCTGTTCTGGGCCAGTTGGCCACAGGACCGATTGGCAGGGCAAGAAAATGAGAAAACAAGAAGCTGTCCTCTTCATGCCCATGTTTCTATTGACCAGAGCACTGAAGGGAGTGTTTGAGCTCTGCACTGGAGAAACAGTCCAAAAAGTAGTTCAACTGACTCATACACATGAATATGCTCCATGTAATATGGAGGCACCAACCACGGAGTCTACACAGCAGTTATCTCATGTAGCATGTCTGTTGACCATAAAGGTTATCTCTGATTACATTAGTGAAATCTTAGGGATCAGGGTGTAAGATTTCTAGAGTGAATTCCTGCACTTCCCAAGACAAGGACTGCAATGCCGCAGTGACTATAAGCATGTGAATTCCACAGAGGAAACATCTGGATCTAGGTAGCAAAGAAAACTTGACTTAGTCTTTCTGGTGAGACTTGGGGAAAACCCATCCGTATTCATTTTCTTGTTGCTGACAAGTCAGCATGAGCTTCAGTGATGCTGCCTTAGGAACTAATATAGCTTCCTTATTCATTTGGATACTGTAATCTATCAAGATACTCTCTTCACAGTTTACTTTCTGAAACATTGCTGAGAGAAGAAAATACTCATATCAAAATGGGAATAGAAAATAAATTAAGAAGACTTTTGGGAAGAGCTTAGCTTTAACTTCAAATAACCGGGGGTATTTTTTCATGCTGTAGCAAATTAAAATGAAGAGCTACATTTTGAGATGGCAAAAATGAGCAGCATATTTTCAAACCCTTATGATACAGTATGGAAGAAAAATGAGATTTGGATTCAAAGTTGCCTAAGTTTATAATTTTGCAAAAATAAGATCTAACTAATGAGATACTACATAGCCTAAGTCAAAAGCCATGTTATTGTAACTTTGTCTCAACCAAGCATCATGACTGCCATGTATATATTCTGTGACCTTGGGCAATTTAGCTTTTCCATGCTTAATTTTTTTTCTTTTTTTAGTTAGAGGAAAACACCAGTACACTTAATTTTGTACAGATTTTTGAAGGAGGAATGCAGCATAGATAAGTTCTTTCTATATATAGTCTTTGTAAAATGCATATTGTGAAATGAGCTATGCAATTGTCATCCAGAAAGTGGAACAAAGTGGAATATCATACGGAATTCACTCTTACATTAGAATTCAGATAACATTGTTGAAGTTCCTCCTCAGACCTACCTTTAAGTACTATAAATTCCTGCTAGATAACAAAAATTTGATTCACACTTCGTTAGGTATGGAAAAATCTGCATACTATATTAAGAATAACATGGAGCAATGTAAATAATCCTCCTTTTTTTCTAATCAAATATTCTGATTTATATTCAGACCATACAATTAATTGATTTTTATACAAGAACTAGGGTTTGATCTTGTGAAACCCAGTAGCAAAAACATTTTGAATTGGAAACATTTCCTGCTATCATTTTAACACTAATAAGGAAGTAGCAAGACCCCATTAGTATACATTGTTACAGAGAAATTACGAAGAGGTTATGTGTGAGGGTGAATTTCAATCAACAGTTTCATCGATGTGATGGATATTCTATTAACAGTCTCATTTTCATCTCACTAGTTTTCCAACAGAATTTACTGATGCTGCATGCACTTGGTTGTAATGAGACTTCATTTACATTTTTGCCACAAAAATACCAGCATGATTAAATTTTAAAATGGAAGGACAATCAGGTAATTTCTGTCAGTAAAGAAAACCTCTAAAGAGAAACCATTTGATCCAACAAAAGACTACAAAGATCTCCCGCCTGCTTGCCTGCCCTCCTTCCTTCCTTTTATTTTTTTCTTTCTTCCTTCCTTCCATCCTTTTCTTTCTCTCCTTTTCCTTCCTTCTTTCTTTTTTTTCTTTCTTTCTTTCTTTCTTTCGTTCTTTCGTTCTTTCGTTCTTTCGTTCGTTCTTTCGTTTGCTCTTTCATTCGTTCTTTCTTTCTGCCTGCCTGCCTGCCCGCCTTTCAAAGGTTTATTTTGTTTTATGGTAGAAAGCTCACTAACAGCAAACATGTCTAACATGGAGAATGGGGCTTGACATGCATGATTTTATTATATATGTTTGTAGGTAAACATAACAATTGAGAATACTGGTTGATTACACCTCATTTGCATTATGTTCCTGTGCAGCCTTCAGCACTAATAACCTGTATGCATGTGCATACGTATATTACAGGAAGACAACCCATACACGTGAATGACAGCCTAGTTTGCCTAGGAAAGGTGGCAATCTGCCATCAAAGGGTTAAAGTTTCTAGAAACTAGATCTATCACCAAATTATATGGACTCACAGATGGACAGAAGAAAGATCTGCTAACTGCTGATGATACCAGTGCACTGTGCGTATATTAGCCGCGGTCTCTTGAAGTGAGATTCGCATTAGGTTTATAACCTGTTTACAAAACCATGGCATTGTTTTTTGCAATTCTTGGAGGCATTCAAAGCAAATGGACACAGGACTGTGTGAAAACACACAGAAGAAGCAGAAAAAGCAATAGACTTAGTGACAAGGAAGAGTGAGAGAAAGTTAGTTCCTGGAGGTTTCCCAAAATAGTAACCATCTTTTTAAGTTTACCTCAAAAAACCTCCTATCTGGCAGGACTTTGTAATGAGGTGACATGTTCAGCATACTTATTTGATTATTTTGTCCTCTGCTACATGGGGCATAGTTGAACTCTGTGGATGATTCCAAGTACGGAAATGAGCAATTACATTTTCAAAGAGCTGCCTCCATAAAATATCCAGGCAATCATACACTTAAGGGTAAAGCAAAGTTGAAAAATAATATTCGACATAAGAAATAGTGCTGAAACTCTCCAGAAGCTGTTTGAAAGTTGACTTGATCAACCTCAATTGTACTCCATTTATTTGCATAAAGAGGGTCTTCTTTTGAGAATGATTATTTGTTATTGTAAAGATATGGATATATTTATAGAAACATATAGAAATATATAATGTATATAAATTTATAGAAATATATATATTTTATGTAAATGTAAGCATATATTTATTTTAAACCATATATTTCTATAATATGATACAGTAAAATTATAGAAATAGAAATATATATATATATATTTACAGATGGTAATGTAATATTTACAAACAGTAACATGAGTTTAATTTGTACCAGCTGGCCTATCAGATGGTAAAACATAATGCTCAATATAATCCACTTAAGCATCTTGTATTCATGATCTGGTCATGTTAATCACATTTTTGTATGATACATTTACCAAGCAATCTAATCCAAACCTTTGTTTTACTGTGTAATTATGGGGATTGCATATATTCACGAGTTTTTGTCCATTCTCTTGTTTCTTTTGAAAAGGCTGTTAACAGTTCAAAAGCAGTGGTGGACAGTGATACAGGGATTACCATGACTTGAGTAGATTCAAGTGAAATATTAGTAACAATGACATAGCTTAAAAATCTAGGCCTTTTTCCTAATTTTACTCAGTCTCTTAGTGTATTAAAATTGCTATCAGTTTGTCCAACAGTTTGGATTTTGGCGAAGGAGTATGTGTCTGTTCCTCAGGTACGTTGGTTCACAGCCTGGTGACAATACAGTCATGAACAGCCCGTTTTGTCACAACTGATACCAGATCACTAACTTCTAGCAACAGGCAGGAGACATAACCAGAGAACATGACATCTTAAATTGTCCAAGCAAGATTTAGGAGGTGATATCTGTCAGCCCTATATAACTTTTACTATTATTTACTATTTCTGAAGAACAAATTTCTTACAGCAATAAAGTGCTGTTGTTCTTACTCCCCAATTGACAGAAAAAGTAGAGAAGGATGAAAAAGATTTAAAGATGGGTGTGCGAATATTTTTAGCACAAGACTTTACAGAAACATGTTTTTCCAAAACCTGATTTAAAAGAAAAAGTGCATTTGATAGAAGTCTTCTTCCATATGATAATTTTGTACCAGATAAAACATGAGTAAACCAACAAGATTCTGAAGATCTAGTTGTTTTGTTGTGAAAACAGCTAACTTTTTTACGTGCAAAACCACCTGCTTCAAAACCTTAAATCAAAAAGAAGATGCTGAAAAAGCTTGCGTTTCCTCCATTCTCCCTATGGTTTCAGTAAGAATATTAGATGTGATGTCTGATTTTCAGCTTCCAGGATTTAACATTTTAGTTCTGGAAGACCAAATGATGTTCTGCTAGACATTAGTAAGTATTAGCACAGAACAGATCTAAATTTCCTAGGATATACATATAGCTATTAAAAAAGATGACTATCAGGTGATGTAACAACTTCACTGAAAAAGATTGTTTTGGTGTAAAAATGTTTTTTCTTATCAATGATGACATAATTGATGAAAGTCAAACTTACAAAGAGATCGAAATTTTCATGTTGTAATTAGAATTATTTTTCCAGCTATGATTTCCTCGTCTACATTTTTGAGTTATTATTTAAGTGGTTTTCATAGAGGAAAGTTATGCAAAGTTTTAAATACTTGTAAGAATTCCATGGTTTATCTCCTTTTCCTTGAACCTTTCTATCTACTTAAAAAAGGAATACAAAATACGCTACTTTCTTTACATCTACGGCAATATCTGCCTGGGATGTCACATCTGCCAGCTTTGCCAACCGTGTGCAGACAACTTGGATACTCAGGGATGACTCCAGTGGCACTATGTTTAGGCAACTGAATGCAACCATGGGATTATTCATGAGCATAATCAAACTGACATTAAGCAGAAACCTACATCCAGAAATGCCTGGAAAACAAGTGATGCCAAATCAAAACTAAAGGGAAGATTTGACAGTTTCTTGATGATGGAGGATGTTTGAACAACAAAGATGACTTTGTTATAGGTTGCCAGAAAAGAAAATTATAGTCTATATGTCATGGTAGAGAAAGAAAAGCAGAGAATTAGGAAAGTTGTGCTTGTCACTATACAAAATCCTCACTAAAGAAACAGAAAAAGCCAGTACCAAGACAGAGAGGTCATTCGTGTCTGAGGTCAAACATTTGCAGACAACTGGTGGGGTTACTGTGAGGATTTGCACAATCACTGACTCTATGCTGTTCCTTAAAAACATCGGCAGAACAGCAAGTGAACAGCAGAGGACAATTAGCTCATACTAGGAAGCGGTTGAAAACTTACTGAAAAAATTGATACCAGTAAAAGTGGCAAGAGGAAACAACACATTGGAAGCCTGCAAAAAAAGTATGAAAAGGTAGCTGTCTACATATTTCATAAAAGCATTTCATAAAAACACACTTTCCAGGCTTTTCTAACAGTGTCTACCAGCAACTGGTAACCTTTTTGCTCAATCTTCTTAAAATCCCAATGCTTAAAAAAATGCATGTTTTGTATTACAAAAGCTATCACATCATCAAACCAATTAATAACATAATTAATCACACACTGCTAAATGACCTGACGTCTCAGATAGAGTCATTACTTGCAGAAGAGCAAGCAGGTCTCAGGACTGGATGAAGCACAAGTGACAGATCTGAAAACTGAAGTAGTAAGTGAAAAGGATATAAAACCGTAAAAAGTCTATAAAGACTTTGGGTTTACATAGTGACTAAGGTACATGGCCAAGGCATCATCTTGCCTAGCTGAAATTGAACTAAAGCCTTATGGACAAGTTCTGCCATAGACAAAAGATACCTGTTTAGGAGTCTGTCCATGTTTTGTGACGAACAAAACAGAACAGACCTGGCTAGGTTTTAATCTCTTTTTATTTCTTTTCCAGCAGGAGTTGGAACTGCTTGCAGCTTGCCTCTTGCTCTCTTCCCAATGATTGCAGCCACATCTTTCCAGAGAATGTCTCCAGGCAATCTTCTCTACAGACTTCTCAGCCACTCAGACAGCAACCTTATCAGCCATGACTTTAAATGAGGAGCTATGCTGAGACTCTCCTGCACAGCTTTGCAAAAACAGGCTTTAACTTCAGTGTGCTTTCTTAAGACTGCACATCCAAGACGGAAAGATGCTATCTCATATAGCAATGACAGTGGGAAGGATAGTGGTACCTTGTTCATCAGATTGGTCCCTTTCTAGAAAATCAACTTGTGAAGAACCTTTTCTCTCCACAGAAATGTAGCCGCACCATTGCTCCTGTACTAGTCTGCACTGTTTGGGGCCCCACTCTCCCTCTTGTTCTTGCCTGGCCAATCCCTCAGCATCAGCCAATATCAGAGATTCCCAGTAAAAATTCCCAACTCCCTTCCTGATGCCCCATTTAATTTTTCTTACTCTGAGTTTCTTACCAGGGAAATAACAGGAACAGCAAAGCTGAAAGGGGTTTGTTATAGCAGCTAACACTGCACTGCTCTGAAGATGACATTCTCCACCTAGATCTAACAATG
Organism: Leptosomus discolor; assembly: GCF_034619465.1. Classification (NCBI taxonomy): domain Eukaryota; kingdom Metazoa; phylum Chordata; class Aves; order Leptosomiformes; family Leptosomidae; genus Leptosomus; species Leptosomus discolor. The sequence goes on from NC_141391.1 coordinate 153,432,882, forward strand.
GGAAATTCTTGTGTCCCTCTTCTCCTGCCACCTCCAGCAGGTACACTAACATGCCCACAAAAATCCTGTGACAGTCATAACCAAGAAGAGGCAACAGCACACGGTCCCTGGAGGAGACTATAAATGACTTCATAACTAAAGTTGAGCAACTGTTCAATCCTTTGACCTCCTTTAAAGAAAGAACTTATTCAATGAGCAGGGAAAGTCCTTGTGAACTGCTGGATCACAAAGTGTGGCTTGCTGGAGTCCGTGGGTTCTCTGAACTTCAGTCTGCCTTGAAATCCTAAGCAGGACTGTGTTTAGCTGAAGAAGAAAAAACTTAAGTTAGCAAGCTTAAACTAAAACTTAAATTGAGAAGGAGCATGCAGCCCTCATGAAGTGTAGCTGTGGGAATGTTATCAGTTAACTTTCTCTGGAGTTAGCCATGATCATATGGTTTTTAAAATAAATGTTGTTAGCTGTACTATTGCAAGGATTAAGAAACAAGACAGTATTCGTACTGCCTAAGCACATAACATGGTATTTTAAACATGACTAACCATTGTGCATAGCAGAAAACTGTCATTAAAAGAATAGTAATGAAGCTTGCGCTGTCCTCTGCAGTTAAAGGAGATGAGAAAGAGACAAGCAAGAAAAGAAACCTCAAAATTTGAAAAAGCTGTAATTAAGAAAAACAAAATGGCAAGTACAAAAAAACCTTCATGGAGAAGGATCGTGAGATTGGCTCATTAGAGAAAGGATACCTTCCATAAATAGAAAACAACAATGGGGAACAAATTCACAAATACTTTCTAACTTATTCTTATGGCCCTGCAGAATTAAAATAAATTCTCTCACCTATTATTATTCAGCTCCACAAGACTTCCAACCTTTTTAGCACACTCCTCGTCCTCACTTGCCCTGAGCTTAGTGATTTATGTTAAGCAGAAGAGACCCTGAATTCTCCTGAGATGAAAAACACAATGAAACATCAAGAAGATGAAGTCCTCACAGAGTGAAGCAAATTTAAAGTGCTGTGATAGACTAAACATTGAACTGTCCCTAAGTATGGGAATGAATTTTGAAGAAATTAATTTCCTCTGCACTTGCTAAGAGCCTTTTAAAATGTTTCAATCAAACTTTTTACTCTAACTTTGCTGAAATTATTCAGCCTTTTTCTGTACCAGAGTAGGAGACCAAATCAATCAGCATACAACTTGTAGTAGTTGCATCAGATTCTGCCAAAAAAGAATCAGTGGAACTTAATCATTACCAGTCATAAACCAGAGGCAGGACTTCTTGTTGGACTCATGGTAAGTATATGGCCTTTGAATAATCAGTTATGTAGAAAAAAGAATGAAGTGGGTTGGAGGAAGCAATGAGAGAGGAGCCAGTAATTTATTGGAGCATCTGGCCCTACCCTAGGCAAAATACTTTTCTCAGATATGGTCTTGGATTGATCTTGATGTTGCCAAGGTAACAAGTTCTGAGGTGATAACAGAAAAAACATGGTCTCATGTTCAAACAAGGATCCAGCAACAAGACTGGACAGTGATCTATCTATAAATGGAGAGCAGTGCAGAAAATAAAAGAAGATAATTATATGGTACATAATCAGCCACAGCTGAATGGGTGATCTCATTCAGATGTCTCAGAGTAACCACCAGAACAGGTACGAAATCTGTAGCAGACATCAGAACAGGAATTAAACTCCTGACTTCAACGTTTACAAAAAAATGACAGGCTTTGGAGAGTTAAGCAGACCACGCGACGTGAGAAAAAATTTTACAGTGAAATAATTTGTGAAATAGGAAAGAAATATAATTATTGGAGTTTTATAAAAATACTCAGTGTCTTCAGATTGTTCCCATTGTGGCTGATATTTGATTCCTCAAAAATCTGGACTTGTTGACACATTGAGAAAATTTGTATATATTGTCCTTAATAAATTCAGACAGTTATCCCACAAAGGGAAAGGTGAAGAAACATACTTCTGAATAAACTTCTCAATAAACTACACAATGTTTTCCTTGAGTACTTGATTCTATCAGTATTGTCATGAAGAAGACCAGAGAAAAAAATAAGAAAAAATAACTTGAATTATACATATCATAAATTAAAAACTAGCCATAATGCTCTTTTGCAGTATTTAGGTCATAATGTACTTTTGTAAAACAGAACTAAAATGGCAAGGAAAACAACATTACCATAGAAAGAGGGTGAAAACAAGTGTTAAGGAATACACTTTATTTTTGACTGACTCTGAAAACAAGAAGACATACGTATGACATCTAATCTCCATTAAACAATTTGATTTGCAGTATGATTCAGATACTAAATTAATTTTTCACTACTGTTAGAATACAGTCTACCAAGAAAGTAGAAAAAAGGGGTTTGCTTTGTAGGTCTTCCAGTGTAATTAATGTTAAGCACTCTATTTGTTAAGTGCAATTACCATGGAGTGGAGTTTTATACAACAGTAAATGGTAATATAATTACAGATGCAAGCTGTCTCCTAACACAAAATTAAGTCAAATTTCCTATGCAGAAGAGCTTGTATTATGGTTGATACATATTCATAAGCAGACACACTTTATGTCATCTCTCTGCTAAAAACTAGGAACTAACTGTGCATATCCTTTACAATCACTTAAATTTGCCATGAAATGAAATTGCGTATTTGTGGTCTTTTTTTTCCTGACCAATATAACTGTGTCCCCTTTAATTCTGTGATTTAAAATAGACATCTCTCCATTTTTAAATGTTTTACGTAATTGTACATTACAATATAACAAAGTTTAAACTAATATACTTTATGAGGAACGTTACAAATGGAGATACATTAAAAGAGAGACTGGATAAATGCTTGGAAGATCCATTGCAGGGTAGACGAAATAGATACACTGCATTAGGTACCTGGAGCTGTTACTTACCAGCTCAGAGAGTACTAGGGCCAGTATCAAGTATACTTGCCCTGCTCTCCAGGTATTGGCTAACGGCTGCTCTTCCCACTGGTTCTGTCCCTGCTGTCTGTTACTAAGAAAAAAAAAAAACTCTCATTCTGCCTCACTTTCTTCTCCAAAAAGAAAAAAACAGGTCAGTTAAGAGATAACTGACAAAAAAAGGGAGGAGTGTAAGAGGCCAATGAATAATAACAACAACAACCAACAATAGTAATAATAAATCATGGACTGAGAACTGGAGGGGGACAGTGAGAATAGCCCTGCTGACAGTACCCACTGTTCCCTGAAGGCATCCAAGTAGCCTACTGATGTTGCCTGCTGTGCCCTGCCTAGTAACATGACAGATGAAGGAACAGAAATACGAACCGCAGCTGCCAGTACTTTCCTCAATATTCATCAGCCAAGCTTCCTCTTACTGGTGGTGTTAAAGACTTACCTTGGGCAGGCAAAGAGGACTTTGACAAAAGAAGTACCATGACCCAGTGAGACTTTGGGAATGTTGTACGTACAAATGGGGAGGTGAGGAGAAAAGTGAAGCCAGAACCTCAGGAAGAGGACCTGAAGGGGCTAAAGGTGAAGCAACCTGGTACCTTCAGTGCCTGAGCATGCAAATGTCTCCTTCTTACCACAAAAAAGTCACAAGCCCTGCGCAGCATGCTGTGCAAATAGATGTGCTACTGCCCTGTGTGTACCTTTATTAGAGGCAGGTTACTGGGTTCAATGGCTCCTTGTTTTGAATTAGTGTGCCTACTCCTGCGGGTGGGAAATCCTTGGCCTTGGGGTGGGTAGGGATGTAATGTCACATATGGGAGGGTAACCACAGGTTTTCTTCCATTCTAGCAGTTTTTAGAGTATTACACAAACACGTCATTTGGGCTGGTTTGAGGAGCGGTGATGGTGAAAAAGAGTATAATTCCTTATTGTGTAATTGGGACAGCATGGTACAACTGGGAGCTACCTTGGCTCTGTTGGTAAATTTATGCTTGGTTTTTTTTGAAGTACATACACAATCAGTGTGTATGACCAGTGAATGACAGACACATCTATATTACAGTAGGATAGATGGAAACTTTGGTTGTATAGATGACTAAAAAAATTTCTACTCAGATGGACAAATGTAATATATTGAGTCCCTTTGCAGTTTGGAAAATCTAACCCTGAAAACAGCAGCTTGGAGATGGCCAATTTTCTACATTTTCATTCATGAAACACCTCAAATATAATGGCAATGCTTAAATTTGTAAGACTTCTATCTTCATGCTCCCAACACACCTTGGCCAGGCTTATTTTATGCTGTGGGCATTTGAAAGGCTGAATTCCACTACAGCGAATATTTGAAGATTCCTAATTTCAAAGCAGAGCAGGCAAAGCAAGAACAGGCATTGAATTTATATCTGCTTGGCTATCCAGACCAAAAAGGCTTCTGCAATCATTCAGTTAAAGAAGAAAAGCATTAGCAGCAGATGTATCTGACAACCACAGTTATTCAGCACTGAGACAGATCTGTATCTGTCAAACTCTGGATCAGATCTGGAAACTTTATTCTTTGAATTGCTTTACTTTAGATTTTAAGACTATGGATAATATCATTACACCACTTACTTTGATTGTATGTGATTCATATTGCAGGATGATTTATAAGCTATTTCAAGGAGAGGTGCATAATGCATTGGTCAGTGAATCTAAACCTGAGAATAGGTTCTCAGGCTAGGACACAGATGGAGGTGCTTTTCAAAAACAATTTATTTTTTTCTTAGTGAAATCGTGGTAGGTAAAATCTAGGAACAAAATGAAACTTCAGAGACGATGATACCTTAAAAACAGTAAAAGACTCAAAACCAGTGAAAGTATCAAAATCTCGCAGAGAAGGTTGTGAAAATATAGCCATGAAATGAAATAAAATCAAGCACAAAAAATGTAGGCTACCAAAATTAGTACTAATAACATCGTCTCAAATTTTAAAATGTGATCTTCTATTCTACCTTCAATATTTCTGTTAAGACAAACGTAGCTGTTTCAGCACAGGCTTATTTCCCTGTCTGTTCATCAGTAGCTCTGCATTTGGGACAGATACTTCATGGTTACACCAGCATTATAGCTCAGCACTGCATGGTTTGATGCGTACCCTGCTTGTGACCCACACCATGAAGTTTTGTAGCTGGCACCTGGCACACATGAAACACATAAGGTTATAAGAACTCCGAGAGCTCCTATGACCTCCTCAAACCTTGCTCTAGAGAGCTCTTGTCAGCTGTGTGAGCATAAGCTGTAGGACAACTTTAATTAAAAGTACAACAAAACCATGTTGTTTCAAACTAGATTAAATTTAAGACCAAATTAATCCTGCTTTCTATTTATAGATATAATGAGCTAAGGTAAAACTGTTTCAGGTGGATGCTCAGCTACAATTACTGCGGCAGACTACGCCTGTCTGCTGGTATAGGTGCATCGCTGTCTGCTTTGTGCTTAGAAATCTGCAAATTACTAAAGACTTTACTGCCCTTTATTGTTTGTATCATCACAATTGTGGTGCCTGTGACCAAAAAATGAGTTGTGTTACAAAAATAAATGGAAGGTAAACATGGTAGCTGACATAGTAGTAAACATAAAAATAAATGTGATGTGTTGATCATGTGTTAGTAGGAGAGCTGTGGAGGAAAGTTGTGTCTCATGTCTGTTAGAGTTTTTTGAATAAGTCTGAAAGCACCTGGTATAAAGGTGGTCCAGGGGAAAGATGGTAGTCAAAACTCTGAAATAGTTTGGAGGACATCCATGAAAGTATTTTAAACAACATATAGGGAGATAAGAGGGAGCTTTTTCTCACAGATAATATGAATTATCAACAGTTAAAGGTAGGAAGCAAAAGCTAGAAATAACTGTTCAGTTCTCACAATACAGAATTACAATAGGGAGAATTTCTCTTATATTGCTGTTTTTCAGCATCCTTATGAAAAATCTGGAAAGTGGGGAGATGCATAAGATAATAAGGTTTGCTAATGATATAAAATTATTCAAACTTGTCAAAACTAAGTTAACTGCAAAGAGTTGCAGAAGGTCCTTGTGATGTTGAGTGATTGGGACATAAAGCAGCTGACGAAATTTCAATTCAATAAATGCAAAGTCATGCACATGGGGAAAACACAGTCCCAGCTTTATACACAAACAGATGATGATAAGCTTGAAATGAGATATTGCCAGTTAGAAGTCACTGTAGATAATTCTCTAAAAACAGAGTAAACAGACACAGAAAAACTAGTAGAGCCCTTCTGCTGGATCTTAGGGGCAATGGCATCCTTCAAGAATTAAGAAATTCACCCACTAGCAGTCTGTGCTAACCAAGAGTTACCAAATCCACTTGTAGATTCACTTTAATTGATGCTAAACGTAGTAAGGAATCATTTGGAATCACAGTTCATGTTCTGTGTTAATGCTTGGGTAGTTTAAATTCCTGTCTGTGCTGCTTGGGAAATTCAGGATAAGTATAAAAAAAAAGTTTTATTTCAGTCTAACCTGATGAGGTGAGGCAGTGTGAACCCTGAGAACTCATGAAAAGGGTTGGTTCTAAATAAACGCTGGGATTTGAGAGAGCTCTATGCTGGGATATGTGGTAGGGCAAAAACTGATGGAAGTTTATTTGACTCTGTGCCTCTGACAAGGGATGTTGGCCAAGGATACATCTTAAAGTCTGTCCTTTCAATTCTGTCACACAGAGGAGCATGACTTTAAATGTGTGACCATTAACAATGCTTTTAAGAAAAAAAAGAAGGCTATTTTTTTTCACCAGTTGTCCCATTTAGAGGTTAGTGCTCCCCCTACATTACAAGCACAGCATACACAACTACTTCCATTTTGATTGCTCTACAGCAGTGATCCTGTCCTCCATGTGCTAGATTCAGTGTAGGGGTACTCCTGTGCACATGCTTTACGCTTATTTTCCCCAAAAAACTGAGCAGAAGTTTGGAGTGACTGAGAGAACTCTGTGGCACTCTGTGACAACCTGTGCCTCCACAGAAGCCTCTATGCACTATCTCCATGTAGCAGGTCTCCTTGAAGAATAAGTTGCAGCAGAGGGGCTGAGATGACAGCAAGAAGTAGAGAGCATGTTCTGTCCAGTAAGCACAAGATTTTGCATATAGAGGTAAAAATAATAAAAAGAGATGACTCCACCAAAAACCTGTAGATATTGACACTACCAAAGACTACCAGAGTTGAATGTTTTTTCACTCATACAAATGTCATTTTGGCTAAAAATAGACTAGCAAAACAGATAGTTGGAACTGATCTCAAAATCTGATCTTCACAGTAAAACAGGATTCCACGGAAGAGCAGTCATTTCAGCATAAACCTCTTCAGTCACATCTTTTGCTAAGTGTGTGCACAACGTTGGCTAACACAGCTAAGGGCTTCATCTGAGGAGTGATCCCAGATGCACTTTTTTAGCTAAGGAGAAATATGGATCCCAGTCATAAGTGGATATGCTGAGCATTATACGGAAAAAATAAGTTAAGTACAGTTTGATTTTGAGAAGGTGTGTTTCAGTTTGATTTTGAGAAGGTGTGTTTGTTAAGAAGATAGGATAGAATTTGTGTTGTCCTAGTCGGGACCACGTTTGATAAAAATCATTCAGGATGCAGAAGAACAGAGAAGAACCAATACAGAGCACCTCTGTTTTTGGCTCTTTAATGACTATCACACTAAGGATCATGTCATTTCTCATCGCAAGCCACTTGCTGATGAGAAATGACATGCATTGATGTATGTGGTATTGATGCCTTCTTGGAGATATCTGACAGAATTCGATATGATTCATTTTACACAATATAGGTGATGTAGGTATTATTGCTATTATGATTGAGAAGACTGTTGAACACAAACCCAGCTACACTATTGGGTAAAAGCAGAGATGTTGAATAGCAGCAGTGTTATGGGAACGTTCATTTCAGTAGAAGAACTGAGCAAACCATATTCACAGGATTCTCAGGTGAAGTGGGGAGAGAGCTGGAGGAAGCCCAAGAAGTTACACAGAAAGTGTGACCCATATGTCATGTGCAAGGGTCTAATAGTCCTTGGGCACTTCTCTGGGAGTCTGGCCACATTTCTAAGGCTCTATGCCTAATGGTAGTTGAATCAAGAATATCAGAGCAATATTCTCATTTTCCTACTAACACACCTACTGTCTCCCTGACTGAGCAAAACAGTCTGAGGCTGAATCCGGGGCTTTCTGGTTGTCGTTTGCCACTTCAAACTGGGCTGTTGATTGGGCAACACAGGAGTTACTCCAGTTCAGCTGAGACTGCAGGAAGCATGCAGTAGTCACAAATAAGTGAGAAATAAGTAATCTAATCAGAACACTCAAGGAAAAAAAAGAAATTTAGAATGTGTGTGTGATTTAAGACTGTAAGGAAAACAGAAGTAGTTAAGAAAAGCATAAGAAAATGTCTTTGCAGATGCATAGAGGAAGATAACAGTAGAAGGAGGAAAAACTGAAATAAGTTGAGTGGTACTAGCTGCAAACTATGAAATGTGATCAGAACAAAGAGCTGCGAATCTGTAAAAACTTTGAATTGAAAGAGCTGGAGATGCCAACTGCCATCTCCATGTTCCCTAGACTCCTAGTGTATTTGGCCAACAGATCGGTGAGCTCTTGCTAACAGGCAGTACATACTGTTGCTTTGCTGGTGGCGCAGCTGCATATACGTCCAGTAAGGCCAGTTTGTATGAGGATGGGTGAGAGGCTGATCTGACTGCTTGCTTGTGTTCTAGCATGGGTATCATTTCTGCAAAGGTGTCTGCAGCAGTGAAAAAAGAAGCAGGTACTCCTCCACAGCATTTTTGGGGGAGATACTGAGCTACACTCAGCAGTCAGGGAATCAGCTGGAGATAGACACCAAAATAACATCTGAGTAGGGTCCACTAATGCAGCAAGTGAGCTTTCTGTGCAAGTTGTCCATTGCCTTCCTTGTGACTGGCAACTAAACCCCACAGACAGTACTGCTTTGCTGCCTGCTTCTCTTGTTTCTGCCCAGTGGATCCCATAGAATCATAGAACAGTTTAGGTTGGAAGGGACCTTGAAGATCATCTAGTCCAACCCCGCTGCTATGGGCAGGGACACCTTCCACCAGACCAGGTTGCTCAAAGCCCCATCCAACCTGGCCTTGTAACACTTCCAGGGAGGGGGCAGCCACAGCTTCTCTGGGCAACCTGTGCCAGTGTCTAACCATCCTTGTAGTGAAGAACTTCTTCTTAATATCTAATTTAAATCTTCCCTCTTTCAGTTTGAAACCATTACCCCTCATCCTATCGCTACACTCACTGTTTAAGGGTCCCCCCCCCCCTTTCCTGTAGGGTCCTTTTAAGTTGCATGTTGCAGCCTTCACTTGAACCAGGGCTTGAAGCTGTCCATTAGCTAGATGGGCAAGTGGGGAGGTTGGGGGTGATTGAGGGAGATTAAGGAATGTTGAAAAACTGGTTTTTGCTACAGTTGGCCAATATTTCTGAAAAAGGCAGAGGCAGCTCAACACTGGGCTCAAGAACTTATAGGCACAAGTAGCTACAGGCAAAGGTACCCACATTATTAAATGAATCATCTTTTATTATGTTTTGCTTACCATAAATCAGCAGTAAACAGGCAAGCCAAAAAGCATCAGTCCAAATACCACTCAGAATAAGCTAGAAGCTAAACCAGGCTATCCACTCGAAATATTAATAGAAATGTTATGTCTTGCCTTTACCTTCAAGCAGAAGAGAAAGCATACGTACAAACTCTTGATAGTCTGTGATAGTCTGACCCTATCAAAGCCAAGTAACACATGCAGCAATTGTACTGCAGGCAGAGCATTTAAATCTATCAAAACATGTGTTCAAACCACGGGCTATTACATGCCAAAGGTTTCTTCTGGTTGTGGATCACAAAGTTTTTTGTCAGACTGTAACTTTTGCAGCCTAACAGCAGTATTTTATAATAGTTTTTGCCACACTTCAGAATTTATTGACAGAATTTGCACAGGAATTAGAAGGGACAGAATCGTATTTTTAGTTTTATAATACTCATATAATACTAATTTTGTTCTTTAAGTTGCAGGTATTTGGAAACCGCTATTTGAATAAAGCTGTCTGCTGAAGGTTACAAATTATGGCTAGGGAAAAAATTATACCAGCTCTGGGTCCTCCAGCAAAAGAGACATGGGCCTCTTATAGCTGGTCCAAAGGAGAGCCACAAAAATGATCAGAGGGATGGAATATCTCGCCTGTGAAGAAAGGCTGAGAGAATTGGGGTTGTTTAGCCTGGAGAAGGCTTTGGGGTGACCTTATTGTGGCCTTTCAGTACTTAAAGAGGGCTTATAGTGTAGTAAAAGAGCAAGCTTTTCAAGTTCTGTTCTTCATTTTTAAGCAAAGAAAATATGGATACTTCTCAGATGTTAGCTGGGTCTTGCAAGTTTATGTGCAATATATTTTCCAAGCATTTTTAATAATCAAGATACAACACTTTTGTGACTGTTTGAACTCAATCCTCACCTTTCTGTCCTTAACTTCCTCAGGAGGCCGAAGTTTTGCTGCTAGCAAATCACTATGCAATCGAAATTTCCAAAGAAAACTTTACCTGTCAAAATAAAACATGCCTATTGGTAGAGACATTGACTATATTCAGTACCCGGCCTTTCAGCAAATTCTCGTTAGATTTGCCTTCTACCCAAGACTGCTTCCCATGAATCAGTTCTGGCCTATCAGACATCACCACCACTATGAGTTGCTCATCACAGCTAACAAATATAGAAACGATGCAAATCCTATTGGACAGTACACCGCTCCCTGCAAGACATTCATCAGGATGGGAACATGCTGAAAAATGTGATAGAATATGGTTTTAAGGTGTTATACCTGTTCCAACATGATTATTTCTTACTGACCACCAATAGTGACTTGGTGTTCACTCGCTGCCATACCCGTCTACAATACCTAAACCTACCTCTCTCACATTTAAAAAAATATTATATTGAAAAATTAAGATAATTCACAGCATCATAAACTTTGGTCTTATGACTTGAAACAAATCTTCCAGTTTAAGTAGAGTTCTCCAACCTGTAGTCATTTTTTTAAAAGAAAAATCCCAATAATTTCCTTTTAATCAATGTCATTAGAACATTTAAAGTCACTACTCAGTTTAAATCGTGTAATTTTGCATTTTCAGTGCTTAAAAATTATCACCTTGTGGATTTATTTTGGTGCAAAACCACCCTCCAGTCTCTCAAAGAAATAACACGAAAAGTTTATAGTCTAAATAAAAAGCACTTCAAATGCTCTTTTAATGCATATATAAACTTCTTCCTTTATGGACCTGATGCTAAATACACTGTCAATTTTATGTGTGAAAAAATGAGAACTTAAGAACACTAAACAGAAGCAATAGTGTATAACTACTTCTAATGAAGGATGAATATTGTATATGTATTTTTCTCTTACTGTCAGACAAGATGAAAACTCACTGAGGCCAATTTTGTATTGGCTTTCACAGCCGTATTTTATCCGATTACATAGCTGCTCAAGTGTCATAAAATAATTTGATAGGGAAAAAACCCTCATTCTCACACAGGCTTCTGGTAACTTATTGAAATAGCAAGAACACTGCCAGCAGATCAAGGGAGGTTGATCCTTCCCCTCTGCTGGTGTGACCACGTCTGGAGAGCTGGGTCCAGTGCTGGGCTCCTCAGTACAAGAGTCCTGGGCATACGGGAGCAAATCTTGCCAAGGGCTGTGAAGGTGGTTTGGGGATTGGAGCATCTCTTGGACAAGAAGAGGCTGAGAGAGATGGGACTATTCAGCCTGGAGAAGGCCCGGGGGGAGCTTGTCGGTGTATAGATACCTGATCAGGGGAGAGTAAAGAAGACAGAGCTGGATTCTTTTCGTCAGAGCCCAGGAAAATGGGCAAAATCTGAAATACAGAAAACTCCATTTAAATATAAGAAAAAAACATTTTTACTGTGAGGTTGGCCAAACATTGGAGCAGGTTTTCCAAAGAGATTGTGGAGTCTCCATCCTTGGAGCTATTCAAGACCTGACTTCACAGGACCTTGAATAATGTGGTCTAGCTAACCTTGCCTTGAGCAAGGGGGTTTGGACTAGACGATCTCCAGAGATCCCTGGCAACTCCAGCAATTCTACAGTAATACAAACAACTCAGATGTGACCTGAACCTCAGTTCATTAAAAGTAGGATATCTCCCTTTCATAGGGTAAGCATTCAGTATCATGTTGAATTCAGAAAAAATCAGCAAGATATTGATGGGGGGTGGGAACTGCACTACCATCAAAATTGCACAGGTTACTGGATAGGCTGTGTTTCCTCCTTGTACAAACAGGGACTAGATGCAAATAGAACCCATTACCATCAAGGAATTCCAAAAGGAAACTAAATAAAAATAAATGCATTTATCTCAGACCACAGGTTCTAGGATTTTTTTTTTGTTCAAAATATAGTGATATTTCTGTGAATCACAGGGAGAAAGAAGGAAGTGAGAAGAACAGAAAGTTGCAAAAAAAAACCCAGACCCCCAAACAAAACTCAAGACACCCCAAATTCTGAAATTACTCCAGATGTGGTCCCCAGCCCCACAGAAAGGAGTGTTTCAATTGAATTTTCCTTTTACTTCTCCTCCTCAAGGGGAAATAGGAAGTAATGTGCTGCCCAGGAACATGCTGGTTTGACACAAATCTACTGTGCAGTAGTGTGGTAGTGCTGAATATAACCCTCAGTTGCTACAGCTTGCTAATATTTTGTGGAAGCATTTCTTTCAGCTGTTTATTTTACAGCTATAAAGAGCTCTCCACTGACCACTCAGAGGCTGCCTCCAAGCTTTCCTGATGTACGCAAAGTCACTAGCATGCAAAAAAAATCCTATCATCCTGTGGTCCATCGTGGCCATATGTCTCGACACGGCAGGAGAGTGTTGAAGGTAATACTGGATTAAAATATTGAATGATCTTCTTTCTTTCATGGTTCATGGTGGTTACTTTTGAATGGTGGTGACAGCTCTTCTGGAAAGTGATTGATTAGAACTAGTAGTTGAATTCACCCACTAAAATCAGCTTCGTAATTTTCAGCATGTAAACAGAAGAAATTTAAGTTACATTTTACGCCTTTAAGTTCTAGAAAAAGCTAAACCTTGCCCTACTTCCACTAAGCACCAGTGGAACGCTCTTCCTACTGTCATTCAATATGCTGGAGCCCTGCAGCTTCCTTCATCTCTGTGTTCACCCAGACCAAATCCAGTTCCCTGATGATACTTAAAATGGGAGCAGCTTCTGTTTTGGACCACTGAGCAGAGCTGAGGTCCTGTAATTTTGTTAGTAATACTGATGCCAACCTATGCGAAATCTCCCATATTATTTCTGTGATTAGTTAAAGGGAGTCAGATTTAGAGCTGGTACAATTAGATGTGATCTAACCTGAGCCAAGACTGTCTTTTTAGTGACACGTGCTCACTTTCAGTTCCTAATTCTGTGCACACAAGGCTCAGCTTTGTGACTGCTGATGTCTCTGAGCCTAGCTCTGAGTCTGGGCCCTGACACTGTATTAGTACAAGTGACATTAGTGGCATGAACCACGGTCATCTGCTGGTGTCAGTGTGGTTCCTACCACTGCTCAGAAACTCATGGGCTCAAATGTGACATCGATGTGGAGCTGGATGACACAAGACAATAGTGAGAGGAGAGTGCTTTCATTGACATGCAAAAGGTTCCATGGTTCACGTTGCTTTCCCAAGATAGGGCTGTCTTAGAGGTGCACAGAGATTTCAGAATGACCATTGTCCTGCTGTAGGAGCAGCGAATCTAAAGGTAAAGCCATAATAATATATACACACTGTAGTGCACTGCTCTGTGGAAACTGACAGTAGGTTTCCAAGGCAGCCAAATCATAAAAAGAACAAGCCAAGAGTGAAGTACAAAGAACATCAACTAACAGCTTGATCTGTTAAAAGGTAAATTCTGGAAAGTGCTTAAACCCCACTGGAAGTCAATGGCAGTTGCGCTCTTAAATCACTGAGGACCTTTTGAAAAGCCCAGCATCTTTGCTTGATGTGTGTGACTGATTATTCATTGTTGTATGCAGCTGGCCTGCAGCTTGCACTTCCATTCTACACTGTGCTCTGCTCCAGGGCTGCTCCCCTCTCCTCTCTCCCATATGCTCTGTGCTTCAGGGCATTGTTATTCCTCCTCTTCCTCTCCCCAGACTCCACGTAGCTGTATATCCACCCAACAGCCAAATATTTGTATGGCCTTTCTAATAGCCAGGAGAGTGATGCTAAAGTAGCGCCTGTCTGCTCCCAGGGCCAGTGACCAAAGAAGGTTTGGGCTGGAAAAGAACAGCAGGGATGATCCATTCCCAACCTTCATAAAAGGCAGATATTTCTGCATAGCAGCCTGATTTGGCAAGGAAGAGGAGAAAGAGCCATGCACTGTGATGAGCATAGCTAATGCAGTCCCTAACAAGAGCTCTGAGGAAATATAGAAGCAGAATATTTTTTTAGAGAAACAGTTCAAGAGTAGTTGTTTGTTACTTTGGAAGCTGGTCCTACCAAACTGAACTGGCCCATCTCCAACACATCATTGCTTTCCAAGCTTTACTGTTTTCCATTCACATTAGAAGAAAACAAAACACTCCAGTGATTTTTGCCCCAGTGCACCAGGGTACATGACATCGCAGTAGAAGCTGCAAGCAACCTACAAGCTTTGGTATTTCTTAGGAAAACAAATGGAAAATGCCAAAGCAATAAGAAGTCTTCTTGGAAGAAGTACAAATAAGAATGTAGGTTTAATATGCAGTTAAATCATTATTTTTGTAATGAAAACATGCACTAGGTGAGATCAATAAGATTATTAACCTCTAAAACCAGCAAACAACCCCCAAAATACAGCAGAATTTTTTCATTCATACATCTGGAAGCCCATAACTTATTGTATAGGAGAAGCCAGTCTTCAAGACATCGGTAATAAAATACAAACAATAAAGCTAAGCTGGTATATAATCAGTTTTATGAAGTGTTTTTTACCCGCTTTCTATGTTTGAAAATTTCCAGGTAGTGAAAGCTCCTCAGAGATCAAAATGTAATAACTATTTTATGGCAGCTGCCAAATAAAAGTGCAAACCCAATATATTAACTGAAAGTATTTTGAGCACAGATAGAGAAGTTTCCCCTTCTACTTTGAACAGAACTGGAGCATGGTTTTCAGTGGATTTGCCACTCTAGATGTAGTCTGGAAAAAAAAACAGAATGTAACCATTTTAAAGCTAAATGCTCTCAGTATCTATTAAGGAAGTAAACATGTCAAGTGTTACTTTGATTTAGAATATAACAGATTTAAAACTAGTGATTTATGTAGTTGATTTATAGTCATGTCTTCTAGCTATGAAAAGAGGAGATTTTTTTTCTTTACTGAGGAAGATAAATCTCAATTTGCCTTCTGCGTTCAGCTGAAAATTGATGTCTCTCTTCACAAAGTTCATGTGAACCCTCCTTGAGGACACTGACCCAGTGAGATTCCCCAAGAGACAAGCCTTAGCTACGGGGACATCATGCATATCATCTTTCTGTTCTCAGATACAAAGATTTAAACATTTAATCAGGACTAATGCAGAAAGTAGCTAAAATCAGGAGGCTTGACTGGAGCACTGGGAATCAGTGAGTGATGGTGTCTTCTCTTGTTGCTTTTAATAGTGCGATTTGTTGCCCCAGGCTCTCAGTTCTCCAAAAGGATTCAACTTATTTTCAGAGTAATATTTTCTGAAATTTTTTTGGGGGAAGGATATGCTGCACACATTTATGTAACTGTTTTTGAGATATTTCAGAGGTAATTTTGTAGGAAAAAAAAAAGCAGATATTTGGATATTTTTATACTAACAATAATAAAGAAACAACTGGCAGCTTAACAACCTGTAGTTAAACTCCAGATCTTTAACCTGGGATGTTTATAGCAATGGCTTGTGAATCTTGAAAACCTACTGCACTTGCAGGTGAAGATTATGTCCACAGCCTGTGGCCTTGGTCTGATCTGACAAGCAGATCCATGACACCACTGTGTGAAAACCAGCGTGCTAGAAAACCCAGATCACTCTACGCTTTCACAAGGCAGAAAGTTTCAGAAGTCATGTGGTCACAGCAGCTGTTATTGCATGGGTGACAGGTTTTCTGGGGAGAGGAGGAGGAGGGAAGGGCAGAGACATAGAGGAAAACATGTTCCTTGCCAGGAAATACTGGAACTCTACAGGACATGCCAAATGCTACTCATCCTAGACAGTGGGCAGGAAAGTCTGAAGAACTGAAGACCAATAGAGTCTTCTTGTCCCAAACTATAGATCTACAACATGCACTCCTGTGCCTGGCTGAATAAAAAGTGTTATCAGAGGTCAGGAAAGCATCCAGCCAGCAGCGAATGGGAAAAATGGTGCTGGGACCACAAGGATGACATTTCTCCGAATATGTTGAATTAGATCAGTGAGTTTATATGATGATCGACTGATGGGCCTAGAAGCAGAAGAGCCAACCACCAGAAAGGCCAGGCTATGGATCACCATCATGGGGCACCAATCAACTGAGACAAAGGAGACAGAGTCATGGGGAGTGAGCCAAAGGAGTCTAATAAAATATGGCCTCCTTTATCACTTCCAAGCTACTCCGAAACAGGCTGCACTTTTTGTACCTAGATGTTTCTTTTGGTGTTTGACTACTCACATCCTGAAGGTCTTACCGTATGAATAATCCCCAGTCTGGCTTTCTGTGAAGGTCATACTCCCTGTTTTCACACTTTATCCTTGAAGTCTGATAAAACACTGTGATCAACTAGAACTTACTTATAAACCTACTTGCTATTTACAGTTATAACTCTCAGCAGGCTTTTAGTTCACCTTTTTCCAATTCCTTCAGACATTATCTTTGGGTTGTGATGAATTTGCCTGGCAAGGAAAATAGTTTTGTCTAAATTTTTAATACGTTTATTTTGACCTTTTTCTTCAAGCACAGATAAGGCACAGTAATCTCCTCTGTCATACATTATCATATTTTCAGAGAAGTAGCTTTGAGAAGTCAAGTCAGTCATGCTATTTGGTGTTGCTCCAGCACTTCTATCCTATATTTCTCTCTTTGTAGTGTTTACAGCAGAATGGGATGAAGTTCTGGCAAATGTTTTAGTTTGCATTTCCCTTTCAATTATTCAGTATGAGGTAGGGAAATTAAGCACACTGTAAAAGCTGATTGAACTAAGTATGTAGACGCATCATACAGAAAATAAAAATTTGGAAATAAAAGACTATCAGCCTTTAGTTAGAGTCACAAAAGTCAGGAAAAATTGTTGATTTTCAACATCTCATTATTTTAGCTCCCTGGCACTGTAGGGTCATTTTCTATAGAATTTATGGGTTTTAATGTGTTCTGTTTTGGCTTTTTTTTTTTTTTTTTTTTCATTTAGTTTAAAAAAAAACATAAGCAGGGAGTTTTTTAGTTTCCTAGTTTCCTTGAGAACTTAATTCCACCTCTTTTTTTCCTCAAACTATTTCAACAATTTCTCATCTGACTTTTTTCCACATGTATTGAATTAATTTTTTTTTTTCACTGCTTCTAGTACATCTGAGAGTCCTGCATCATATTTGCTCTTTACTAAATTCCTCAAAGTGTTGTTGGCTCCTCACTCCTCTCACCCCCACTTGTGATCAAAGAAATCACTACATTTGAAAAAAAATACCCACCACAATAAAGTCTCTGATTTTTTCCTAACAAACACACAAAATTCTCATGTGCTTATCTTCCTCTTTGGAAGCATTCAAGGAAGTCTGAATGCATGCAAGAGAGAAGAAATAGGAATAATGCACCCATAAGAAAACAAAGGGAATCGGGGAGGCAATCAGTTAAATTTATATTTGTTGTGGTGGCAAAGAACAAAACACATTTGAAATATACATTGAATAAAGAGGGAAAGACTGTTTACCTGGTGTAATTCAAAACCCTGTTGTGATGCTGTATTAGGAGTAATTTGGAGCAGGGCTCAGTTCCTGTAGCACTCACGGGTTTCCCACGAGGTCTCTGCTCCTGTCTGCCCACCTGATCTGACCCTGCTTATCCTGTGGACCCTCACCACCAGCAATGTATTTGCAAGCAGGATGCTGTGAAAAATTCATTAGCTGCAAGAGGGTCTCAGCTCCAGAAACATGACACGTATTTCATTTGGAAAATAGTCAGACTGTTAATACAGGATTCAGGTCCTTGCTCAGGCAGGGCAGGATCTCAGTTCTGTTACTTATGCCGTATGTCACAAAGTGGATATAGGCTCTTTGCAAAGGAATGTATTGGAAAGTTAAAACCAAAAAATCTTCTTTTTCTGGAAATATTGCAAACAGTTATCATGAAACTTTAAATGGGCTACAGAATATATTTTCTAATTTCAGAGATATTTGATATGTCAGTGTACAAAATCTGTACCAGATATGTATGTTGGGCAATGCAACACAAAAATTGATGCTTAAACATACTCATGGATTTTTCTAAAGATTACATATTTTATTTAAAAAAAAAATCATTTGCTTAATTTAAAGCTGGATTATTTAGATCCTCAGAGGAATAATTACTTTGGGAAATACTTAAATGTTGCACCAGCAAATGAAGGCTAGTATTTTTCCATAATTGTCACAATGACAGCTGGTTTGAAGTGTTTTATTGATTTCCTTATAAATAACTTGGAGCTGTGGAAGAAATACACTGCATGTAATGTAACTTGACTTATAAAATAATTACATAATATTGGAATGAGGACTCAATCTGCTGGAACAGCTTGCAAAATAAAATGACCAAATAACATTTGAATAAGGATCTGGCTGATAAAGTGGACTGATTTAAATTTATACAAATATTTGGAAAGCAATATTCTACAGTAAGAAAAAAGACTTGCTCTCATACTGTACTGAGTTGAGCTATTGGATAAAGACTTTTACCTTAACCTACATTATTCCAGTGCCTTCTGAGCAGTAACAAGCACCAGTATAATTTAAGAACATGACAGGGAACAAGCCTCTCTTTGAACTTTTGATGTGCAAAGCCTTCTTTGGGTCATAAAACCTCACCATATCCTTTGGATAAATCCACCTGGCCTCCAGGGTACCACATAACTCAAAGGTTATCCTGCATCATGACTCAGGCATTGTTCTCAGCTGGGCAGAATCTGATCGATCTGCTTCAGCACCAGATCTCTCCCAGCACAGCTGTATTGGGTTTGCGTGGCAAGGTTTTGGTAACGGGAGGCTACAGGGGTGACTTCTGTGAGAAGCTGTCAGAAGCTTCCCCTATGTTCGACAGAGCCAATGCCAGCTGCCTCTAAGATGAACCCACTGCTGGCCAAGACTGAGCCCATTAGTGACGGTGGTAGTGCCTCTGGGATAACATATTTAAGAAGGAGGAAAAAAACTACCGTGCAACAGCAGCTGGAAGAGAGGAGTGAGAATACATGAGAGAAACAACCCTGCAGACACCAAGGTCAGTGAAGAAGGAGGGGGAGGAGGTGCTCCAGGTGCCAGAGCAGAGATTCCCCTGCAGCCCATGGTGAGGCAGGCTGTCCCCCTGCAGCCCATGGAGGTTAATCATGAAGCAGATGTCCACCTGTAGCTTGTGGAGGACTCCACGCCGGATCAGGTGGATACCCAAAAGAGGCGGTGACCCTGTGGGAAGACCACACTGGAACATGGTCCTGACAGGACCTATGGAGAGAGAGGAGCCCACTGTGGAGTGGTCAGTTCCTAATGACTGCACCCTTTGGAAGGGACGCATGCTGGAGCATTTCGTGAAGAACTGTAGCCCGTGGGAGGGACCCCATGCTGGAGCAGGGGAAGAGTGTGAGGAGTCCTCCCCCTGAGGAGGAAGGAGCAGCAGAAACAACATGTGATGAACTGACCACAACCCCCATTCCCCACCCCCTCATGCTGCTATGAGGGTGGAGGTAGAGAAAGTCAGGAGTAAAGTTAAGCCCAGGAAGAAGGGAGGGGTGGGGAAAAGGGGTTTTAAGATTTGGTTTTATTTCTTATTATCCTACTCTGATTTGATTGGTAATAAATTAAACTAATTTCCCCAAGTTGAGTCTGTTTCGCCCATGACAGTAATTGGTGAAAGCTCTAAGGGTTTCTTGAGAGGAGCACGGCTTCTTCAATGAAACCACAGCAATGACTGCATGGTTGACAACTACTGTGACCCAGGCATGCCCTCAACACACTTAAATGCCACTGCTAATCTTGGTATTTTCCACTATTATTTCAAAATATTTTGTGCCATAGTTGCCACCAATGGCACCAAGTTAAAACCTGAGATGACTGGTTCAGACACTGCAGGATGGGCAGTCAGCAGTACTGGAAGGCACTTGGGGAAACTCCAGACTCTTGAGAGAACTTGATATAAATTATCTTAATGTTTTAAAATAGGTAGTTCAGATAATGCCCTCAAGCCTCTTCAGTATCAGGCTTGTCAAAAATTTCCATTTGCTACTTGTTATTGTGCCTGCTGACTGGACACAAATCTAGACCCTGAACTACCATATTGTGGAAGGAAAAGCAAGAAACCCTGGAGCAGGCATCGCTGTCACAAGCAGAAGCTACTCTGCATGCATTTTCCCCCCTCTACATGCTGAATGTTATAAGAAAAATAATAAAAATTTGACTCATAAAAAACGAGTCACTAATGTGTGACATGGTGTCTATGTAGTGGCTACACTGGCCCAGGAAAGACTGGCCTGCTGGCCTGCCCATGCATTGGACCCTAATCCACCAAGTCCTAGGGATTCTGACCTTGAAACGCGTTAGTACACTGAGACACCAAGACATGTTCAAAAATATTGTTTTTTTTTACTTCAGGGAGAAATGTCAAGAGGGAAAAGAATGGTACTGAGTGACCGAAGGAAGACAGTCAAGGGCCAGGCTGTGCTGAAAAGGAGTATTATATTCATGCAATATTTTGCTGAAAATCTAGTCCTAACTTCATTTATTGCTTTTCTAAAACAAAATAGATTTACAAGATCTTTTTGATTGCTGTGTTAATTATCAATTTTCCATATCTTCCCATTCTGTTCGTTGAAATGTTTCTCTCCTCCCCATCTGTCATATAACACTCTTCCCTGTCTTGTACCAGATCTATCTTCACCTTCCCATCCTGCTTTTTTTTTCACTGCTTGTGTTTAGAAAGGAAGGAAATATTACTCCTGAGCAGAAGAAATCCTGGCAAAAGTAGGTAAGGTGACGAGCAAACCATAAAATAAGATTATTGTGCTTAGTAAAATAACCATCCTTCACTTGTATTCCTATTTACATTCCTGCTATGTATTGCTCTGAACACAGATCAATTGAATCTAAGAATATTTTTCTTCTGAAGCTCATGAGACAATTCGGTCTGAATTTTTATGGACAGACTCATCATACAGCCCAGTAAAGTAAGGATGAAAACCTGTGTTGATTCCATGCAACAAGATGACTAGATTAAAAAGAGGGTGCAGACTGTAATTCCAGTGGCCTAGAGATCACTGTTTGGGTTTTTTTTTTTTTTTTTTTTTTTTCTAGAAGTACCTGCTGTGGCCAACGATGCTACTGCATTTGCCAGCAGAAATTTGGTCTATCCAAGTAATATTCTGGCACATTTTAGTTCACTCACCTGTTTCAAATCTGCATTAGAGCCACTTACCAAGCACTGAACCACTTGCTACCACTCCCATTACAGTCAGAGGATGTAAATACAGAACCACAAGTTAAACACAAAAGAGCATAAATTACACTGGCCCAAGGATTGTTATACAGAGCGATAGCTGTACAAATGAAGAAAGTGATCTGCTGTTTATGTGCAACCATAAAAAAATACTTATTTTTCATGGACACTTGAGGCAGTCAAGGATTTTCATATAGACTTTTGTTGTCTAAATAGAATTTTTTTAAAAATTATTTTTATTTTTTGTTTCGTTCCTGCTGAGTTTCAACTGCATCATTGCTATGAGTGCTATCTACCGTGTTAACGAGAATTTCCATTAGCCTTGAACAGCCGACCTTGGCAGCGCTGCCTGTCTGTCACTTGCATTGTTCTTGCTCAGATACCCACTGCGCCTGGAACTTTCACCTGTCTGATCCTATTAGTTCAACGCAGCAGCCACCCAATTTGGAGTTACACCTTTTAATGCAATCAGCTCAGAACAGCTTTGCATCTCAGTTGCAGGGTTTGCCTCGTTACATGTTAATTGAATCTCATTTACTGAAACATATCGTCTAACAGTTATAGCAAATCTTAAACCTCAACAAATACAGGCTTGATTAACGAATACAGAGTATACTAAATCGCTTTTTTGTCTTTAATCACAATTAGGAAGATTTTGGTCCCGTGATCTAAAGGCAGCTTCTCTGTTGACTTTAGCTCCCAATTGCTTGTGAAGTACCTCATCCTTTTATCTTACTAATTACGAAAGCTCTTATGCACCTCTTTCCCCCCTCCCTGCAGACTGTCTAGAAATTACTTTGAACTTGAACATACTGCTGTAGGAAGCATAGCAAAGAGCGGTCATGTTTCTCCTCTCAGGCACTTTTCTGTACCTCTACTCTTTCCCTTGACACCTCATGCTAGCATCACACCCACAGGTCAAGATGAAGAAAGGCTTAGGTGAAACTCAGTTGAGTGGCAAATGATTTCTCACAATCCCAAAACCTCTACCGTCGATTAGCAATTTCAAGAACCTGCCTTTCACTCTGCCCCAAGTTATAACTGTAAAAAGAGAGGCTGAGTTTAATTATATTCCTGCAGCTTTGTTAGCGAATTGCAAAGATATCAATTTGCTTTTGCTCTGGCAGTTTTGAAAACAGGAAAATCTTTCACATAATAAGCTCAAATAAAAGCATAAGTTATATTTTTCTGCTGTGATTTCAAACATTTGGAATGACAGACCATCCTGTCCAGCTTCAAATGTGTTTCTGTTCTAGTTTGCATTCCTCCTCCTCCTCCTTCGTCTCTCACTATACATGGGTGAGGAAAAATTCACTGAATTAACCTTTCATAGGCTGGGGTAAACACTGGGTCTGGTTTTAGGGGAGATTTGGAAAGAAGACAGATTTTAAAAGCCTTTCAGTATCAATAGAGAATATTTTTAGTTTCAGACCATACACCAAGGGGATTAATTTCATTTTGTGCTACTATATTTTTAGCAGAATCTTAGTAATGGTAGTGCACCAGGTGCTGATATTGAATCTATAAAATCTATAGTGACCCACTAAAGCTGTTTCAAGCTGGTATTTACAGCCACTTAATCAAAAATTAAGTAAGAGAAATTATATTGTCTTCAACTTTAATTTCAAAGATCTGGTCTGGTTAAGAACACTCCCTCTGTGTACTTTTGATTTCAAAAGTAAGTGAAGTGTTGCATGCAAAAAGCCCCAAAATGAATGGTCGCATAAAATCACTGGGAAAAATTATTGTTTGTTAAAGAATGATGTCAAAAAACCCCCCAGCCAGACTGATCTAGCAGCTATCTGTGGTGATAAGGAGAATGAAAGGGGCTTCCTTCCTCATGGGAACCTCACCCAGGATGCTACTCCTTGTCAGTGGAAGTCCTTATGGGGAATCCTGTGGGACCCCGTGACCAAGTGGCTACTCCTTCTGAGGCAGCACATCTACTCAGTTTAGCAGAATGTAGGGCAAGAAGCATTGGCACATACTTGCAAAGTTGAGGTGCAAAGACACACAGATACTTTACACCTTACCCAGAGTAAAGGGTAGGTGCAGGTAAATGATGTTATTCCATTTCTTGTTTGTGCAATATCCTACCTCACTTAAAACTCCCTGTAAGTCGTGTCATGTTGGCCATATAGGAAATAAAGAGTAAAAACGCATTTCCCTGGTATGACCATACTCCCCCTCCCGTAGGAATTCAAATGCCATCTGTCAGCTTCTGTTGCCACAAAGCTGGGCAAGTCTAAGGTGCAGAAACAGGAGAAAGAAAACAAACTAGAACACCACCTCCTACCTCCCTGACCACACAGCCTGAACTGTCAGCAATGGTTACTGTACTTTCAAAGGGAAGAGGTAACTTGATAGAGATTAAATGATCAAATGATCAGCTTTAAAAAGAGACAGAAACAACCTTCTTTCAATAAAAAGAGTGTGAGTTTCAAGTGTTGCAGCCCATGTACAGAAACCCTAGTATTTTAAATGAAATAAAGGAAAATTTAGCAAGTACACTTGTCCTTGGCTGTTTTCCAAGACATCTCAGCTGTTCGAGTGAGTTTAAAATGCAAAATGAATCAAGTATATGAGGACGGATCTTTCATATGTTATGATTTTCTTCTTTAAAGAATGAAAAAGCCTCGAATTTATCCTGGAAATTTTTTTTTTCCATACAAGTTTAGGAGCTGTTTTGCATTTGTACACGTGCACTTACATGAAGCTACCAGCAGAAATACACGCTGTAGCTGATTTTTCCAAATCTCTTTTGTTTAGCATCAGTTTTTATGTTAGCACTATGCAGTACCTACAAAGACAACAAATTGTATTTTCCTTCCCATCCTGCAGTACTAAGACAAGCTGCCATTCACTCTCTAAACCTAGAGCTGTTCTGCACTCATCTGTAACATCAGGGACGACTTTAAAGTTAGCTGCATGTTGAACACATCTCACATTACCACAGACTGTAAGGTGCAATCTTCTCAGGGCCATAGTATTGCCCTGAGCTTTTGGGTCCCAACTGTACTCAAGCTCATGAAACAACTCCACCTTTCCAGAGGCACAGAAAAGTCTTTGTGTTTTTCAGATGAGGCTTTACCGAGGAGTCTTCCCTGAAGCTAGAGTCCAACCTGTGTAGGGCCTGACCTCAGCCGGCTTTGGTTTCCACTGGAGAGCTGCATCAATGCAGAACAAATAATTTGGTTTTTTTTTTCTCCAGCACAATAACGTCCAGGTTTCCAGATTCAAGTACTCAGCTTTAATTTACAGATATCTGTACCATGCATATTTTAGGTGTAAAAGAAGCAAAATACGAGGGCTTTTGAAAAAGTGAGGCACCTGAACAAACTACCCTCATTTGGGGGCCTGTCTGAGATATCATCTGCTCTTTTCTGTGAGCAGACAGGAGAAGAAATAGGGGCCCACCTGATAATGCCTAAAAAAATGGTCTGGTGAGATTATCTAGTCCTGACAAGATAAATTGTCCAGAAGATCTTAGTGATGATTTGCCAGACCAAACCAGACTGATTGGGCAGAGAATAAACTGAGAAATTAAGTTTACTATTACACTGATGGAGGACAGAGTGCAACTTAGGTATTTCTTTAGAATTGTTAGAACAGTAAATGTGTACCTCACTAGCTCTTGAGGAGCATAGAAGTAGCTTTGTAATCCTATTGCTGCTCTTTTCTGCAGTGGTTCCAGTGACTGAATTTTAAAAAGGGAGCTGCATAAAATTTTTATAACTAAGGTACCACAACGGTGATGTTACGCGATTGTAAAAAAGACATTTCTATGTCTCATATACTCTGGTCTTCAGTACAGGTGGCTTCCAGAGTGTGGGTAAAAGGGATGCTGGATTCACACCTTTTTTTCAAGTTTCTGGAATCCACAGCCACTGGTAGCCACATAAATTATGTGTTGTGAAAAGCAGGCTACATAAATTAGGATCTTTTGTTGATGAATTGTATAATAAAGTGAACAAAGTAGAGCCAGGTAGGTGTTGTGGCCATGTCAATATTAATTCTGTTTCATCTCTATTAGAAGGAATGTTCATACACCGAACCAAAGCTCTTGGTTCAACTTTTGAGCAATCCTCAAGCATGTCAGAGTAGGTACAGACCCTACAACAAATACTCCTGCTCTTGCTTGCATTTCATTCAGAGTTATTGTTGGTATAACTGTGGAGCCCTGTGAGCATAATAGCCTGACCCTTTACGGTAGGGTTGGGCTGGTGCTGCTGGATTTATATAGTTGCATGTTGTTTTGATTTTATGTAGACTAATGACATCCAAAGTGAAATTATTTAATTCCTCCATTTATTCTTTTCATTCCAGAATTTCCAAAGGATGAAGTAGGTGCCTCAATGATTAAGAAACATTTTCCATTATGGTAAACTCAGGCAACACCTGCTATGCAACAGCACAAGCTAAATCAGATGAGGCTACAAAACATATGGTGAAAAAAAAGGATTATATATGTATTGCCAGGGAAATGATTTCTAAACAAGATAACACAGAATTGGAAAACCCATGCTGAATGGTATGACTCCCTCTTACAGGGACATATACTTAGTTTCTAATTATGTCCAGGATTCAGACGATGTACTTTGTCCAGCATGAAAGTTTACTGAAAACAAATCTTATTTAAGTCAAGGAAATGCTCTGAAACTTCTGTATGAAGGAATGATAAAAATTGTGCATATCTTGTACCTCAGGGGCATTTTCAAATTTCATCCCCAGCTTTTATTGTAGAAAATGCACTTTCTGCTTTACTAAATTAATCTCAACAAGCCCAAAAGGTATTTAGATACGAGGTCATAAGAGCTGGAAGCCTCAGTCATTGGTAATATTTGGGAACTAGTTCCTATATTCCAGAATACAACTCCTCTAATTACAATTTTAGTTTATAATTATTCACAATTGATGGCTCTGGCTATTCACTGAAATGATGCTCAGGTCTAATGTTAACATAGGCAGACCTCTTGTTAGGACAGTTCCACAGTGTTTAATAAGTTGGGTAGACTAAGCAAGAACAAATGAGACCTGTATTTGTCTTCATTTACACATGAACAGAACTTGAAGCTAAGCAAATGCTGTGGGTTTTTTTGGCTTCTTAGTGATTACTCTTAAAATAGTCATTATAGCCAGGAGAGTGAAAACACTTCTTTCTTGGAAAATTATAAGACTGTTGTTGGAAATTCAGAGGTCAGTGTAAAGAAAGACTTAATTTAGAGATGCCTCCTGTTCGCAAAGTGTAAGCCTGGTGAGGAGAAAATCTGCAACACTCAGTGTCACAGAACAGGCCAGTCACAGAGTCATGATGCAAGTTACCTTGCCAGTGGAATTTGCTCCATATTGTCTAACAGTTTACCTTGTGAAGTATAAAATCCTTACAGGAAGGACTGTAATTACAGTGGTCACAGATGCAACCTCCTTAAAAATTTTTTTCAAAGTTAAGAAAATGCGAAAGTCTCAGTTGGAGGAAGGAAACACTAATGCTGAGGTCTCAAAGTGTTCAGCTTTAATTTGAGTTGCCACAAAGTTCTTTCTGAGCTTCATTTACTCTCCCTGTAGCACTCCTTGGGCCGTGCTGCCATTAACAGCCTCTAGTCTGAACTGACCTATATCAATTTATATGGATGATTTGCTTGGCTTGGTAAAAAAAAAAACAAAACAACAACCTCCTCCTTCCAACATGTCATCCCTGCACATCTTATCTATAATATTTGTATGCAATGACAGAGGATAGTAGATAGACAATATTTGGAAGCATGTCTGAAACAGTGAAGAAAATAACTGCTAAGAAGTAACTTTTTTTTTTTCTTAAATTTCAGATAGGAAAGAAAAAGACATTCTCTTAAGCAGCTTCCTCGTTTTCACAGTCTGAGGAGATGTCGTATTTTAAGAGAAAGCAAACGTTACACTAATATTTTAAAATTTGCACTTTGCATATATTCTCTTCTACAGAGAACATGTATTAATTACCCTGTTGAACTCCCTGTAGAAATTAACTTTGTGGGCCTAGAAGCTTTCAGATTCTTAGCAGGAAATCACATGATTGATGGGCTAAGGCCAGTTGTACAAATTTCAACCAGGCCAAGTGTGGGGTCCTGCACTTGGGTCACAACAACCCCATGCAGCACTACAGGCTTCGGAATGGGTGGCTGGAAATCTGCTCGCAGAAAAAGGACCTGGGAGTGCTGGTCAACAGCCGGCTGAACATGAGCCAGCAGTGTGCCCAGGTGGCCAAGAAGGCCAACAGCATCCTGGCCTGTATTAGAAATAGCATGACCAGGAGGAGTAGGGAAGTGATTGTGCCCCTGTGCTTGGCACTGGTGAGGCCGCACCTCGAATACTG
Source organism: Leptosomus discolor (assembly GCF_034619465.1). Lineage (NCBI taxonomy): Eukaryota > Metazoa > Chordata > Aves > Leptosomiformes > Leptosomidae > Leptosomus > Leptosomus discolor. The sequence goes on from NC_141391.1 coordinate 153,460,892, forward strand.
TGTGCAGTTTTGGGTCCCTCATTACATAAAGACATTGAGGTGCTGGAGCATGTCCAGAGAAGGGCAATGAAGCTGGTGAAGGGTCTTGAGAACAAGTCTTATGAGGAACGGCTGAAAGAACTGGTTTTTTTTAGTTTGGAGAAAAGAAGGCTGAGGGGAGACCTTATCGCTCTCTACAACTGCCTGAAAGGAGGTTGTAGTGAGGTGGGTGTTGGTCTCTTCTCCGAGCAACAAGTGATACGACAAGAGGAAATGGCCTCAAGTTGTGCCAAGGGAGGTTTAGATTGGATATTATGAAAAATTTATTTACTTAAAGTGTTATCAAGCACTGGAACAGGCTGCCCAAGGAAGTGGTTGAGTCACCATCCCTGGAGTTATTTAAAAGACAAAAAAAAAAAAAAAAAGTGTAGATGTGGCACTTAGGGACATGGTTTACTGATGGACTTGGCAGTGTTAAGTTTGTAGTTGGACTTGGTTATCTTAAGGGTCTTTTCCAACCTCAACGTTTCTACGATCCTATGATTTTTACACAGGATAGGTACTATGAAAGAAAACGGATTTTCTCTTTGCAGATATTTCTGGAGAACTACCCAGAACTAGGTGTTTTATTCTTCAAGGAAGTCCCGCTAAGCATTCCAGCTCAGGCTTGGAAATCTACACAATCACACATCAACTTTTCCCAGAATAGTCTCTAGATACAGAAGAAACTTTTGGAGAGACCAGGGATTTTGGATTGCCTGCCCCTTCCTAGTTTTGTGTGCCTTGAATATCCACCAGGACTGAAGTTACTTTCAATGATGAGTGGAAGTCACCTTTGCAGGAGTGACTGCTGGTCTACTGCCTTCCCTCACAAGGACAAGCAAAAGCATTGCTTTGGCTGGCAGAACTCTCCAAACTCTATCTTTTGGGTCAATTGTCCCTGAATACAAGGGATGCCAAAACCATCCAGAACTTGCTGTGTCCGAAAGTCTCTAGTGAAGAAAAGTCAGTTGGATTTCCTATGTGCCAAAGAATGAGTTTCTGCATTTGACATCACAGCACATGCCCATTTAACTGAGTCCTCTACTAAAATTTCTTAGCACAAGAGATCCTTTTTCAATATCCTTCACTATTCATTGAAACAGGCTTGTGTCACATTTTCCAGTGGAGGATTAGTTCCATTATTAGTTACTGTATTAGACAGTACCGTCTATAGTACAGTACTATTAGACTGTACATGCCTAATAGTGACATCATACCACAACTTCACACATCATCCTTCCCCAAAAGTGCTCTTGGTTTCAGTTTTATTTATGGTAGGTTGTGCACACTGTATGCATTTCGTCTGTTCTCTTTGAGCTGGCCATGGGGCTATGAAAGTTAATTTTTTCAGTCACCAGTTACAGAAATTTCAACTACCAGACAGAAGTATAAAATATAGGGAGAAAAGCAGCAGAAGAAAATCATAAATCATGGGGTTAAGTTTAAGTAAACTAAAAAAAAAAAAAATTCTTTAGAATTTCTTCAGAAATTAAATTTTACAGTGCCAAAGATATGTAATCTTTGTGGAACCAAGAAAATCTTAATTCCAAGATAAATGGTGTTCTACAATCCCGTTTAATATCCTTGTTATTATATTTATTAAAATAGAAGGCATCCCTTTTTTATATATATACACACAAAATACTGAACACTAATAGGAATTTAACTGATTACAGTAATATTCCTACTCTCTTGTATCTTGGCCAAACTATTTTTCTGTTTCATTGCTTCAGCATCTCTACATGGTTGCTGCAGTAACAAAGTAATTTTCTGATAAATTCATCAGGAAAAGTGCACTATAGAGAACATGTATAACTCTAAACCTGTCAGACCGTCACAATTTTAAGGCAATTATTCTCCTAGGGAAAAAGGAAAATTACATAATGTAATTGCACAGAGAGAAAGATAAGTTATCATAATTTTATGCTACCAAACCTAACTTTCTTAAATGTGCTTAGCATAGGAAGATGCTCCCTAATGGACAATATATGTTTTCTCAAGCTGTATCAACCACAGTGTCAACTAGGCTGGCACATAATGTAAATCAAGATTGCTGGTACACTTGAACCACTAAAAATCATGGCTGAAGGAAAGATTTTACAATAACTTTCATCTTCCAAGCTGTGGTGAACATTTTACTAAGCAAAATTAAACACTACAGTCTCCTCGAGCCAATTATTTCAAGGGTACTCAAAATCTATATCATAATTGAAAGTGTAATCACTGTAGCTAAGCTTAAGATTTATTCTGTAAACCAGAAAACTTACAACACCTGAAACCAACAGCAAATTCTGGATAATGGGAATAAGAAACTGCATTTTAAACAATTTACAAGAACCCTCTGTCACCTGTTAATATGACATTATTTCCTCCTGATACCAGGATCAAAGAGTTTTGTGAAATGAATTCCAGAATTCTAATATTCTCAGTTCGTAAATAATGATTTTTTTTTATTCGAATATACATATTTCAAAAGTAGGGTAGAATCAGAAGAGTCTTAAAAAAAATAAAACAAACCCCACCCCCACCCCCCCCAAACAAAACTCAAGTATTTCTTATTGAAGTGTATGGTACCTAAACTATATGTTCAAAGCGTATTTTGGCATAAGGAAAATAAGATAGGGTAGCTTTGGAATCAAGTACTTGCTAGCAATCAGGTTTAAATGGCTGGAGGTGATATTTTACAAGACAGTAAGACATCTGAGGCAGTCTTGCTAAATTCCTATGTGTACAATCCCCCCCGGACCACAGTCATTAAAAACTGAGAAATGCCAGTGCCTGATTTCAGAGCAGCCACTTCCTGAAAGTCTCACATCTGATCTGGACTGTGACATCACCTAGATTTTGTGGCCCAACAGAAGATACCTTTGGGATGTTTTTCATGGTTGCAATTCCATACTGCATGGCTCCATGCCACATGCTTGTGTGCTGTCAAATAAGGCCTTCACTAAGGAAATCCCATCATACCAAATAAAACTGCTTGTTACTTGGGAGAAGAGATCGACACCCACCTCACTTGTTACTTGGGTGAAGAGATTGACATCCACCTCAATCTCCTTTCAGGCAGTTGTGGAGAGCAATAAGGTCTCCCCTCAGCCTCCTTTCCTCCAAACTAAACAACCCTAGTTCCCTCAGCTGCTCCTCATAAGACCTGTTCTCCAGACCCTTCACCAGCTTTGTTACCCTTTTCTGGACATGTACCAGCACCTCAAAGTCTGTCTTGTCGTGCAGGGCCCAAAACTGAACACAATATTCGCCAGTGTCAAGTACGGGGGGACAATTGTTTCCCTAGTCCTGCTGGCCACACTGACCACAACATAATGGAAAGTGTCTTAAATAAGGAAAAGCTGTTAGATGCCTTATATATTTATTCAACAGGAATGGAATTTTCCAGTCAGAGGGAAAAAAATGGCTTAGTCCAATTTGATCATTTCACAGGGTCTAGCCCAGCATGATGTGATCTAGCCGACAGTTTGGAACCTAATATGGTGGTGTTTTAGCTTTTCTTTCTGATCTTCTATTCATATTTCATACTGGTTTTGTGTTTATCCCCAAAGGCATATTTTTCCATACAAACTCAGACAGAAAGCTTGTCAACACTGCATGTCTAAGTTGAAAAGCAAATATTAAAATTTCTGACATGAGCTCCTTTATGCCAGTGTCACAATGGTTCTAGACTTCTCTGTGAATTGGTTTGTATAGTTTGGAATAATCATTAGTTGGAGGAACACAGTCATTCTGGTATTAAATTGTGAGATTAATTCTCATCTCAGAAAGATTGCTACAACATTTTTACTACTGCATTAAAAAAAGGTGTCAAACAATCACAACTAAGATATGGATGTATTTATGCATATTGCTGAATTCCTAACTGTGTGGTTAGTTCACATAATTTATTTCAACTTGCTTTAGAAAATATTATGCTGCAGTGTTAGCCTCTGGATGGAGACTGAATCAAAGTCCTGGTTGCTAGCTAATGCAGATATGGAATTTCCAGTAGGTTAAGAACTGGTGAGACTTCTGTCTTGAATTAATTGCATGTCCAGGATTTGAATTCTAGCAAAATGCTGCTTTGCCTTTGGCAGATGTTCAATGCAGCTGCATGTTCAAGTGTGGGTGCATCATAACCATATAGATGTGGACACGCAAGAGTACTGAGGGAGCTGGCGGAGGAGCCGGCCAAGCCACTCTCCATCATTTGTCAGCAATCCTGGTTAACAGGGGAGGTCCCAGATGGCTGGAGGCTTGCCGATGTGACGCCCATCTACAAGAAGGGCCAGAAGGAGGATCTGGGGAACTACAGGCTGTCAGCCTGACCTCAGTATCAGGGAACATTATGAAGCAGTTCATCTTGTGTGCACTCACATAGCAGGTGCAGGACAACCAGGGACTCAGGCCCAGTCAGCATGGGTTCATGAAAGGCAGGTCCTGCTTGACCAACTTGATCTCCTTCTATGACCAGGTGATCCACCTAGTCAATGAGGTAAAGGCTGTGGCTGTTATCAACCTGGACTTTAGTAAAGCCTTTGACACCATCTCCTACAGCATTCTCCTGGAAAATCTGTAGGCTTATGGCCTAGGCAGATGCACTCTTCGCTGGGTAAAAAAATGCCTGGATGGCCGAGCACAAAGACTTGTGGTGAACGGAGTTCAATCCAGCTAGTGGCCGGTCACAAGCAGTGTCCCCCAGGGCTCAGCATTGGGGCTAGTCTTGTTTAACATCTTTATTGATGATCTGGATGAGGGGATTGAGTACTCCCTCAGCAAGTTTGCAGACAACATTAAATTGGGTGGTAGCGTTTATCTGCTTGAGGGTAGGAAGGATCTGCAGAGGGATCTGGACAGTCTGGATCGATGGACTGAGGCCAGTTGTATGAAGTTTAGCAAGGCCAAGTGTTGGGTCCTGCACTTGGGTCACAACAACCCCATGCAGCGCTACAGGCTTGGGGATGAGTGGCTGGAAAACTGCCTTGCAGAAAAGGACCTGAGGGTGCTGGTTGACAGCTGGCTGAAAATGAGCTAGCAATGTGCCTGGGTGGACAAGAAGGCCAATGGCATCCTGGCCTGTATCAGAAATAGCATGACCAGCAGGAGTAGGAAAGTGATTGTGCCCCTGTACTTGGCACTGGTGAGGCTGCACCTTGAGTACTGTGTGCAGTTTTGGGTCCCTCATTACATAAAGACATTGAGGTGCTGGAGCATGTCCAGAGAAGGGCAATGAAGCTGGTGAAGGGCCTGGAGAGCAAGTCTTATGAGAAGTGGCTGAGGGAACTGGGATTGTTTAGTCTGGAGGAGGCTGAGGGGAGACCTTATTGCTCTCTACAACTGCCTGAAAGGAGGTTGTAGTGAGGTGGGTGTTGGTCTCTTCTCCGAGCAACAAGTGATAAGACAAGAGGAAATGGCCTCAAGTTGCAGCAGGGGAGGTTTAGATTGGACATTAGGAAAAATTTCTTTGCTGAAAGAGTAGTCAAACATTGCAACAGGCTGCCAGGGAAGTGGTTGAGTCATCATCCCTGGAGGTCTTCAAAAAAATGTGTAGACGCAGCACTTCTGGACATGTTTTAGTGGGCATGGTGGTGTTGGGTTGAGAGTTGGACTTGATGATCTTAGAGGTCTTTGCCAACCTAACGATTTTATGATTCTATGCTTTCACAGACAAATGAAGTGAAACACCAGTGTAACAAATTGGTCTTCATTCTAAGGATATGTTGTCACTAGGCAGTTAACTCGGTGATATTAACCTTTCTCAAAATTATCCTCAAATATTAGTTGCAGGCATTCATACTAGGAACGTCTGCTCTTATGTATAGAATATCTTTGTGGCTGACGTGTTAGCTCTTGTATCACCTGATCGCATTAGATTGTCTCCATTAGATGTAACATTCCTGAAAGAACATAAAGGAGAATGAGTCACGGAATAGTAAGTTTGAGAAACACACACCTGTCAGTATTTGAGGGAGATTTTGGATGCAAGTATGAATATTTGACTTGCAATTCAGATTTTTAAGACTGATGCATTAACAGCTCCTGCATATTCTGATGTATTATTTTGACACTTGTACTGAGCTCCTCAAAAGGCACTCACCTCTTCCATCAGTGCCTATGAAACACAATGTTCCAAATTTATCTCATAAATGAAGAACCATCTAAGTGCTGCTCACATTTGCAAGTCATTGTGTGCTTTTGGAGCTCTTTAACTTAGAGGTAGCAACTTCTCACCTGCATGAGTTCAGTGGGAGATGAGGTACCAGCTGCATCCTGCTTCTTCAATCTGAGGAAGGGGAGACGAGGGAACATGATCAAGAAATTCTGCTTTTGCAGCTCTTGCCTAAATACCAGACAGACCAGGATGCCCTTGAAATCCAGGAGCAGGAAGGACTGTGGTGCCCCTCAGTCAGGAAACAGGAGCAGATAGTTCCAGTATTACCCTTCCTCCATGCTCACCAAATATGCCCAAAGATGTTTTAGGAGCACAAAATATTTATATGTCATTATCGACACTGCAGTCGATGGAAGACAGCTAATTGCAGAAATAGCTTACTTCCCTTCTGTGACATTTTTGTCCCTAGTATATGCCACTACAAGAGTTTCTCCAGAACTGTGTTTGCAGATAGGTCTGTCTTCAAGCCTTCTTCAAAAACTCCCAGTGAACTCACAGTGTTGGTTGCTTCTTACTAGTGTGCTCTAAAAGTCATAGTTTAATCCAGTTAAAACCTCAAAACCTGAAATCTGGCAAAAGGTTTTAGCAATAGGCGTACAGGAAGAATGAGAAATGACCCATGACCAATACAGAGCAAGAGGAGCAAGTGTGAGTTCAGAGGACCTGCATATGCATACATGGAATTTTACTATTAAGTCAGCTGTGAGTGAGTAATAGTCGAATGTAGAGGAAATCAGGCTTTAATTACTAGAGTTCAACTAAGAAATATAAGGTGTTACTTGGGCATGAGATAGACCAGATTTACTTCAGTCTTGGGGTGGACTAGCCCTTTTGCAAGTCACATCTTATCAACCTCTAAAATTAGGAGACTGAGTAGGAATCTTGATTTTCAGTGGAAAGTCTCTAGGCATTGTGTTTGTGGAGTAAAGCCCAAAATTGTGAAGTGAAAATGTCCTAAAGGCTCACAAACTAAAGGCAGCTTAGCTCAATAAATAGTTTTTTCACTGCCTGACATTAGCAATACATGGTGAGAAACTAATGGCAACAGGATTAGGGAGTGTTTCTCTATGAGAAACCACATTTTTACTCCAGTCAGTCCTCCTTCTTATCGTATCTCCTGGTTTGTCATTTTCAGAAACACCATTTCCAGTGAGACTATTTCTGTGATTGACTATTGTGTGTGTAAGATATCAAATATGTGACAGTGTTTAGGTCAGTGTTGGAAATATAGGAAATATAACTGTTCTGTAAGGGCTGCTGCACTCCAGCGGTGAATGAAATTACTCCTGTCTTATTGAAGAAATAATTATCCAAATATAACAAGGAAGAGGCTGGACAATAATGACCTCTGGAGGTCTTTTACAAGCTACATGACTATGATTCTGAGATAAAGTTTAACTTTTTGTTATTAGAGGTAGGATTCATCTGAGTGCCACTTTGCAAATGACAGTGACATCTGCAGTGTAAACCTATGTTTAAAATAGAAAGGGCATGAGCAAAATGCAAGCATCCATTTCCAATATCCACAAGTTCTGTTAATACTGGTGCTGGCTGATTTCATAAATGCATCCACAGATAGATCCTCTATTATTGACTCAGCAGGAACCATGGTGAACTGTCCCTGAAAATAATGCTGGGTAGTGTGTGAATTTTCATATCTGCTTGAATAAAAACTTATTTTGTGTTACAAACTGTTATAAACTGCACTCAGTTTAGCTAAACTGAAAGTACAAGTTTACTATCCAAACTTAGAAAAATGGAGATTAAGTTTAAGAAGGTTAATGATGTTAGCAAGTTGTTAAAATAGAAATGCTTGTACAATATAATTAATGTTGTAGAGAGTTCACATTTTGACCTGCTTCATATCCCCCATTAAGTCTGAGTTTAGACAAATGTTACCACATCTGTACAGATGGATATTGAGCAATATCACTAAAAGTTAGTAATGCTTAGGGCTTTTGCCAGCATTAAGTTTTGATCCATCTGCCATAATTTAGCTTGGCCCCTTCTATCACATAGGTGATTCTATATTTAGTTAAGATTTAGTTCTGATGTTCCATGATAACTTTACCTAAGACATAACCAGTTGTATATCTAAAACTATGTTCTGGAAACCCCAACAAATAGGAGAAACAGTACCATTCCAAGCCTTTACATGATAAGCAGCAGTATTGGGGGATGAACTTCTGAAAGAATGGAGAAAGGAAAATGTGAATGGCGACATGGTTATGTCAGCACTCCTAACAAATTAAAACAGGTTGAGAAATAACTAAACCCAAAATTACTGTAGCGCATCTTACAGCCTATTTTACTGTCTGTGCATGGTCATGCAGAGCATTGGCTCATTATGGTAGACACCTATCTATTATGTCTTCAGAATGCCAAAAAGATCTACCACTATTGTGTAAAAAGTGACATTTCCTCCCCTTCCTTCCTCTCCTCTCCCCTTGGATGGTTTAAGAAGTAAATTGTTGCTAAGTGGAGTCTGGAAAACTAAACTTTCTGCATGAAGTGTGTTGAAAACTATAACGATATGTTTTTCCAAAGCCTGAATATTCATAAGCTCAACAGCACAACTCCTTTTGTTATGGGGAAGTCCCATTCACTTAAAAAATAAACCTGCAAACAAAGACATATAACACATTGCAGTATGATACGTAACAGCTACAAATAGTGGGATATACACATTGCAGCTACAGAGCAGGAGTAAGGAGGAGAGAAGGGAAAAAGTATTTTATTTTCTGGCTCTGTTTTTTCTTAAGATTTCTTACTGTTACAATTGTAGGTTTTGCACTGATTTAATCCAAGTTCATTCTCCCTCTGCAACCAAATTCATGCTACTTCTATTTAATAAACTGTATCAATGAATTAGACAGCTTCTGTAGTACTGTAAAACGTATTTTATCAAATCTCTGAATTTGGACTATCAGGATTAATAGTCTTAGGTCCAGTACTTCCTTTTAAAGTCTCATCTTCTACCCTCTGTTCTAGGTGACTATACCTCTGGGAGGCTGGGGGGATGAAACACATGCAGGGAATTCATTCTATTTACCTTCTCCTGTAAGTTAAGGAAAAATGTTTTGATAATTTTTAATCCTTGAAACTGACATTTCCATAAAAGTCAATTGATAGAAATCTCAGCAACTAAATTTACTGATTACAGCTACAGGACATTCACATTTTGAAGAACATAATTGAAACCCAGAAGAATTAATCAGTTTTGGGTTTTTTTTGTCTAAACAAACTAAACAACTACTTCTCAAACTCAGTTGTCTCTAAGGTTTCAGAGAATCAGTGCAGAAAACTAGTAGCACGCCGAGTTTGTTTCCTAGGTGACTAATTAACATTCAGCCTGAGAAGCAGCCTGGATTTGGAAGAAAGCAATTCTTTAGGAATTAAGACAATGAAGTACTGAGAAGACTCTCATGAGAAAGCTGAGAAAATACTACTCCCCATTGCCAAGCAATAAGATCAAATATGTGTTGTGTTCCTTTTTGGAGTTGCAAGTGATATCTCAAAGGATAAAATCTTTCCTCTCAATGAAAGACTTCCTTCTTGTTTCCAGAATTTGTTGATTTATTTTCACTTCAAATTAAATTATTAACTTTGCACCTCCAACACAAGAGACTGAGTGTTGTACAGCTATGAGACTTTGCCTTTAAGAGCCTGAAAAGTCTTTCTTCTGAAGCTACACTAGAATATCAAAAAGAAATCATATGAAAAATATCTACAACACATTTTAGTTGATTGCAGTTAACATTTGGCCTCCTGATGCTTAAAATAAATCTAGCAAAAACCACAGAAACTGCTATAAAGTGTAACAAATCTACAAATGAGCCTGGTTTCCCCTTGCAGCCCTTCCCTGTCCCTCAGGAAAGAAGTGGAAATCTAACCTGCATGTATCTCTCTGAGCATGCTCTATTGCTGGTTTGATTCACCTGCTTCAGGCTTCTCAGGCTGAGGCAATCAGCCTGTACATAGACATCTGGAATAAACCATTTTGGGTTTGAAAGCAAGCTGTAGTGCACACTTATTATGAGAACCCTAACACACATCCAAAAAAGATCACTGGATAAATTTAACATTAAATTTTGTTCAGATATTTTAAAGTACATGCCCCAGGTGTCTCCACTTACCGTGCTACGGACTGCATCTTGGAGCTGTTATAGAGCAGAACTGGATCACTTTTGGATGACATTAAACCAGGAGATGTGCTCCAAGACTGCATTTTTTACAATTATTGACAGACCTGGGACCAGACTACAGCTAAGCTGAAGTAATGCCCCTGAGAACGTAGTGTGGACACTGGGTCCTCAACTTCAGATTTTCTCCTATTGCATCACACTAGTTGTTAGCACTTGGCCTTTGGAGAGCTCTTGCTCAGTTGCCACCTTTCTTCCATAGAAGTATGTAATCACATGATAATCCCTCCTTAGGCACCCAAAATTGTATGTTTGCTCATAAGAACAAAGTGCTGGTAAGAGCTCCAGTGGAGGAGACTCGTTGTGACATCATCTTTCTTTTGTGACAAACTGAACTTATTAGAGGCAGTCCAGAGAAGACAGTGATAGTGAAGAAAGGTCAGGGTTTAATATGACCTGTGAAGAAAGATTGAAAGAATTGTGTTGCTAAGCCTAAAGCAAAGAAAAGCTAAACAGGGAAATTGTGGCAGTTAAACACATAAAAAGCAGCCTGCTGAGAAGAATGGAATAACCATTTCTCTGTGTCCATTTTGAATTAGACAAAAAGGATGTGCCAATTGCTGGAAAGGGAGATTTAAGTTAAATAGACTTGTAAGACTAGTGAAGCTTTGGAGAAAATTGTTCCAGGATATCATGAAATCCTACCCCAGAGCCTTTTAAAAATAGGCTAGACAAATATCTGACAGGTATGGTTAGTCATAGAATCATAGAATAATTTGGATTGGAAGGGTCTTTAAAGGTCATCTAGTTCCAACCCTCCTGCAGTGAGCAGGGACATCTTCAGCTAGATCAGGTTGCTCAGAGCCCCATCAAACCCGACCTTGAATGTTTCCAGGGATGGGGCTTCTACCACCTCTGTGGGAAACCTGTTCCAGTGTTTCACCACCCTCAGTGTAAAAAATGTCTTCCTTATATCTAGTCTAAACTCATCCTCTCTTAGTTTAAAACCATACTCCTTGTCCTATCACAACAGGCCGTGCTAAAAAGGTTGCCCCCATCTTTCTTATAGGCCCCTTTTAAGTAATGAAAACCTCCAGTGAGGTCTCCTCAGAGCCTTCTCTTCTCCAGGCTGAACAATCCCAACTGTCTCAGCCTTTCCTCATAGGAGAGGTGCTCCAGGCCCTTGATCATTTTTGTGGCTGTCCTCTGGACTTGCTTCAACAGGTCCACGTCTTTCTTCTGCTGAGGACTCCAGAGTTGGACGCAACATCCCAGATGGGGTCTCACCAGAGTGGAGTAGAGGGGCAGAACCACCTCCCTCAACCTGCTGGCCACACTTCCTTTGATTCAGCCCAGGATACGGTTGGCCTTCTGGGCTGCGAGCGCACATTGATGGGTCATGTCCAGCTTTTTGTCCACCAGTACTTCCAAGTCTTTCTCTGAAGGACTGATCTCAATCCCTTCATCACGCAGCCTGTATTGATACCAGGATTGCCCTGATGCCGGTGCAGGACCTTGCACTTGGCCTTGTTGAATCTCATGAGGTTCACACAGGCCCACTTCTCAAGCTTGTCCAGATCCCTCTGGATGGCATCCCGTCCCTCAGGCATGTCAACCACACCACTCATCTTGGTGTCACCTGCAAACTTGCTGGGGGTGCACTTGGTTCCACTATGTCATTGATGAAGATATTAAACAGCACTGGTCCCAGTATGGACCCCTGACCACTTGTCACCAATCTCCATCTGGACATCAAGTCATTGATCACTACCCTCTGGATGAGACCATTCAACCAATTCCTCACCCACTGAACAGTCCGCTCATCAAATCCATATCTCCAACTTAGAGAGAACGATGTTGTGGAGGGCTGTGTCAAAGGCCTTACAGAAGTCCAGATAGACAACATCCATAGCTCTTCCCTTGCCCACTGATGTAGTCACTCCATCATAGAAGGCCACTAGGTCAGGCAGCCAGGACTTGCCCTTGGTGAAGCCACGCTGCCTGTCTTGAATCACCTCCCTGTCCTCCATGTGCCTTAACATAGCTTGTAGGAGGATCTGTTCCATGATCCTCCCAGGCCCAGAGGTGAGGCTGACAGATTAGTAGTTCCTAGGGTCCTCCTTTCTACTGTTTTTAAAAATGGGTGCAATGTTTCCCTCTTTCCAGTCACCAGGGACCTCACCAGACTGCCATGCCTTGTCAAATATCATGGAAAGTGACTTGGCAACTACATCAGCCAATTCCCTCGAGACTCTAGGATGCATCTCATCAGGTCCCATAGACTTATGTAGGTTCAGGTTCCTCAGGTGGTCATGAACCTGATTGTCTCTTACAGTGAGAGGGACTTTGCTCCCCCAGTCCCTGCCTTGTGGCCCATCCACTCCAGAGGTCTGGGAAGAGAGGTTTCCAGTTAAGACTGAGGCTAAAATGTTGCTGAGCACCTCAGCCTTCTCCTTGTCTGTTCTTCTCAGCTTGCCAGTCTCACTCCTCAGGGGGGTACACTTTCTTTAACATTCCTTTTCTGGTAGAAGCCCTTCTTATTATTCTTTGCATCCCTTGCCAAGTTCAGCTCCAGCCATGCCTTGGCCTTCCTGACCCTATCCCTATGCAGCTGGGCAGTGTCCCTATACTCTTCCCAGGATACCTGTCCCTGCTTCCAGTGCCTGTGAATTTCCTTCTTGCCCTTTAGTTTGCTCAGCAGGTCTTGACTCAGCCATGCTGGTCTCTTGCCTTGCTTTGCCAGTTTGTTACACTTAGTCATGTTGTGGGGAAAGGTGATGGACAAGACAACTGTTGAAGTTGCTGTTATCCTGTCTAACATAGTTCAGAAGGTCTTCATTTTTATAAATGTGAGTAATTTGGTACCCACTGAGATTTCTGAGGTCATATAGAATTAGAAAATGGATATTGAATGGACAAAGTGTTGCCGTTAGTGTGAGAAAACTTTAAGAACTGCCTTTTCTTTTGGTGAAGTCAATAGGAGGCTTACCTGTTAATGACAGCAAGAAGAGCTCTTTGATTCAGTAAGCGTTTATATATGCAAATGCTCAAAAACCTGCTGAAACTGGTGCATCCTAAAAGCAGTGATTGAAGAGGGAGAGGTATAAGTATTACTGCCTACATTGCATTCTGTGGAACTGAGAAGCTAAAAGCAAAGTGGCTGACAACCCACAGGAATACATGGCAGCTGCAGAACATGGGCTTGTTTTTGGTGTGTTCATTCTGCCAGGTTACGCTACATTTCCACCTCACAGTTTTAATTTTTTCTGTCTTCGTATTATATAACTGCACTTTATGCGTCCAAGACCTGCAGTTAATAATTCTTAAACAATCTCTAAATGAACATTGCTGCACATTTATTTATTTATGGTGTTGTTAGTCCCCTGTAGTGGCAGGAACTATTCTAAGTGCATACAGGAGAGGATGTGCCAAGCAGGAGGTGGTGGAAGCAGAAGAAGAAGCTGCATTCATGAATGAATTAAGCACACTAAATTATTTATCTCAATATATGATCTAAGTTGCTTCATCATGCTATTCATGACTATCTGCAGCTGTTGCCATGTGGGCTGTGACTGAGGCCTGAATCTTCACAGATAAAACCATGAACTTTTGCAAATTAATAAGAAGACAAAGCCTGAAGTCAACATCTAAGGACATGTAGTTTCCATGGATCAGAGGCAGAATGCATAACTGCATAACTGATGTGTAACTGGAACTGAGCAAATGATGCATCTCTCAGTGACTCTACTGAAAAACCTGAAGGAAGCTATACTGATTATTGTTAGAAGAATGAAACCTTGCCTAAAATTTCATTTAGCAAGAATGTGAATAACTTATTATTTTTTTTTTAATCTGAAACAGAATATTTTGTTTTATTTTAGCTGTTAAATTATTTTTATTTTTTGGCTGTATTTTTAATGCAACATTGGTTAATTGTAGTACACTGTTTTAAAATTAAGGAGTAAGTTTAATTGTGATAATGTCAGAATGGCAAAAACTAAACTCCAATGATTCTCTACTTTCAGAACTCCACCAATTATTTTTCAGGAGAAAATAATTTCTCGTCTAGTTTTAAAACAGAAACAGATAATGTGCCTAACTAATCAGTTGTCTTATTTTCACTTGAAATTAAATATTTTTAAAAGTACTACTACAATCAAGAAATACACATACTGAAAACAAATTTATCAAACCATCATATCTAACACATAGTTGCACACCATTTATCACTACCTAAAATGCTTAGTCATCTGCTAATTTCATTCTTTAGTCTATCTAGACTTTAATGTTATATATTCTATTATTTATTGTTGTTTATTTATTTTATAGCTTGTAGAAGCAGGGTAATATGGGCAAAGTCATATTGTCTCCAATCCCTACAGAAGACCATTATCCCATTCTGTGCAGAAGACATCACACGCAGCTTTATTTTATGTAAAGGATCTGAGGTAATATACTGTTCACTCAAAGGTGATCACAGCAATAGAAAGTGAGATAACACTTTGTGGACTTTTCTCACAGTGTGCATATAGCAACTAAAAAGGAACTAATGGAAACTAAAACAGTCTGGAGGAGCTTCAAAAACATCCCAAATAGCCAGTCTTCAGAGGAGCACAGAGCATGGTAGCAGAAGAGTTGTGCTCTGTTTTCAGTAACTATATTTTCTCTGCATGTGTTCTGTGAACTGTGATCAGTGGTTGTGTTCTGTCTGTGCAGTGATATGTTTCTCCTCCTTCTGTGGCTGAGACTCATTACCACAATTACTTCCATGTAGATGTTTTTTTCCTATTTTTTTCCTATATTTTTTTTTCCCCAGCAGATTTGGTATTCAAACTGAAAAACCATAAAGATGAAAGTATGACACCAAAGACTTCCATTTTCTGACAGTGGAACCACTCAATAGGGAAATTATGAGGGATGGAAAGCAGAAAATTAGTCTGGTACGTCTGGTGGAGCTTGTTTAGCAATTAGTGTGATTACTGGCTACTGGGTCAGGGTTTGAGCTTCGTGATGTGACCTTAATTGTATGTCAAAAGATTTGTAAGTATTAATACAGAAAAATTTGGCTAGAGAAATTATGCACCAGATCATCTGTCCTCTTTTTACAGTGATTCTTTGCTTAATAGCAGTTTTCCCCAGTTTCCTATAGATGTCAGTGCATTTTGGGGTGCTGGCTACCAAAGAAGACAGAATACATTTTAGTTGCTCGTACATACATGCATAAGAAAGTGCTCACATGCAGATCAAGCAAAACAAAAATTATACATATTTATTCCAGAAATAATTGGATAATAGACTCCAAAAATATGTGCCATTTAGGAAACGTAGGGAAATTACAAATATTATAAAAATTGTAGCTATTACAGAGTTATATTAAAAATGTTAAAATTGTTAGCACTTATCAAGAGACAATGGAAGAGCATGTAGCTGCATTATAGGAAAAGTTAGTGTTTGCAGTAAAATCGCTCATCTGTATGTGTATGTGGATTGCAAACAGAAAGATGATGAAAAACCTTTAAAATTTTTTATTGTTAAGCAAGAAGGTAAGCAAAATAAAACATTTTTTCAGCAGGTATTAGAATAATCTCGAAAATAAAAGAGTGAAATATGCTAGTTCTGCCTGTGTAATGTTAGCCGGTGACTTGCAAAGATATATTTAGAGTTACTCGGGAATTTGTCTTGAGGCTCCAGTGCAGACCACTGATGCACTGGGCAGTGATGTCTCGCCTCAGAGCTCTGAATCCTGTAAGAAAATGAGCAAGAGAAACATCGAGTGCACATGTGTAGGAGCTACTGCCTGTGGCCATGTTTTCTGCCAGGCACTGGGTGGGCTACCTGACACCACTCACCTCTAGGTGTGACTATCTACTTTCCTAGACGACACAAAGAATGAATGGTTACCATCTCCACGGGGCTACCCCTGCCAAGTTCCTGCTGATCACTTCAGTGGTCTTGGGAAGGTCACACATGGTGCTAAATTCATAATAAAGCATTGATCTCCAGGTAAATGTGAAGACAATTGTCTCACAAGAGCAGGTAGGGTTATCAGATGGGTCCAGGCAGGTGGGAGAAAAATGCTTATACCAGACCTCTGGTCTGCTACTAACTAGCTTTCTTACAATCACCAAGAGACTCTTGGCATGATAAATCAATAACCATGAGAACATGATCTACCTTTTCAGCTATACATTCATATATACATGTATATATAAATACACATGTGTTTGCATATATACAGGTCTATACTTATTGATATATATAATCCATGTAGCTGTTGAGAGGTTTCATCCAGCATATGTAAGGCCCAGTTTAACAAAGCACACAATGCAGTGTCAGAGGCATGCAGCTTGCATTGTTCCCACTGAATAGGTTATTGTGTAAATGTAAATTTATTTTCCTCCAGTGCCAAGCTAGCGGACACCCCTGGGTGGGGTTTTCACACGCTGTTTCTCCTTGAATGCATCTTACAGACCACCTTTATAGACTGGGTACTTCTGTTACCTGGCTTACTGAAGAATTGATCCTTATCAACAGGTTTTTTTCAGGGTACATGAATATAAAATACCTTGCTGAGAGGGCGGAAGTTTTATTTGAAAGTCTGTTCTTTAAAAACTGCTGATTAGTGCTAAAGAAATCAATTTAACACAAGAAAACTTCATAAAAGTCTATTCAGTCTGCAGAAAATAAATCTGTAATTCCATGGGGAAGTAAAAGAGAAAGAAGAAAGTATCTATTCAGTCGGATTCCACAAGACTTTTCTTCCCTAGAGGGTCCTTCTGTGTGTAAATTAAACCACTGTACTTGAAAGTGGTTGACTTGAGGAGCCAGTTTTTTGTTTTAAAAGCTGACTTGCTATGATGCGTATACCTCTGAGTCTTGTGTTTTAAAAGTTTGTTTTATTTTATATAAGATGTACATAATATTTATTAAATTGATTATACAAATAGCCAAGGAACCTACTGTGATATTGATGTCTGACTTTAAAAAAAAAAAGTTATGATTCTCTTGGGAAAAGCCTGCAACTTTAAATTGAAAACAACAGAAAATAGTCTTGAAGTAACACCAAGCCCCATATATAATAAATAAATAAACAAATCTATAAAAGATATATATATATGATTTTAAAGGAAATACTTTGTAAATCTCTAAGCACCTGCATACATAGATTTTTTATTTTTCATTTGGTTTGCTTGTGTGATTTCAATTTTATATTTCACCATTTTTTTGCCTCTGTCTTAAAAAAGCTTCTGATTTGTCCAAGGGAAAATATAGATGCCTCGTGACATCAGATATCCACTTTCCCTTGATTTTCAGTTCTTTGGAAAACATAAGCAATCAAGAACAGCTTCATTGCTGCCAACAACTTTTCCTTGGTCTCACCCTGCATAGTATCAAAGTATCATAGGTTTGCCTATTTATTCTACCAGGGAATATGGCCAAATAGTTCACAAATGTTTGGCCAAGAAAGCAATATTAGAATTAGCAATTCCATTAGAGCTAAAAGAACAATCCAGATCTAAAATCACTGCATAACGAAATTTGGATTTTGGTGTTAAGGTTAATGTTTTTCAAAATTTCTATCCCTAATGCTAGGAAAGTATAAGAGCAACTCTGGCTGTTTTACATTAAATTTCTGCCACATTGAAATCAGAATTTGAGAAGGAAGTAGAATTGAAATGAAAAGAGTGTAAGAAAGTTCCTATCTGGCCTTTTAAATTTCCACACCCATGTCTCCATGTTTTGAAAGCTGCAACTTTGGGTTGTCTTGGGGTAAACTACAGTGTATGTCACTATGTTTTTCAATGTGTAGTCTCTAGGCAAGCTTTTTTGTTTAGTGATTGAGATCCTAGTAAAATACTATAAAAACCATCATGGATCTATAATTTTTATGTATATTCCTTTAAGGTTCAGATTCTCATTAGGCTTTGCAGAGAAAGCAGCAGGCATTCTGGAATGAAGCTGGGGCCTTCATTTGTCTTCACACAAAGACTGGATAAATTTTTAGTTTCTACATTTAAGTGAGTCCAGAAATTGACTTTAAGACATAAATAAGGGAGTAAAGTGCCCAGGAGGGAAAGAGTGGGTGATGCCTGAGCTCTGCCCCATCTTTCTTCCCCTTTCCCCAGCTTCTGAGAGAGATGAAGCCATCTAACACAGGTGTAGTCAAATTGTGCTTTCAGCAAGGGTTGGTCTGGGTCACATCCAAAGGTACCTTCCAATCATTTTTGTTTCTATAATTATAATTACTATAACTTCTTCAAATTTCATATGCACAGAACATTGCACACCTGAGCTGGAGTGTTCTGTTTTATGTGTTTCTGCTGGATCTGACTTGCTACAGCAATGCAAAACACGGTGTTTCTAGTGGTCCGCAGAAGAAAGGCTGTGATCTTGCCTTGAGCAGCCACTTTCTTAAGCTGACAAACCTAAATTCATCCTCACATCCTTAAGTCAACAGGGAGAAGGCTCTCCAGATGGATACATGATCCTGAGCACC
Source organism: Leptosomus discolor (assembly GCF_034619465.1). NCBI lineage: Eukaryota > Metazoa > Chordata > Aves > Leptosomiformes > Leptosomidae > Leptosomus > Leptosomus discolor. The sequence goes on from NC_141391.1 coordinate 153,479,712, forward strand.
AGGATCTAACTTAAAAGTTGGATCTGACTTCAAAGTTGGCCCTCCTGTGTGAAGGGTTTTAGACAAGAAGACCTCCAGGAATTCCTTCTGGACTAATTATTCTAGAATTCCCCAGTATGATTAGAGTTGTGGTTTTAAATTGCTAAGGCAGGTGGTTCTCAAGGGCACCTGGAGTGTAAAAAGGAGGTAAGAAAGGCAAGCCTGCTGGCTTAAACTTGCTGTGCAGAGATGAGTACCTCCAACAGAACCCTTTAGGGTCTGCGTCCTGGAACTAGTAACTCAGAGGACATTTAGTTAGAGGTGACTAACTGTAAAAAGAAAAAAAAGATAATGAAGTCCATGTCTGGTAGTTTCCAGACTGGCGAAGTGAAGTGCTCCCAAGCTGTTGGTGGGTAAGTAGCTTTTCCTTAGGCTTTTCTGCCCATCCTTCTCAGTCACTTGTCAGTTGCTAGTCCTGTCAGTTCTGTGTTTTTTTACAGAGGATTATGGAAATTCGTGTCAATTAAAGCTATTTTTGTTGGAAATTAACCATTATTCATAATGCACCCAAACTGCTAATTATGCAGTTAATTTTCAGATCAGTTGTTTACTAACTGTACTGTTTGACCTCTAGCAAAGAAAGTTTCTGCAGCAGCTGTCAAATAAAAATGTTTTAGCTAAGATACATAGCATGGGGCCTTCATCCTTGTGGCTTAAATTCTACTGTGACTTGTGGTCAACTGTTCACTCTAGTCAGTGGATCTGAGTGGGCTGCGGAACAGAACTTGGTTTCATAATACTATTTATAAAAGAAAATGAAAATAAGCAGCCCAACCCCAAAACCCCGGATGATTTTTATGCCCACAATAATCAAACAGTAAAACTGACAACACAGAAACCAGCAGAAACTGATGTCATAAAACTGGTGTTGAGTTTTTATTTTTGCATTACCATTACCATTTGACTTTAGAGCAAAATGGTAATAAACACCAAAAAAGGAGTCTTTAGCAAACAAGCAGGGAAGGGTTTAAAATGTTCCGCATCAATCTGCCAGAGGGGCAAGACTGGACTGGAATTGTTACAACTCAAAATTTTACTGAAAAAATTATTGCTAGAATTTTTCTCTAAAAAAGAGAAGAAATAGAAGTAACTTAGACATGCTACAAGTAGAACAACACTGACACCAAATCATAGTTTAGGAAGGGTCATCTTGAAGGTGATCCACTGTCAATGATAAGCCTGTGTTGCTCGTACCTCTCCTCATTGTTGTTAACAAATTATTTTGGAAAGTCATCCATTTTCTTTGTTAAACCACTCAGATTACTGGTGAACTTTGGCCTGTGTTGTAGAGTCCTATGAGTGGAGAGGACTCTCCTGTGTCAGGGCTCCCTAAGGTCCTGCAGGGAGACAGCTGCTAAGGAGAGGTACAAAGGACCTCTTTCGATGAGAGAATTGGATTAATCTGATTCAAGCCATTCTTTCACATGATGAAAACCTTCCTATACAATGTAGTTGCATTTTGCCTATCCATTCTTCTAGGCTCTTTGTCTTCTACCTAATCCCAGTGTTGATTTGTATCATTATTTTTCCTTGCTGTTTTCTTGATCTCTTAGTTCCTCATTTATTATCACTCAATCAAGTCTATACCGTGTTTTCATGGTACACAAAAGAGATTCAAGTATAGGCAGACCTTTTATTTATAAGGACAGAAAGAAAGATAGGTGAAAATTGAACACCTCTTCCACTTGGAGAAGGGTCAAGCAACATCTAGCACAGTTTCTGCAAGCTCAAATAAGTGCTTACAGTGGATATGGGAAAGGTAGACAGGATCTCATTGCTAACACATGCCCTTTGTACCATTCAGATAGAGCAAAATGCACATCTTTGCTTAGCAGAGAACTGCCTTAATAAGAGAGGAGCTTATTTCAGAGACTTTTTAGCTGCTTGCCAATCACTCTCCATCTTTCACATGGAATGCTTTTCAGGGAGGATGGTGCTTAAGAAATGGCCAAAGTTTGAGAGAAAAACATGTCTCATCTGCTCCAGTGCTTCTGGCCACTTTAACATCACTGTAGAGCAAACAAAGATGAAGAAAATTGGCATTCAGAATTCTACGCTTGAGCACCACTTGGATGAGATGAAGGATTTCCTTTGACACGTCTGGCAATGCAGTGCTCCAAAACCCACAGTGTTGTCTTAGTTGACCGCTATCTCACTAAAGCAGTGCCCGGCTTTTTCTCAGACATGGACCTTCATGTAAACAGAAAACTTCAGTTCTACGTAGATCAGCCTTCTGCAGATCCTTAAAAGAAATTATATTAAAGCAAGCTCATTTCTTCTTACATCTTTGCTTGGATTATAGTCAAGACTATTGTTTGGCTGTGTGACCAGTCATTTGCTGAAGCTTATTCTTTGTTCTTCTACATCTGACAATCATCTTTTTGAAAGTATACAATGGGAAACTTCCCAAGATGATACTGGACCAAACAAAAGTGTGAAATATGAAATTCCTCTAACGAGTCACACCTCCAATGTTGAACGCATGGGACTCGCGCTTTGCATTTTCTTCGTGCAGCTTAACAATAGCAGAAGCAGACATAACAATCTTCTCTTATTCTGATAGACACGTGTTAATTTAAAACACAAAATGCATCAGGGCAACCACACTGCGGTACTTTTTCTCTCTTTATTCCTTGATTTTAGCGTTTGGCATTTTTTTGTCCCTATTAACCCAGCATTTTATGTTTGGAATTCAGGAGCACGAGACACTCAGCAGAAATCCAAGGTCTAAATGATTACAAGTGAATAAGAAACATATCTTATACCCTCCTTTTTGAGGCTTTTAAAAAAATTTTAGATCTTTTGCCATTTTGCATTAAAAGAAAGATTCTGGATGAAACTGGAAGTGTTTAATATGTGAGGCTTCTGGGTTGGGTGCAGACTTCATCTGTCTAGCTTTGCTGTATTGCTGTATGGTCATAGCTGTTTTGAATGATATGAATGTGCCAGCCTCACTAGCCACTGCTCATGTGGTTTGCAAGGGATGGCTACTGAAAAAGTAAGCAGTGACAAAAGCCGTTTCCCACCATGCTTCCCCTCACTCCCCTGCTACATAGCATTATGTAGTTCCTTTGCTTTTGTGGATTTTGTCAGGTTGAGAGAACTGCTAGCATACTGTTAAGCTGTTGGCTAGCTGAAGACAACACAAGAAGTGTTTGAGGCAACATGTGCACTATCTAGCTATCAGCATGCCATGTATGAGAAAGACACACAGACTTCAGAGAAAGAAACACTTTAGAGGTTATCCACGAGCCCTTCAGTAGAATTATGGATGGAATCCAGTGTATAGGGGCTGTCAGATGGCGATGACCTTGTGCGTGTGTGTGTGTGGTGGGGGTGGCACATGATCTGGGGAGGGGTAGGTTTTTGTACAGCAAGGCTGCAGACACTTTGTCCATTCCATACAGATAAACAAAGGACATAGAGATCCTTGGACTGGCAAGGTAGACCTCAGCTGTAAAATTTTGGATTCAAAACCACAGCTGTTGTATTTCAGTGTAACGAATTTTAGACACCATATGTAAAAAGCAGCATGGAAAAGTAACCCTTGAACTGTAGAATACCACTGGAATTACATTTAAAAAAAAAAAGAAATAAAAAGACACTTTCAGATTGTCATATTTTATTTCAGATTGCTGTGAAAAAACTGTCCAGGCCCTTGCACATTGCACACCAGTTTACAGGTACAGAGGTATTTTTAATAGGAAACACTGCAGTACTCCTTTTGTGCTTTCAGCCATGCTAATTGTCTTGTTATTTTCTCTTTCATTGAACTTTATGAAGGATAGTGTTGTTCTAACTTTCTGTAAAATACATAAGAATCAGGGTTTCATTAAAAAATAACAAAATCATAGATAAATAAAAAAGTCACAAACACAAATGACAACAACTTCATGTACATGTGTTGGCCTAGTGAAATATATCTTCTAGCAATCCCTCCACCTCCTTTAAAAAACAAGAAGATATTCAAGGTGCTGCCACAAATTTTAAATAGCTGGTTTTGTTATGGTGGGTCTGGCTGAAGGGAAAGGATTGTTTGTCAGAGGTTATTGCAGAAAAATTGCAGTGTTGCTCATCTGTAGTCAGCTGGAATACGACTCCATTCACTCCTTATGGTTATGTCTGTCAGCTGATGGGTTTACAGGCTCAGTGGCAAGTCATAGCCTTTTCCCCTCTCTTTTTGCTTTTTTAGGGTACTGTTATTCCAAGACGCTTTTGAAGGTATGAAAGGGCTGTGACTATAATGACACACGTTTTTTATAATCCTTTCTGAAGACCTTTCATTCAGTTTCCACTAAGACCAGGAGTCTAACTTCAGTCTATGTTTTTCTATGTTAAATATCCAAGGCTGAGGTCTCTATTTCTGTATTATGAGCAGACCAAAAATTTATTATTACAGCAACATGACTAAATAAAAGCTACAGAATGATCTTGACCTGTTTTGAGAAGAAAGATTAAGAAATTTCAGGTATCAGTTGTACCAGCGGGTGAAGCATTACAGCAACACAATATTTTTTGTTTTCCATGTACACAAAACAGTAACACTCCTCACAAAGCAGAGTTTCAAGGTTCAAGTGATTTTTATCTTGCTATTGAGTTATAATAAACTATTTTGTAATCTTCTTGAATTTTATCTAGATGCTTAGGAGATCTTTGGTGAGATTGAAAGGCTGATACTTTTTCAAATGTCATAAAGATACGGTACATATAACAAATTCTCAGAAACAACTAAACACCAATCACATATTCCAATACTTAAAAGGTGGCTGCAAAGAGGACGGAGGCTCTCTCTTCGCAAGGAGCCACAATGAGAAAACAAAAGGTGATGGTTACTGGTTGTACTGGGAGAGGTGTCAACTTGACATATGAAATAATTTTTTTTACAGTAAGAACTATAATTCACTGGAACAACCTCCTCAGGGATGTGATAGAGTCCCAACTGCTGGAGGTTTTCAAGATGCAATTGGACAGGGTGTTAGATAATCTCATCTGGACTCCCTGTCGCATGAAAGGCTGGACTAGATGATCTTTTGAGGTCCCTTCCAACCTGGGCTGTTCTATGATTTGATCAAAGGTTACTTTGAGTTTTACATTGGGTATTTAAATTCCACACAAGGCCACATTGTACCTTACAGAGGATATGAGCAACTGAGAGGATTCAGTCTGGCTGCAGAGGTACTAATACATTTAAGAAAGAAGATCCAAAGATCCTTTCTATCTCAACATAGAAGCAGAATGATATTAAGAAAATAATGTAATTTAAAATAATACATTTCTTATGGAAAAATGTTAAGGGTTTTCTTGGCCTCTATGCATGAACAAGACAGAGAATGTGTGTAACGGGTCTGCATGGCAAGGTTTTGGTAGCGGGGAGGTTACAGGGGTGGCTTCTGTACGAAGCTGCTAGAAGTTTCCCCTATGTCAGATGCAGCCAATACCAGCCGGCTTTAAGACAGACTCGCCGCTGGCCAAGGCCGAGCCCATCAGCGACAGCGTTTTTCACCTCTGTGATAACGTATTTAAAAGAGTGAAAAAAGTTGTTGCGCAGCAGTAATTGCTGCGAGTGAGAGGAGTGAGAATATGTGAGAGAAACATCCTGCAGACACCAAGGTCAGTGAAGAAGGAGGGGGAGGAGATGCTCCAGGCACCGGAGCAGTGATTCCCCTGCGGCCTGTGGTGAAGACCATGGTGAGGCAGGCTGTCCCCCTGCAGCCCATGGGCGGTGGAGCAGATGACTGCCTACACCCCATGGAGGGCCCCCACGCCGGAGTAGGTGGAAACCTGAAGGAAGCTGTGACCCCGTGGGAAGCCTGCAGTGGAGCAGGCTCCTGGCAGGACCTGTGGCCCGTGGAGAGAGAGAAGCCCACGCTGGAGCAGGTTTGCTGCTGGTGACCCCGTGAGGGGGGCTCACGCTGGAGCAGTTGGTTCCTGAAGGACTGCACACCATGGAGGAGACCCACGCTGGAGCAGTTCATGAAGGACTGAACCCGTGGGAAGACTCACATTGGAGAAGTCATGGAGGACTTTCTCCCGTGAGGGGGACCCCACATTGGAGCAGGGGAAACGTGTGAGGAGTCCTCCCCCTGAGGAGGAAGAAGCGGCAGAAAACAACAGCGTGATGAACTGACCCCAACCCCCATTCCCTGTTTTCCCCCTGTGCCGCTGCGGGGAGGAGGGAGGAAAATCGGGATCAAGGTTACGCCCGGGAAAGGAGGGAGGGGTTGGGGGGAAGGTGTTTTAAGATTTGGTTTTATTTCTCATTACTCCTCTCTGAGTTAATTGGTAATAAATCACATTTCCTTTCAGTTGAGTCTGTTTTGCCCGTGACGGTAAATGCTGAGTGATCTCCCTGTCCTTATCTCAACCCCACAAGCCTGTTGTTATTTTATTTTCCTCTCCTCTCTCCTGTCCAGTTAAGGAGGGGGAGTGATAGAGTGGCTTTGGTGGGCACCTGGCATTTTGGCCAGGGTCAACCCACCACAATGTGTCAAGTCTATGTTCACATTACGTCTGAGATAACTGGCCTCCAAAGCAATTTGAACACCTAGCATGCTCTGGATAGCTGGCATCTCATGTCCATATTGACCTTATCAGCGACTAATGCTCAGTTTGAATTTCAGAAGATTACAGGCCCCAGTTATCTCTTCAGCCCTCACCATTTGTCTTTTCAAGGAGGAAGGCATGCCAGACTGTCTTGTCTACCTGAAGTTGGTCACAGGGTAGCAATGCACAGACAGAGTTTAGATGGAAGCTGTTGGGTCAGACAAAGTAAAAAGTAGTTTGGGTATTTTGCACATGGAAAGTGTTTTCACGCAGACCAAGGGTGGTCCTGGAGGTAGATAAAGAGATGAAGAACTTGGCCTTGACCTTGGTAGTTTTCTAACACAGGGATGTAGAAGTAGGCAATGATTCTTACCTTAAGCTGAGGTTGAACTCTGAGTACTTCCTGCTTTTATCTGGAGGAGTAAGGGAGGTAGGGAAGAGAGGAAAGGCTGTTTTTCAAAAGTAAAGTAGAATTTATCTTAAAGCAAACCTAATTTTAAAATAGCAGAAGTGCATTGTTTTGAGTTAAAACTATTACCCTGCACATCTAAAATTACAAATCTAGATATTTCTAACTAGTGGGTCTATATTTTATAGCATTTATAAAAACCAGAAACTTTTTGGAAGACTCCACCCTTACACTATTTGCCATTTGCCTTTGCCCTTCCATGATCCACTTTCCTGGTCTAGTCTCTGTGATGTTTCTTAATGACACTTGAACAGCCAGCCATTGTGTTGACCTCTGTTCCTACCCACTTGCAAAGTACTTCTTAAATGCTGTGGAAGGCCTTCACACAGGTAGATCTGACATATCTCATCTTCATGCAGGCAGACCAAAACACTACCTCTGTCAGTGTAAATATTCTCTTTCATGTTAATGGCCTTTGTACAACTCCATAGGATGGACATACCAACAAAGTTCATGGAAGTTGGGCTTATTTTCAATGGCTTCTAATTTCTTTCCTTTTCCTTAGGACTATGTTACTCACCTATATTTATACCTGTATTTAGAAGACCACATATATACCTTTCTAAGCTGTAAATGTTCTTTCTTTTCTTCTTTATTTTTTTTTCCTACTTAGTTATTGCAAGCACACTGCAAGAAGACAGACTAGGGCATGAAAGATGAGGAAGGAAAAGATGTTTGCTGTGATCCAGCTGACAGTCGTGCAATTAAACTGCCAGACAAAAAATACATGCTTTACTTGTCTAAAGAATGGTTTCAAGCCAAGCACATTTTGTGCTGCACATTCAAGGAAGTAATTAGCATATCTGGCATTGTAATAGCTTAGGTGATGGGCAACAAGATATTAGTCACTGCAAATAGCTGCAGTATTGGACTAAAGTACATTACACGGATGGTTGTTTGACATCATTTATCTGAGGAGAAAGAACATATAAATGCATCTAAACAAATTAGAATGCAAAATTACATTTCTCCCTTCCTTTTGAAAAGAGGACCAAATTTATTGAAATAATTTTATTGTGCTTGCCTCACATTAGAATTAGAATAAATGGGCTGAGGATAGTGGGTAACCACAGATCTCCTAGCATATGTGTTAGCCCATCCTCTCTAGGAACAGCAGAGGTAGGGATTACTTTACAGTGATGATTTAGACAAATCCAGTAATATCTCACATCATTTTGTTTGTGTAGGACCCCATGTTCCTCAAGTAAGTTAAGAAACAACACATCTGTATTAGTTAATCATGAAAATACAGGTGTAATACAAGACCCAGTGTGGAATACTGCCAAATTAAGGAAATTATTGCAAGGAACTACACTTGGGTCCCAAATCTCAGTGGCAGCCAAGAGGCAAGTCAGCCTCTGCACTCACACTGGACAGCCTGAGATCAAGGACAACCGCGTTATTTTTGTCTGGTAGAAACAAAACAAAACTCAACAAAAGTGAAACTGTAGAAAGGAAATTCTTGCCTGGAGTCCAGTCTTCTTTCCAAGTGCTGCCTTTCATAGAATTTCCACTGAGGGTAATTATTTGAGTCTTCAAAAAGTCTATGAGTCCCTGTATACTCAAGGATAGCATATGCTCAGCTAACACAAGATGAATGGCAGATCTGATATATATCACTAAGTAGGTGTCAGGTCAGATGTGACAGCAAGTTCAGAATTAAATTATCCATCAACACTCACTAGATGGGTCTATGAGAAAGTAAGATCACAACTGGATAGCAGACCCTTGTGCATTAGGGATACTAAGGAAAGCTCATTGCTAAAATAGCACCATTGATATAGAGGCCTTGATGTTGGTCCACGGCTGTAAAACATGCATACCACCTTTTACAAGATGCTAATCTTAGGTAAAACTTGCCATAGACTAAGTGATAGAAAAGACATATCAAACACTTCCACATCCAGGAATACAAAGTTTATTTTTTTTAGCTGGACAAAATACTCGTCTGATTTTAGGCACACAGTGAAATGCCGACTGTGATTATCAAGATTACTACCTGTGCTGGTTTTGTCTGGGATAGAGTTAATGTTCTTTACAGTAATTAGTGTGGAGCTACGTTTTGGATTTGTGCTGAAAATGGGGTTGATAACACAGGGATGCTTCGCTTACCGCTGAGCAGTGCTTACACAGTGTCAAGGTCTTTTCTGCCTCTCACACCGCCCCACCGGCAAGTAGGGGGTGCATAAGAAGTTGGGAAGGGACACAACTGGCACAGCTGACCCCAACTGACCAAAGGGATATTCCATACCATATGGTGTCATGCTCAGCATATAAAGCTAGGGGACAAAGGACAGGAGGGACATGTTTGGAGTGATGGTGTTTGTCTTCCTAAGTAACCGTTAGGAGTGATGGAGCCTGACTTTCCTGGAGATGGCTGAACACCTGCCTGCTGATGGGAAGTGGTGATTGGATTCCTTGTTTTGCTTTGCTTGTGCACAGAGATTTTGCTTTACCTGTTAAACTGTCTTTATCTCAACCCACAAGATTTCTCAATTTTATTCTTCTGATTCTCTCCCCCCACCCCACCAGGGGGGGAGTAAGCAAGCAGCTGTGTGGGGCTTAGTTGCTGCCTGGGGTTAAACCACAACACTACAATAGGCAGGTGTCCAAAAGCTACTTGTAGAAAACGGCTAAAGCAGCATATTACCTGCATCTGTTATTGATCACAAGAAGAAACTCTGGGTATATATGGGGGTCTGAAGAAGGCATTCAAGGGGGATAAGTTTACTTTTTCTAGGTCTCTCAAAATGTATAAAATCAGTTTAGCTGTTTGTCAGAGAGCTCGTTTTCATATTATGGACCAAATCAGACTAAATCATATTGAACTTCAGTAGTCTTAGATATAGTGCTCTTGGACTACTCATCTCTTGGGCATCTCTCTGTAGCACTAACTAGTACTTGCTGGCACAAATGGTAGTATCTTTTGTGAAGAAACACAGACAGAACTGAAGACTTGCAGGTGAAATTACAGTTTACGTGTAAGGAGGAACCACAGGAGAAATGTAATCTTCTTCAGGGAAAAATTCTCTTCAGAAAGGATTGCATTCTTTTTTATTTCTCAAGAACTTCTCTCCTCCTGCTGTTTTTATTTTGATTCTTTTTTGGCTCCCTGCTACAGTTTATGCGTTATGAATTGACAGTGGGAGTACTGCAAGCTTCCAAATTGTCACTGCTGCAAATGTTCTTATTGTTCATTCAGGAATAAATCCTGCATCTGGAATACAGTTATACTCCTATTCCTAGCCCAGGTAGCCACTGTGAACTGAACTATTCAGCTTTTCACTGTTGACATGTGCAAAAGGTTATGACTTGCTCTGAATATTAGGAAGTGTTCAATCATACACAGTCCTTGTGTCTGGGGTCTCTCCTGGAAGAGCATGACATGACTGAAATATGAGAGGTGCTCTCCTGAAATAATTTATTTGGATGCTGTTACTGAGGTCTGCTCATATTCAAGCTGATTGCCCCACTGATTTGTCCCAGGCCCCCTCTGGGACATCCTTTCTGGGATGACACAAAATCCTTTCTACTATAGTCAGAGATGAGTGGATGTTTTTTACCTATATAAATGTCTGTACAAACTGCAATACAAGAGAGGCAGGCCAAAGGAAGTTTTTTGCTTTCTCTATTTTTTTTGAGCCTGCAGAATTACTTTTGAACTTTTTCAAGTAATACATGGGTAAATCTCAAAAAATTACTTGTTGTTGTCACAGAATCACAGAATGTTAGGGGTTGGAAGGGACCCCAAAAGATCACCTAGTTCAACCCCCCTGCCAGAGCAGGACCACCTAGAGTAGGTCACACAGGAACACGTCCAGGCGGGTTTTGAATGTCTCCAGAGAAGGAGACTCCACAACCTCTCTGGGCAGCCTGGTCCAGTGCTCTGTCACCCTCACAGTGAAAAACTTTTTCCTTATGTTAATGTGGAACCTCCTGTGCTCCAGCTTGCACCCGTTGCCCCTTGTCCTATCATTGGCCGAGAAGAGCCTGGCTCCATCCTCCTGACATTCACCCTTTACGTATTTATAAACATTAATGAGGTCACCCCTCAGTCTCCTCTTTGCCAAGCTAAAGAGACCCAGCTCCCTCAGCCTTTCATCATAAGGGAGATGTTCCACCCCCTTAATCATCTCTGTGGCTCTGCGCTGGACTCTTTCAAGCACTTCCCTGTCCTTCTTGGACTGAGGGGCCCAGAACTGGACACAATATTCCAGATGTGGTCCCACCAGGGCAGAGTAGAGGGGGAGGAGAACCCCTCTCAACCTACTGACCACACCCCTTCTGATACACCCCAGGATGCCATTGGCCTTCTTGGCCACGAGGGCACATTGCTGGCTCATGGTCATCCTGCTGCCCACCAGGACCCCCAGGTCCCTTTCCCCTACTCTCTAACAGCTCAGTCTCAAACCAAATTATATGTTACCGATGGTTAGTATTAAGTTCTGCTGGTTTGAGGTTTCTGGGTTTGTAGTGGGTTTTTTGGGGAGTCGTTTTTTTCCGGTTGAGCTGCCTAAAAAGTTCATCTTATAAATTGTAATCAACACTGCTTCCACATATAGTTGTTTCAGTGCAACTTAGGTGACATTGGTCCCTGCTGTTTGATTTGGTGCAGGCATCACCAAGTATACTAGCTGGCAACTAGTTCCATATTACGTGTTGTCCACAGGAGCTTATTTTCAAGCTAAACTTGAATTCAATCTTTTTTGCAGGATATTTTTACAGTGAAAAAATTAGTGAAAAGTAAAAAAGTGTAAGAGGAAAAGCAATAAGAAAAAGTACAGTGTTGAATGACTGAAGTATGCATGTCAGTATAGGAGTCAACACAAGTTAAGCCTAGTCAACAACAGCGTCAGCATAAGTAGATGAGGTTTAGTTAGCCTCTAGAATCAGGGAGTATCTTAGTCACAAGAAACAGGAATAATTTAAGCATAAACAATCTATTGTTCACTGTGAACATTGGTGGTCACAGCCAGTTGTGGGGTGCTAAGTGTAAGAATGAGTCAACTAAGAGTGTATTCCCTACACTGTCCTGTAACACTCAATGCCTGGAGTCACTGCAGAAGAGACTAGCAGAAAGGCAGAAGAAAGGCCATGTCTGTAATAGTCAGGCCTACAATTTTCATGGCGAGTATTCTGAGATTTACATATAGGAAGCTTCAGAATAATTTTAATGGAAACAAACAGATTGTTCTAAGCATGTATGTGTAAAATGAAGAAAACATGGTTATTTGTTAGTAACAAGCAGTTTGTCATTATGTTAAATGAGACAGAAAAAAAGGAGTTTGAAAGAGTTTGTTCAGCTGTAGGATTTGTTCAGTTTGGACAGAGTAAATAATCTTTTAAAGAGGAAAATGTCACAAAGAACATGAGATATAAGTAGTACACATTTAGAAATCAACATGTAATGCTCAATGTTATCAGAGTCTAGACAGAAGTAGAGGAAAACCCAGTGACTCGTTATGATGACGGTTTGATTTTACACAAATATTCTCAGAAAATGAAGGAATGATTTCTTCGTCTTAATACAGCATGACTCAAGTTACCTTTATCTACACAGGCCTGTTCAGGTGACTGTAGTCCATGAGGAAATGTATAGGGCAGCCAGCCTTTTCCTTGTGTTCTGAGGTTTGGATACAAGGGAAGATGGAGCAAAAGGAAAGTGAACATTTTCCTTTTTCTGTTACAAAAGCCGAAGATGCTACTTTTATATTTGTTAAATAAGTGCATAGCAGGTTGAGGAATATGAAGTTGATGCAGATGAGGGAGGCAGAGGGGGACTGAGGGGCTTCAGGGTCTACTACTAGTAGAAATAGCTTCAGACTCAGGGTTCAGAAGAACAGGAACTATTTGTTCATGCAGATGGGTAGGACAGGGAAAGAATAAGACAATCTTGGTTCTGCTCACACTCTCTACAGCTCAGGAAGCTTAATTCTGCCTTTCATAAAGAAAGAGCTATCCTGCAAACTCTTGCACGTGATAGCTGTAGTAATTCACCCTTAGCTTTAGTTGTTATATTACTTCAAAAGTGAAGGAAACTACAGACTTTTCAGGAGTGTAAATGCAATACTCCCAATTCAAATAGTCACAAATACACAGGACTATTTAAAAACATACATGATATATACTTGTGGATAGTGAATGTCAACATTTACATGTATCTGAATTTGTAGTCTTCCAGGTATGCTTCAGTTGCACTTTCAAATTAATGGCACAATAATAATGATAACATTTGCTTTAATAAAATCTTAAAACCTAGCACCTTCTTGTGGGACTAAAGGCTGAGGTTTTGGGAAACATGAAACACCCCCCTCCCCCTCAGAACAACTATTGTAGGATTCCTAAGAAACACGAGATATCTGGTAACTCCCAGTTCAGAAGGACTAGGTCTGTGTTTTCATTTGTACCTTGCACAGACAAGAGCCCTATATCAAAGTCAAAACAAAGTCTGTAGTAATGTTGATGGACAATAACTAAATCTATCAGTTTAAAAACCCTTTAAAGACTGTATGCAGCAGCCAGGGCTGTATGCCAGTGCACCAGTGCTTCTCAGAAACAAGAACTGAACAATGTTAGCTTGGCCTTACTCATCACTTACCCACTTACAGAGGGTAACAGGATTGTTTCAGAAACAGTCAGGACTGTGAACTGTAACAAATCCACCTGCATATTCAGAAACTCTCCTTTGAATGCAGGGAACAAGAACACTCCTCTTTCAGAGGAAAATACACCTTTTTATGTAGAGAGGTGTTATATCTTTTTGTATATCTCATTTGTTTCTCTGAAAGGAGTAATTATATTTGAATCAAAATGCTTGCAATTTGAATGAATGTTCCAAAATACGAGGCTTCATTGGTTTGTTAAATCTAAATAATACAAAGTGACACTAAACAGTCAAAGTAATTTGTCTGACTGCTGTCACCAAGCATTGCTACTGAAGATAGATGATAAAACTCACTGAGTTTTTCTGTTTCCTAGGTAAACAGCTGAAGGAAATAAGTCTGTATTTCTCTATTCTTGCCCTAGGGCATTTTGATTAATATTGACATCATCAAGCCCTGTGCCAGTGGACCAAAAGAAGAATAACATATTCTGGTGACTAATCCAATACTGACAGCAGCAGGCAGCCTGAATTCAACATAGAAAAATATTTTTAGTGGATTTCTCCTGAGCCTAGGATTGAAGCCAGCACTTGGCAAGAGTCATCAGTCACCAGACAATCAGCTGTAACACTGAAAGCTTTTGAAGATATGAAACAATATATTCTTACTCTTTAACATCTCACTTTGCAAACCAGTTTTAAAGATAGCTCAGTTTTTTAATTCAACTTCTTTGGACAAACCAATTAGAAATATCTGCCAGTCTGCAGTGTTGAGCACATGAAGTCGTATGAACAAACCCAAGCAGCACCTGCTGTGGTACACTTACAGAATCAAAAGTGTATGACTTTCACTAGAATTTAGCATGTACCATTTCCTTCCCTTTCCCTTCCCCTTCCTCTTTTTTGCCACTTCTCGTCTTTCTAGTTAGGCTGGAGGTGTTGTTTCACAACAGCAGATACTGATGGGCAAGGCAGATAGTCACCCTTGCAACTGAAAATTATGTTAGTGGGAAACAACAAGTTTCCAGTCTGTGCTGGTGGGACTCTGCTTTTGCATGGAATAGAGGAGTTGGGTGTAGCCAGTTGCTTTAAGGACAGGACGTGGTCTGGCTTACACAGTGGAGGAAGATAGACCAGCATCCCACACTATCTTCTACAACTGCTGCATGTCAGGCCTGCAGTCATTCTGATGAAAGTGGGAGTTTCATGTCATGTTCTTCGTCTTCGTGCATGTAGGCAGGTAGAGAAGATAGGAAAAGGGCTAAGCTTTGGCTTTTTCAAAGTATCATTTCAAATGGAAATGACCTGGATTGAGGAGAGAATAACTTGTTATGAGGAGAGTTGTCACATGTGCTTTCCTTCCTGAAGCAAAAAGAAAAGCCATGAGGACAGTGAAATGTCAGAGATTACACTTCCCCAGGCTGATCCTGGATCTTGTAAGTTCTGCCCCTGGGGAGAGGAGTGAGGCTCACTCCACTCACCTTAAATATCAGCCATAAAGGGTGGAGGAAAGGAGCTGGCTGAACGCTGTAGAAGGCTTTTGGGTGACATGCCTGAAAGGGAATAATACTATAGTTCCCTTCAGTACAATCCCACAGCTTGCTGTAGTAGGGGTCTCTAGATGAAAAAAAAATAGAAGATTATACTCATTGGTAAACAGGAATGAATCTAGATATGAGCTTCCTAGCCACATGTACTATTCCTGAGGTAGGAGAAAAAAATAAACTGTTTAAAAGAATTTAATTTCATAACATGCTTACACAGTCATTCATACAGCATGCACTTTTAAAACATTACTTACAGATTTTTCAATTAGATTTCTGAAACCTATGCTTGATATCATTTTACTTGAGTATGCAGCCTGCATTTGTCTGCATAATATGACTTAAATATCCAAATTCAATTAGAATTCAATGTAAATATTTAAATCAAATTATTACTAGCAGGCAAGCACACGGATAAATATTACCAGACAACAATGTCAGTCAAAATTACATATAATTCACTGCACTTGGAAGACAATCAGAGTTTATATGAGCTTGTGAGTTCTTTATGCAATAAAATGGATACCACAATTACCTTGTTTTACTGCACTGTAGGCAGGTTATCACAATCAGCTAGCTAAGAACCTATGTGGCACCTTCGATGGGTAGCATCAGCCAGCTCTTCTCTCATTTGAAAGAATTAGAAACCAGGCTCTACTGCTATTCAGATAAATGGTTCTGTCTGCCTGACTGACATTTGTTTTTCTGCTAGAGATATTTATGTAAAGTCACTCTAAAATCAGGCCAAGGGAATTAATGGGAGTGAGCTGAAACATTGTGTAGTTTGACAATACATTTTGTTTTATTTTTCTTATCTGTCCTGGGTTTCTTCCTTCTGTCTCACCCAACGGCTGCTTCTCTGAAATCCTGAATGGTGATTGAATTTATGGTTATGCTGATTTCATTAAAGAGTGTGCCATAGCTAGAGCATGTGAACCAGTTTTTGCTGCCAATGAAAATGTGAGACAAATACGATCCCTGGTGTAATTGCAGCGGATTATCATTTTGAATACATAAGTGATTTCATGGAGCTTGGGAAGAAGAGGAGGGAATATTTTTTCTGGTGCTTTCCACTGTGTTATGCTTGTGTGATGGGTTCAGTTCCCAACCTTTAACCATAGAGGATTGATTTTATCAGGTTTAGGAATAAAGAACTGCCCAGAAGTTTAGGAATAAAGAACAGACATGCATTTCTTAGAACATCTACATCCACCTTTTAGCCAGCAGCCACAACTCCAAACCAAGGTTTTGCTACAACTTTCTCCTATGAAACTCTTCTTCTGATTGTAAGCACAGAAAAATCTAAGCTGCCAATTCCCTGTGCTAGTGAGCTGTGTGGAGGTGATGCTCTCCAGCCAGGTGCTTCCCATGCCCATCTCACCAGTTAGAAGGTCTAAAATTATTTGTCTAAATCTCAGAACATTTAAGTCAGAAGCACAATCCACAAAGGAAAATCAGTGAGGAATTTTTTGATTCTGGATACCGTCCAGGTTTGGGGGGTTGTCTGCTGTGCTGGTCGGGGCTCTGGCCTTAAGGACCTGGACAAGGGTACTTTCCTGTTTGTCTGTAATTTGTTAATGATGAGGAAGGTGGTGGATGACTATCTAAGATGGTTAGCCAGCTCCTTTCATACTGACGTTGTATCAGAGGGATTTTAGTAGGATGTTTCCTTAACAGAAACTATTTCATGATTTTTAATTCAGGGATGTCCAAAACTCATAGTTACAACTTGTTTTTAACAAGCTGCTTTTAACAAACATATCCTAAAGAACAAGGCTAAAGGGCAGAGAAGCTTATTAGGCAGGTTTCTTTGTGGACTTAATGGACACAGAGCTCAGAAATTAACAGCTCAAGTGTCAAGAATCCCCAAATGTAAATTCTAAGTTAAATAAAATCTGAGTTTAAGTGAGCCATACTTCAGTTTTACTGGTTTAATCTATATTTAAGTAAAAAAACATTATAATATTTTAATATTTTTAGGTTGTTTTTTTTTTACTATTACAAAATGAATATTCAATTAGTTAAACACAATCAGCTTTGCATAAAACATGTCTACCCAATCCCACTATTGCAAAGACTACAAATAATTTGGTTTTTGATATTTAGTATGTAAAGTCTCAGATCTTGAATTGATTCTTGAATCTCAGTGAGTGCTTCATAACAGCCAAACTTACAGAAAGTCTTCTTCAGTCACTCTGAAGAAAATTTTGATCCTCAAAGGCTCTATGCTTGAAACTCTGTTACAGTTGGGAAGACAACAAACTTGTCAGTCTCACTTATCCTTTGGAGCAAAGCAATTTTCTTCACCACTTTCCTCGAGAATCAGCATTAGAGCATAAAGAATTTATTTTGAAAAGCTACGAAAAAAATTAAAATGGGAAACTGTGGCTGGTCATCTTAACTGGAAATGCACTACTCCACGGGATGTATGACACTGACACAAAGAGAACTGCTGTTTTCTGAAAAGGTGGAATGTGAAGCCTGAGGACACAAAGGATATATGCTGGAGAAGGCAAAAAAGCACCTGAGTGGGAGGGAGTATACTCACCGCTTCAGCAGAAGAGGTTAGGCTGTGATTACTGCATTTTGAAATTCCAAAGGGGAGAGTAATAGAGCAATCTAAGCATGGTGAGCATGTTAAGCAAAATCAGTGCATGGGCAGATCAGAGCACTTGCACTGCTCCCAAAATACCACCTTCAGAATGTGATAAGTGATAAAGATGTCTGTCTTTATACTGCTGTAGACTCAAAGCTTTTTAAATAATCTGTTTTGTATGACTATAACCAGCATTGTTATCAACTGACCTGTGTACAAGCAGCACAGAGAATGGAGTTCATGTAGGACCTTTTGTTCCAAAAACACATGTGTCTGTCATTTGAGTTAAACAGCAGATTCTGTTATCTACAACAGTAGCAGCAGGAGGGCTTTTATTCAACTTTCAGAATGACATAGTAGGCAATATTGTGAGAAAATAATATTTTTGTTTCCTTATCTGAATGAATGTGTTTCAGCAGGATAAGATGGCACTATATATATATCTATATCTATCTATACATTTCAAAATTTGCTTTCTGCCTCCATATGCATAACAAATTTTCCTTTGGGGCACTCTCATATATTCCACACAAGGAGAAATCTGTCTAGAGGAATGGTAGTTTTGTGGCCTGGAGATCTGGATTCAGTTCTAATCCCTGATTTTCTCTGCATCACTTTAACGTTCTGGTAATAGTGTGCATTGGCTAAGCAGAGTGCTCTTCTCTGTGTGTAAGAGTATTTAATAATTTGTAAGATTATATCACGTTTATTTTTCACTGGGCTAAAGGGTAGAACAGTGTGATGTTTTACAGGAGCCATTCTTCTCTCCTGAAGTCAATAGGATATAACTGGAAAAGGACGCAACAGCCACCACAAGTTTCCCCAAACCATAAGGTCGCCTGAAAATACACGGAGTCTGGAAACAACATATCATGGCGCATCAGGAACCCTTTCACTTGCAGGAGCAGGTGCAGGAGAGAGGTAGGGTCAATGCCTCCCACCGTGCAGCATGACCTGAGCCCTGCACTGGGGCCAAGCTGGGGACATGGCACTACAGAAGGGGGAGACATCCATATCACCATCATGACTACTCTTCCTATGCAGCCTGTGTTGGGCAGCTGAGAAGCCACCACATTGCCCTGGAGAATGCCCATTTCTTGCTTTTCGATTGGATCAGAACTAACAGAAAAGTTAAATCTCTCAGAGCTTTGTTTGCCCTCCTTTCTTCTCCCTGACAAATCTATTCCTTGTTTCCCTTCTGGTTCTTGCACCATTTTAAGCTGCACATTCTCTGGCTCCTTTGTGGGCTAGTAAATTTGATTATTGTAAGGAATGCAGAATCATTCAGGAATGATTGAAGTAGAAGAATTAGGACTTTAAGAGGAAAGCATATTGCACAGACTGCAATGAAATCTTAGAGAAGGTGGTATTGCTTCTATGTAAATTAGTTACTTTTCCAAAATGAACTACACTACTCATAATCACCAGGAGCCATCACTCTAACGAAAATAAGTATTTTATATATTTAAGAGGAAATATTAAGATTAGAAATAATAGCAAACTGGAATGACATTACCCTTGCTAGATAAAGACAAGCAGTTTTTCAAAGAAAATTGAATCTTTCAATCACAGATGCAAACCAAGTCCATGAATTGAAGCAGAGAACAGAATTGCATTTAATATCTTAGCAGAAATTTGACTTAGGATAGATTAATGTTTAGCCAGCAGAGATCAGAAACAGGATTGGAATCTCAATACTACATATCTAATTTCACTTCAGGAGAATTACAAAAGCCTGCCAAGGGGCAACTGTTTGTATGTTGAATTGGATACTATTTTTCTCCAGACAATATTCTCCGGTGCTGCAGATACTACAGTGGTGTTTTTTCCCAGTTTTTATCAGATGGAACTAAGCAGCTGGTAGAATGAAAAAAGATCACATCCAGATAAAACTGAACACTTGCAGCTTAGGTTTCCTCTTTAAACATCACTGTCACACTAAGTGCCTTCAAAGTACCTGACATGCTTGAGCCTGTCTACCCAGGATTATCATTGTTTCATAATGTGCTGTCATTAGCACCAATTCAACTTAAACATAAATTAAGTCCTGTCCTGGTTTTTGTTTGTTTGTTTGTTTGTTTTTTTAAGGTAGTAAAGTTCTTGTCTATTCGATCTGAATGATTAGGCAACCAGGAACAAGGAAGTTGGAAATGAGGCTTATGTCTCTTAAGTGAAATACTTCAATAATCTTAAATACTTTAATAATTTTAAATTGGATAATTAACCCATTATTTAAAATACGGTCTAATGACTTTGAAGATTATAGTAAACAATATCATAGCAGGAAATGGCAGATAATGTGAAAAGCATTACACAAAGTACTAGTTAATAATGGAGCTGCTTGATTAAATAGTTTTCCTTCAAAGATATTCTGTTTTCAACCCTGCAAAGCTAGTGGCAAAAAGGTCCTACACCTCTTCATGGTGTAGAATTTTAAAGTTACAGATTCATGAGAAGAAAACATTTTGTAATGATACTTGAATACAGGCTTAGCGCTTAACCTGGGGCCAAAAAGGTAAAGCAGGCTGCTCTTCCCACTCATGGAAATGAAAACGCACTGAGTTTTCCGCTTCAGAATTGATCTTAAAGCATCAAGTCAATGGAAATGTGCTGCAGGTGCACAAAGAATTCTGGCATGGAAAAGGCAGAGAATGAATAGGAAAAGATGATCTCTGCAATTATAACCCATTGATGTCTATTTACTTTTGAAGAGTTTGCTTTTGGAAGAAAGACAAAAAAAAAAAAAAGATTAATTTTAATCACTTTATTTCTTGTTCAAAATACATATGAAACAATTAGAATAAAATTATTTCAAATGAGTTATTTTCTTTTTCTTGTCTTTTTAAATATAAAATTATCACAAACTGTACACTTCATAACATCTTTTGAGGTTTCATTGTTACATTTTTTTTCAGAACTGACAAAGAGATTCACAATTTCTAGAGAATACATTGTAAAAATACTGAAATGTGTTACAGCTCTCAAAGGCTAGTGCAAAAAACCCATTTACTATCAGTAGTACAATTTTATGCTGTCAAGTTTCACAAATGGCCATTTAGCGCATACAAAAAGCCAGTAACACAAGTTCAAAAAGTTCTGTTTTCTTGCCTCTATAACGCAGAAGCCAAGGATATTGACTTGAACAATGGCTAGGTATCAAATCACAGACTTAATTTAAAAAGTCACATCATGAACACTGAATAAAGGGTACTAAAACAGTCAAGTATTTAATATTAGATCTTGGTCAGCCAACACCACATAGCAAGAAGAGACAAAATCTTAGAACTCTGCAGTTCTTTGTAAGCTACATAGACTTGGCAACATTTCTGATCTAATCATAAAGATTATTTTAAAGGTAGGGAGTTCTGTTAGAGTTTGGGCCAGTTAGGGCCTAATCCAGAACCCCACATTGCCACAGCAAAGATGCTTATTCTCACAGGCATTGTATTGGGTGCTTTATTTTAATACTTCAAAATACTAAGTATTTAAATTTTGAGTGGGGTTTTTTCAGTTGTCAATGTTTCCTGTGGCCAGGAACTCCAATTTAACTTCCTACCTTTTGAAGCATACACTCTGGAGAATGTCTTCCCCAGAAACAAGCATATACTAGAAAAATGTAATGTTCTGTGCTGAAGATGTGGCTAATTTCTGTTTTCTACTTCCCTCGCTTCAGTTCTCAAGGGGAGCGCACTGAAGCCAGTCGGCTTGAATGCAGTGCAGACTACAAGCTCATGAGAAGAAAGGAGAAGCTTTCTGGGATCCCCCTTGCAGTGGCTAGAGGAACATCTGGCTGGCACGCAGAAGAGCCAGTGCTGCAGTCCTGATGCCTAAGGTGATGAGGACCGGGCAGAGCAGGACACTGAATAAATGCAATTTGGCTTTGCTCGCTTTCATCCTAACTAGCACATCTATGCTAGTGTGGAGGGTGCTGAGATGTGTTTTTAGCATAGACAAGCTGTGAGACTCCCCACATCACTCCTCTCCTAGCCAGCAAAGCACCTGAACAGCTGCTCTGCTCACAGTGCGTGCCCAAGCCATTGTAACTTCAGAGGGACTCAATTAGCAGGTAATATTTAAAAAATATTTCACAACTTCTGCTGAACAAAGGCCTTTGTGATCTCCACCAGAAAGGAGAGAAGCACAAGTCAGAAGTGCGTCTCCAAATCAGGACGCCAACAGTGCCTTGTAGGCAACTGTAGGTTGTAACTTGTAGGGTAGAGAACTAGCCATATCCCGTCCTTAGACATGTGCATTTAAGTCCAGTGTATCCTACTGAGACTACTCACCTAAATAAAGAAGAATAGAAAGAATTTAGACTCACACTTGGAAGAAAAAGAAACAAGAAACAACACAAAATATATATCTATAATTCTTCATTTTCTTGAGAAATAGTTTTCTATTTATTTAACAAAAGTAAATTTTGTCCAATATTTTTCTGTAGAAATATAGAGTGAAAAGAAATGCTTTGTATCTGATGTGCAACAGGACTATCTAAACGTTACATATTAAAGGTTTAGTCTCTACAGACACCTTCTGAGCTTCAATAGCAAGATGGCACCATGTGGAAAACTGTAGGCCACTATTAAAAAGGAAAAATCCAGTAAAAATACATCTGACCTCCAGGCCTGACTACAGAGACCAGATATTTTTATTTACCAAATCAGGCAGCTGAGGCTCATATTTCTTACCAGTATTAGTAAAATCAACATTTGCAATAATAGTTCACACCCTAGAGATGCACTGAAGACTTTTAATAGAGTCTGAATTGTCAGCAAGCCACAAACATCCATGGTGGATATAAGAGAATTCATTCTGCTTGCCTTGAGACTACTTACTGGGTTCATTACATAAGATGCTACAATACATCATCACATGGAACCTGATGCAAAGCCAACTGAAATCAACAGCAGTGCTCCTGCTTGATTTCAGTGGTGGGCTGGTCAAGTACGTAATGCTTTATTTATTATTAAATGACATATTAAAAAGACCTACAGAATAATTTTGCTGGATATATTTAATGGTCTATTGCCATGATATTAACAAAAAATCATTTTAATTAACACAAGAACTATTGCCATATAAAGTAGCAGATGATAGACCTAAAAGAAAGCTCCTTTCGAAATCATGTTATAATTCTTGTATATTGGAAATAAAGTAATGAATAGGTTTTGGTAAGCTTTTCCAGCAACACAAAATATATAAATGTGATTTGTTAAAATTACACCTTAAAAGGCTGAATTGATTCATTTTTTTCTGCCATATTATGTCAATAAATATTAAAGCTACATTAGATACATTTACCATTTTGTGTTTTTTTCTTGAGATAGCCCCAAAAAGGCAGGAGAAATATTCTATTAAAAAAAAAAAAAAAGGAAAAACAAATCAGAGGAAAAGGAAAATGTCTTTTTGTCAGCATCTTTATATTTTACTGACACAGATATTTTTGCTAAAAGGTTTTTTAATTTTTTTTTTGCATCAATATTAATTTCAGTGCATGAGTACATTGGTACTTTAGTACCATTTTTGCCCTGCTAGAGATTAAATTATAAAGTTTTGTCTTTAGAAAAAGTTTATTTTTGATAACAGTACAGAAAGCAAGGCAAAAAATTCTAAAAGATGCCTTGGAATAATTTGAATTAAATCTCTTTTCTCAGCACAGATTGCTCATTATCAAGCCCTCTTTAGGTAGGACTGCTCTTTGACTTCATAGGTTGCCCTTTCCTGGAGGGCATGCAGAATCAGACCCAAGATTTTAGAGGTTAATCCTCAGAGTTTCTCTGAAACCTGGCTATGACCTACAATTGTCTGTCTGCTACCGGCAAGTAGCTAAAGTGCAGTAGTGCCAGGCTCACTTTCAGAATGATACAGAAAAGGTCTAGCTGTGCAGATTCAGTTGCTGGCTAAGATAAAGCTTTTTCATTAGTGATTTTGATTCTCTGGCCCAAAGTTACCTTGGTGGCCTAAGAACTGAAAAGGTTGTAGGTTTAAATAAATGAATCAAGTTCTTGTGCTATGAGGATAATTAAGATCATTAAACACTTTTACTACATAAAGCTTGAAAGGAACAAATATAAGAGTGTAAAGTGCTCTTTGGAGAGTCTATGAAACCTCCTTTTTCTTTTTCTGTGCTAGCCAAATCTCCATTTACATAAAGAAGAAAGACACACCTATCCACACATACCCATTTGCCAAAAATAATTACAGCTGGCAATTCTGTCTTGTTCAGCTATTTAGTCATTTCCCTCATAACTATTATTACACAATTAGGCCTCAGAAAACTGTGGTGAGGGAAGTAATGGTCCTCTATTGATCACTCTGGTTTTCAGTAAGAGGCAGCCACTCCCAGGCTGAAACAACCAAGGTACACCCAGTACTGTGTGACAATCTAGGACAAAAGAATAAGAATTCATTATTCAGCTGAACCTCCATGAATAGGAAGAACAGGAGGAGAGTTCCGGGACCTATTCATACACAAAGACCTGTGGGATATTAAGTGAGAAACACACTATAATTATGACTTCAGTTTTGTGAGTCATCGGAGAATTAGCACCTGCAACAGCCCAATGACTCGTCCACCATTGTGTGACATTAGTTCAAGCTTGACTTGAAAACAAACCCAGTACCTTGTGTATCACAGCAGCATTTTCGGAGGTGTTTCGTATTGGTAATTCAAGTACTGATTGTCAGAAGCTTTGAAAATGTGAAGAGGTGACATTATATAAAAAAGGTTTTCCACCTGTTGGAGATTGTCCAGCCTATGCCAGGTGTGAATAAATAGGAGGCCATTACAGCATCTAGAGAGGAATGTGTTGGAGTACATGCTGGCAATGTGCCTTTTTTGCCTCAATTGTGCTGCAAGACTGGAGGGTGAGGATGTGCCATGAGCACTATCAATGCTCTTCACACTGTGAATTCTCTGCGATCAGGATCTGTGGGGTGAAGGGCTGTTTTTATTTTAAGAGCAGACCCAAGTTCTACAACATGGCTCCCACTAACCTTGTGAGTTTTCAAACGTCTGTACAAGACATGAGGTAGGGGAGTTACTTCAAGAATGTCTTTTTTTTTGGAAGTGTTTGCTACACATACATTTTTGACTACTGAAAATACTCTCAATTTACTCCCTTTTCATATTTTCCATTTTTCTTTTTAACAGTTTTTTCTAGAGAGCTCTTTACATGCTCAATAGGCTTTTTCTCTCTTCTCTCATGTTCATGGCTTAGATGCCACAGAAGATTTAAAATATCTTGCTGTTCAGCCCTCTTAACTTCTGTTGCAATTATCAATCTCAACTCATAGTATATTGGAAAAAATCCAACTACAATCTTTATCCCTCTCCTCTTGCAGACTGTATTTATAGAAACGTTTCTACTTCACAGAAACCGCTAACAGGCCACAACCTCTCCTCTTTCTCCTAAATTAACCTAGAAGCCATCCCAAAAAACAGACTCTTTTCTGGTGATGTAATCTTAAGTGTCTAAAATGCCTGTCTGTTATGATGACAAGCATTTGTTAGAACATCTCCGATATTGGGACTCCCACTAGGCAAGTAGGAATTCTGTACCTGCAGAAAAATATGGTTTTATAATAGGAAGTTTCTTTTCCTTTTAACCCGAAGAGGTCTCAAGATATGAGGTCTTAAGTCTACACCATTATTCTACACAGGAAAACACCTTTAGGCGTGTTCTAGACCTTTATTAATTTTTACTGAAAGTTTTGATTTCCCTCCTTTTTTTTTTTTTTTTCCTCCCTCATAGGTAGATGCACAGATAGATTTGCTTTACTTCAAGGGTTTGGATTTCTAAGCTATGAAAAGATCCCAAACTATTTAAAAAACCAATCTCTCCAAAACATTTCTATGCTTGCATTTTGAGGGAGAGGAAAACTTTATACAGTATAGGTTGCTGTCATGAGAACATGTTGCTGGCACTGTTTCTATGCCCTGTATAATAAATGAGTGGCAAAGCTCTCTGTGAGCTCTGAAGTTGTCACAAAATACCTGTACCATCATCCTTTCCTCAGTTTGTCTTCAATTCTCTTTTCATGTCAGGCTTCCTGACTTCACCTATCCAGGGGGGAGGCAGCATTTCACAATTCTCCTATGATTATGCTGGGCTCCAGGACACTGTCTGTGCCTGTAGTAACTGTGCTAACTCAGACAGCCTGAATGGATTTGAAACTTTTCTTTCAGGGAGTCTGGGTATACGTCATTAAAAACAGAATACTATTTAAACATGTAAATGTAAATATTTCAAATAAATGGATTTGAAAATAATAGTGTATATGCCTATCTGTCCTGCCTCAAGTTTTCCCAATCCATTAATGGGAGAGTAACCCAGACTAATTTCTCTGTAACAGCTTACATCCCATCCTGCTCAGACATAAATCCTGTCTGTTCTGAAACAGATCCCTTGATCTTTCCTATGCTTTTTTTCCTATGCCTGCTTGGGTTTTCAGCATTTTAGATGGGATGTATTTTTCAGATTGGCTGTAGTATTGGTAAAATCTCCCAGGCCACCAGGATGGACATCTCACTTTCTTCTAAGAGGCACTCCTTTGTCAAACATTTTCTGCTTGTTGTTCTTTTTCTGCTAAAGCCTACTTATTGAACTCACCTAATTCAAGACCAATAGCCAAGTCAACATATTATAGCCATAAATTATTACAGAGCAGCTCCACTTTCATCACAGCAGCTGTATGACTTCCTGCAGATCCAACTTTGAGCACACTATCTTGAATTATGTATCAGAGAATGTCTTTCCCACTGGAGAGAGCTTTGGTACTCTGATAACCTCTATAACCTGTATTTATATTTATTAGTTATATTTTGACAATGTTGACACTGAGGATTTTCAATAGTGCTAACATGGCTCACCAACATGGGCTTAGCAATATAGAGTACCGTACAAAATGTCCTCCCTTGGATCAGTAAGGCACTAACATTTGTCCTTAGTATCAACAAAGTCCTCATGATGGTACAGTGCAAAGCCTTAATTGATTTTTCCTGTTCTGCAAATTTAACATGACTTGTGCCCTTCCAGAGGATTGAGTCCCATGTAACATAAGAGTCATGGTCTATACATGGGTAGAAAAATTGTAAATAGCAATACCAGAGGCATTCTTCTCTCCAAGCCAGTAAAGAAAAGGTTTCCCAGCAACAGCAACGTTGTAGAGGTACTATCACATAAAACATAAAATCACAGCCCTGAGCACTTGCGATCATCAAGCATCCCCTAGCACTCAGCACAAGATTGAAGGTGTTGTTAGTTCCATTTTCCTTGCCAGATTCCCCAGTGATATTTAAATCCCACCTGCAGCTTCATTTTCTCTTAGAGTTCCAGCTCTTGGTTTCAAGTGCGCTGCTAAAAAACTGCCAGTTTCCAGCTGGGGCTAAGGAAAAGGGGAAATGTGCAGGAGATATTTCTTCATTTGGATGAGTAAACAAAAGACACTCTTTGAAATTAAGGTATTATTTGCCTTGGAAATGGAAAATGGCTGTGATCAGGACCTCAGTTAACTCCTATGCCTAATGCTGACTCTTCTTCAGGGACGTCCCTCTTTCTTTCTGCCTTACAGCATAGAAAGAAAGGACAAGTGATATGAATATTGTGATAATCAGTTTTGAGAGAGGCTTTCCATTTCAGAGTGTTTGCAGTTGCACTGAATAGCTGTGCATCTATTGCCACATTTTCCTGTGTCTTTCTTAGATCTGCGGTCTGCTCTGTGCCATGATTTAGCTATTTTCTGACACCAGAGAACTCAGTTTAGATTGGCAAGCCTCAGAAGCTAAGTGAAAGTGAATCTTGAGCAAAGGGTTAAACTGAGTCTCAGCTGTGATGTGAATGAGAGAAAATTTTCCATCAAAACATTCATTAATGCTCCTGTCATATTTGCTATATTTTATCCATATTTCGGATGGTCTAACAGATATTACATGACCTTTGTCCAAAAATCACTTCACTATCTAATTAACATATAAGTCATAGTTTAAGACGTACAGAATTTTCAAGCATACTCATTTGTAGAAATAAAATCATTTGAACTTCTCAGGTCAAGGAACTGTTACTCAGTAAAGATTTGTCCAGTATTTATCACAAACTGAAACATATTTCTGATTAGGCATGGGTGTTCTGTTGTAATAGAAGTACTAAACAATAACAATTATACATTTTGCAAGTGCAAATACTTGTATGTGCAAATCTAGGTTTCTGCATGCTCTAATAAGGTGGTTTCAAATTTTGCAGGCACATTTACGGGTCTCAAAAATTTGACATTTCAGGAGAACAACTCTATTACTGAGTTCTAAAACAGTTACTCACCCTTCTTTTAAATGCTTACACAGTTTAAAAATATAGTCAAATGATTTCAGATGTATACAGCTTGTTAAATTAATGCAGTGTAATAAAAAGTTGGTACATATAAAAGTTTACAAGATACAAGCAGTTAATTGATTAAAAAGATATAGCAAAATAATCTTGGAACTAGACTATCAAGTATTTGTTGTGCATCATCATGTTAAAACCTTTCAAAAGGATTACATTGAAGCCAATTTAAAAAACTGAGAAATAGGAGAAACGGATGGATCAAATAAGTCTTTCTTGGAAACTTTTTTAAAGTTTTTAAAATATTGCTCCAAAAATGCATCCATAGAAAGAAATTAGGAAGTAATAGCTTTTTCCCTTGGAAAAAAATCAACCCAATGAAAACATTTCATGTTTGCTCAAAATTTTCTTCAAAAATATTGAATGCGGTTGTGATTCTTTAAGATAAATGTACAGCTTTGATATTCAAATATAAGAAGTCAAAACAATTCCATATATTGAAGAAGAAATTTTTCAGGGGAATTTCTGTCCTGATACTCTAAGTTTTGTTTTGTGTTATTTGTTCTGGTCACTTTCTCTGTCCCTGACCAATATACATATCCCTAAGATATGTATATTGCTCTTTTAGTGCTTGCTAGAAGTAAAAAAACCCAGACAGGATAAATGATTTCTGAATGCCTGATGATCATAAAGGACTAAAGAGAAAGGAAGTTACTTCCTTGACAGTTCTTTGTAGAACGAAAATGAGCAATGTAGCTATCCTACACCTTAGGGGTCAAGACCTCACAGGTTCCATATTACTACTTTTTTAAGGCCAGGAGTCAGCTTTCAGCACTGCAGACAAAAGGAAGGGTCATGTCTCTACCGTTCGAACACAAGCCAAATATAGACAAAAGATGGTGGGGAAAGAGATGGTTACTTGCTGGGGGAGTGAGGGGAAAGGCTATATCGGCAGAAGCATACAATACAGTGATCTGAACTTGAGATCATGGAGTACAACACATGACTTACATTAATGAGCATATGCTCACCTATGCTACTGTCTGTAGCGCCACTAGAATCCTAAGTTTAGCTGTGGTTTAGGGTCCTACTTAACATTTTGCATAGACCTAATAACAATTTTATGGTTACTTAGAGCAAATCTAATCATCCCTGAAAACTTATTTAATGTGGGGAAGGGAAACAATTGCTTGAAAACAATATTTGCCCAAAAGACTAGAATGGCTCATTAGACACATTTGTATGTGGGCTTTTTCACTTTACAGTGCATTATTGAAAATAAATACAAAAATTTAACAGCTCCCCTGGAACCACTTAATCCATCATGTACTTTCTCTGTACAGTTCCATGGTTTACTGTTGCGAAAGCACAAAAAGGCTCTGCAGTGCAAAATACAATTCTTATTAAGTACTGTTACTGTTTCCATAAAAATTTCATAAAAATAACTTAAGCTTTTAGGAATGTTTTTCAAACTGTTGTAAAATTACTACAATATATTTTACACCAAACATTTGCCACATTTGATTCTGCTCAAATTAGGCTAATATTTGTGATACAGCAGAAATGTACATAGGCCACAAAAAATGGGAGTACGGAGTTTACAACTTCTCCAAATTAAAGTATTTTACATTTCTTAATAGAGATACAAAAAGCGACATATTCATTGACTAAAACTGTGCTAAGCTTTTGCTCGGTCCTTCTGTGAGTACACTCGGAGAGTAACTTGTGAACCATGCTCTAAAGCCAATGGGTTGGTTATACTATATACCCTGAATGTGAGACAGCTAAGAAATCAGTGGAAAAAAAAAATCTTTTGCATTAATTCTATTCTTCACTGATAAGGGACTAGAAATAGTTAATTAGGGGATTATTTTTCAAGTTACATGCCTGATAATTTGGCAGCCTCATTTTTCCTAGATGCAAAGCACCCATAAAGCAAGTTTAGACACAGAAGTCATTCACTGTTGTTATTAACAATACCAAAAATAACACAACAAGAGGGCACAAACTGAGTTATTATTCCTTTGGTGTTTGACCACAATTTAAATTTAAGAAAATGAATCTTGAAATACCTTACTACTTATGAAGAAACATACAGGATACTCATAGAGAACAATGAAATAGTTAAAAAGAAGTTGCTCATTGCTGAACACCTATGCTACATTTGATCATGAAATTGTTAACTTTTTGGATATCAGGTGCAAAAAAGTGCAAAGAATATTTAGTTAACTGTTACAGTACCACATTACAAAAAGTATTTTCTAGGCCACAAAGGCCACTGCTGATATAATTTATATTAAGATAAATGTATACACAAAATAGTTTTTCAGTCTCCACATATATATATATATATCTCCATTTCTGTATCAACCTTGCAAATCATGATGAAAATTACCTAGGCCACAGAATCTCAAGATGATAACAATGATAGGCAGATAAAAACCCCTCAGACGAGAGCTTGTTCTCCTATTCAAAAAATTACTCACCCAGAGCAAATGGAGGAATGAAATTCTGCAAGGCTGATCTGTATTTATGGGGATGAAAGTACAATCTTGGGCAGGGAGGATCAGTGTTCAGCATTACCAGTCCTCTCTGGGAAAAACTATTTCTGTCTAGAGGCCATGAATAGCAACCTGGAACAGACATTCAAAAACTTGGGGTGGAGCCTTTTTTTTTTTTTTTTCCTTTTAATTTGTAAAGAATGTCTGAAGAATTTATTTTTTATTTACTTATTTGCTTCCTGTTTTTGTAGGCAGAGATGGCAATGTATAAACCTGCCTTTTTTTTTTTTTTTTTTTTTTTTTTTGCGTTAGAAACACCTCCAATGTTAAGACCAACCTTCCTAACTTTCCTGGAGCAGTAAGACACTTCAAGGCATATTTGACTGCCTTAGAGATTAGTTAGCAGAATGGAGGGACTGGATCTTCATAAACATATTCTGCGTCAACGAGGCCAAATCAACCAAGCCAAAACGGTTCTTTAGAAGTCTGTCTAAACTGGCTTTTCCCTTTACCACCAGATTAGTTCCCACAAATTCTTCCATTATCATAAACCAATCTTCTATTGGCATTTTTCTTGTGTATGACACTTTTCTTCTGTAAAAACACTGTTTTGGAAAATATTATCTTTCTCAGTTTTCTTTATACATTACAAAGATACAAAAAGAGCCACCGCCTCAACTTTTCTCTAGTTGCAGTTCAGCTTGCAAAATCTCAGTCCCAATCATGCAGTCTTTGCCATGCTCTTCACAGAAAGAAAAGAAAAAAAAAAACCCAGAAAAAAAATTAAAAAATAAAATAATTATCCAATTGAGGTAAACTGCAGCATTAGAAAGAGCTGAATAGACAAAATAATATGCAGTTCTTTTCCAATTTTTAAAGCAGCTCACTTCAGCCAATACTTTTTTGCATTTGCTGTCACTGTGTATCCTAATAAATGAGTTTACTACCTTATAAAATTGTAACATTTCAACTTCTCTCTCTGTATATTGACACAAAACATATCTCAAATTCATATTTAGCATATAATTCTAGAGGCATATGACCGGAGACCAGAAACTATTCCACATGAGCTATGCACTTAGTCAAAATAACTTTGAAGAAATCTAATACTGTCACATTAAATCAAGAATCAGAAAAATGTTGTGCGTAACTGCAGTTTTTGGTCAACTTTTTGAACAGCTAAAATACATTAAATCAATTCTTTTACTTCAAAGCATTCTCCCATCTACAGTTTGACCTGCGTAAAGACCAATTAAGGACTGCATGATGCCAGCAGAAAATGGGCTGCTTCGAAGGGGCTGGATGCACCTCCACAGAAGACCTACATTTGTGTGGAGTTGCATCGACTTCTACACAACTCATTGCAGACATATTAGCTTTCCGCAGCGACACCCATACATGTGCTGTTCAGTGTCATGCAGCTGGGTCTTCATCAGCCAGTGGATAACCAAAGCAAAACAGCTGCTGAGTAGAGCCACAGGCCTTGGCACATGTGCCTGGTTGTTTTGTTGGACAGGCTAATGAGTTCCGTGGGGGCAGCCGGTGTCTTGATTGCTGGAAGATTATAACTGCATAGATCCAGTTGTGACACCCGTTCCATAAAGGCCGAACTAAAACCCAGTGAAGCCAGTAGGGTCCTTCTCATCGGCTTCAGTGGGCTTTTGATCAGCCCTTCCTCCCTGCCCAAGGAATGAACTGATTTTCCAAGCATTCAAAACATGACAACAGTTGTCTTTTCATGCAACATTCAATTTGAAGTGTTATCTTGAGAAATCATACAGGATTTAGTGCAATTTAGAAGAAATTTACTACATGAGCTATGTATGACTATTTTCTCTCCCTCGAAAGAATTAGGCATTACAAGCTGCAGTGGTTTTGAATTGCTCAAGGGATTTTTTTTTCTGATTTCTTTATCTATGCAAAGACATAGGTCATATCAAAACATTGCTTGGATATGACACTGGATATAGGCCAGAGAAAACAAGTGAATGAATTTGTATGAGAAAGGGTTATATTTGGTTCAAGTCAACTTCATTCATATGTTAAGAAATTATTATAAACCGTAATATAAGACTTAGAATAGGAAAAAAGTATTTTAATAAATAAATATGGATACAGTTCATCTGCGGAAGCCAAACCTTCTGTTGATGTAGAGGTGAGCTACAAGGGAGCTTTGGACACTGAACACGATGAATCCACTCTTGTTCCCTAGGGTGTAAGTGGTGGTTTTGGTGATGAACAAGATCCCTGGCTATCAAAACTGGTTGCTCGGCCAGGTAACTGCAAGAAAAGTGTTAGTTTTACAAATGTCATCATATCGGGCTGTGTATCACACTCATTTCAGAGGATGAGAGACTCCCTCAAAGAGGAACCCAAATCATATCTAGACTCTTTCTGGATCAAAGTCTCCTGCAGAACTAATAATGGAAAGCAAATTCCTAAAGTGACCTCCTAAAAATGCCTCTGATTTTGTTTCAGAGGAGTGGGTTTATTTCACCAGCCAGGGGTGGTACCTCTGTCTGCAGACTTACATAATCCAGAGGGAGCCACAAACCTCTAAAAAGAGGCTTCTTTGCTGCATTGACTCAGTTTCCTTGCCCTCACACCCTTCTTTAGGTGTTTTACTAAAGCCTTGCTGTTGGGCTTTTTCTACCTGTCACTGAACATGCTGTGCAGCCATGTGCTACACAGTGAGGAAACCCAAAATGGCCCATGGTGCCTCAGAGAGCAACTCATTTTTTCTATAGAGATTGCTTTTGGGAAGGGCTAAACAGTGTGCCTTCTGTGTCCCCAAACGGGGCCTGCTGCTTCTTGAGGCTTCAATATGAATCTTTCCAAATCCAAAGCTGTGAGCATTTTGCATACAGAAAACCAGTAAAGTGAGGCCCCAGCACATTGAAGAGGGAGTCCAAGCCCAGGGACTTGTAGATACAGTCACCCACGCATTTGAGTAAGTTTCCAATAAGTGCCTGTTTGAGTAACTCTGGAGCCAGCTGCTGGTATGTTGCCTCAATTTAGCCTAATTAGCAGGACAGTTTCAGACTAATGTTTTAGCAACATAATTCTTCGTGATAAAGATTTTTGAATAGGAATTACTGCTTTTGAAATACTTGCAAATGATCTCTTCTAAGTGGATATAAGCTACTTGTCATAACCTCTGGAAATTTTAAATGTCTTAATTTAATTTTACAATGCCATCAGTGCATCATGGAAACTTTTGAAATGGCACATTTAAGTAATAAATAAACCCATGAAAGTGGATTTAGGTTGTGCTAAGGATCTTATAGCTGGTCCACAGATGCTGCACTGATTTTCATGATTCTCAGAAGTGCACAAGTGTGAGAGAGACAAAATCATTCAATATCCTGAGAAGGAGAAAATTTTGCTACTTCTTACCTCTAGTAGTGGATGCCAGTGAGTTATTGGTTTACGTGGGTAAGCCAACATTTCATTCCAATGATCTCTTCCAAGCCCTTCAGCATCAATTCCTGTCCGACATACCCCAATGACCTCATTGTGCCCTACTCTGAGAATTGCAGAAAGGCAGATTTTTTTAAAATAAAAATGGTTTTAATAACATCTGGTGTATAAATCTGTTTATTAGTTTAGCGCAGCACAGAATACATGCCCAAAGTTTTCATATTATTTATTACAGATATTAGTTTTAGTGGTAGTATAGTAATATTAAGTTCTGTAGTGGTATCATCAAAAACCTCCAGCTACTTCCAGAGTGCTTCTAGCAGCTATAAAAATAGCAACAAAGATTTAAACCTTGCCACAAAAAGGTTACAACCCAAAAGACGCAAGGACAGAAAAGGGCCATAATATACCAAATGATCTAGAACGACAGCATACTTAAATTTTGTGAGAGAGGAAGGTGAAGTAAAATGGCGGAGAATACATTTCCTACTGCAAAGCCTTCAGATGTCATTTCACACTGTATTTCCCAATTTGACTGTTGTGGACATTGGGACTGCAGTCAAAAATGTGCAAGGCAAGATGCACAGCCGTAATAGGCTATACCTTACTACTTCATACTCCTGGCAGTGCCATAGACTTGTTGAGGGACTCCAGAAAGTAATTTACTCTACCTTGCATATATGTACCTTAGAATAATGTTTCCTAACTTCCTCTTAGGAAACACTTTGAAAGGAGCAGCTGAAGAGTACTGAAAGTATGCAAGTGGCTGTGCTCTTCTCCTAATGGCACCACAGTGCCCATTTCACATCTGACTGAAAAAGTCTTTGTGACAGAAGCTGGAGGATGATCAGAAATCTGATGGCAAGGAAAACTATCCGAAGGTTCATGTTACTAAATTGGACTTTCACTGTTTATTTGCCCTGCAATCTCAAGAGCTCATTACTAATAGCAATTGAATGAAGCAGACTTGGCTCAGGCATGGTTCTGTCAGTCACTGTCTAGTTTAACCTGCAGTCCTTGAAGCCACTCTAAGCAGGAGTCTCTTCCTGTCAGTTCTCAATGAGGACATAGATAATTGAGGCTCAGATGTCTTATCAGCGAGGGCTGAACCCAAAGGTTACAAAGTTTCTTTATGGAGTCAATCGAAGAATTAATCATGACTTAATTCAATGAGGTAATTATCATTTAATTCTTTTGTAGTCATCCAAATTTTCTTTGATTTTGAATATCTGCCATTTAAATAGAAATTAGAGGTGTGATGGCCTTTTTTAAACTGGGAGACATACCTGATTTATCAAGCTTTTACATAGTCCGGCCAGCAGACGGGGACAGAAATTTATGTCAAGGCTAGTGGCCTGTAAGAAGATTGAGCCATGTTTCTTCCTCATCACAGTTATTTATAACATACATAAAATGGCCTGAGCTCTAAAAGGTGTGGAAACCTTAAACCTTCTCAGAAAAAGACCCAAAGGCTTCATCTTCTGTGACACTGAACCTACTTGAAAGTTCAAGGAGGTAGAAAGTAGCTGCTTGCAATGATCAGGTAACTTCTCACTGAAGATGAATGGTCAGAAAGCAAACTGTGCTTACCGATCATAATCCATCACTGCAATGGAGAGGCTGACCTGGTCCACATTCTCTGGAGGGATATCAAAGATGATGGCCTCGTTATAAACGGGATTGAGGGTGTTCTTCTTTGTGGTTGTTTTCCGCTTTTTCAGTCTTCGACCCTCACACATCAGTGACACTTTGACGTATGGATCTGAGTAACGGATAATCAGTTGTGCGCACTTGGACTCAAAGTAATTCAAATGTGTAGCATAAAAGCAATATTCTTTTGTAGGAATGTCATATTGATAAGACAAAAAATTATGAAGATTTTAGTGTCTCTGGCAAACACTTCTTTCAATATGCTGTCAATGCAAAGGAAAGGTATAGGCATTCTGAACAGACATACTGTCTGCCAGACCAAAGACAGACAGTAGATCTGAACAGGGCCTATACCCATTCTCCTGCTACTTCCATTTCACAACCATGTTAAACACACAAAACCCAAGGAATTCCTATTTGTCCTCTTCCTGAATAGACTTTGCCTTAAGTAAAAAAGAAATAGATTCACCTGATGCGCCAGTTATATCCATTGCTTTGAGATTCCTACATTTGATGACCGTTAATGTCATTCTCCCAGCAGTAGGCAAATAACAAAGAGAAAACATGATCTCACCCAAATCTATGCTTTCCTGAAAAAGAAAAGCAATTATTAGAAATCTGACCATACAGCCAACAATTCAGTTCAGATCATGTAAAAATCTAGAATTTCTTTTTTAACATGGGAAGGATTTCTTTTGCAGCCTCACATGTTTTTGAAGAAGTCACAAACAATTTTCAGAAATTATTTCTATAAAATACAGGAGTATCAACAGGATAATGTTTTAGTGACAGGACTTAGAATTACTTAGAAATTAAAACAAAAGCAGAGTCAAAATTCTGGTTTCCAGATATGTTTGTGTGGATGTCACACAAATTAAAAGGTGCTGAATGTAGAATGTCAAGTTCTAGTCTTGAAAAGACACAGACTCCATCATCCCCAACAGAAAGAAAGCTGATGGGATATTTAGATCACAAACCTTTACATACTGTTTAGCCACTGGAATTTATGTAGGAGATTTATTTCTGCACACAGGTATGTGTATGAAAAGTTTATCCTGTATAAGTGTTTCGAACAGATGAATGTGCTTGTAAGAGTTGTGAGCTTTATTGCTCTTACTGTGCTTTGAGGGGTCATTCTATTCTAAAAGAAAAACAAAATAAAGGAGTAGCACCTACAACTTTCCTGGC
This sequence comes from Leptosomus discolor, assembly GCF_034619465.1. Taxonomy (NCBI): domain Eukaryota; kingdom Metazoa; phylum Chordata; class Aves; order Leptosomiformes; family Leptosomidae; genus Leptosomus; species Leptosomus discolor. Next base: position 153,516,582 of record NC_141391.1, read on the forward strand.
TCAACGGCAACTTTTTGGAAGATAATATACCAGGAAAGATTGATAAGGTCCATCCTCACAAAGAGATTGTTTCTATGTTGAGACAATGTGCTGTAAATTCATGCGATATGATGTTGCTATACAGTTCAGATTCTACAACACTTGAAAAGTGCAATCTAAAGACGAGATGTTCCATCAGTTCTTATTTTTTTTCTTTTCTCACAGGTATGCAATTATCGTAATACTAGAAAAGTTTATTTGTTGAGATGTTATGTTCTAAATTGTTCCTGTTCTCTTAAGATTTTAAATACACCTCAAAAAAAAAGTCCAAAGAAAAATGCATATTAAGAACAATTCAGGATTTTTAAACATGAACTTGTAAGGAGCATGTAAGGACGTCACTTCAGCAAGGCACCCACTCTCAAGCACGCTCATGTGACCTCAAAGGACTTTTTTGACTACTACTAAAAAGCTTATTTTTACTATCTTCCCTTCAATATTTTATCTGTCAAACCTACAGCTACCCCAAGAGTACAAATTTGTTTGAGAACTTCTGGATTTATAGTACAGCTCTTCTAGCATTGGAAGGCAAGCATGATATATTTTGAAATGATACAAACTAAAATAATGATTGCTGTGTAAATGACAAATATATTGCTTTATTTATGAGAGAGACTGGGGCTTCTTCTTCACATTTTTCAGCTGCTTATATGAACAGTTTTACTGACTTCCTTTGGGTTAATACTCTGTCTAAATTGAAATAGGTGCTTCAGATCTTTTTCAAGTAAAGACGGACTTAATGATATGCTCCAGGGTTGGGTTTTTTTCCCCCCTGCATTGTAGACTTTAGATTGAAGAATGCAGTTTCAGGATAGTTTTAAATTCTGTTTCACTGTTAATAGAATTGACTTTTGTGTAGGTTGGTCAAGTCACATGTTCAGTCATTTCGCTGGGACTCTCTTCTGAGAATTAATAGATTGATAAGCATGTGAACATGCACTGTGGGCAAATTTCATGCTTGTCAGGATTTCAGATTTCTCAGTATCTCAAAATTATTTAGTTCATTCAATCCACATAAGATAAATACAGCTATTTGACATCTCCTTCACCCAATCCCTTTGCCACATAGAGCACTGAATTTTATGCCACGGAATACATTAACAAACTCACTTTTCTATTTCAGAAAAATATAAATAAAACTAACAAATGATGTGTAATTCTTTTCACACACTTGTTAATGTGGCAAGTGCTCTTTGTTATAATTTACAGTTATTGTCATATCTGAAATCTGTTTTAGGCACAGCTTCTGTTACTAGCATTACTTTCTGAATTCAGAATCTGATTGTTGCTCCTCATATCCATATGTTTGAAAAGGAAATATAGTTTCCCCACATCCAGTGCTTCAAAGTTTAAGGTCTATGTTGAGAGAGGTGATGAAGATGGGCTGGATCATAAAACACACTGAGCAACTCATAAAAAAGACTAATTCTTCCTTCTTCAGAGAGATGACTTGTGTAGGTGAATACAGAAGAAATCATTTGCGCAAGATGGGATTACGAACCTGAGTATTCTACTAGTTCTTTTTGAAGAGAAATTGGATAGACACTCAAAGGTTTGGGTGTGCTCAAACGACAAACAAGAATACAGACAGGACTATTTACCATGACTTAAATACTTTTAAAAAAGCATTGCTCAAAATACTTGCAAAACTCCATATGGTGGTTACTCTACAGTACTTTTTAGAAAAGCAGACACAAGCATCAATGCTTAACATAATGGCAACCATTTGGGGCTTATGCTGAGTCCTTTTTCTTTCCTTTCTGAACACCATGTACTGAAGTTACACTGAAAAAGAGCTTGGAAAATCCCCTGCAATCAAAACCAGGTTGTTGTTTTTTTTTTGACCATGCAATGAATAAGCAAGATGCCTTAATGCAAAAAGAAATGTTTGGACAACAAATGAGTGGAATCTTTTCACTCCACACAGCAGACTGTCCAAAGGGCAGATGTACTGAAGTTACCAGAGCTCTGTAACCTGTGTACTGACTACTCAGGTTGAAGTGTTAAGGGATGCTCTCAGGATTGGGAAAAGGCTCTCTACCTCTCTACTGTTTCTGCAGGCATTTTCTGATACCTATTACCTATGCTTGGAAAAAACATGGCTTGTGCTGCCCTGAAATGTCTGGTTTTCTTATTGTGGAACAACACTCATGTTGCTCTATTCATTATTCTAATAGATAAATTCTGCAGTGGACTAGAACAGATATTATTTCAAATAAACACTCTTGTCTATATCAAAGACATCTTACACTCATTGTAAGATCAAAGGGCTAGAAATAGAATTAGCAGTTACTCTGCACTAGTCTGTGGACAGTATTTAGCTCACCTCCTGGTGGAGAGAACTGACTGTCATAGATTGCCACCACAGACTAGGAGTTCCCATGATCCTCAGATTGAGTTAAAATACAAATTCTTTTAGAGCTCTTTAAACTACTCCAATGATTCTATCTTTTTAACTTAATTTGGTACTGGTTGTGTCACCTGATTTTCGCTGACAGTTTTGTAGACAGTGTCTTATTTGTTAGTAGGGAATAGAAAATCTTTCTTCAAACTTGAGTGAACTGAGTATATTTTGTTAGGACCTCCACAAGTCATAGGGCAACCAGAAATTAAGATATTAAAACGCATCATTAAAATAAATATTCTTTGGAAATCAATCACACAGGTTGAAACCCAAGACTTACGAACTTTTAAATACTCTTTTGAAGGAATAAGATTAAAATTATGCATATATATATATGATAGCATCAGAGACTGGGCATTGAGTAAAATGCCTAGGATATCATCATTCCTTCCCACACACACAGTTTTTGCTAACCTGAGCACTAGAGGTTCATGAATTTGGAGCTGAAAACACAGGTTCCGACCTAGATAATGAACAAATTAAGGATCAGAATTTAAACTTCTCATGGCAGTCTTTGTCTCCCACATTGATTACCATGAGGTAATTTTTAAATTTTTAAATGCCCTGTATCCTTAACTATTATTGATTTTAATTGAGATTTAAAAATAGGATTTAAATTAATTCAGAATCCCAGTGCTCTAGGAAATTCATATTTTTCGCACTTTGTAATACACTAGATAATTAAGCTCACACAAGTTATCTGACAGGAACACTTCAGTACAAGCAAATCTGAGGAAGCCAAGACACAGAGCACCCTCAACAATCACATCTGCATTACAGTCCACCTCAACCAAAACAGAACTCAGAAGACACAAGCCTGGACCCAGTGGAGTGGTTGCCATTCATGCAAATTTTTATCTATGTTTCAGATTGTCTTACATGAATCATATATTCACCTAGAATTGCACATTACCTAGGTAACTCCCACGAAATTTTATCTCTTTCCTAGGCCTATTTTGAGGTTTTCTTCTTAGATTAAATTTAGATCTCAATTAACAGCTAGCCTTACAGATGCTTGTAATGATTCCCCCCCACTGACTTCCGATAACGGGTACAGAAAAACCAGCATCGAGTACAGCTGCACTAATGCAAAGGCAAGCATTTGTTAGTACTGCATCTCTCTTCATTTATTTCCCTTTTGTGTACACAAGCCATCATACAGAACTAAGGAACTGGAACTGTGGTAAGCACTATACCAGCTTCAGTTACTTTTATGGCTCCCGGTTTACCTCACTATCCAATCCATTTTCTGGTACAGCGATGCTAGAACCAAATAAAACAAAGAAAACACCAATCTTAAATGTGTACGTTAGCTATTCAGATGAACCTGGGTTTTTTTAGCTACAGAATACAGATTTTCCAAACAGTGTAATCCTTATCCTGCAGAAGCAATCGCACCTGAATGGATGTACTAACATTTTTTTTCCATTAGGTTACCAACAATCTGTCCACATTCCTGCTTTATGGGCTCTTGGAAATCAGTCTAGGGGTTGGCAAAATGAGATGAAAAAACATCCTTATTCTGTTATTTTTGTTATCATATCCAATGGACACCAGTTCTCTCATTTTCAAACTTACCCCTATGAAGTAGCAGCATTTCTACAGAGGCTGTGCTCCCTGCTCACAATATGGATAAACAGAGGAGGAATGCGAGGAGAAGTTTGAAGCCCTTGTAGGGGAGCATCAATTAGCCTGATTGATAGAACAATTGTTGCCGGAGGAAGCCCATACTCCAATTAATTTTCCCAGTTGTTTCCACCAAATTCAATAGAAAAGACAACTTTTAGCTAGGAACCTGCACAAATTCAGTGAGGAAGTTAAATAAAGATCCTTCCATGTTCAGGATAGTTTCTTCTCACATATCACCATCCATAATCCTGAACTGAACAGGAAGAATTATTTACTAACTATATTGATAGTGTAAGAACTTCTGTAGTCTCCCTCCTATACTCCAAGATCTTAACTGGTTTAATATGCTAGCAGGAGTGAAAAGCTTACAGAGAGCTGATACCTGAAATAAGGTGCCATTTTTGCATAATTTTTCATTCCCAAATGAACTCTAGGCTATTTTTTTATTGGTGTTTGTTTCTTCTTCTTTTCCCCTATTTTTTCAAGTTATGCAATTCAAACACAGTCTTAAAAGAGTAACTTGCTATGGATTCTTACAATGAGCTATATGAATGTACTGGAACTAAAAAATGTATACACTTTTATTGTTACTTGTGTGTCATTAATTTCCATGTCTAAAATAACAAGCATGTGTAATTAAAACTGCATTTGAAATGAAATTCCCTCAGAAGCTTCCTTGTTACTTCCATTATCATTCAGATATCATAATACACAATAAATAACAATTTTAATTCTTAATCTCAATTTTAATATCCAGAACTACTTTCCTATTAATTGTAATTTTAATGATGTTTTAAAGATTGCATGTGAGAATAGCATAGCAAAAATACCAAGAGTGGCATAAAATTATTTTGTACTTGATTCCTAAACAGGTGGTTAGCAAACCTTTTTGTCTCCATTTTCCTGCTGTATTTTGAGTAAACATCTGTACTAACTAATCATAATTTTCTAGATATCAAAGAAGTTATTCAGGCATTTGCATTCCTAGACTTTAGTCACACTGAAAACCGCTTTTCTGTATAGTATGCAAATTTAAAGAAAAATGCATTGGCAGAACTAGACCTTTGGATTACTTGAATACCACAGAAAGATAATTCCCCAAAAGACAGATTCGTCTCTCTCTCTTTTACTTGTTCTGTTTAGAAACATATTATATATATTTCTGCTTTCCAATAAAAACTACTGACCTCAAGCTTTAAGAATAAGGGATAAAATAAAACATAACGATAAATGTTGGGGGTTGGATGGAAAGAAAAGAAACCTGTCCCCTCAGGCAGTTAGCTAAGAATATATTAAGACATTTCTGGTTTTGAGGTATAGAACAAGAGCTAGAAGAATGATAGGCAAGAGCAGTACAGAAATCTTCCAGGCTATCTGTTTTCTCATCTATACGTTTAGAATTTGATGGTATTTATGCTATCACAGAAGCTGTCAGAAGTGACATGAAGCTTGAACTGCAGAGCTAATTCTACCACCTCTCAAGGGGATTTTACTTTGGAAAACTTGTCCCCACAGCTAATATTTATTTTTCCCTCCTGTTATTCTTTGCATATCAAATCCAGCTCATTTTCTTCCTCCCAGCACCACTTATTGATTGAGCTGCTGTCCTGGGAAATGAATCAATGAGATTTGCCTTTGTTCTTGCCTCTATGGAAGATAGTATTGAAGCAGTAGGGCCTGTTGCTCTGTAATGACTTCGTCTTCTGCTTGTGGAGGCCTAATGCTTTTTTTCGCCTGACATCCTGATTGCTCTGTGTAAGCGCAGCTGCTGATTGCCGTCCTGATTGCATAGAGAGGACTCCCTGAGCCAGCACACTGGGTCCAGCAGGCTGAATGCTCTCAATAGCACGCTGGGAAGCCTCCTGGGTGCTTCTTTTTTCACTCAGTCTGTACATAACCGTCTGTCTTCTGCATCAGGGGGGTAGTTTCATCTTGCCAGGCAGCAAGGAAGCCCACTCCTGCTTCAGAGCAGCTGAGAAGAGAGGTACTTTGGTGAACTAACCGTGGCATCTACTGGCACGTGAACGAATTTAAATGTATGTGCCTTCACATATAAAGACGCTCTTCCGAAGCAGCAATGCATTGACTGCGAAGAGACTATTCACAGTGAGAAACTCAGAGAGCACTTAGGGCACAGCAGGTCAGTCAAGCCGTGCACCACAGTACTGCCTGGATGCAGACATATTATTAACTTCCCTTGAGGAAACCATATTCCTCGTTCATCTAATATGTCTTACTTTTAAGGTAGACTGAAAGTAGCAGTTTGCTTCTATCAAAGCAGAATATTCAAATAATTTGTCATTTCAAATTAAAAGAAACATCCAGTAATAATAAGAACTCTTCCCTGCTTTCATTAACTGGACAGAAACTCACCCTTTCTCCATTGTCTTTTCTAATTATGACCTAGACCTAAAGCAGTCCCAAACCTAAATGAAAAACCTCAACACGTTTCCTGTAAAGACTGGCCCAGAGTATTCTCTCATCTACTCAGCAGCATGGTAATCATGTGAATCCTTTATGTCACTGGCCCTGAGTAGAAATGACAAATGCCAGTTGTTCTCGGCTTTAAAGGGGCTGTTCCCATTGTATAGATGATAAATATTTCTGTACTGACAAGCCTTTACCCTTTCACACCTTTAACATTGTGTTAGATATTTTATGTATATTGCCAGAAACACTAATGGTCTAAGTCCATTCTGATGAGGATGGCTAACTGTAGGGCATAGTCCACTACATTGCTGGTGATAAAACATTTCCTGATAGTGCTGCTCCTTGAACACTAAGAAATAGGACGATCCTTACAATGTGGCCTCAGATTTGACAATCATAAGACATATTTTTGTCAGCTCTATACCACTATTGCCTTACTCAGAGTAAGGTCTAGTGTTCCATTTTTTGTCTGTTTAAGAAATAGTGAACCACGGAGAAAACTGAGCAAAGATAATGTCTGCAATTGCTCCAGGTGAACTGCAGAGGTGGCTTTCTCTCTTGTTTGATCAGGATATCAGAAGAATCTCTTTCCATTACAGAGGCCAACAGCTAGCAGGATTATCTGTGTGACATGCCACTCTGGCAAGTATTTGAGATAAACGAACTGAAACAAATGCTGTCCTGCTTATTGGAAAAAAAAAAAAAAAAATGTACTTAAGCACTTCTGTCTTTTCCCGCAATGCTGTTCACCTATATTAGAAGTGCTTTAGAAACAGCGATCACACATCATGGGCATAACATGAAGTCTGTGTCCTTACAAAACCTTCTTTTATATCCCACTTCACAAATGAGAAAACTGCAGCACTGAAATGCCTGGTGTCGGAAAACTAAATAATAATCAAGTTCCATCTGTCTACATGAGATAATTCAAGAGGCTACAAATATATGACAGCTCCATGACTAACATTCCCAAGAGACTAACCACTGTGCTGGAAATGGCTTTCATCTAAATTCTGAGCCCTTTCTTTTTTTTTTTTCCCAATTGCATAGTTTCCTACAATTGGTTATACTAACAGAGTTCACAGACTGCTTTTGGAAAAAGAATGTTTCTGACAGTCACTTGCCAATTTTTTTAGGCAATGATGTTAGAGGCAGAAATTTCCAAAGCAATCAATCATTTTAAGAAGTATAATAAGAAGTTAATAAACTTTTACATCTAGAAAGTGTTAGATCACGAGAGGTGGTCTTTTTGCCTAAACAATTTTATGACACTGAATATTTGCACTTAAGTGCTTACAATAGATGACTTTTCTAAAGTATGTGTTATATTTTAATAGTAAGAAACCTCAGAAATGTATGCAACACTCAGAAGCACTTCGCAAAGAACTTAAGCTAGATACGTTGACTATCCATTTGATATTATTTGTTTGCTTCTGATGTTATGAATTATTTTCCTAAAGTGTATTAAGAATTACAGTATTTCAACATACTGAACAACCTTCACAGGTGGTCCGGTTTTTCTTTCCTCTTTTTTTTTTTTAATTAATCAAACAAACAGAAGTAAATGATGGATTATTTATTGAAAATTCAATCACCCATGTATAAGCAAAATTTGGGGATATTAATATCATCAGATATCTAGGATACTTCTTTTCCACAACTGATTTTACACCAAATTTACCTTGATAATTTAACATTAAGAAATTACAATGCTTCAGCATTTACCACAGGTATATACTACATATTATACAATAGCTGTAGGTTTTCAACGTAACTTATAACAGAGAAACAATGAAATGAATGAAAAATCAAAGGAACAAAATACAAACTACAGAAGATGAATAAATACCAACAGTTGAAAATCATAAGAATAATAATGAGCGGGGGGGGGGGGGGGGGAAGGAGGGGCAATCCTGCACTTCTATAAAATAGTTTCAAATTACTACTATGACAAAAAAAAAGTATTCAAACTGTAGATTCCCACAGAGTCACTCATTTTACAGCCAAAACGACTCACTACAACCATCCAGTCTGATTTTCCTGAGCCTGTGTATTTCTTGTACCAAATAAAAACTTCTTATGGATGTGCAAACAAATATTTTAAAAATTATGTTAACTACTGACAGAGAGTCTTTGCACAGAAGAGAATCTCCCAATCTCCTGTAGTAACTTCCTTCCTTAGTAAAATATTGCAGTTCAATTCCTTGGTAAATCTGTCTAGAAGTGTTAAACTCCGAGTCTGCAGAACCTTGTGTCATAAAAATAGGTCCTTTCCAAGCCAGTAATAGGAATGATTTTTCACCCTCAATCTACCTTCTAAAGAGAAAATTCTTGACTATGGAAGAGATGGGAAAGACTCAAAGCTGAGGAAAGGCTACTTCTGCTGTGGTTTTTAAGTTTTGGACCAATCCTTCGATCTATCACTTCTACCATCTATCATTTAGCAACAGCATGATCAAACCACTGAGTGCAGGAAGCATGTCTGAACAAAAGGCTGAAAAACTTCACAGAACACACAACAAAACAGAGCAGAGGTGAAAAAGGAAAAAGCATGAGAGAAATATTTGCAGAATGGCATCTTGGTTCCCATGCTCTACTGTGTAAGTAAGGACCTTCCCACTGAGACAGCCAGTGTTTTAGATTCTTTATGAACACCAGAGCATGCTTGCTTGGAGTACAGTTATTTTTCACTAATTGTATAACCAGCTGGATCTTTTTTTTTCAAGGCTTAATCCAAGTCCAATTGACTCTGGCAAGCATTAGCTAGTTATTTAATTGTTAGCTAGTGACTTTGGTAAACTTTAGATGTGGTGCTTAAGACTATAATTCCCCCTTGATTAACATCTTATGCACTGTTTATTCCTGTGCAGGATTGGCTCCCTCATCTTACAGCTTCTGAAATGGCAGAACTAGAAACTTTTATTACTAACCAATTTTAATCTACATGAAGCAGCTGAAGTAAAACAGAAGGCAGAACATTGCACATACAGTAACAGGACATCTTATAGGAGGGTTTCATTTTGCCAGGAAAAATCAATTTCTTTTTCTTATATAATTTTCTGAGAATAGTGTAAGGCTTGTGAAAGCTGATGTGGTCACCCAATACTAGAAGATATCTCAATTTTCTGTATTTCTTTTTAATGGTTTAAGGGGAGACAATTTATTCATACACACAGAATACTGTAAACTATACTGGCTGAAAGGCTGAAATCCAAAAACTTCATGCTTTCTCTTCAACTTCATATATAGTAAAACACCAGCAGAGTTAATTAAGCACTATGTCTGCATGTACTAACCCTTAGTGACAAAGAAACTTGAATTAGAATTCAGTGCCAAGGTTAGCAACTATTTTAATCCAGGTGTAGATATATTAGTATCTCTCCCAGCTGCATAATTTGGTATGGCATTTCAATCTGTTCAAAACCAGTGATGAACAGTCCAGAGATTCTGATTGGCTGAAACCATTCTAGTTATCAGCTAAAAATCTCACACACACCTGCTGCAAAGGACCAGTGAGCATTTAAATCATTACTAAAGTATTACAGACAATATCAAAGCTAGAAGAAATTTAAAAAATTGTTACCGGGCCATTATTCCAAGACCTTAAACACAGACTCAATTTTAAGCTTGAGACCACAGTTCTTAAATTTACCTGAAACCTGAATTTGATCAAACTAAGCATACACAGATACGGTTTTCTGGAGTTGTGCCGGAGGCTGTTCAGACCAGTTTGGTAGACCCAGCATTTAAAAGAAATAGCTGGTTTTGGAATTCACATTCAAAAACTGTATCAAATATCCTCTGCTCCCTAATATTTCTCCTTCCTTAGGAAACACATTGCTTATGCTCAAACCGGTGAGGAAATACCCATCCTCTTTATCCTCCTAGTCATGCAGTCCTAGACTTCCCTGTCTAGAAGGTATGAACAGCATGAAAACATTTGGGAAAAGAGGCATGGGAAGTCTGCAGCTCTATCGAAGAGATGGTGTGCAGCCTCTGTCACTGAAGCAGTGTCTAGTACTGCTCTGTCCTCTGTTCATCCCTGCTGTGGAAATCCAGCCCATACTCAAACAAAGGGATTATTCAAACTGTTTTGGATATCTCCACAGAACAATAGATGGGAAAACTTGTATATAAATAGCACAGTAGTTAAAAAACCCCACCAAACCAAAATAAAAAATACCTCCACCATCTAATTCCCCCACCCCCCTCGGCCAGGGAAGTTGAGTTTGGATTTCGAGGTTAATAAAGACAATGTTTGGAGACTGGTGGTTTTCCTGATGGTAGCCCATCACCTATCCTGTCATCCATGCACAGGCCTCCTTTTCTTGCTTGCAACAACACAGAATTTCTGTTTCCCAACTCTACTTGGTTCTGTCTCTTGAATTTTGCTAGTAACCAGCAGCAACACAGACCCATCTACTGGGGACCCCAAGCACAGGGCAGTCAGCAAAGAACATTGTAGACTTCAAGCATTTTTATCATCTCTCTCTTCCTTCACAAGACTCCCAGCCCATGAAAATCTTCTAACAAGAGCAGGATGGGCCCTGTTCCTTAATAGATGGTCATTCTGAAGGACAGGGTATTTTGGTAATGGGAAAATGTTAATTGGTCTTGTTAAGCAGTGACTTTTGTGATGTACTGTTTAATTAATAAACTTAATTTATATTTGCACAGTCAGCCATAAGGGTGACAGTATGTTCCCAGAAGACTTTTTAGTTAATTAAATTTTATAGCTTCCTAAAGCATCTTACTCTCTATGCTCAAAGGAAAATATTGACAGCCTTTTTTTTTTTTTTTTTTTTTCATTCCAGACTCTGCTGATAAACAGGATGCTCTACCACAAACTACAAAAGAGAAACGAAAATATCACGTTAATGCTTTTGGAACACATTACTTACTGTGGTGGCACAATGGATGTCTTTCCATACATTGGCTTCCCTGGAGAGATCTGAGACTTCAAAAAGGTTATCAAGAATAACTTCCCCAATCATGTCATGTCTAGAAAATCTGTCAAAATCATAAACACTGAAATGCAATTTCCTGTTGCTGAGTTGATCATAGGCTACAGGAAACTGAAAGGTTTCATCAAAGACAGGATTTAACGTCTTTCTGTGAACTCGTGTCTGAAACTTCTTTTTCCTATCTGGAAGCAGATAAATCTTAACGTAGGGGTCGGATGTTCCTGTGAAGTCTTTAGCAGGCAGATCTAGGGCTTTGACAATTGTGACAGCCAGAAGTTCATTCTCATAATCATACCGGAGAGTGAAGTTAAGTTTTCCACATGTTTTCACATCTTCTTGTTGCCCATCAGAATCCACAGACTTCTGTTTGTAGAGTTCCGGTTTTATTCTCCCAATGCTGGTTGTTGTCTCTCCCCTTTGCAAAATCGGATCTGTCCCCATGTTAAAATCAACACTGGACACTTGCATCTGCCTTGGCAAGTGCCTCCTGAAAGAATTGTGCCTGCACACATACACATACACACACACAAAAGGAGCCATGGTTACCTCTGGGAAAAGACCTGCCTATCACTAAGTAGAAAATAAAAGAAGAACAAATTAGTAAGGGTTCTTCTCTTTAAAATAATTTTAAAATAATCGCCCACAAATGTTTCGTAAGTCTTAAAACATCCTTGAAGGAAACGATCATTCAGAATTAACTTTGTGGCCTGAGAGACACCAAGTGTCCTGACAATACAGATATTTATAACTCTGTTTTCAGGCTATGCAGCTGAAACTGAATTAAGGTTCTTCCACAGAACCAGCTGACAGTTCCAGCATTTCTTGATCTCACTCTGCTAGGGCCTGAGTAAAGAATAGTCAGGCAGAAAAAAAAAAAAAATCACTTGCAGAATTGTTATTGGTACTTCCCACTTTTTGGAGGCATTCCTTGCTGGTTTTCCAATTAAATATTTACCATGCTTCACACTCATCACTGTGAAACGTGCTTGAAAAGGCCATGCAGAGCTACATCTGAAAGTTTTCACCATCGTGCTTTGCCATCCTACATTTTATATACAGCTGCTTGGTATTTGCTACACTGAGGTAGGGATTGCCTTCTCCAATCGTACTGGGAACATTTTGTTCTGGCTACAATACATTTCAAAGTTTTGGTCAACGTTTTTCTGTGATGGATTTTTTCCTTCTGTTCTCACATTCTGCTGTGTGGTGTATTAGAAAGCTGGTTCCTGTACTCCTAGCAAGAAATAGTATGTTTAAATCCTTTTAATTCTGAATACAGTGTTGCATTAAGTGTATGTATTTATGGGCTTATCTTGACTCATGAACATCAATAGAAATTTGTGCCTTTCCTACTAACAGTGAAACCAAACCCCTGGCATGCCATACAGCCTTACAGTAGTATAAAAACACTGGTCAAAAAGTTTCACGGAAAATCATCAGCAGATGCCATTATGACCACACTGTCCAGTTTATTTTTTGGACATTTTCACATTTCCTTGGTACTACACTACCCCAACAATCTGTAATGGAAAAGCTCCCTACCTCCTCCTGTGAGCATCCTTTGTTGCCATTTAAAAAACAATTTAATTGTCAGAATTTCTTTTGCTTTTTGCAATCAATTGCTTATTAATGCCAAATCCAGCCTTGCCTTATTGCTCGGTTTCCCTGTGGTGTTGTGTTCTGAAAACAAGAGGTGTCACAGCTGTGTGTTTCTTTCTTTAAACCAGAAATGCAAATTGTCCATTTGAAAGCAATCAGGACTCATTTCATAGATATTATTTGTATTTTTGCTGTAAGTGAAGTGGTTGCAGAAGATCTGAAGTACAAAACTACCGCAGTTCAGCTGAGCAGAGATACAAGACGGTAATCTGCAGCCATTAAATAATAAACAAGAACGTTTCCCCTTTTGGCTGTTTCAGTACTGCTAGGTGCAGGGAGCAGTCCTAGTGTAACACATGAATAGAGGAGGGAGAACGTCATAGTCTAGATATGAAGTAGCTCCAAAAAATCCAGGTGTTTTGATCTCACATTTAGATGAACAATATACCTCTCGTAACAGATTCTATTTTCTTTTTTACAGGCAGCCAAGTTGAAAGATTTTCTTTTCTCTTAAATATTAAACTCCCTGAATTCATAGTACACGATGTCCACATTGGAATGGAGTGACGAGTGGAAAGGCCATAACTAGTCAGAAAAGTACAATACTGTCCTCAGGGAGTTTCAGGGCTGTCCTTGTGCCTTTGTCCTCTGAGAAGTCCAGCCTCATGGGTGTGCTAAACACAGGGAAAGAACTGAACTCCAACCAAAATGTAGTGGCAATAAATGTTTGGGCATGTACCAATTTATGCACCAGCTTTCTAGTATCTTTGACTCATAATGAAGTCCAGGAAGACCTGTGTTACTGTTACTCCTATCTGTGCTAATGAAACCTGTGCAGGTAGGCCTTCCTGAGTGCTCCTCACACCTGCAGCTGTAGGACTGAGATGCCCAGATAATCACCTTCAAACCCTGCCATAGACAAGCAGTGGAGAAGACTGTCTATGCAGGGGAAATGGTGAAGCTGACTGTATAGTATTTCCAGTTTGACTGAGAATGGATACACAACAAATTCTCTTTTCCTCGACTTCTCTTGCATTTATGAAGATCTGGGTTAATACTTGTAAAAATAACATATAAAAATCCATTTCTATGATTTCTAAGGTACCAACTTTCTTTCATATTTTCAGACGTTATGCATATGAGATCCTCCAGTGAATGCAGTCACTGTTGCAAGATGTCACTAAGTAAAACAGTGCAGCTGTATGGCTGTTCCCCATGGGAACCAACAGTGCTTTTGCTCTAGTAAGCCAAAATCCTAATTACATAGTCCTAGTATCTGTTCTGAGTCACAGCATTTCACCAAGATAGCTAATTGGTCTGGTAATTATTAAGATGTTTCATTTTGTCATGGCAACATATTTATCTTCCTTTCTTCTGAAATAACAAAGGAATTAATGACTGTGATAATGAAGTACAAGGATGTTAGGCAACCAGGTTGTGAAAATGCTATGAAGCTACTAAAGTGTGCAAATCCAGGTACTTCAACCTCCACTGGCTCTTACACGTAGCGCTCCTGTAATAGACATGCCTTCCATAACTTAGAACAAAACCATTTTGAGTGACAGTAAATCTGTATGTAAATCTCTAATATGAAATTGTAGTTGCATGGGAACAATGATAGTATGAAGCTGATCTCTAACTCAGTAAGACTGCCATATGTATGACAAAAGAGGTTAGAATACTGATTTATGATATGACTTGCGATTTATGAAGGGTTGCTCTGGTCTAGATTTCCTCGATGACATTAGACCAATCTTTTGGACCAAATCCAGGAATGGACACGAGCACTTGCGGTATTTAGACTGAACAGAGGCTGCTGTCTCCTCCTTGTGATCACTAAAGTCAACAGACCTGCTTCTTTTTCTTTAACCTCAACATTTCCAAGCACCTCACGTTTGCCTTTGTACCTCTTGGGAACTGACTTACTCTTCGAAGAGCTGAATGACAAGCTCCTCTCCAACCTAATGCTAAAGAGCAAAAAGTCTGTCCTTTGAAAATACAGGTGAGCATCTGAAGAATGGAGTATCATAGAAGCAATAAACTGTATTACAGAATACTTTCACAAAGTACCAGGAAGAGTGGTTCTCAATAACACAGACCAAAAATGTTTGTAACAGCACTGATGCAGGACTACTTCTATCATAGTTTACTGGTTAATTTGGATCAAGGACTAAAGAACTGTTGGGTTTTTTTAACAAGCAGGTCTTTTCGTATTATCAGGAACTACAAAAATGATACAGTTCTAATTAAGCAGAAATGCATCATTTTCCTACACTAACATGTCTCTATTGTAAATGTACAGTATACAACAAGTGATCAGGCACGTTTTATTATTGCTCTGAATGGCTTCTTAAAATCCTCATACCTCAATTACAATGACTTAATTTAATTCCATTTCTTTTATTAAGATCTGATGGCCGCATGAACCTATCATAGAACTGGCTACAACCCTCTTATTTGCCCCAGCTCAGGTGAAATTAGCATAGAAGAGACAATCCAGACACCAAACATTTCTCTTAGACCTTTTGTCAATGAAATACATTTAGGAGATGGTGTATTTGGACTGCTCAAGACTCCTGAGTACAGCAAAGCAGTGCTGCATCAAAAATGGTGCAAGAGAAAGTTATGCTACCTCTGTGACTGCTAATGGCTCCCCTTTATTTAGAGTCCCCAGTGAAGGACACCAGAGTCAGGTTTTAGTTGTTTTGTGATCCAACATTCTGCAACACAATGGAGAAGTAATCCAGAAAGCTGGTCTAAATGTCCAGCCTTCATCTCATACATGATATTGTCGGCAGCAATAATTAATATGGGCTGTCAGAAGGTTAAGACTCCCTTAAGGCAGGTAGGGGGATACAAAAAATGCATTTCAAACACAGAAAGGACCATTTCTGGGTAATTTTTAAGACATATCTCATTCTAAACATGTTTTGGTGCAGAGGGTGCAGAGTTTTTCAGCAAAGTATAAAGGAAGGTGATGTCTCCAAACATGCTGCTATTAATTGGCTAAGGTGGGACAATCAGGGTTACTGATTACAGCAAAGGAACTGTCCCTTTAGGAGAGATTTAACCCTGATAATCTAGAGAGGATTGAAAAAACCAAACCTCTCTTACAAAGTTACCAACATATGCAGAAAGAGTAGGATTGATGGCAGGTTTTAATTTCGTAAAACTGTCCTTTGCTGCACAGATATTTTATACGCATTTAGATCCCAGTCCAAATCACTCTAGAGATCTGTGGGAATATTTTCACAGCCTGAAGTAGCTCTGGATCATGTCCTAGGAACTTCTTTCTTCCCCTATAGTACCACAGGGACTATTCAAGTCCATTTGCCAGCTAGTTATTTCTTCTGTCTGTTCAGGAAGTCAGACAGTCTGATTACCTACAGATTTACCTGTTGGTACACGATGGGTAAAACTCTTCCAATGAATATCCTATTAGGTAATAGCAAGTTGTGTAATATCCTTGTCATGCTAAACTGTATCAATTTTGGTCCCTCTGTGTTTGGTATAACAGTTACCATTTCAAAGTTGTCATCCCAGTATTTTCGAAATGTTCCTCAGAGTGGCTTGGATACTGTGCTCCCTCTCTTAGCAGATGGATAAAGTAGCTGGAGCCAGGCATAGCCAGGGCAATGGGGCTTAAAGTCAGCTGTACAGTCTCATAATTTAGGAGATGGTTTAGCTGCTAAAGTCAGTTAGACCTCCCCTGGCTGGAGAGTTCTCATTTTTGGAAGCCTCCTGTGGTTGCCTGTTGGCTGTTCCATGCTGATGGAATAGCTGGGAAAAACCACTGCAGCACTCACCACCACAACGAGCGCACGGAGCTGGCAAAACCTTGTCTTAGGGACTTATAGAAGGCCAGCAAAGTATGTGCCTACTAAATGTAAAGCATGTGTCTTCTTTAATCTTGTGCCTCCAACGATTATTGTGAACGTGAGGATTTTTTTTTTTTTTCCTTTGGTGTCGTGTGTTCATTTAGCAAATGGTTTATTGAGGGAAAGCTACTTCCTAGACAGTGTTTGTATTCTAACTTACGGCATTATGCAATACTTCAGGTGCCTCCTTTAGCTTTTATTTTCCCATTCTTTGCTTAAACAACATTCCCCCCCTCCCCTTTTTTTTTTTTTTTTTTTTTTTTCAAATGTAGAAACTGATCTTTGCAGTTCACTGTTTTCCATGCATTAAATTTGCTGGCAGTATGTGAAGAAAATCCCATTTGAAACTCCAGGTCACTGCACATGTCTTCACTACTTCTCAATATAAAGCAGTACCTAGGACAGAATAAAAGTTTGTGTCCTCCACTTTAATACAAAATAAATCCCTTCAGGAATACTACATGCTTGTCATTTATTTAAAGATCTGTACAGAATCTGTACTGCTTTAAGATCAGTCCATAAGAATCGACAGACTGGGATTTTAATTCCTTTATAAGTGGCAAACCATGTCTTAAAGAAATGTGCCATCAACAACAAATCTGTCATTTATTTAGTGGAGAGGGAAACTCTAATCTGCAAAAGCAGCTACTGTATCTATAAAAATATCTCTATGAAAAGCTAGACTTGCAGTACTTCAAAAAATAACACTGAAATAGATTTTCCTGTACAAAAAAGACTAAAATGGAAATGTTTAAAGTAGCAACATATATATTTACGAAGCAGTAGAAGACATATCTTCATATGTTAAAATAATGATGTAACTGAAGGTACACTGTATGTTTCAGAATATTCTGTTCAAAGGACACTGAGGCTTTGGCTTCACATGACTGCTGTTTCACACACAGCTGCTAAGAAGTCAGTGAATAATCCAGGATTCCAGAAATTTTCAGCAGTGTTCTGGCTCTAACTGTTCCCAGAAAACATGCCACAAACGTGAGTGCCCCTAACTTACCTTGATGACGATGTGGGCTCAGTGATCTGCCTCTGCATGCGTGCATGTCTGATCAGATGCTCTTTCAGCGCATTCTGGACCTCTGCCGGTATATCAGGTGAAGTGTGGCTAATTTTCAATGCAGCTTCAAGTACCTTTGTTGTGGGTTTCCCATTTTCTTTAACTTCTTTTTTCTCACTGGTCTCAAAAACCTCTGTAGGAGCACTGGAGTTGCTCTGAGGGACATTGCTGGCATTGGAAGCGACAGGTTTGCTTCTCCAGCAGGGCCAACACAACTTCCAAAAGACAAAAAGCGAGACTACCAGCAAGGCGAGCCCGCAGAAGCTGACGACTACTGCTAAGAGACTGACTGAGATGTCTGCAAGGAATTAGAAACAAAGATCATCATGACAGACAAACATGGAGAGAAAAAAAATTAAAAATTACACAGGTAAGGAGATCGAAGCATTTTGATCGTTATCTTGTGTCGCTCTGAAGTCCTTTTTAATGTTTTGTTCCTTTTTGATATCTAAGTCTGTACCTTTAAAATGTTATCATTCTCTAATACCTATATCACAGATACACCATTAATTGTTCAGGCCAGGGGCCAGTATCTGTACCACTAGCCACGCACTCAGTCAGACTTCTCAGGAAGTAAGGGACCATACAAATGGTCCCAAATACCCCTAGCCATCATTGTCAAAGGGTGTCTGCTCAGGAACACATCTTGCTGAAAATATTAAACCACAGTCAACACTTTCTATAAGGGCACATGAAGACAGACCAGTTCTAAACCGCCAGGCTGATACACACATTTCTCCAGGACTTGACAAACTTTTGACTCTGGGTGCTAACTGCTTCAGAAACATGTTAAAACCTAGCATTTAAGCGGCATAAATAGGCACAGGATATAGTCTGTCATAAATAAAAAATTTCTAGGGTTTAATCTTAAGCTCTGGACAAAGACTGTGTTAGACCAAGACAGCACATATACATTGGTATCTAAAATCCCACTCTGGAAATGCAGCTGGCTTTAGAGTACACTATACCACGCCCTGAGTTATATACAGAGACCACACTGTACACTTAGCTACTCCTGCTGCCCTGTATTTGACTTTTTCTGCCATAATTAGTTAGCATATCCAAGAGCATGGCCAAAGATAGGAGAACAGATTTCATACCAATGAAATTCTGTGAACAGACTTGTATTTTAGGAGATGGTGGATCACCAGAAATGCCAGTTGAGCCCTAATTAGGAGTTTTATCCTATGTGACATGTTTCAGTTTGATTTTTTCCAGTACCATGTAATATCATAAAATATAACTAAAAAAATCCCTTTCCTTTTGAAAAGAGCCTTTTGTATGGTTTAAAAGTATTCAATAAACCCTACTTAAATGTCCCTCAAGTAATGGCTGCTGCTGCTTGTTACAACAAGGTTTGACAGTTTAACAGCTAATATTTTGTATCCATAGCTCCAGGCTCCAGGCTACTAAACTGAACCAGTGGAAAAGTGCAACAAGAGTTTGAGCATATTTTTCCTACAGGATCACAGGAGGAAAAATAGTCCTCTAGGTATGTATTAGCTTCATGGAACAGTATGTACCTCACAGGTCCCCTTGAGAGATGAAGATTCTAGTCGAAAATTTGGGAACATTTTCTGTATTAATCCATAGTATCCAGATAGATCTCTCAGTAACAAACACCGAACTTAAAGCCCATTCCACATGAAAATGCGTGAGAATAGCAAAACGAAAGAGAAAATGTTTGTAGTATGGACATTTGAAAGATATGGTTCTGCTCAACTTTACTTTGTATATGTCCTGGTCAGTGTCCTGGGGAACTGGCAGAGGATGTTCTCGATTTAAAGAGTTTGGCACAAGCTGCTGCCCTGCCTTGATCAGAATTATACCTCCTTGACCATTTCCTGCTAGTACTGAGAAAGGTGTCTTCCTTTTCTGCCTGTAGTTAAATTTCAAAATGTAGCCCTTGGAATATGCATGTCAGCTTAATGAGAAATTCATACGGCAAATTCTGATTTAAGATGCTTCCATAAAATGAATGGATGCATAATTATATCTAACAATAATGTAATACAAGAAGCAAATTATATTTTTGCATACGATTTTTCTAGATAATTTATCCCCAGTAGGGATTATTAGTCTATTTAGTTTAATCTACTGTTTACCCTGATACCCTTCCCAAGCCCAGTAATTTTTACTTGGCTTATTCATGTTCTGCAGCAGACTGTCCTATCTTGACAACAACAGAAGACATTAACATACGCTGAGTTTACAGCTTGTTTCAATGGTTAATCACTTTGTCGCAAATTTGTATTTCTGATTGGTATTTCTATAGTTCTAATTTACAGTCATTGCTTCTTTCAGATCTTTGTATGAGCGATTAAAGGATATGAAATGCTTCGTAAGACATGCCCATACAAAACATAAATAAAATAAACTGCGCCAGGAAATAAACCCAGGACTTGAAATGCAATTGCCTATACCAGGAACGGTTTTAAACTGGGCCAGTTCATATCCTCCCAGCCAGTTCCTGGGCACGGATCAGGAAGTACAGTAGGCCAATGATCATTCTTAATAGGTGGTTTGGATGTGGCTCTTCTGTTTCAGCAGATGACAGACTTTAATATCATGGACAGAGGTTCTTACGTGCAAGTTGGCCTCAGTGGTGTCAGAGAAGAGTTTGTGGTGGGTTGACCCTGACTGGATGCCAGGTCCCCACCAAAGCTGCTCTATCACTCCCCCTCCACAGATGGACAGGTGAGAGAAAATATAATGAAAGGCTCATGGGTCAAGATAAGAACAGGATCACTCACCACTTACTGTCATGGGCAAAAGAGACTAAACTTGAGGAAAAATTAATTTAATTTATTACCAATCAAATCAGAGTAGGAAAATGAGAAATAAAAACAAATCTTAAAACACCTTTTCCCCACCCCTCCCTTCTTCCTAGGCTTAACTTTACTCCCGATTTTCTCTACCTCCTCCCCTGCAGCAGCACAAGGGGATGGGGAATAGGGGTTGTGGTCAGTTCATCACACGTTTTTGCTGCTCCTTCCTCCTCAGGGGGAGGACTCCTCACTCCCTGCTCCAGCATGGGATTCCTCCCATGGGAGATGGTCCTCCGTGAACTTTTTTCAATGTAAGCCCTTCTCACAAGCTGTAGTTCTTCATGAACTGCTCCAGCGTGGGTCCCTTCCACAGGGCACAGTCCTCCAGGAACAGAT
The DNA here is from genome assembly GCF_034619465.1 of Leptosomus discolor. Classification (NCBI taxonomy): domain Eukaryota; kingdom Metazoa; phylum Chordata; class Aves; order Leptosomiformes; family Leptosomidae; genus Leptosomus; species Leptosomus discolor. Next base: position 153,537,761 of record NC_141391.1, read on the forward strand.
TGCTCCAGTGTGGTTCCCCCACGGGGTCACAAGTCCTGTCAGCAAACCTGCTGCAGTGTGGGATCCTCTCTCCACAGATCCACAGGTCCTGCCAGGAGCCTGCTCCAGCACAGCCTTCCCACAGGGTCACAGCCTCCTTCAGGCACATACACCTGCTCCAGTGTGGGGTCATCTATGGGCTGCAGGTGGATATCTGCTCCACTGTGGACTTCCACGGGCTGCAGGGGGACAGCCTGCCTCACCATGGTCTTCACCACAGGACGCAGCGGAATTGCTGCTCTGGTGCCTGGAGCACCTCCTTCTCTTCCTTCTTCATTGACCTTGGTGTCTGCAGAGTTGTTCCTCTCACATATTCTCACTTCTCCCTTCCAGCTGCTGTTGCACAGTAGTTTTTTCCCTTCTTAAACATGTTGTCCCAGAGGTGCTACCACCATCATTGATGACCAGCAGTGGGTCCGTCTTGCAGGTGGCTGGCATTGGCTCTGTTGGACATAGGGGAAACTTCTAGCAGCCTCTCTCAGAAGCCACCCCTGTAGCCCCGTAGTTACCAAAACCTTGCCACGCAAACCCAATACACACTCATAAGTTAATTTAATATATTAGTTTAGAGGTATGTCCCACTGAAGGAACTTTGTTGATAAATGGAACCAGCTGAATTTTCAATCAAGCCGCACAAAAATGTTTTTCCATTCTCAAGGCCTGACAAAAATTACAACTCTTTAAAATGTTGATGATCTATCAGAAATTAAAAAAAAAAGAAAACAAAAAGCAACTAAATTTTGGGTAATTTGAAATATTTCCAGCTCAGTTTAGAGAAGGTTGGCATAATTAAGTCACATTTCGAGAGGAAGGCTTTTAGAACGGAAAATTGTATTTTTTTTTCCATTTAGAAAATGTTGAAACAGGATGTTTTAACAACTTTGAAACTGCTGGAAACATTTCAAAACTAGAAATATGAAAATTGATCCCTCCCAGCAGAGTTTCAATTTGATGAATAGATACTATCAGCTGAAAAACATTCCATCTAAGCATTTCTAGCCAATTCTATTTTAAGTTTTTCACTGCAAGACATTTTTCAAGCTTTCAAACAACTTGGTGTCTCCTTTCAACACCTACTGCCGTACTTCAACCTCCTCTAAGCTTTTTCTCTTTATTTCCATGAAACTATTTAAAATTCTAAGTCACTCCTAAAATCTTTACAGAAAATGTATGTTTTATAGCCCTAAAATAATCACATGAAACATCTGAAGTCTCAAGAGCAGGGAAAAGGAGCTAATTCTACAAACAGTTGTGCAAATTACAGTCTCCATTTTTGCTAATTTACTAATAAATTTAACAACATCACATATTGTACATCATAATACAACAAATACTTAAACAGAAACATGAAATATTTTAATTGCCAGGAATATGACCAAAAATAGTCCATTAAAAAAAAAAGTATTTCATTACCTTTACTGCCATAATTGCTAAAAAGCAATCAGTATGGCATATAAATTGACATAAAAAGCATATTGCTTCATTTCATCACTTGTGACAGTCACTCAATTGAGCCATTACAAGAGATTTGCTGTTATGTGAAAATCACCTGTAGAAGAGCAGTCAAATGGAGCTTCCCAGACCCTCTGCATGTTCAACTGGATATGTCTCTTACATCACCTTTTTATAGGAAGTTTGGTTTAAGACTACAAAATGGTAAAGAGACAGTTATGCAGACTAGGAGTTTCTTCACATCTCTGCCAAGGAAGCCTGGTTGGGAAGCAAAATGGATACTGCAGGATGGATGTGTCATCAAACCAAGGCTGTGCTTCACATATGTAAGTATTATTTAAAGATGTAGAACTGGTGACAAATTCCAAGACTGCTTAAGTTTTTAGAGGCAGAAGGAGATATATTGTCCCTCTGCTGGGACAATTTTAATTGCCAATATTGTAAACAATATTCTCACTGATCTCTGGTACGAAGGAAGAGAAAAATCATCTTGAACCACAAGCAGTTATTTGACAACTGTTTTTCTGAACTGATAATTGCAGCTTGTCTTCAATGCTACACATTTGCACAGAACAGGACATCCTTCTGAATATTCATCTGACATGTAGCATTATGCTTTTGCCATTCTTGTTCTCATGCTGGGTAAACTCAGGAACGTGAAGAAAATTCTCTTTCTCAGCTCCTCTGCCCATCCACCCCTTCCCCGTTTCTGGTCAGTGGGAAATGTTCCAGCAACTTCAATGAAGTTATCATTTCACTCCTGGTGATATTCCTTTACTGACCTCTGTCCTTAACATCATCTTCATACTCTTGATAAAATTTCCTAACTGAAACAAAGTATCCTGTTTCCTCAAGGTTTTCTCTTTAAAACTACTCTTTCAAGATCTGGAATTTTGGACAATTTTATATTTCTCATTTGAGAAAGTCATCTCTGTTTGGGAAGTGCGTGAATTCTACTTACCTCAAAATCTCTCTGCGTTTTCTATAAATATCCTCAGAAACAATTTCCACCATAAAGGCTCCTTGCTAGCCAGTCTTTCATATTAGGCAAGTACTCAGAAACATTCCCATCTTTTTTCTGGATGCTAGGGAATGTTTTGAGCAACTGTTTCTGTACGATGGCTTCCAGCAATCTGTTGTTTGAAACTTGCCTCAGCAAAGATCTGCCCATGAATTCATTTGCAAACATGCACGTTGGCAGCCTTCCATTTCCGAACCAAATTAAGTTCATTTACATTTTAGTCAGCGCCCTGACAACATATGCCCCTTGATGCTTAACTCTGGAAAAACATACTCCAAACCCCATGATCTTGAATGGAGAGAGAGATCAGATAGTGCTGTGACACAGTTGCCCATGTCTATAAGGGGCAGGCACGTGTCTGATGTGGACCACACGAAAAAGAACATACTCTTGCCAGCAGAGGAACAGGGGGAATAAAAGGGGATTACATTTATTATTTTTGACCCACCTCTTGGTCTTCATTCTCTTAAATATTTAAAGTACAATGTCTCTGTAATTTTTTTTCAAACATTTTTCTTTAACTTTTGATTTGTTCTCTTGTTTATTAGCCAGAAGGAACTCCACCCTTTCCACAGTGACCACTCTAAAGGGAACTCCTGTGCCTGGAATACCAGGAGTCAGCTCAATCAGATAAATTAATATGTCTCTGATTTTCTAGGATTTGGAGGGAACCAGGAACTTTATCAATTATAAAAGGTCTGGGTCCAATAAATGTCCCTTATCCCCATGTATATGAACGAGTTGGTCCAACCCATCATTTCTGCTGTTCAATTCTCCTTGGGGGAATTTGAGGAATGTAAATAGCTGCTGGTGTTCGTTTTTACTTGGCATTAGCAGATCTTCCACAATTACCTCTGTCTCATCCAAATCCCTGCCAATGGGGATATAATGCTTTAGCATGTCTCAGAAAGTGGCAGGTGCAGAGTCTTGTATTTTGTCTCATAACCTGAACCTGTCAAAATACTCGACTTAAATTTCAAACGGTAAAAATAGCCTTTCACTTAAAATTCTATGTGTGATCTCCTCTCTTGTTCTCATGGAGAAACATACTTTGAAGATCTTCCTCAAATCTTTTGACTCTAGCCCTACTGTGAATGTGTTCCCTCCTAGGCTATTAATTCAGTTTGATGTCTGAATTTCTTCAAAACATCCATCACCATCTACTATCTGGTGTATCACTTCTTAATGCTAACAGAGCTCTATGGTAGCATGTTTCTTGACAGTAAGGGAATCAAATGAAGTCAGGTATCACCGTGATTTACTACATGATTACAGCACATAAAATCATGAATCTCTTGTCAAAATAATTTAATCTAAGTGATATTATTTATTAATGCATCTGATAATCTGTAACTGTCCAACCACAAACAGAACACCCTCTTTTGCCATTTCAAACTCCATGTATGGGACTTTAGATTACGTGATGTACAGCAGATACAGAGTACTTTCCAATAGATTATTAGCCTTCTCCTATCCCACATTACCTTCTGTTTTCCAGACACCAGAAGTAATTTGCCTCAATAGTTGTGTATTCATGAGCCTCAGTGCATGATTTGTGTGCTGTATGTAACTAGGGAAGATGGCTCTCACTTTTGCCTGACTGGGTCATCGTGTTTTGCCTGAAGTGTAGGAAGCAAAAGATGTTGCACTGAACATCTGCCTCTCTTCTCTAACACATCAAATGTAAATTATTTGTCTCCACTTCCAAGGCTTTTTCTGGCCTACCTACTTTCCTACTCATTAACTCTCACTTAATTTCGATAGGAGGTAACTCCCATCTCTGTTTCTCCCCTCCTTGCCTTCCACTAAATAAAAAAACAGCTTTGGGCTTGGTCCCATGCTGCTCTCACGCTTGTGAGGATGTCTCTGTGAGCATCTGCATGAAACCCTCATTACCCTCTTACAGACAAGAAAACAAAATGAAAACACATCATAAGCCCACTGAACTGCCATTAATCAGAAGCATGCCATAGCTGTAACAAGGTTCACACAGCTCAAATGCCATTTTTGAACTGTCATGTTTATTCCTATCCAGCATTATGTAAAAAACATCTCACACATATGATGAGACGCAGCAAAACACCGTTTAACTTCATCATTACAATTTCTCCTCCAGCTGTTATAAACAGTTCTGTACTTTTCATCTGTATTTCTTCACAAAACGCATATAAAAACTTGTTTTTACTGTGTATCGCGGCTGTCTGCACGTTGAACGCTTCTGCATTGTTGTGACTGCCTTCACACTTACTGTAAATAAATCTGGTCTCTGTGGTACATTTACCCCTCTGTTCTGCCTTTACTCTGCTGAATTATATGCATTTCTGGTTTTCACAGGTTGTTAACTCTGGTTTTGTAAAGCATATTTTTCAGTAACTCTGCACTTTTTTCACCCCAAACCATATTTCTCTCTGGTAATAACTTTGTTCTGACCAGGTGATGAGCTGTATCATAAATAATTTGATCGGTCTGTAAACTGTTCAAATGTTTATTATTTAATTTTATTGCATTTCTCTGTAACAGAATGTTCAACTGTTTCACACAACAGCTACTTCTTCATGAAGAAAAATGTTCCTTGCTTGTATGATAGTCCTACACTGATCACTGAAGTCTTCACACTCGTTCAAGCCATTTCTGGTCCCCTTCATACTTGCTTTGGCACAGTTGAGAAGAGCTTGCAAACACACTACTGGGCAAATCTGTTCCTCTCTCCCCACTAAGTGTATCTAGGCAGCATAAGTACACCTACAGCTTATACTCTGTGTGTGTGTGCAATCGCACGGGTCATCACATACATGTTTAAAGGAACCAGAACAGAAGCTGTCATCAGGTTGAGACCTGACAGCCAATGGGAGACTCATACCAGCTACAGCAGAAGGACCTAAGACACTGCTTTTCAGGGAAGAGTGAGACTATATTACAGAATGGTCATGCACTGGATGCTCCAGTGTCTTCTTACTCCCTATATACTTCTGTAATAAATTGTCAATCAGGGGTAGGGTTGCAAACTTGGTAGATAGAACTTTTACTGTAATAAAATAATCGTGAGTAGAACATTTAGACAAATAACAAGAGGTCCTGTAGAAGCTGTTGCTCTTTGCATGGTCGACTTAAAAAAATTCATTGTCTGACAAGCAAAAGAGTAAGAGTGAACATCACTCTCTAGAACTCTCTACCCACTCTAGATGGCTAAAATATGTCGTCCTGGCAGGGAAACAACTGGGTTCCCAGCTCTGTTATAAACATCAGTTCCCCGTGAGAACTGATACTGGGATAGTGAAGTCTGCAGGACCAGCAGGCCTAAAAAAAGGCAAAGACAGAAGAAAATGCCCAGCGTTTTCAGAAGACATGCAATAAATTTTAAACAAGTATCCCTAGAGCAGGATGCCAAAGCTCCTCTCGTTACACTCCATGCAATTGGCTTAACCTTCAGAAATGCTCCCAACTGAGACTTTGATGTGCTTGGTTCCTTTGAAAATAAGGAGGGATGCTTAAATGGCAAAAATTAGAGTCCTTTATTAATCAGATAACCTGGGTCAAAATATACATATAACCAAGCTGTATATACAATTTTGGACACTTGTAGAAAATAACTTACTTGAATTAGAGACAAATTTTGCCAGGTGCCATCCCACACATCCAGCTCCCATTTATTTTCCACCTGAACTCTTCCTATTAGGTGACAAACATCTTAATAATTTTGCCCAAATCTACTGGAAATAAAGGAGGTGTAAAATAAAAACAAAACAGTTGTACAGCCAATTCAGCATTTTGCCAAAAATGTTATATCCTTCAGAAGAAAGCTCACATAGCCATCTAACTATATAAAGGTACCATAAATGGAAACAGCTTCCTAATCTTTTCACTTGAGCATTCCCCTGAGATGAGAGAATTAATAGTCCTTGTAATTACCAGGGCAGAAAATGTAACAGCAGATGTCTATCTTCACTAATTATCTAAAGCTCTTAGAAATTTACAAAATTATTTATCTCACCAAGATTCTTTGCTCTAAGTTCCATAGATTAATTATCCATTACTCTAAATATGATTACCCTTTCTTGACCCAAGCAGTGAGCAGTAATTGAGAGTCCTAAGGTGGTGGTGGTGTCAGGGAGAGTAAAAACTATTGAATAATCAGCCATTTTTTTATCTAATCCTGTTTGTCCACAAAGAACGTCCAAACTCTTGTTTCTCTAAGAATAAGAAGAATCAAACACATGGAGGTTATTTTTTTGGTTGGCAGCAAACCTGAATAGCTCTCCTGTCTGCTTTGTTCCTTCATTTTGTTGTACTCTGCCTTCCCAAAGCCATACTCACATTTTTTGTTCTGACTGTGTCCCTGGCTCCCTCTTCTTTGTGTTTGATTCTGTTATCCTCGTTATGCTTCTTTCTCATACCTAGACACATACACTATCAAAAAAAAAAAAATCAGTACCCAGCCTCCCCACTTGCCAGTGAAACTTCTTGGGTCATGAAGTCAAAATTGTCTCATATGTTGCTTTAAGCCTGTGATTGGGTGATGCATCTTTTGTCTCAAGTAGCTGATTCCTCTGAGAAGCCTGGCTGCTCTTCACGGTCTAGCTGAACAGAAAGCAATCATCACACCCATCAACATAACCATATCACAGCAGTTCTAGTTGCCTTTTTCAACTTTTTTGACTTCCAGAGCATGTTTTTATTTTTGTATTAAACAGAAATGGTCTGCTTTCCATTTTACCATCTACTCTTCTACTTTCTGAAATGTTTCTTGCACTATTCTTTCCTTTCCAAAGAAGAGTCTCCTCATCTTTTAGCCTTTGTTTCTCCAATGAAATTTCATTAGTGATTTTAACCTATGCTATCTTTATAACACTTTTAGGTATCTTCTTTTTTAAGATGAGGAAAACTAAATTAATCCACCATTTAAAGAGAGAATATGCTATCCCTATATAGTCAACTATTACTACTTTTTCTTTTCTCTCCACTTTACACTGTCTCCTGGACTGTTTGCTTTTTTGGATTTTCGTTGAAAGTTTAGCTGGGATTCTATAACGTCACAACATATAATAATAAACCATTATTCTGTAATAACCCTCCCACAATCTTTTATCTTCTCCACATCTTCCAGAAGTCCTCCTCACAACTCAAGCATCTTCTTACTCTTATACAGTGGTTTCTTCACCACACACTTCAGTGCTTGTTGCAGGAGCTAATTCCCAACACACTGCTATAGCTGGAGCCCCCGGGAGCAAATAACCGGTTCCACGATGCATAGCACCCAGCATGGGCATACACCGGGAAAGTGCTTCCCACATCATCATTTAGGACATCTAGCAAAACTGATGGGCCGCTCCTCCTCTCTACCGTACAGCTACAGCTGCGTGACACCAGAAATGTGCAGAATTTACTCAGCCACACAGAAGGATATGGCTACATGATATGGACTCTCAAGCCAAATGCTACCACGCTATGTATGAGACACAGATACTTCAGAAAAGCACAAACATTTATGGCTTCATTCTCAGAACGATGGTGGAAAATACTTAATGTTTCTACTTTTAATGAACAGGAACTATGGGTGTTCAGCACTGGGGACAATATCAACATTATCCATAGAGATGATAAGGAACTCTACGTGCATTTGAAGAGCAGAAGAGATATGGCAAGATTTACCTTTCAATGACCACATTTCTCTCAGCATAGACACTGTATTTACAATCTTTGTCCATAAAATTCATGTGAGTGATATTTATGTCTATTGAAGTGTTTACATACTAAAATATTATCAACAATGTCAATTACCAACAATGACAGTGTGTCTGTTCCTCCTCTGGAGCCAGAAAGTACTCATATATGCTCACTGGCAGTGTTATTAATGTTTAATTTGTGTGCCAATAAAGTTGACATCCATCTCCTAATAATGGTTTAATTTTAAGGAAGAAAAAAAGTGAGATTTAGGAACTCAGTTGAGACGTAGGACTCAGTGGTTGAAGCTCCTGGTCTGATAATTACTGGGTTTTTTCTAATCCAAAAATTTCAAGGAAGGTAGTTAGGGTTTACAAACAAAACACCAAGAAGATCATTGACTTTGAAGAAATGCCTAAAAAGAAGCTCTTGTTACTGTACACAATGCAATATCAAGGCAGGTGTTGAAGATTCACATGTTCTAAACAGCAAACCTTGGTTTACCTCGTGGGACATTTTTGTATCCTTCGTACCCCACCTGTTTATACATCATCTTCGTTTTTATATCACACCTAATACTGACTCCCTGTGCAGTCTCCTCTAAAAACCATACAGAGAAACTAATCTTTTCAGACCAAATTTTTCCAAGCTCCATTGGGTAATTTTATTTGCATGCAACCTTCTACAATTCGGACCAAGCCAACTACCACAGTCCACGATCGGAAGACGCTCGGTAGCTGGCATTTACAAAGCACACCAAACCCACGATCCGTGCTGCTGGAAGCACGCCACGACCCCCGTGCCCGACCGAGCCCCCCCGGGCCGGGTCGGGTCAGGTCGGGATGGTCAGGGTCGCCCCCCGCCCGCCCGCCCCGGGACGCGCCCGCCTTCACCAGCTGGAAACTCAGCGCTCGCCTCAAGCACAAAACCCTAGGAGAACCGTGCGGGTCCCGGGGGCTGAAAGATGAATCGTTTCTCTTTCAGCCAACAGTGTTTCGTTCTGGGATACTACAAATCACCCGGAATTTGCAGCAAATTCCGTGGGCATTAGAAGAAAAGAAAAGAAAGAAGAAGTAACAGCTGCGGCGGTGGCTACCGCGCAGCTGGGGCACACGCTGAGGACCTGCTGCTTTTCATGACTTGGTGTTAATTTGTTTAATTTGCGCTGGTATTTGTTGGCCATAATTCAAGCTGTCCATTTGCATTTATGGACAGCCAGAACAGGTTACCAATCCCTTCTGGCAGAAATTAAGCACGGAACTCGGACTAATTTTTCAAGCCCCGTCCTAAAACCGAGTACCAGGGAAGGCAAGGAGCCCAGAGTACTGCACGGAATAACGCAAAAGCGCAGAGCCGGTTCCGAAAGGCTCTGACAATCCAAAAATCAGTGACCACAGATATCACCGTTAGGAGTCAAACTCTTGGTTTCGACCCCGACAATTTTCCTGGCTTCGGACTATTTCAGTTAACCCCAGTTCCTTCCCTCCCTTACCCCTCCCCAATTTTCCTGGACGAGTGCTGGACCAGCCCGGAGGGCTGCCCTGACTCTCCAGGTTCCCAGGGGCTGTCAGAAGGCTCTCCTCCCGCCCTCCGCGATTAACGGAGGGGATGTAAAATACCGCAAAACCCTCTCAGAAAGCGCCGGGGACTCTTGTCAAGTTTCGTCGCAGGGATACTCGGAACCGCGGTTTGGCGAGCTGTGCCCCGAGCCGTGCCAGTGCCTGCCCGCCCCCTGCCCGCCCCCCGCGGAGCCGCCCGGACGCGCCTCGCCCCCCCCCCCCCCCCCCCCCCCAACCTCTGCGCAACCAGTTGCCTCCAGCCCCGTGCTGGGGGCCGAATACAGCCGGCTGGGGACAAGAGAGAGGGCGACTGGGCGCAGATCACGCCCGGCGCGCCCCGGCGCACCGATATGCTGCCCACCCGTGACAAGAACATCAAACACAGCCGCCGCCCCCCCCCCCTCCCCGCACACGGACGGCCCCACAAACACATGCAACAGCTCCGGCTCCGAGCTTTGCATAAGGAGAAACTCGAACCGCGGGGAAAACCTTGCTGGAGCGGAGCTGCCGGGGGCAAACGAGCGAGCTGCTTGGGGAAAGGGGCCGTCTCCGGCGGCGCGGCTCCAGCCGACGGCGGGGCTCGCACGTCGGTGGCGATTTCTCTCCCCTCGGCGCCTTTCAAGTGCTTCCCGTCCCCACGCCGGCAACCCCGTTCGCTGCCCCACGTTTACCCCCGCCGCGCCCGGGCCGCCGGCCACCACCCCAGGCGGCGGCTCGGTGGTCCCAGCGCTTCCCTCGCTGCTTCCCGGGAGCCTCCGCGGGCTGCTTGAAGGAGACGATTTTAAAGCGGGCTGTGTGACTGCCCCCCCCCCCCCCCCCCTTCCGCCCCCTCGGCACGCAGGGAAGGCACACGAAAAAGTTGCGCTCTCCGGCCGCCCACGCCGGCGCTGTCCGCCCCGCGGCGGCGGCGGCAGCAGGACGGGCCCGGCGTCGGGGCGGCGGCCGGGACTGGGGCCGGTATCGGTACCTGTGCCGCCGATGCCCTGGCGGGCGGTCTCCAGGGGGAAGATGCCGGCGCACTTCTCCCGCTCCACCTGCCCGCCCAGGCACAGCTCCGAGATGATCTGCAGCGCTTTGTGGCAGAGGCTGCCCACGCCGTCCTCCGCCGGGAAACTCATCTTCTGCCCCGGCAGCCCGCCCGCTAGGCCATGGCCGGCGCGGGACGGCTCCGCGCCCCGACCCGCGCAGCCTCCCGCGGGGAGCGGAGCGGGGCGGAGCGGCGGCGGCGACGGGAGCGGAGCGGCGGGCGCGGCGCGAGTGAACTGAAGAAGTAGTGAGGGGGGAGGGGGGGGGGGAGAGGGAGAGACACATACACAAAAAAAAAAAAAAAAAAAAGGAAAAGTGAGGGGGGGAGGGAAAAAAAATAAAAAGAAGGGGAAAAAAATAAGCATCCACTTAGCAACGCCTTTTGTGCCTAGCGGGCTTCGGTAGGCGGCTCGGCCAATGGCAGCCCGGCGCGGGGGGGCGCAGGGGGCGGGGGGGGCTCCCCGCGTCCCCCGGGGAAACTTTTCCCTCCCCCGCCCCGCGGCCGGGCGAGGGGCGGCGCGGCCGGGCGGGCTCCCGGGGTACCGAGGCGGGCGGCGGCCTCGGTCAGGGGCTGCGCGGGGCCGAGCGGAGCGGGGACGGGGGGATGCGGGGGTTGCGCTGGCGCCGGCGGGTGGAGTCCCGCCGCCCTCCCCACGGCGGGACCGCCGAGCCCCGACGGCAGCGGTGCGCTTCGTGCGGAGCGGCTGGGTCGCTCATCGCGCCGGAAGGACGAAGCTCAGTTTATTCCCCACCGCTCCGGTCGTTTTTCCCGGAACGTTTTTTCTTAGGTGACCTGGGGAGTGTAATCTTCAGTACGGTCTACGAGCAGCGTCAGATAACTGCATTAACCAAACCACCAGCTCCACTACACTTTTCAGCAGCAGAGTTACGGAATAGTCGATTTCGGCCATTTCTTTAACTCGTAAAGAAGTTAGAGTAACCCTACAATTGCCCGATCTATTTCCTCAACAAGTTCTGTAAAGTTGGGGTTTTTTTTGTAGATAAAAAAGTTCCAGGTACTGCGTGTGCTTGAACATACTCCTGAAAATCAGTACAGCATATACTGCTAGTGGTTGTTTCAGTTATTGGCTGCATAGCCAGAGAGGACTTAAGCTGTTAATTTGTTCATATAGTTACCGAAATTCTGATAAATTTTTATATTTGTCAAGAAAAATGGTTCTACTTCAATGGCATATGTCCATCTTTCAATACTTAATTCTAATTAGGAATAGTTGAAAGCAAGTCTGCTAGCAGTTTACTTAACAGCACTGCCTGTAGTCTGCTGCTAGGGCGCCTTGGTTTCATAAGCATGAGAAGTTAACTTGTGTACTGCTGTGCTTTTTTTTTTTTTTCCTGCAGACTTCAAATTTTTTATTTGTTACCTGTAATAACTGTCTAACTGCAAAGTTTAACATCTGAAAAATTTATAACCATTGATCAGTAACTGTAAATTATGAAATATTATGAAATGTGTATTGCAGTTTTAATTCTGAAATTCTGTACTTTACATAGTATAGATACTTGTAAAAAACACAGGATGATACTTCTAAAAATTCGCCACTTGGCATTTTGAAGGCTCATGCATTTATGCATATGAATTCATATACATGTATTTTTCAAAACCTTAGGAAATTAATAGACTCTGTTGTAAACAAACTGTAACATCAACAGAAGTTCTGTTCCATAAAGCTTTTTCACAGATATAGCAGGAATTTCAGAAATATCAGATGCTACTAAAGAAATCATTCCCTGTTCAATCCATTTCCTGAAACTAGCATTGTCAAAACTCTGTGTTATTTCTTCAAAATGTTGTGATAAATCCTAGAATGTTTAGACTATGACTAGTCAGGGCCCCGAGCTGTGTAGTACTATTTAATACTCATTTAACCCTCCTAGGGACCTAATTCTGTGTAATTATCTTATGAAAATGGGCTTGCTAGCAACAAAAATGTATGTACGTATTTTCATTACAGTGAAGGGCACTGATGCCTACTTCCAAACTTCAAAATATGAACATATTTACTGTTAGTGTGACATTTACAGTCCTGTTCCCAAAATTCTGTCATGCACCACCAACTAATAATTAAGCAGTCTGTTTATCTTTGAGACATATTCAGAACTCTACCAGAAGCTAACAGGAGATATATATGCAGACTGATGAAAGAAGGGTCTTAAACAGAATGTTAATGAAAGTAAGGACTGCATTTAAAGGCTGAGACATAAGCTCTTCTATTTCTGAACCTTTCTACAGACTGCCTTTGTGCCCATGGATATATCATGCAGTCCATGAGTGAATTTTTTTTGTCTCTGAAGTTACTGGCAGTTTTGCTATCGGTTATAATAGAGTCAAAGTTTCACATACAAATGGCTTTGCCACCCATTTGCTTACCTATGTAGTGAGACTTTGCTACATTCTTATCTTGTTCACCTTTGCACACAAAAACTCCATTTCAGTGAAGATCATGTCACCTTATTATTATTACTATTGGTAGTATTGATAACTACATAGATACAGAAAAGCACAAACAGATATATTCTACATTAGTAATTAAAAAAAAATTTTTGAAGGCTGAGATTTTCAGGTAGATGTTTGGAGAGAAGTACCCAACTGGTACCTCTCCTAGATGTCTTAAGTACTTTTAAAATGATTTTAGGTATACAGAAAATACTAGCCACAGTAAGTAGTATCACTGTATCTTTATCAAATGCATCACCATCTAAATCTTGTTCTTCGGTAAGTATCATGAGTACAAACTTAAATTCATCAACAGAATGGTTTTTCTCAGCCTAAGTATTATGAGATGAGTTTCACTAGATGATGAATGATTCTACTGGTGAGATATGCTGATGATCTTGTCCTAAATCATATCAAGACGTATCTTTTGTTGTTGGGGTCAAGTTGTTGATGACGGAAATTCTTCACTTTTGTATTGAGAAGTTTAGTCCCAAATGTGAGTTCAGATTAGGAACATGGCATTTTTCTCTGATGTGTTCCTACAGTGGAAAACTACTTTTTCTGCATATGAAAAGACATAAAAGCTTGCTTTCTATCTTCAGCTCCCACTGCTTGGATTTTCAATAGCCTGGCAGTTTTTAAATGAATGTGCAGTTGCACGGTGTGCCCTTGTATCCACAAAGACCAGTTATTTTATTTTCCCTTTGGAAGTCCTCTCAGGCTGTCTCACCACATGTGATTTGTTAGGACACAATGGATTCGTGCCTCATGGGTTCCAGCTGCTGGGATCACACCAGACCTTATCCACTCTTGCTATGCTGACTGCTGGTCATTACCAAATTCATACTGGCTTGACTGCTTTCTGTTGGTTGGTATTGACTAAGGGAGAAAATTTAATTTTTTCACATTAATTGCATCCTCATATTGTCTGTGCAATATCCAACAAGTGGTTAGGGTACTACTCTTTGGACTGCAACAACACAGGATAAATGCCCAGTTTTGTAAGATGTATCCTTTAACAAACACCGCGTTAGGATTTTTGAAGTTTAGTCAATATGTGTAGCCTAAAGGCAGACAAGGTTCAGATGTCTTTCAAGAGTTAAGCTGCACTACTAAGTGTAAGGCCACAAATTATCTCTTGTAAGTGAGTGAAGGCCTAGTAATTTGCAAAGGAAGAATGGGCTGGTCTAGTGAGTATCGAGTCAAAAGTGCGCTCTCTGCTGCAGGTGATGATAAGCAGGTATAAGAATAGCCATAGTAATAGTATACTCCACTTTCTGAAATGCATTTTGGTCTGAAATTCACCTAGAGTGGCAGTGTACAATGCCAAAGATGTCTGCAACAGAAAGCAGCCTCCAACTGTGTTTGAAGCCATGCTTGCAAGTAATGGCTGGCTCTGAGGGTACTGCTGGGCAAGGCCAAATGGAGGCTTTGTAGATATACCCAGGGAGAACCATCATTTACTCTTGATTTGTGCAGTCTTCAACAGCTCCCTATTGTGCTTCTTGTACATCATGCCTGTTCACTTTTTTGCTTAAAGACTCATTTTTATGTCATAAAGACATATTTTTAATAAGGTGGCACCCAGGTCTCATCTGGAACCTTCAAGTATTTCTGTATCTTTTTACCTCAGCTGAGAGTTTGGCCATGGTCGCTTGATTTAGAATTAAATAAGGATCCCAAAAAAGCAGCAGGGCTGGGGGAAAAGAAACATTTTAGCATTCGGCTTTTAAGAAGCTATGAGTAGCAGAAGAAAGTGAAAATATGAGTTAGAAATACAGGTTTTTTTTGTGACAATGTGACAAATACAATTTTTTTCTGATAGCATCTCCTTAACTTTTAAGTCTTTTTTAAACATCAAAATAAGCCCTGAAACATTAAAGACTGCTTTATTCTAGCTGTATATTTTTAAACCTCTAATTTTGAGTAAAAAGTGCCTTTCACTCCTATGTAAAAAAAAAAAAAAAAAAAAAAGGCAAAAAAAAAAAAAAGCTGTCTGACAGGCATTATTACAGTTATACAGCAATCCAGGAGACAGTCAAAGCAGAACATTCCTAACCTGCAAATTAGAGAGGAAGGATGCCATGAGCTATGTAAAGGTGCCTGTAATAACAGACTGAAACATTATGTCAGCTGGATACGGGAATGCTGCTGTTCTTTGCATCCTAATCGAATGAAGATGAGATCATTTTGGTCAGAACTGGGCCTCCACTCATGAGGTGAAAGGCTAGCACAGGAATCTAACACATGAAATCGTGCCCTTCTTGTGACATGAAAAGGTAACTGCTTGACATCATTTTGTCATCAGAGCAAATATTGAAAAGGCTGGGAGAGAGCTTCCAGCTTTTTGAATATTCAGAACTGCCTCCTTGAAAGAGGACCAAGGCCTCGTGGCTACAGCAGTGAAGGGCCACAGTGTGCATTCCTGTTTTTGACAGTCTTCAGCCTGTCCCTGTGACTTTGAGAGGGACCCGAAACTTCTCTGAGTTACAAACTATAACATGAGGACAGTAACTCTTTCTGGTATCCTTTATTTTTCTTGCCTACATAAGGTTGGAACACTTATGAACAGGAACCCTGTCTTAGTTTTAGAAGTAACACAAAAAAGTTTAAATTTCCTTTTTTCTTCTCCATTTGCTTTTCTTATTTTTATGCTTTCATAGTACCTGGTACAAAGGAGCCCTCATCTGGATTACTCTTTCCAACTTCTAATTCACTATGAATAAAAAACATAGAGGGCCCCCCCCCACCATTTAGTCTGAACAGGTGCTTCCTCAGTTTTCAGAAATGCTGAGCAATGATTATTTTTTCCCACTTCATTTGGTGTAGTTGATACTTAAGAGCACAAATCTGAGTAAAGGGAGTCCTACAGCTGGAACATCTTCTGAGAGTCAGCAGCAAATAACGTTTGCAGTTTTCTGGAAATGTTTTTTAAAAGGCGTATTATTTAATATGTTCTAATTCTTTGAGCATAATTGGTTAGGGACAGAGGGCAAAGTAATTAGTATTCTATTTCATATCATGCTTTGCAAGTGATACACTGGACTGGGAAGATTTTGGTGTCTCAGAGTCCTGAATCCACTGTGAATTGCTGTTTGCTTTTCAGCTACTAGCTGGTAATTAAATAAAATACTTTTTTTTTTTTTCCTCCTCCCACTGCAAATTCATAAGCATGTGGTATGGGCTTTTCTGAGGCTATCTGAGCAGAAAGAATAGCGAAGCAATCGATCAGGAAGCCAGCAGATCTTGAGAGAGCTCATCTGGGGCGTCTGGGAGAATGGCTGTATGGTCTGGCACGCCATTTGCCCCCTATGAAGATTTTAAGGCCTATCTAACCAGTTATGTGCAAAGGAGCTGTGAGTGTTCGTTGATTAATGACCACAAAACAAACAAGTATGTTGCTGCCAGGGTGTGGGACGAGCCGGCAGCTCTCTGAGGGCCACAGAGGCAGGAGTGATGGTGGCTCCCTGTGGTGGGAGCAGCAGGGCAGGGCCTGGCAGCTGGGGCCTGTCCAACCCCCCATCCAGGAGCAGGGCAGCTGGGGGGCGCTGGGGGCAGCCACAGCCATGGGCATATGGCACCTCCCTGGGATCAGGGATGGGGTGAGGCTGGGCTAGGATGTGGGCCCAGCTTGGTGGGGCCCATGGCAGAGCAGGGCAGGGCTATGGGAAGGTGGAGACCAGCCCTGCTGCAGTGTCCCTGGGGCAGGGGCTGATGGCCCCGGGGGGCTTAAATGGAGTCCAGGGCCTTGGGCAGGGTGAGAGGAGCTCCAGAGCATGGGCAGGGATGGTCTGGCCTGACAGTGCCCTCAGGGCCCTGACTGTTGATACGTAAAAGGTCATAATTATTATTAGATGGAAGTAAAGGGTGCTTAAAACCTCATCTGGCGAATCATCACTCCTAAAAGGGTGAGACAGTGGTCGAAGAGGCGGTGCTCTGTGAGGAGGTGGCTCCAGGCTGGTGACAGACAGTGGAGCAAAGTAGCAGCGACTCCTGTTATGTGATGGCTAATTACATGTTGGAAGAGGTGAGAAGAGCGGTCTGGAGACAGTTTCCTCCTCTAATAGGTTTTTTTTTTTTTTTTTTTACCAGATAAAGTATTTTTGAGGCTAATAAGTCTTTTATATCCGCCATTTCTCAGTTGAAGGGCTTCCTTGTCTCCACTCTGTGACAGCTGGCTGTGTCACCTGCATCACACAGCCTCCCATTTTTATCATTTTTCACCTACTTTTTGAAACGGAAGAAAGACAAGATCACAGAGAGGCAACGTGTTTGAACATGTGTGTGATGTGGTGCCTTAAAAGAACATATTCTATTGAGTGGTAGCATGTTAACAATTTCTGTTGCCTTTTTTCTTCCTATTACCTTCCCTTCTTTCCCTTAGTTTCACTTACTGAGGAATGATGTTGAGACCGGCATTAGAGAGGTTTCTTCAGCTGAGGATAAGGAGTCATGCTGAAATAGTCTTGTGATTTGAGAAGTAGGTGGGTTTGAAGAATTCAGATTAATAAAATACTGATTTTTTTTTTTCTTCCTCAGCAGACTTTTCAAGATTTTCCTCAGAACCAGCTTCCTCTGAATATTCTGTCTCTGGTAATACAAGCCAACCATAAGCCTTGGTGAAATAAGGTATGTTTTGCTACTAGAACAGTTCAATGCAGCCAGATTTTAGTGATGAATTTGGGCTATTCATCTGCATCTAATGAATTTATGTCTCTGTGTACCTTCTAGTGAGATGGCTGTGAGCATGCTCCTTGTTGGTTTTCAAAAAACATTATCAACCTGAACTGAGCCACAAGTAGTTTGTTTGGTGATTATAGTTTTTCTTCTGGTTTTGTTTCTCTGTACTTGATCATTTCATGGTAGAGTGCCTCCTGTAAGAGCTCTGAATTTTTTCTTCCAAAATATTTCATTAAAAAGCCTAATAAATTGGGGATTTTGTGGCCCATTATGTTGTATCCCCCTCTCACAGAAACACTGATTGATTAATGTATTATTAGGTCCTAATGGAGCAGTACAAAACTCTGTGAAATAATTTGTGGTACTGCAAATACAGCAAAAACATTTGTTTTGAAGGACTGTACTCTTTTGCTACAATACATTAAGACATCTCTTGTCTAAGCTAATTAGAATAAAATAGGTCAACTATTTATGAAATGAACACCTGTTCATCTATGCTATCAATAGCCATTGAACAAAATTATTACATCTATATCAATCATTTAGTTTCACATAATAGAAACAAATAATTACTACTCAGCATTGTCAAAAGAGTAAAGCTTCACACTTTTAAAAGACACTAGCTCTGCCTCAACATTCATTCATGATAAATGAGCCTCATTTTAGCATTTGTTGAGTGGCAGAAGACCTTTATCCTGTGACATTGTTCTATTCCACTGTCATTATTTTTTAATTATCTCTGTCATCAGTAGTTTGGATTTTGGTATATGTTACTGGCCAAATTCAGCTCTGACTTAAGTGGGTACAATGCCATTTACTCACAACAGAAATTACGTCCATTTGTGTCAGGACTGAGATTAATTCTCAGCTGTTAACCAGTGGCTCATGATTCACTTTTCTTGTTAACAGCAGATGCTTGAAAATGAACTCAGAAAACTAGTTTTTACAATGAGAAGATGCCATTCAATACACATGTGTGGATCAGTCTTGGCCTGATGTCTTCCTCCTTTCCTTGCTACCTGCCTTTATTGTGCTGTGGAAAAAGGAGAGCTGCCCTAACAGGGTGTCTGGCGTATCCTACAAGCCAGGTTTGCTATTTGCACAGTGAGATATGTTCTTTGAAGGTCTGATGGTGGCAGCAGGAATGCACTACTCCTTGGCCATCCTCAACTGAAGCGGTCCCCTTAGGTAATTGAAAACTAATCAGATTGTCCCTGCTGCGCTCAAGTCTTTTGTACTTTAACAACAGCTGTATAATACTTTGGCTAGACTGTGGGACCATAGTAATGTGCCCAATCATAAAGTGATACATCATGCTGATTCTTAGAGAGCCTGTTTCCCACCTAGGTCGCAGTAAATAAACTCTGTTAGGCTTAGAAGGATGTTTTATACTCTCTAATAATTTGTAATCAATTTTTTTTCAGTGAGAGAAAGGAAATAATCTCTGGTAATTCTAATTGATACAACTTCAATTTTGCATAATCAGTCATTTCAGGGATTTATTTCTTCCTAGCCCTTAATCACTAATCTCCCTTTAGTTTACAATCAGGGGAATAAGCCAGAAGCAATGCTCAAAGACAACATGTTAGCACCATGCAGAGACCTGTTTATGGGGTCTTTCACTAGCAAGCAGAGTGCAGTTGCCACTGACTGAAGAATTTGGTAGGGAGGGGAACTGGCAGTGTGGATGGATTCCCAGAAGGGATGGGACGGGAGCACATAGAGCCATGGCATCAGTTTTTTCTCTAACACTGAACTGACAAAATGAGCAAATTTGGTGCGCTGGAAGAAGTGTGCTGCACCTCTTTGAAGAGTTGTGTTTTCACTTTCACTTGGCCTGAAGGTAAGTCAGATCTCTTGGTGGACTCCTTCTTATACAACAGTTGTGGTTTTGCAAATGGCATAAATAAATGCCAGGAATGCTGATTCCCTCCACCCCACCCCAAACTCTCTTTATCCATCTTGCATTAATTATCATGTCACAAAGTACAGTATTTACAAATTTCTTGATCTAGTGTATGAGCATTGAGGAAACTGACAGCAGCAGAACCTGCCTAGAGATCACAGGTATTAGTAATTGTGACAACTATATCAGGGCTATTTTATTTTAAGTACACTATAAATTTTTTTCCCATGTTTATGCAAAAACCAGATTTTTTTCAGCTTTCTTGAATATGCTGTCACATTGGTCCACAACACCGATAGAAGTCCTGTTATGTATGCACAGATGGATGTTCATGGATCAGGATATAGGACAGTAGACCCATAGTAACAACTCAAGCATTGAAACCAACATATTTCAAATGTGGCTGAATCATGAATATTCTTACAAGGTTTCATATCAGGATTTCTAACTTATCATTCAATCATTGCATATATATATGAACAGTATTTAAACAAATAAGTTCTGATGAGGCATAAAGTTAAAGGGGTGGGAGCAGAGCTAAATATTCTTATTATTACATCTGAGTCTCTAAAATATGTGGTTTACTCACTTTCACAGGCAGCTTCTTTAGATATCTGGTCTCTGTGCCCTTATAGGAAGGTGTCATAATGTGTATTTAATTCACGAAATACCTACCTGAGAAGGAACATGACAGAATTGTAGAGGATGCTTTACCATTTCAGAGGCCCTTAAGAAAATCTATACCTGCAAGATGGCACTCCTACATTTTTCCGGAATTAGTTGTCAAAGTACTTTTTCTCTTAAAAACGTGAGCTTTTCCCAAATGATTTTCAATGCACACACTCAAAGGCAATAAATATCATGATAAAATAATATAATGATGATTTGAATCAGTCATATGTTAACTAACTGAGAATGAAACCCTGGAGTACTCTAATTACAGAATCATCCCATTCACTGTAAAATTCAGAAATTGAGTCAGAGTTTTAGGGTAGCATCACTGCCAAATAACTGAACGTTGAGTGTTTAGTGTTCCTTTCTTAACAGGAATGATGCCCTAAGGGAGAAAACTCAGAAGATGAATTTTAAAAATTCAGGTTTTAAAGCAAAAGCAGAAAAAAATTCAAAGCAAGCTTTTTCATAAACTTAAAATCTTTTACATGAACTCTGAGTCTGGCACTGTAGACATCAATTTCTCCTCCCAGTAAAGATAAAATTATGGCCAAACTCTTCTCCATATCTAGTCATAATTTGATTTAATGGAAAGAAGCCTTCAAAAAATCCACTTGTAAGTGTATTTGTAAGACTGCTACTATATTCAGGTTCTGGTAAGGTTTTGAGGTTTTGCCCTGTTTTAGAGCAGCCTAAAAGCTTTTTTTAAAATACATTAACAGATTGTGACTCCATTGTGCCAGTTTATCAGCTAAAGATCAGCTAGAAATCACAGCTCATGAGTGCTTAAGACCTAGACCTATAAAACAAGACTGTAGAATTTATGGGTAGGGTTCATCTTACCTCCATTTAGATATCTACACTGTAGGTGCACATATCTCAACTGTCATCCATTTATAGCTTATGAACAGAAGTAGGTACTGCACCGTGGTTAATCTGAGCACTCTTACTTGTTTACATTAATATGAGATAAATTTGTCCCTTACCATACCTACTCTTCCCCATTGGCTGTGAAGGGATGACCGTCTTGATCAGGCACATAAGTGCCAGAGCAGGACAACAAGTCCAATGCTGTGATTTAGAATTTCAGTCTTCTAAGATAATGGCACCCATAGAGAGCATTCAGATGTTGCAGTATACCATGAAACTATAGAACCAAGAGGTCCTGTGGAAAGCGATTCCCCTTTCATTAGCTTTCCAGTTCCTCAAACAGTATGATCTCATGGGAGTGCTTGGATTTGTTTCCTGATGAACATCCTTTGTGATGGAAGCCACAGGCCAAGATAGACCTGAAGTCCTCTTGCACAACCTCCTCCTTCAGCTTTGCACAACCTCCTCCTTCAGCTACTCATCTTCTGGGAAGCCAAATCCCTTCCACTGACCTCCTGCACACAGTGTCTGCTTTGGCAGACTGCCATAGGAGGGCAGAAGAATAGCTGCTTGGTGGTAGGGCTGCAAATGGGGTGGGAATTGGACCGTTTTGTGAGGGAGGACTAAATTTATGTTTTCCTTGCCTAACTTCCCCTCCTCTGGAGCAGCCATGCCTTAGTTCTGGAGGGCGTGGCTGGGATTTAAAAGAATATGCAGAGGCTCCATTGTGGGTCATAAGACTGTTGTAGCAGCTAGATTATTAAGCGTTGATATGGTATTTGCACATTGCCCATCCTCACCAGAAAACAGACACTCTCCTAAGTTGATTGAGTGATCTAATGTGAGAGAAAGCATTCTCTGATAGAGCTATCACACAGGAGTAGGGTTTGGTCTCTTACAAAACATGGTTGAGAACACATACTTTCCAAAGCTCCCTGGCAATGACTAGCTGTCTATGCAATGAACTTGATTCATACAGGTCTCGTGAGCCTAACAGTCAGCAAGTAATGGATTTCCTGCATATGCATAGGCCCACGTGGGCAGTACATGTTAAAATCAGCAGCTCCAAGATGTGCAGAGAGCCCACTGTTTATATAAATGGCTTTGCAATTACAGCCTTTGCTCACTAAGGGAAGCTACCTTCTTTGGGAGTCTGTTCTTTTCCTTGAACCCACACGTTCTAGGTGTCGCATGGCAGTGTGTTAGAGCAATTAAGAAGAACCAGAAATTCCTTAGTCTGCTAAACTGCCTGAATGACAGCAGTTTGGACTGAAGATGAGAATCTGACCCACAAAGCATATCCACGGATCCAGGTGGTATTGCTGTGTGGTTATGTGGAATTACTTATAATGAGCATATACGTGTCCTCTAAGTAGTGGTAAATCTGTTCAAAGAATGAACTGGAATAGGCTGGACTGGAACAGCCTTAATAAAAGAATAAAATAAATGCCTGCATCTGCACACTTGTAAATGCACTTGTATGTATGTTATACATGTTGCATATGAAGAACAAACCTAAATAGTAATTAACTTTGTAGCAATTTTTCCACATCATAAATCATAGAACCATGGAATGGTTTCAGTTGGAAGGACCCTGAAGATCATCTAGTTCCCACCCTGCTGCCATGGGCAGGGACACCTTCCACCAGACCAGGTTGCTCCAAGCCCCATCCAACCTGGCCTTGAACACTGCCAGGGAGGGGGCAGCCACAGCTTCTCTGGGCAACCTGTGCCAGTGTGTCACCACCTTCACAGTGAAGAACTTCTTCCTAATATCTAATCTAAATCTACCCCCTTTCAGTTTGCAACCGTTACCCCTCATCCCATCACTACTCTCCCTGATCAAGAGTCCCTCCCCACCTTCCCTGCAGGCCCCTTCTAATTACTGGAAGGCTGCTATAAGGTCTCCCCGGAGCCTTCTCTTCTGCAGGCTGAACAACCCCAACTCTCTCACAGAGGAGGTGCTCCAGCCCCATGATCATCTTCATGGCTCTCCTCTGGACCCACTCAAGCAGGTCCATGTCTCTCTTATGCTGGGGGCCCCAGAGCTGGATGCAACACTGCAGGTGGGGTCTCACCAGAGCAGAGGGAGAGAGGTAACATTGTGTAATTTATAAATAGTAAGGTAAGCTGAGCTCATTAGAGAGAACAGTAAGACTGGGAGCTAGTGAACTAATCATTTTGTCTTGGTATTTTTTGTGGAAGTCATGGTGAAACTCATGAACTGAAAATTGTTTTCATGGAAAAATCAGCGTGCAGACGTAATGGAGACTGGCATCTAAGGAACTTATTATAAAACATTTAGAAAAACTTGCAGTATGCAATATTTATGTGATATTTGGTGAACAATTCTAATGAAAATAAAGTGTGAAATAGAAGACAGATTGGCATGCATATGAGTTGTAGTCAGTCAGCTACTTGAGTGGTGAGAATTACCAACCAGAAAAGGTTCTTCAGGGGAGCTAAGGAAAAATATTTGAAGAAATAGAATCAAAGAAAAGGTAGGTAACCTGGGGAAATAAAAGATAAATGAATGCATAAAGTTATGCATTCTGACTAGTAAAAAACCCCAAAACACTAGAGTAACTAGATCAGCAAACTTTGCTTAAAAAGTAATTATAAGACAGGAACTAAGGTAGAAAAGCAGGCTAGAACAGGAGGCTGAGACTGACACCAATATGTTGTTCAAGACCAAGTGCTCAAGGCCAGGTTGGATGGGGCTTTGAGCAACCTGGTCTAGTGGAAAGTGTCCCTGCCCATGGCAGGGGGGTGGAACTAGATGGTCTTTAAGGTCCCTTCCAACCCAAACCATTCTATGATTCTGTATTAGTGAACAGTGTATTGAGTAGAGGGAGAATTAGTGAAGTTGGCTGATAAAGATCAGAGGCACTTCGTTTTGATTCAAGAGCTGGTCTGGTGACATGCCTTATGTATGATGGAGAGACTTTGGGGTTACATTCTATTGGCAGGGCATCTCTAGCTCATTCATTTTGGTTGGCAGTGCCAGATAGCTTTCACTCTTACCCACACTTAGTAAACGATATGCTGAAGAAGCATCATAATTTGTTGCTTTATCAATCATCCCAACCAAAAATCTGTATGTCCTTCTGTGAGCAATGTTAGACCATACCAGAGATGAGTTGGTTCCTCTGAAACACAGACTGGGAATGCACATCTATGCTATTCCACTTAAATGGTGTGTATGCCTACAGTTTTTGAGCAATTTTTTAAAAATACTGAGTAAAATACTGTACACAATAATGCATTCAACACTTTAAAAAGTACAATAATGCAGCCCTTTAAAGTAAGAATTTTGTTTAATCCTAGTTGCATAGAACCATGATGGTTCATAGCTGATGGGAAGCTTGTTGAACAGTAAGAATTCAATTAACATTCAAGATTAACACCTCATTTAAACTGTTGTAAGTAGATATATATGCATATTTTTTATATACATATAGCATACATATAGGCATCTGTAACTGGTTTCTCTCCGTGTCCAAATTTCAACCACTTGCTGCTTTTGCTACTTCTAATTTATTATTGTCCTATAGTAGCAAAACAGTCCTGAAGTTGTCTAAGTGATTAATACCATACAATACCTACTTAGGACCAATCCAAAGCCACCTGAACTAATGAGAAATTTCGTATAAACTTCTAGGTGTTTTAGAGCAAGCTCTCAAACAAAGATGTCTTACCCAACAAATGCATTTGGTTTCTGCTGTTATATAATCCTAGATCATAAAAAAAATATTTTCAGAAAATCAGAAGCAGAAGGAGCAAGCACACCATTTCTTAATATATGTATGTACGTATATGCATAATGCACTTATCTTTGAAATACTAAAATTTGCTCTAAAGCCTTTCATGTATCAATACATATATCTTTTAATAATGTACAACTATCTAATGTGTTTTGTAGGCATTATATCTTTGGGTACTAAATAATTAATCACTTCATCTTACTTTTCAGTAGAGGGCACTCAGAACAAATCATAGATCAAAACAATGTATAAAAGACACTAAACATAATGCAAGATATTAATTAAAAAAACTCCTGTGTCTTAAACGAGACTACTATATATTTACATGTTTCATATGATAAGCAACTATGAAAAGATAAAACTTTTCAAAACTTGAGCTGTCTCTGTGCACATTCGTACGTGTTTCACAGCTTGATGTAAGCAAGCTATTAAACTTTGAGAAAAAGTGGTTTGTTCATTTTTGTGGATTAACTAGCCAGGGTCTAATAAAAAATTTAACAACTTTTTAATGAACTAAGCTTGTCCTCTCTTTCCAGACGTAATGAATAGTGTGTATAGGTCTTGGCAATAGACATTATTCCCTTTTTTGGTACAGATAATTTAAAATATGCAAAGTAGAAAACATTCAGGCTTTGTTTCTAGCAAAAAATGATCTGTTAATAAAGAGAACAGGTTCCTGATTCCTCACTGTTTTCGTCTAGCTTTTATAACAGTATAACTCTAATGAATGCAGCTATTGCGCCATTATAAAAAGAGTGATGCAGCGTGGATCTGGATAAGCAATTTGATTGTATTACATTTCATGAAGAAATACTGCAGATTCAAACGAGCTTTTATAAAAATGCTAGTATTTTAAATAACATTCAAGAAAAGAATGAACCTTTGTCACTTAGAAGACATTTCCGAGGGGATGTGAAATTTAACAAATTTAAGGAAGGAAAACTTCTGATGCTATTCATGTGGTTGTTATAGAAGAGCTCCATTTTGTTCTATAAATAGAAAAGAGAAGCTATATTTCTTTCTCGTGTTTTTTTTTGTTTGTTTGTTTGTTTAAATCATACAAATATTTAAACTTAAAACATGTATCTGTAAGTCGATAAAATGAACGCTTTGTGAATTAGTATTTACTAACTGGAGCCCAGAACCTTTGTACACATGAAAGTATTCCACGAACATATGGTTTAGTCAGTTTTTGTCCAGGAAAGGCTTCCATGCTTACATGGAGGTTAATGTCTATCATCTGTTATGTCTGGATTAAATCTAGAAAATAGGAGTTGTGTGTCTGTCTATCTACATAGAAAGAAACATCACTCACAGACTTTTAATTATTTCTTCAAATGATATTTTTATACCTTTTAATACATTTTCTATACTTGTGAAATGCTTAAACAGCTACTGTGTATCTACAGAACAGGTACATCAAGACACTAAATTTTCTTATACTTTTCCCAAAGCGTGATTCAAATTTGATCTGCTGGAGGAGAAGGAAATTGCATCTGCATGCTAATTCTTTACTGGGCATAACTTCTTGAAAAATGACTGTGCTATGTTGAATCGTTCCCACGCTGTTTTCAAGACTCGGTGACTAGGAGTATTGACTTTAGCTATAAGTGCTATGATTTTATTTTGTCATATAATGCACCTCACTGATACTGTGCTACCCCTGCTACACTAGTGATAAGTTTCTATTAAACTAGCGCTGGTAATCATACAGAACCAGGCACCAGTTCTTTGAGACTAACCACTGGATATTAGCAGGAAATTTGCAAACTCATTTTATTTCTGAGCTAAACTGGCACCAGAATCTGAAGCTACTTCTGTAGAGGTGAAAAGCTAGAAAGCTAATCTACCGTACTGCTAACTCTAAAGTTTTAGCCAGTCCTGTGTCGCTGAGTGACATAATTCAAGGTTTTTATTTTTTGAAATGTATAACCCTGATTGTACAGTTAGATACTGACTTTAAAGATCTTTCTAGAAGAAAGTTTATTGTATTATTTCTCCTCCACGTCAGAAAAGTACATACTGTGAAATGAAAGTGACACACTATTTCTCAGAAAAGGAAGCTAGTCTGTGCTCTAGCTTTACTGGAGGAAAATATCTTTATCACAAAGTCACAAATGTGGTTTATAAATGTACGTGCTATGTTTGAGGAAGACTATGAGCTGAAAAGAAACATATACATGATTATGCTCTTTGAAATTTGTATAAGGGTATAGTATTTTATGTGTATGTGCCAGTATTTTAGACTCCCACAACGATACTTAGAACTACTTCAGAAATTTAAATACTAAATGGGAACGTTGAGCGTTTGTGGTTCAATTTTGCATAGAAGTACCTTACATCTTAAATTTTTACAACAAGCAACACCCGCGTAAGATATGCCTACAGCCCTGCTTTTGTTTCAGATCAGGAGTGCAATTCCAGTTGTCCCCTTTCTCTGTGCTTTGATTTGCATCTTGGGCTGGTCCCAGAGCTATGAATGGGATTCCATTCTGTAGCAGGAATGACCCAAACCGATGAAGAGTGAGTTTCGTAGGGAACCAGGTGAGTGCAATGATGACTCAAACTAAGGTGGTGTTGGTGCCCAACAATTGAACATAATGCTTCTCCTGTCTTGAACACCCATCTTGACAGATAGGACCCAAGTTCGTGGACATCTGGAGGAGTGGAAGCAGGCCATGGAATGGAAGAGTAATTATCTATCTGTTAAAGGACAGGGGAGAGTAGTTAATGAAAATGTATAAATCTGTATGTTGGGTATAAGGATGGTTTAAGTACGTAGTTTAAATTGTAAGTGTTGGTAAGAAGGTATTTCAGTAACGAGAATTAAACACAATGGAATGGTTAAAAGATATATACATATACATATATATATATGTACATGTATGTGTGTGTATTAAATTATGTGGGACCTGAGCATGGCGCAAATGGTATGGATCATGGGATGGAGATTGTATTGGGTCTGGCTGAGAGGGAGTTAATTGTCCCTATAGCAGCCCTCATCATGCTGTGCTTTGTAGTGGTAGCTAGAGAGGTGTGGATAAGGCACCAGTGTTTTGGTTGCTGCTCAGTAGTGCTCACACGACATCAAGGCTATCTCTCCATCATTCCCCCCTCACCAGTAAGCTGAGAGTGGGCAAGATCTTGGGAGGGGACATAGCCAGGACAGCTGAGCCAAACTGACCAAAGGGATATTCATCATATGCATATGATGTCTGCTTAGCGATATAGGCTAAGTGAAAAGAGGAGGAAGGGGGGGGGAATCGTTCTTTGTGTTTGTCATCCGGAGCAACTGCTATGCATACTGAAGCCCTGCTTCCTAGGGACATCACCTGGTGATGGGAAGTAGAGAATGAAATCTTTTGTTTTCCCTTGCTTTTGTGTGTGACATTTGCTTTTGCTTTGTTAAACTGTCCTTATCTCAACCCATGAGCCTTTCATTATATTTTCTCTCCCCTGTCCAGCTGAGGAGGGGGAGTGATAGAGTGGCTTTGGTGGGCACCTGGCATCCAGTCAGGGTCAAACCACCACACTTTCCAAAAAATCGAGCCTGGAAGAAAAGATCCAGGAGAGTGCTTAACATGCTTTAACCACTAATGAGTACTCGTTAAGTATCCATTCAACAGGAGGCAAGCTTAAACCTCCTAAAAAATGTGATGTGGGTGTTGGGTTCTCAGCACCGATAGTTTCACCCTGTGGGCCTCACCTGTTGTATTGTACTACTTATAATACAGGCAGTGCCAAAACCCCCCAAAATCTATATACTTCAGACATCTTAAAAATTCTCATTAGTATTTCTTGGTCCATAAACTATGCAAAGGCAGTTTATCACAAGCATTTGAAAGCTGAAATTTGTGCTGTGTTTGTTGATTTAAGATGTGTATTCAGATCAGATGGTCAGCTTCATATCCTGATTATCTGAGAACGGGAAGTGAATATTTATGTTTATAATTTCACAGTTTGTTTTCCACAAGTATTCTCCAGTGATCACTTAAAGTTCAATGTTTTTTATATATTTCTGCCAAAAAGTAAGTTTGCTGTAAAAGTCAAACACAAAAATGTTCATAATTATAAGCACTGTGAGAGCAAATTAATCTTCTTAGAAATGGTTTTAACTCTTTGCCCAGGACTCATTTGGTCTGTGTGCCTTTTCAGCAACAGAAAACATAGTTTTTGATGGTTTTAATAAACATTTGTAATGTTAAAATATTAATAACCACAGGAAAAGTCAATATTTTTACTTGAAAAAGAAAATGTTAATGATGGCTGGAGGAATCATTGTCCTTTTGCATAATAGCGTGCACTGTAGCCACACAAAATACCAAAAGAGAAGACTTTTATCTATTTTTTTTCAAAAACAATGCATTTTATGTTGTTGAAAATATTATTTTTCAAAATGTCTGTTCCTATTTAAATTTATGTGTCATTGCCCTCATCCAGCCACAGCTGTAAAATATTTTATGTGGATTTTTCTGTTAAGATGCCATACCTGCTTAGATAAATCAATAAATGTGGGAATATAGAGGAAACTGTAACTGCCTGCTCCCATAAAAAAGTTTCCAAATATGCATAAGCTTTGATGGATGCCACAACAGCACAGTATTTTAGGCCTCACAAGGAATTCTAGAAGTTGCAAACAACATTCATTATATGAATACATTTTAATTTAATCTTAATTCTTAAACTAAATGTATTTGCAAAAGAGCAAAAACTTTATCCTGCAAATTTTTCTACACGACGCTTTGTTGCTGGGTCTCTCCGCAGGTACAGTAGCTCACGAGCACAAAGCCATTTGCAGGATAGTGGTCTTCGCAGTATTTTAAAAAAAGGTGATCTTTTTACCCAATCAGTATTCAAGAGATTTAGAGATCGAATGACTCGGTTTATCAATGGTAAGCATAAAGCAGAACAATTACCAAGCTATATCAAATCAGTCATCTGTTAAGTTTGGCGTCTTTTGTTTCCCAGTGTTCAGATAGAATTTTTGTAACACCAACTTTTTCTGTCATGTACCTCAAGAAAATATATGCCTTAAGCTCTTGTGTAATGAATGAATATGTCTGTTACTCATACACAATTTTTTTTTAACCTTGCCTTTTATAATTCCATTTAGAGCTTGCCTTGAAATTTCTGGAAGAAAGCATTTTAGGACATTTCCACATGTCATAAACATTAGATTTCAAGTCAGTTATATCCCAATAAATACTTTTAGTTTCAGTTCTGGCAGTTGCATGGGAAACTAGTGTTCCTGTACCCTAATTTCTAGAACAGAATTAAAATAACATTGGTCCTAGAACGGGTTATGCTTTTTCCAGGCTCTGGAGAAGAGAGAATGGGCCTCAGCTAATTTTTACAACTCCGGAGTAGCTATAAGGCGTCTGTAATCTTTCCTACGTTTGAATTATATTTGACTATTCTGTAACATTGTACATACCTTTATTGCCACAAATCACTGCAAACATTTCAGCAGAGAAAAAAAAATCTCACTTCTGTATATATTCGTATTAGCCTAATGATGCCTGTACAGGTATGATAAGGATAACAAAAGAATGCGGTCACAGTGCTGTCAAACTGTTTAACACCAGTGTCCATCTAGCTCCATATCTACTTTCTGACTGTAGCTGGTAACTGATGCTTTAGGAAAGAGTGCAAGAAACACGGCAAGAGCATTCTCCATCTACCAGCTTCTAACCACCTTCCTGGTTTAAAGTTTGCATCCAGCTAACAATGTTAATAGCCATCAAAGGACCTCTCCCTCCTGAATTTTTCTAATCCAGATGCAGCGTCAGGACTCTTCAGGCCACTAGCTCCATGTCTCTGATTTGAAAAAAAAAAAAAAGAAATTAAGAACGATTTCTCCAGAAGATCGTATTTTAGGGTCATAAGCAGAATCTATACTATATACATGCTTTTATATATTTCCCAAATAAAACCTTAAATCACAGCACCAAAGCAATCTGATCCAGCCTTTTACTGGATCACTATGCTGCGCAAGGTCACACCAGTCTTGTGTGCTCATAGTTCATCTGCTTTGAATTGCGGTCTGGTGGCACAGTGCAAACTCACCTTCAGTCCTGATGCTAACCAATAACTAGAAGAATATGAATCATGGCCACCTCCATGCCATCTTTGCTGGAGGGAAGAGAGCAATGGCTTTAAGAGAGGAGACTGCACATTAAACAGCTAGGCAGTGCCATGCCTTAAACTGCTGCAGCAAGATCTGCCAAAGCTCACCTGTCCTCTCTATTGCTGAGAAATGTAGTCAAAACTGTTGCTATCAGCTCTGGTTTGATGAGGTAGCTAGATTATTATGCACCCAGGTGAGATAGCATGAGATTTTCCTGTTACAGAAAATAGCAGGATTTTCTACATGAGTTTCAGAATTCATCATTCTTTTTGATACAAGAACAAAGTACTGTGCTTAAACGAATGAAAAATGGAGTATGTGTTTCTATGTCAGGTACTTGTTATTCATAATGTCAGGTGGATGCCATCCTGATCAGGCTGCGAAAAAGAAGAGGGGATAATGGTGTGCAGTTGCATGGTTAAAACCATGTTATACATGCAAGAGTACATTCTGAACTAGGCAGTGCTGGTAAGGAGTTTAATTTTTCCCAAAGTCAGGACAAGAAAATTTGCAGAGCTTCTACTTTTGAAACTTGCTTCTTACTTTATATGGAGACTTGTAGCTGTATCAATTGTGCCTTCCTCCAATACTTTCTGAAGTGTGGACATATGCATGAGTCTAGTGCATTTCTTTAGAAACGTAAAGTAAGTAAAGCCCCTCTTGAAATGTAGCACTTTACAATCAAAGTTTCTTTTAGCTCCTGCTCTTTCACAGAAGATATTGTTCTTATGAAACTGGCCCATAAAATAAATGCATCACAAAAAAAGGAAAATGAAGATTTTCCTTACAATCATTGTACATATAAGGCACCGTTTCAGTTAGAGATGTTGCTGTTGATCCCCTTTTCCTGTTAAAAACAGATCGCAGAGGCCTAAGTCTGGACTGTTGATCTTTCACTGTAGGCCAGGTCCCAATGTGATGACAGTATTGGCATACTCAACCTTGCAATGATTAGGACTCTGTAGATCTGGCTCCATATGCAAAGCATTATTAACAAGGAGAGGACAATCAGTGCAAGCAAATGAGTGGCTTTTGAGGGCTTCTTACCCTCCAATTATTAAACCAATTTCTTCATTTTGATAATATATGCAAATTATTTCTTTGACCAATTTTTGGAACAAAGAACAAATCATGTAAAGGATTTTGCAGATGAAATAAACACTGAAGAGGACTGGCAACACAGTTGTTAATATTAGTTTAGCAAAATAATTAAACTGCTAATTGTCAGTGGCTAGGAAATAAAACATTTTTATGATACTCCAGCTACAGAACAGAGACTATACTGCAGTGAATAACCCAGTAATAAATATGTAATACAAATCAAGTAGGGAGTCAAAAACCTAAGCCTATCTTCTCATTTTTGAAAGGCAGTAGAGTGCTCTAATGCCAGGAACAGTGACTGCAATGAGCTTTAAGACCAGCTCCAGGGAGCCCAGCAGAGACCTTGATGCCCTGTTACTTACACCTCTGATTTGAGGACTGCCTATCCCTGCACAGTGATTTTAATCCTAGAGGTGTACAATTTTTGCTCTAAACTTAGGTCCATCCAGAGGCAATGTCTGCTAAATAACGCCGTGAAATCTATCTATCACTAATCTATTAATTAGCAACAGCTTTCCAATACTGGTTTTGTCACCAATGTTTTTCTCCAGACGAGAGGAATAAGATTGATCCATTCTGCAATATTTCTGCAGAGGGTATTTCTGGTTACACATACGAAGCACCAGATTCTGTTCGGAGAAAATACAAGGCAAACTTGGATAGTAAATGCTTAACAGATCCACATATTCCCATGTGTATTGGGTTTGCATGGCAAGGTTTTGATAGTGGAGGAGCTACAGGGGTGGCTTCTGTGAGAAGCTGCCAGAAGCTTCCCCTATGTCTGATAGAGCCAATGCCAGCCGCCTCCAAGATGGACCTACCACCTGCCAAGGCTGAGCCCATCAACAATAATGGTAGCGCCTATGGGGTAACATATTTAAGAAGGGGGGAAAAAAGCTACTGTGCAACAGCAGCTGGAAGGGAGAAGTGAGAATATGTGAGAGGAACAACTCTGCAGACACCAAGATCAGTGAAGAAGGAGGGGGAGGAGGTGCTCCAGGTGCCAGAGCAGAGATTCCTTTGCAGCCCATGGTGAGGCAGGCTGTCCCCCTGTAGCCCATGGATGTTAATTGTGGAGCAGATGTCCACCTGTAGCTTGTGGAGGATCCCACGCTGGATCAGGTGGATGCCCAAAAGAGGCTGTGACCCTGTGGAAAGCCTGCACTGGAGCAGGCTCCTGGCAGGACCTGTGGACCTGTGGAGGTAGAGGAGCCCACATTGAAGCAGGTTTGCTGGCAGGACGTGTGACCCCATGGGGGACCCATGCTGGAGCAATCTGTTCCTGGAGGACCACACCCTGTGGAAAGGACCCATGCTGGAGTAGTTCATGAAGAACTGCAGTCTGTGGGAAGGTTGCAGAAGTTTGTGGAGGACTGTCTCCCATGGGAGGGACCCCACGCTGGAGCAGGGGAAGAGTGTGAGGATGAAGGAGCGGCAGAAAAAACATGCGATGAACTGACCACAACCCTCCTTCTCCATCTTTCTGCAAGGCTCAGGTGGAGGAGGTAGAGAAATCAGGAGTGAAGTTGAGCCCAGGAAGAAATGAAGGGTGGGGGAAAGGTGTTTTAAATTTGTTTTTTATTTCTCATTATCCTACTCTGATTTTGGTTGGTAATAAATTAAATTAATTTCTCCAAGTCAGGTCTGTTTTGCCCGTGATGGTAATTGGTGAACGATCTCTCCCTGTCCTTATCTCAACCCATGAGCCTTTCATTGTATTTTCTCTGCCCTGACCAGCTGAGCGGCTTGGTGGGCACCTGGTATCTAACCGAGGTCAACCCATCACACCATGTTACATGCTACTTTTCTTGTGACCAGCTCTTCTGGGACCAGCAATGGCAAAAGGAATTATAGCAGATAGGACATGGTGGCAGAATGAGGTCTTCAATAGAAAGTATTTGTAAACAAGAGTAAAATAGGCAAAGATGGGTTTAATACAATTTCTGTATGAAGACCCAGTGAGAGTGCATTCTTCTCCAGACGTTTTAGCAACTGCAGGATCCAATTGCATATCTGGGCTAAATCCTTTTAACTGCGAATAACAAATAATTCTATAAGTCTATGTATCATGACACGAAAAAGATGAGTTGGGGAACTTTTCTCCCTCAGTTTTGCTCTGAGCATCAGCCTAGAGCTTTTGGGGAAGACATTCCCAAGCGAGAAGATAAGCAGTACTCAGCCTGTGCTTTACCTCCTACTT
Organism: Leptosomus discolor; assembly: GCF_034619465.1. Lineage (NCBI taxonomy): Eukaryota > Metazoa > Chordata > Aves > Leptosomiformes > Leptosomidae > Leptosomus > Leptosomus discolor. The sequence goes on from NC_141391.1 coordinate 153,572,294, forward strand.
CTCTTGCACCTGTAGCACAAGCCATGCAAAGAGATAAAGCTGATAACCCATCCATAGATTCTCCATTTATATAACATCATAGAGAAATCACACCATGCTGAGCTAGAGTGAGTAAGGGTCTCCAGGATTCTTTTGTGTAAGCCTGACTTTCACTTCCACTACACCTGGATGATGGTGTGAAAGCACAACCACTGCATTTGAGGCTTTCTAAAAGTGAAGAATGGTCAGGACAGCTTTGCCTGAAAACCCAGGTGCAGGCATTAGATACTATGTTATATATTATCACTTGATTTCAAGTTGCTGTAATATTGCTGATTAAAAGCTTATGCATAATGCATAAATGGTAATTCACAATGTCTGTCACAATCAAGTGAAACAAAAAAAAAATTCTCTCTGTTGCTATAGCTTCTACAAAACGATTAACAAAGTGACAGCTTTAAAAAATGTTCCTTTAGATTTAGAATGAAAGAACTGCAGTATAATCTGCATTTTGCTGTACAGGAAAGAGTAGAATACACTGTAATGTCAGAGTTAGGAAAAGCCAGCCGTAAAAGCTTGTATAAGGCATTCAACACAAGGATTGAAAGCATTTTGGATAGCATTGTGCCTTCTTAATAGTCCAAAACATGCATAACATGTTAGACTGACTTTTAAGAAAGAAGTGATACTTCTATTATACTATTCCATTTCTTCAAAGCTGGAAAATATTAAATATTAAAATATAAATAGATTTGAGAAACAAGCAATAATTTTTATTGAATTAAAATGTACTTAAAAACACTTTAGGAAAAAAAAAAGTGCAGAGGCAATATTAGAATGCAAACCCACAGTGAGCAATATTGAGTGGTCAGGGATGTGATCTTTGGCTTCTCTTTGAATGATTGTGGTGAAACAAAGAACCTGGAAAGTCAAGATAACTAACCATCTGAAGATTTCCCATGAGATGTCTAAGTGTTGGAGATTTAAAAATTCATCACAGCAAGGTGATCTTGGCGGCAGAAAAATTGCTCACACTGAGACAATCTGCAGTATCCAAAGGAAAGTCCCTACTTCTGTACTGTCTCCAAGCAAGAGCAGTCAACTATTTCTAGACAATTAGGAATACACAATAACCATATTAGCCTCTAAAGTGCAGCCTGCTAGCAAGCAAGGACACTACTTCAGAGTCTTTATTGGCTTTGAGAGCCTCCATCTGCACATCTCCAGACACAGGAATCCAAAGAAACTCACTGGTAGATCCGCGATTTTGTTGCTGTCTTTTTAGTCTATGCTATGCGACAGAGAATGTCAGGAACATCATCTTGGAAAGCCAGTTACCAACCTAACCAGTAGAGGAAGAGCAGCATTTTGTAGACTTTGTTTTATATGTCTATACATAAAAATCCTCCCCTGACAGTTCCAAGCTGAAAAAGTCAGGCATCTTCAGAATGCCATTTGCTCTTGTGTGATTTTTTCCTGAGAACTGCATGCAGCTGAGTAGTATTTTATCTGCTAAGTGCCATAGTTCTCAGAAGAGTTCACATCAATCCACTACTGCTTTTTTACATACGATGGTATATAAGTGATGTCTCAAAATTCAGATTAATTCACAGTGGGTTAAAATCTGGGTGGAAGTATAGGTTACAAAAGATTACAAAACCAGCCATTATCTGAATAATTTAAAACCAAACAAAATGAATGCATTTAATTTATTCTGAGGGTGAAGAAAATGAGGAGAGGGGAGGAGCAGTCACTCTTTTCAGAAGCAGAACCTTTGGGTTTTTACTGGTTTTCATTGGAAAAAAAAAAAGGAATTAACTGTTTGCAGTTATTCTGAAGCAACAGTCTCTTTATACTTTAAGAATTACACACTAAAATAGAGTTAAATTTTCAAGTTTAGAATTAGTCTTTTCGAAGTTATGTTTAATTTTCCTAATGTTTTGCCTTACCTCCAGAGTCTACATGTTTCGCTAGGTCTGTTCAATACCTTGACCTATTTTGGCAGGACTGGGATTTGTTTACTTTTTAGCTCCTTTTGTTATCATGGAGCTTTGATTTCATAGTTTTTTGATTTGAAGTGAAGGTGTTGTCTATGTGTAATGTTTTTTATGTTCTGGGTAGTTCAGCACTTTTTAAATGTTTGTTGGTAAAGGTTGGTTTCATTTTGTGTTGTTTCTGGGTCAGTTACCCACTCATATCTTTTCTTCAAGAAGGTCCACTGTTCTTTGTAGTTTGTTTTCAGGAGGATGTAGCAATGCATTTTATGTTTGGTTACCTTTGATATACTTAGCCCAATTTTTATTTTATACCTTTATACGTTTGGAATGATTCCTTTGATTCAATGTAGTGAAATATTTCAGCTTATGACAGTCTTACTGAAATCAGAATTTGACCAACTGTGTCTTCCATGATCAGGATTTAGAGCTATTTGCACAAGGGAAAGGACAAAAGAAACAATCATATCATTAATAATAAATAGGCTTAATGACAGTAAGGACTACATTAAGTACCTCCATAAAAATGAGAATCATATAGTAGCCAAGGAAATTATAAAAACTTAAAGCATGTCCTGGTTAGGTATGAATGGCGCTCCCAGTATCTCTTTCCACTATGACTGATTATTAGTAAGAAAGTGGATTTTTTGTTTCTTGAGTAGTTTCCCATTGAATATTTAAGGCCATGAATGAGCTAAGGCTCAGTCGATTTGGTTCAGTGCACACAGTTGTATTAAAATCATGCAAGTCTAAAAGGTTTAACTACTGTCTCTTAGGAGATCACTCATTTCTCCCCTTCTGTTACCAATATGGAAGAGTGCATACACCTGCACTAACATGCTAAATAACATGATTTCACAGACAACACAACAGTTATAAGTGAAGTCAGAGCTGTCAGCATTTTCCTTTTCACTCCTGTTTTCTCCATGACAAACACAGAAAAATCACACTGAATTTCTAAACCAAAAGATCAAAGCACAACATTCAGGAATTTGGTGGCAGATTGGCTTGTCATAACCAAAGAGTGATACCGTTCTAGAGGGGAGGAGGGCTCTGTAAACTGTTGCATTGGACCTTTGATTTGTGTTCTGTGTTCAGTCCTGACACATTATTTGGGGATTTGCTTGTGTGCAGTTTCACTGGGACCAATGGAAGAAAGTTTTAAATTAAATCAATGGTAGAATCTAAATTGTTTGAGTTTTGGCTAGATTCCTTTATGAATTTTCCTATTCTAGATGCCTTTATGGAATTCCTTTATTTCCAAAGCAAGTCTTTACAACCATGTGGTAAGCATTTGGGTATTCAAGGCTATGACTCATCAGGATTGGCAAATAATGTGCAATCTGAGCAATAAGTGGCATTTTAGAGGGACAGAGAGTAAAACCTCATTCCTCCAATCTTCTCCCCTTTTATCGACTGAATGCCATTTTATAGATGTAAGTGCTTTTCAGAATTTAGGCAGACTGAAGTTTAAATAAGGTCAGCTTGTTCAGCTTTCCCCCTTAAATTACTGGCAACACTTTATACTGCTAGAAGCACGATGAAGGGCCTTATTATTCCCTTGACAGGTAATTTTCATGCAGAGGAATGTAAATGATGAGTGTGAACTAATGATATTTTCTGTCATTTCTCCATTGGAGGATTTTCCTCCCATAAAATAGGCTAAGAATTCAGAATTTTATAAATGCAAATTGTCATGATCTGGAGAGGTCAAGGTCATAAGCATAGAACAAGGTCCCTTATATTACAGCTGCTACCCACCTCCACTTCTTCACTTACTTGGTATCAGTTGTAGTGGCTGCCCTAATGCTATTCTCAAAAGCCACTACAAAGATGGAGAGGGAAAAATGGGAGTGATACTCTGCCCTACTGCAGAGAAAACACGAGGGAAACTCTAAAGCACTTAACTCCCTAACATGCTTTGCAAATACTTTCCATTCGCTGAGGCAAGTCCTTTTCATGCTCACTAGCTGCAGCTCCTCCATGAGGATGTGGGTGCCTCAGGGATTTACACCAGGCTAAGCTGCCTGTTCTTTCCATAGCTTCATCAGTGTGTTGGGACATTGCATCAACCTACATATTCTCACAGTGACACTGTGTGTGTTTATTGCCTTCTCTTAAAGGAAACAAAATACTTAGCTACCATTTGTTTAATGGATGATATGCAGAGACAGTTCTTTGAGAAAAGGACAAGGAACACTTGTGATCAGTACATGGATTGAAGATACATCTCAGTTATAATTTGTGTTTTCAGATTTATACTCGTTTTTCACTGGCTTGTGAATGCGTCAATCTTACATATGAATGATGTTATAGATATGTGCGTTAAGATTTTATAAAACATAAATATCATACAAATTGTATAATACTGCTGTTTAGAATGTGCTTTGTCAACTCATTGTGTTTGCAATAGAAATGATGTGTCACTTTCAGCTTCTATATAAAATTAGCCAATATTTTAATTCCTTAAAATGTGTACTTTTATACAAATATTCAGAGTGACTATGTAATTTCACAATGGGCATATTAAATAAATTAGGCAATCACTTAAGGTGTATGCTAAAACTCTTCTCAAGAACCTTCCTGCAAAACTGTTGAGGAGGACATGTTTTGCAAAATGCATGAATGATCTCAGCTTATAGTTAAAGACAAATTCCAGCTATATAATTGTGGGAAGCCAAGATTTAAGAAGATTTTAGAGACTGATATATCAGAAATTGAGGCAAAGGAACATGTCTTTTAGATCTGTTGAAGATCTGGCCTTGGGCATTGGGTATGTTCACTGGAAATGCTCCCTTAGCCTCTCTGAATAACTGAATCTTAGAGACAACAGAATATAAACTACTGCTTGTAGTCTCACATCTAAAGGCATATATTACCTTCCCTAACATCTGTGGGGAGCTGGAATGTTCTCTTGCAAAGTGCATGCTGTGTATGGGTAGGGAAAGCGGCCACTGTTAATTTCTAAACTTGTTTAAACACTACTGTGCTTTTAGAAAAAAGATTTCCTAAATTCGCCGTAATTTTATGCTCAGATGTTCTGCTCTTTCCATGAATGTGCACATACTCAGGTTCCAGAGCATTACAAGCAGGCAGGGCTACAAAATGCCAGAAGTTGTGTCCCTCAAAGCAGACCGTTTCCCCTACTGTCCTGTCATCAGGTTTCTGGAGGTGATGCAGGCTCCTTAAACCACTGACATCAAAACAAATAAATAAATGAGTAAAAGTATAATCCAGCAACACTGCTTTGACAGCAATCCTACAGATACAGTGCCAGAAAACAAATGGAATCAATCATTAATTACAAATTTTTCTGTACTTAATGGAATCTGGAAACAATGCTAATGTGGACAGGTCATAGTAAGTGGTAATGAAAGTCAGGATAATGGGACAAATTTATCTTTCAGATATATCTACTGCACATTAACTCTGATTTGTCTTTAGATCATACGAAGAGGACAATTTCAGGAACTACAGGATGTGCCCAGCTCTCATAAATCAATATACTGCCTACTGAGCTATTGGAGCTTTACTGATTTAGATAAAGAACAGATCTACTCCTATATTAGCTGTGCATCCTTAAGAGCAAAGTTTTGCCAAGAAAGAGAGGAAGCTAGAACTTTCTAAAAACCTGCAAAGTGCATATGAATCAGTTGAGGACATGAGGCTAGAATCATTCAAAGTGTTCACAGAGCAGAAAACTGTACTGAAGGAAGATCTGACAGGCTGTATTGATGTATGTTTCATTTCTGGGTATAATTAATATCACTGTATTTATCTCCTAAAGCCATAAATGATTTTGGGTCCTGTCTGTGTAAAAAAAAAATCAACTGTACCTTTTCTTGGACAAAACCATTTGAAATGGTAATGGAAAGAATTGCTCTAATTAATGGTCTTTTGGATCAAAAGGTGAGACAAGCTAAAGATACATACAAATTATGAATTACTAGTATGAAGAATAGTGTTGTAGATAGCATTTTTAAAGATAGAACTGGAACATCATAGACTCATTTTTATGACTGACAGATGTTCATCATGATTTCTAATCCTTCAAAAGCACTTCTTTTTAACCCATAATTGAATTGTATTTTTTTTTAGAAATTGCTATTGTTGTCACTGGTACTAAAAAAATGTAAACTATGATTGAAGCAACTGGGAAGCTGCTAAGAGTCCTTTGTGTTGTCTTGATCCAATTTTGGTGAAACAGTAACTAGACATGATTTAAGACTAGATATAAGAATTAATTATTAGACAATGTAGCTCTGTCAGAAAGGGTGATAGATTGTGGTTTGACCAGCAAACCATGAAGAACTGCTTGGGACTGCCAAGATTAGAGAAGAAGTAGGCAAATGGTATTTCTGGCAAGGGGAGATCGTGACCACCAAATCATTGACCACCTACCCAAATTATACCACCTGCTCAGAGATTGTGCACTAATTTGCATCAGAAGCGAGGAAGGAGAACCAATCATCGAAGGGAATAATCATTAATATGTAATAGTTAAGTGTATAATTATAGGAAACTCTAAGGCCAGGTGTGCTGCATTTGGACAGACTCCCATTGATGTACATCCATGAAATAAAATACCTGAACTCTGTGTGTATATTGGTGTTTTGTATACCAGGCACCAGACCCCGCTTGTGGGACAACACTATGAGACTCCTACCTAAAGTAACTACAGAACAGAATTGGTATTAAGGACTCATTTATTCAGATCCTTGGCCTCTTACATATGTTGATGTGTGTATGTCCACCCATTTGTGGAATCTTACATTTCTAGGGGAAATAATGCCATTTAAGCATTATATGTTCTCAAGACAGAGAAATGAGAGTGGGGAAGAGAAAGTAGTAATTTATTCTTTTGCAATGAAGTCGTTGGTATAATCACTTGGGAAAATGCTAGTTTAAGGCAGGTGTGTTAAGGATGTGTGTTATGCAAGAGTCCTCATGAGTTATTCTCCCATTACTTAAATGCTTAACTGAAAGATTTGTTATCTCAGCCCTTGTAAATGACACGCAGATGCTATCAGGTATACCGTCTATGCTCATTCAACTGGAGGGATTAAAGATAATCCCTGATGTGATTTACCATTAATTCATTCAAGATTTTGGAAATGAGGTTAAATTCATTGAATTTCCACCTGAGCTGGGTAACAGGCAAAGAAGGAATGTGGTGGCCTATGGAATAGTAAACTTAAATGTCTGGAGCACATACATATATGTTAAGGAAGCAGTTGTGTACCAGAGCTGTTATAACGTGCTATTTATGCTAACTGAAGGGTATGCATTTTATTTAATTCACATACATAATCATAGAATCATAGAATCATAGAACATTTTGGGTTGGAAGGGTCTTTAAAGGTCATCTAGTTCCAACCCTCCTGCAGTGAGCAGGGACATTTTCAACTAGATCAGATTGCTCAGAGCCCCGTCCAAACTGACCTTGAATGTTTCCAGGGATGGGGCTTCTACCACCTCTGTGGGAAACCTATATCTAGCCTAAATCTACCCTCTTTTATATTAAAACCATCACTGTTGTGTTGCAACTGGCCCTGCTAATGATTGCCCCCATCTTTCTTAAAGGCCCCCTTTAAGTACTGAAAGTGGCTCTAAGATCTCCTCAAAGCTTTCTCTTCTCCAGGCTGAACAACCCCAACTCTCTCAGCCTATCCTCATAGGGGAGGTGCTCCGGCCCCCTGATCATCTTTGTGATGCTCCCCTGGACTCACTCCAACAGCTCCATGTCTCTCTTGTGCTGGAGGCCCCAGAGCTGGATGCAGCACTGTAGGTGGGGTCTCACCAGAGCAGATTAGAGGGGGAGAATCACCTTCCTTCACCCTCTGGCCACACTTCTGTTGATGCAGCCCAAGATGCCATTGGCTTTCTGGGCTGTGAGTGCACATTGCTGGCTCATGTTCAGTTTTTCATCCACCAGCACCCCAAGTCCTTCTCAGCAGGGCTGCTCTCGATCCCTTCATCCTCCAGATCCCCTGTATTGATACCAGGAGTGGCCCTGACCCGGGTGCAAGACCTTACACTTGGCCTTGTTGTACCTCATGAGGTTCACACAAGCCCACTTCTCAAGATTGTCAAGGTCCCTCTGGACGGCATCCTGTTTCTCAGGCGTGCCAACAGCACCACTGAGCTTAGTGTCATCTTCAAACTTGCTGAGGGTGCACTCGATCCCACTGTCTATGTCATTGATGAAGACAGTAAACAGCACTAGTCCCAATACCGATCCCTGAGGGACACCACTTGTCACCAGTCTCCATCTGGACATCGAGCCATTGATCACTACCCTCTGGATACAACCATCCAACCAAGTCTTCACCCACTGAACAGTCCATCCATCAAATCTGTATGTCTCCGATTTAGAGAGAAGGATGTTGTGGAGGACAGTGCCAAAGGCCTTACAGAAGTCTAGATAGATGACATTCGTAGCTCAGAATAAGTAATATGAAATATTAATTTCTTCATATAAGTAATATGAAAAGAATAAATAAACACCTTTTAAAGGAAGTGTAATAATCAGGAATTCGTACAGTAATAGTAATTGTATGCTGATTTCTGTTTATTTCGTCTAGTCAGATCCATGATTTTATGTAGAAACCAATTTTCTAAATGAATATAAAACTTCGGTTGTTAGCCAGGATCTATGTTACTGTGGAATTTATATCAATTTGCATGTTTATGAATGAACTTTTTTTGTTTTAGAAAAAAATCTTTAAAAATAATCTAAAATGAATGCAGTTACCTAAAAGGGGGCCTACAACAAAGCTGGGGAGGGACTTTTTACAAGGGCATATAGTGATAGGGCAAGAGGTAATGGCTTTAAACTGAAAAGAGGGTAGATTTAGATTAGATAATAGGAAGAAGTTCTTCACTATAAGGGTGGTCAGGTACTGGCACAGGTTGCCCAGAGAAGCTGTGGCTGCCCCCTCCCTGGAAGTGTCCAAGGCCAGGTTGGATGCGGCTTGGAGCAACCTGGTCTAGTGGAACATGTCCCTGCCCACAGCAGGGGGGTGGAACTAGGTGATCTTTAAGGTCCCTTCCAACCCAAACCATTCTCTGATTCTATGATTCTACCTAAAAATACCTAAAAATTGTACCTCGCTTGCATCTTAATGAAGGACAACTGAAATGTCTAACTACTGAATTTCTGTTTAATTGATGGGTACCTGGGTGCTTAGCTTTCAGAGATACAGTGCAGTTGTGATGAGTCTGATTGCTTCTGGGCAGAGGATGCATGATCTTCAGGTTCTTTTTAATGAATGTAGAAAAGTACATTGCTTAAAGCTTCCATAACTAAATAAAGCTGAAGTGTCTGTGCTATTTGTTTAAGAAGGAATAATTATGCCAATTTCTTCCTGTAGAGCTTCTTAAAAGTTGCTCTTTGGCAATTTATTGTGTAGAAAGCTAAAGAGCAATTTTATGAATTTAGAGTATTCACCCAGAGAACTGCTGCTCTTAACTTTGTTTTTCTCTAGGTAAAAATGTTTGTATTATCGTTAGTTTCATTTCCCTTTATCAGACAAAAAAAACGTGTTTTCTAACTTTATAGATGTTAAGATGACTATTTCAATCTTTGTGTTCAGTGGCTTTCAGCTGCAACTACAGTGGGATGCTGGTTTTTGTGGCTGGGAAGGGAAAGTAATAAATAATTTAATGCTATCCTTCTTTTCCTCATCGCCTAAGTCAGCTTAAAAACTGTTAGAGGATGACTCTGGCTAATGGTAAGTAACGTGGTCCCTGTTGATGCACGATTACCTACCAGCCTCCTTCTGGCATACAACTGACTGCTGTTTCCAGAGGTTGGGGAGGGGAACTGATAACATAAAACATGTATTAAAGCACATACACTGCATGATTTTTCCCAATTGGAGTGCCGAATGCTGCTTCTTTTTCATTTGTGTTTGGGCTTTTTTAATTACTTTTTTTCTTTTCTTTTCCTTGTCTTTTTACATAAGCCTCCAACTAGTATTTAAAATATAAATCTGCATTTTGGAACATTTAAAGTAACTCTTAGAATTCATCACTTCATATTCTTCAAAACTCAGTATTTTCTTCAGTTTCACTGAATGGGATCTGAAGGGTAGCAATCTTGATATGCTGAATATCAGAGAGGAGTAATTTTTTATGGTGTATCCTTGTTGTTGTCTTATGAGGTAGAGAAGGTTGTTCCTGCCTGCTTTGAACTCTGGTATTATGACAACAAATTAATTTCTCCACAGATTAAAAAAAAATGTAATGTTATTGTGAAAAACTTGTTTAAATAACTAATGTTCAAGTGGAACACTCATTTCTGACCAGGACAAATAGGTCTAGACTGGTTTATATATAAACAAAAAGCTATAAATATGAGAAATGGAAACAGTGGGACAGAGTGAAAACTGACAGGAAATTCTTACTTCTGATCTTGATTTTTGTAAACAGGATTACAAAGTTAAAGGGTGATTCAAAACACCTGCAAGCTACAGGGGGAGAGAAAGTTTTAACAAGGATGTAAACTTTCATGTTAATCAAATTCTACCATAAATTAGGAAGAATGGATTAGCGGGTTTCTTGTCCCTGGTGAGGCATCTGCTGTTGAGAAGATAAACTATTGGTTTAGACAGACCTCAAAACTATCCTGAGGACAAGTCTTGCATCCTTAAGAATGTTCTTGAAATAAGCAGATTAGGATGGAAAAAAAAACCACACAAAAAACCAACGAAACAAACTGGGCAAAGAAATCAGATATGGGAAAAGTTACTTCACTTTGCACTGAAATCTTTTTATGTCAGTCTGGGAGAGTGATAAGTTTAACTTTATATACAGGTTGCAAAGCCCCGAAGGAATCTGAACTTGCTGGACAATCTCATCCTTGAAGTTAATCTCTAAAAAAAACACTGATAAATGCGGATAAAGACCAACATGAAAACAGAGCAATCTTCTGGCTTTAATAGCTTGCTTTCCAGAATTTGTTCTTTGTTGCTGTCTCACAGGTGTCTGGTATCTCAGTCCTGGGCTTTAGCCTGAGGCACTTTTGGAGGAAAGAAACCTAACCCAATCTCTTGTCATTAGTCTTTGAGCAAAAGCAAACTTAAATTACATATGTATGTATTTTAACAACATTTATCTGTTATGAGGAGGAGAAATGTGCTTGGGTGCCTGTGCGTGTTCTGATCACTAAAGATCTGTTTCAGAAGAAAGGTATTAAAAAGGAAGGACTGATTTGTGATTAAAGTCTAAGAGTGGGACAGTGGATCTTGCATCAGTCCATGGTTCTGTAATAAGCTTCCTGTGTAGACTTCGGAAAACCATTACAGTTTCTGAGCTGTCTACACCTCAAGACACACACACACACAAAAGGCTTGTGGGAGGAAATGATTTCTTTTCTACCTACTCTTTTATCCATCTTTCATAGATAGCCTCAGTTAGGGTCTGTTTCTTTCAAGTGTCTGCACAGTACCTAGCAAAGCAGCCACTGAAATTGCTCAGTTCTCCTGTTTTATACCTGGAAATAATGTAAACCCCAAATATATATTAAAAAAAAGCGGGGGGTAAGATTAGAGTAAAGTTAAGAACTTATTCACCTGTCAGCCTGGCCTTAAAAAGAAGTAACACAAAGGGGAGGATAAAAGGAGAAAAAGGGAATCTCATCTTTATTATCCTGTAAACAACCTGTGAAAACATCAGCCAGTTTTCGCAGTATTACATCTAGGTCTCAGCTGTCTAGAGCAAGGTCTCTTCTGGGAGAACTTTGCTGGATTTTGTACTGGTTTACTGGATGGAAAATTCCTCCTATTGACAATGCAGTCTATCATCTTTGCGTGTTTATCCAACTAAAACTGAAACAAGGAAAAACACAGTCTTAGTTAATACTTACATCTTTTTCTGCTTTCTGTTGGAAAGGAAAAGTAATTATATGAGTCGAGTGTGGTTTTGTGAGCAACTTGTTTTCATATAGGACACACCAAGAAGATTTGAAGCCAGAAACTCCTCCCCACTAGCCAGCTGATGCAGATACAGCTATGAAACACTGCCTATGCTGGTATAATTCTGTCACAACCTTTTCTGTGGTAGTCCTGAGCCACTGCCTCAGTGAACAGTATGGACCCTTCTGCTTCTGGTTGTCAGTAGTGCCAACACTAGCATTAGCTTTGCTAAACCAAGACCTCTATAGTTGAAGCAAGGTCAGATTCTTTTATAAATATTGTAAGACAAAATACTAAAGAAAGATGCAAAAAAAGTGAGTGATAGATAATACATATTCAAAATGTTTATATATGCAGATGAAAAAATAGATGCATATTTTATATATGCTTATATACATTTAAATAAACTTTATATACAAACACATCTACCTATCTACTTGTCTGAGTAAAAGTAAACATCCAAACAGGAAACAACTTTCTAATTTCTGTGGGTTTTTTTTAAACCAGGATTCAGACGTCAAAAACCTTAACTTATGTAAGATATGCATTCACCTGTCAAGAAGTGATAAAAAATTGACAAAACTCTCAGCATCAACATCAGTCCTTTAGAAGTTTCTCCTTATGTATTACTGATACAGCATCACCAAAGATGTAAATTTATGGTGCTGACAACAGACTGCATTTAATATAAAGTTTCTGACATTGTAGTTCTGATAGAGTTTGGAAGTTCTGAAACAAAACTGTCCTGAGCTCTCCATGAACAAGGACAATGTTGTGGAGCGGAAGCTGGCTTTAGATCTTATGCACAGATATTTGCTGAAACATTCCGAATAGAAAAAACCCACATATTTTGGTACAGCACCCAGTACTGTTCTCTACACAGTTCATTCTGATTCCAGACAAGTCATGACACGTTTTCTGTTTTTTATCTCCTGCAAAAATAAAGGAAAGGCAGGATTTTTGCATTCCTATAAAGCAAACAAATAACAAATTGATGAATTTTGTGGTTGAATTTCTCGTGAGAATTAGGAAATAGGAGTGTCTTCTTTATGCCTTATTTTTTTTTATGCACACATAGAGATTGAGCACTTCTGGATCCTTCTCCTTATTACTAGTAAATTCTCCCATCAGTTTATTGCTTCTTTTCTCCCAACTACTCCAAGGAAATCCTCTGCTTTTCTTGCTGAAGAAGATCTAAACAGGGACATTCACCTCTGCCTATTCCCATGTATTTCTGTTACTAGTCAGCAATATAGGGTATAATTGTATATATATAGCAGAGACACATCTTATAAGTGACAGTTCCCCAGTGTCAGAGAAACATGTGCCTCAAAGTTGTCTGTGAATAATCAGGAAGCCTGGAGGGAAAAGTAGAAGGTGGGTGGCAAGGAGAACCACAGCTATACTTTTTACTTTGAAATGGCCAACTCTGTCTTCTCTACTGGGTCTCCTGATGGAGGAATCAAGTCTCCTTCTTCTCTCAGATATTGTACCACCAGATTAGTAAGAACCACCGACAATGAAGGAAAAAGTTAATTTGGGATGAGCCCAAATACTTGGAAATGGGTTTGAGGCCAGGGAAATTGCTTAGTCAATGTGTGTGCATATGAAAAAACAGGGAGAGAGTAAACAGTACATGCAACCTCCATCTCTGTCTTGAATAAACATCTGCAAGTAGGCCTCTTAGGAGCCATCTTCCATAGATGTTTTCCTGGTGTGTTCCTTTATTATGCTTCAAAGAAGGCCTTAGCTATGTGAGCATTTATGTCTGCTTTTGCAGCTCAGGCAGTGCCAAGTGCTTCTGATCTTCCAGCCAACTGTGTATTCTTCCAGGCTGGTTACAGTGTTCCTCTCCTGTGGTTTTTGTGTAAAGCACTTCCACCACATACACAGAGAGCACAGCTGTGAGAGGACCGTGTGATCGACTGAGAAATGTTAATGGTAAACTACTAGGCTCAGTATAGAGGCTGGAGAGACAAGCTCTTAAAAACAGTGCTGATATTTTAATTATAGTCTAAGGATTTGCAAAGAGAGGTAGAGAAATTTACTCCTACTCACCTGTAATTGAAAATGTAAATAGTAATTAGCTGATGTTGATTTCCCAAAGGTAAGTGTTTGCTTGCCTGTGACACTGCATGTGGCTGACGCAGCTGGCAGAGACAGAGGCAGGCTATGGCTACCAATGCAGCTCATCAGATGGTGCTCATTGGAGACTGGCCCAGAGGAAGCTTAAATAATTTTCTTAAAAATTATAAACACTGAGGCCAACAGGTGAAATTCCAGAGCCTTCAGTGAGTTTTGGAATGTTACTACTCTTATTTTTTCAGAAAACTGTTTTCAAGGGGCCTTCATGAGAAGGTGGATGGTAGCCCTGTGGCCCAGAGCATCCCATCCAGCCCAGTAACCTGTCTCCAGCAGCAAGCAGTGGTTGACGTTGAAGCGTTTTCTCTCTCAAGATCTGGCTTTGGAAGTATGCTCCAGAGGCATGCAGCACAGCTATTACCTCTTAACATTCAGGCATGGAGAAAGGATGACAGGATGACCACTGTCAGATATGCTGTCTGATATTGAGTTTCCTGGTTTGGGATTATTGTGAGATTCTTATTTTCTTGTGGATGTTTGGGGAGAAACTCTGTGAAGGCGTTCAGCATCTCTTAGCTAGAAGGGTGTGGGTTTTGTATTCAAATATGAAAGCAATTTGAAAGAATATAATTTCAGCATTATTCAGAAGTTACAAAATTTTGAAGAATTCAGCTAGCCAATGTTCTATACCCGGTGTTGTTTCCAGAAGGAATAAATTACTGTTGTTGGTGTATAAAGCCTCCAGCTCTCTAAAAGCAAACATAATGCTGGTGCCATAAATCTGCAGTCTGCAGTTGGGTCTGGTAGAACCATGGTTAGCTAATTCAGAAGGAAGAACAGACTGCGTCAGGAAGTCTGCTGTTGTAACTTCAACATATTTCCAGGCTCTTTCTTTTTCAGGATTCTGCTGATGTGCTTGAAGTATTTTGGCATGGGGAGGGAGTCAGGAAAGAGGGGAGTGACAGGTGCTAAGGTGTGACAGCTTCTGGGCTCTCCTTGCATGGGTCGTTTCACTGGGTGGAATATAGTTATCCCCAGACATGCACACATTTTACCCTTCAGGTTGTGCAATTATAAAATACAAGTAAGGCTGGATTGAATGGGGTTAGCAATAGAAAAATAAAACAACTTTGCTAGAGTTAAGCACACAAGCACTACACAACCTTCTGCCTGTCAAGTGTTTAGCAGCTGTTTATTTGAAATCATTTTATGCCCAAGGTTAAGATTCCATCTAATGACAACAAAATGTAGAAAACATGAACTCTGGTCACAGGAGATTTGAGGATAAACTTCACTGCAAAATCTAGATTTTTTTTTTCCTCCCACTTAACAGTAGCTAACCAGCACTGCTTACTTTCCTTTCAGTGCTTTATAGACTACACTGTGATGGATCATATCACATCTGCTTAAGTAGTAGCCCAGAAAAACAACGATTCAATAA
Organism: Leptosomus discolor; assembly: GCF_034619465.1. Taxonomy (NCBI): domain Eukaryota; kingdom Metazoa; phylum Chordata; class Aves; order Leptosomiformes; family Leptosomidae; genus Leptosomus; species Leptosomus discolor. Next base: position 153,587,707 of record NC_141391.1, read on the forward strand.
TTATTAAAATTGCATAGAATGCTATGCTATGATTGCTACTGGATATATTTTATCCAAGAGTACATAAAAATATGAATATCCAAGAGTACATAAAAATATTAATATCTTGCTCCATAAATATTTATCTCAGGGAACAATCCTGACAAAAGAAGTCTTTTTAATATAGCAGACATGCATATCATATTCCTGGAAAAACTCAGATACTGCATTTCTTTTTTTAATGGAAGGGGTAACTAATCATTAACATAATTTGTCCAGGGGATGTTCTGGCTTCTCTGTCACTTGGAGTTTTAAAGTCAAGATTAAAATGTCAGCCTGAAAGATTTGCTCTAATCAACCAGAAGTTATTGGACTTGATACCACAATTAATAGGCAAACATCTTTATAACAAACAGGAATAAACAGCCTGTAATAAACAGGCTGGAAGACTCTCTCTCTTCCTTTTGTCCTTGACACATCTGGCTTTATGGTGTCAGTCACAGCAAGCTTCTAAGGATTCAAGAGATACTTGGAAAGAGTTAAAGCTATGGACTAGAGTTCCTCTGAGATAAGAACTGGACAAAATGTCAGGCAATGTTCTCAAGCTGACCCTGCTCTGAGCGATGGGGTTGGACTACACAATTTCCAGAGGTCCCTTCCCACCTCAGCTATTCTGTGGTTCTGTTGTACAGTACATTTTTGTCCAAGCTCAAGTGATCTTTAACCTTTGGGACCAGCAGACCTCTGCCCATCCTCAGCCTAAGTGGAACAGGGGATGCTATAAAAGTCTTTCTTTAACCAGGACCCTCAGACCCTTCACTGATGCTCACCATTTTCCAGACTGCAGTTTGACAGCCATGGTGACAGCCTTTTATATATATATGATTAAGTGGGCAGGCAAAATACACGTGGCTATCTGAACATTTCTGTCACTTATTAATTCTTCAGCCTTTATTAGTTACTAAAGATTGTAACATCCCCCCCCCCCAACCCCAACAAGTGAATAGACACAGAAATAAACCTCATAAAAGGGTGGAAAAGCTGAGAAGATGAGGCGGCAATAATAGATGTCCCATCCAGCCCTGACAGAGACTTAATAAAGGTCTTATCTGGTCAACTGATACTTCTTTGGTCAGTTTGTGGGTTTGGGTACTGTCAATAAGAGGCAATAATTTTGTCTTACCACAGGTTGCTGCATGGGTTGTAGGAGCAATGGGAGTCCCTTGAAAGAGGGGACTGGTATAGTGCCCAGTGAGTATTACAGCTGCAGACAGCAACATATGGTCTAGCTGGTTGATGTTTAAACATGTTGGAAGGCCCCCTGAGGCCAAAATGCAGAGGACTTTATACCCAACTGCTCTCCAAAGTGCTTGGCTGTCTTGCTGGGGTGGCACTCCCAGCAAGCAGCTGCAAACAGGTTATTTTCCTGTGGCACCTATCTAGAGTGTTAAAAGGGAAGTTAATTTAATTCTGCAGCAGTTTGCTGGAGGCAGTCTCCAATGATATATTGGTTTCACAGCATTTCCTTTTCAGCTTTGTCTCTCAGGTAACGGTTCTTCTAGATCTTCTGGGCTCCTTAAATAAAATAGATCTTCTGTATAATTTTTCACTGTCCCCTAAAAAGAGGCAGGAACAGGCATATGCCTGACGCAATACTTTTTACACCACAGGTATTGTTACCAGGCAACCATCCCATGCAGCTTTGGCAGAACACAAGCTTCTTCAGCCGCTAACCCTTCAAACACCTGAATTGAGATTTGCCAGCAGAAAGCATCAGAGATCTAGGTGAAGAAATGCACTAACAAAGATTTTCAAAATCAACAAATGATTAAGGACAATTACAGTACATTAACACTGTGATTAACATGCACATTTTCCAAAATATTGCCACAGATGAGTGATGCTTACTTGCATGTGAAGGTTAATTATACCTGTTGCTGAGGGGAGGCATACCAACCTCTCTGGTTATCAGTAATCTAAATATTTTTATTATGGCAGGTTCAGGGCATTCTGTATGATATTGGAAAACAGTCACAGTTTCCATCCCCAATGAGAGTAAAGGGAGCAATGAGAGATTTGCCAGGTCCAAGCAAATTCTATCCCATCAAGCACTGCAGGTAGTTATTTGTGTCAGCACAAAGCTGGTATAAAATGATCTTATTTTACAGTGGCATTACTGAGAGGTCTTCCTTTTCACAGCTATCAGAATAAAATCTGTGTACTTTTTGTGCATGTACATACATGTACAGAATAAAAACTGCTCATCTTCCAGATTTGTGGCTTTCAGGCTTTTTGGAGCCTATGCTGCTAAGTGAGTAAGCAAAGGTGAAGGATCAACAGACTTAACTCATTGCAGCTCTGTTGGCTGGCTACAGTTAGTTGACATCTGCTGGTGACTTGTTGTAGTGTATACTCATATACGCCCAGTGGATTAAAGTAGCAGAAAACAAAGTAGGTGGAGAAACAAATCACAACCCATGGGATAAATGCATTCCTTCCTATTGGAGGACATGAGCATCAGCTAAAATAGGCCAGCTGGGTAGGAAGTTTCAAAATAGGTTGTTCCCACTACCTGAAAAGAGGCAATTTCCTTCTAATCAGCCTTCTCTTTGCTTCTCTGCTGATTGAAGAAGTTGACATTCTACCGGAGCACAGTGTGGTTTCCCACATGAAAAGGTCTTACAGTCCATCAAACCTCCTCTTAGTCCATAAATAGAAACAGGAGTAAGGTACCTTTGAAAAGGTGAACATAACTATATATAGTAACATTCTTCAGGGTTAAAAAAAAAAAGTGACGGAAACCAGCAGGTAGATTATGAACATACTGGTACTCAAGGTCACATATTAACTCAATACTGGTGTCTGGTTTGCAAATGTAAAAGTTATGCAATGCATCTATAAATTATAACATGCAGAATCATGCATATACAGAGGCCAAATCTGGCCTTTCAAATGCAAATAAATATCCAAGAGCCAAGAACAACAGTGCCTGAGGTCCCTTCGACAGCTGTGTGATTGAATAGGTTTGACAGCTCCAGTCTCTCAGATGCTATAGATGCAGCATTGAAAAGTGTTTGAAGACTTCATGGCACATTTAAAAAGCCAGAAGATTAACACTGACCCAATAGCAAAAATTTCTCTTTCTCTTTGATTTCTTGAAGCTGATTCCAGGTAAAATTTCCTAAGGAATAATCCTAGCTTCCAAAATGAACCAGTTCTCATGAAGACATTTTATATGTGTTTATTAATTTTGTTCTTTGTGTTTTGTGGGGAGAAAGAATCAGTAAGAAACTAATTCTATTTTGATCTTTCACACAAAATTTCTTTGAATGGCCTTTCAGCAAATCTAAAAGGGCAGGAAGAAAACATGGTATGTTATTTCCTTCAGCATTTTTATCGTTCTAGGGCCTGTCTCCTGTCATCATGTATCATGTCTTAATGTTTGATTTGCACTGGATTTGTGGACCCTGGCTTTTTGACACTTCATTGTACCAGTTATATTGTCTGTTAATAAACATTTACAATGAAATCAATGGAACTGTACAAATCAACATGATTTAAATAAGTGTCCTGCTTTTTCAGGATACTACAGTAACAGGTTCACATAATGATAAAGATATTGATGCAGATGTTTCCTGAAACTTTCTGCAGTGCTTTCAATCTATACATGACATATGTGTTCCCATTTTTTAAATTAAAAGCTTGCACATTTATGAATCTTTTTTGCCTGGTGATATGCCAGAGTGCCCTGTTGCCAAGACAAACAAAACACATGACAAAATTGTCTAATTCTTTTGTATTTCCTTCTAGTACAAAAGAGATCATTACAGTCTGGTTTGTTCACATAACCGGGCTATAGATTTTGTCTCTGAATTCTATTCTGAATGTATTATTTTAATATGATTCTTCATGCAGAAATATCTGCTTCTAAGAGCTCTTCCTGTGGCATTAAAATTAATACAAAATGTTATTTAAAAGGTGGACCACTGACAAGTTTAGTGTTTCTTTGAAGAATGGTCTTGTTTTGAAATGATTTATGGTAGCACTGATGCCTGCTAATCTGGACACTGTGCTGTTCCTGCTCATTATTGCAAACAGGGCCATAAAACTCAGCCAATAAAATGTTCTACTGCACAGATGAAATATTACAAAAGACCAGTCTTTCTTTCCTTTTTTTCTGTGTGTCTGTCAATCCCAAAACTACGCAGCACCCTTGCTTATCTTTGGTGTTCATTTTTTCTTTTTAAAAATCATTTATTTTCCCCAAATTCAGATCAAATAACTTTTTTTCACCTCACAGTTTTTACTAATTTCTCTCAATCCATTAATATATGTTAATATACAATTATTCATTGCATTTTATGGCTGCATGTAGAAGTAAAATTTAGAGACCAAATAAAAATCCTTCTGAAGATAAAAGGAACATGATTAGAATATGAGGCCCTGGTGTCCAGAACAATTTACACAATGGTAACTTTTGATTTATGAGTTTTCTTGGTACCTGCCTGACTGTATCTGTGCATGGCATAGGGTGAATATGCATGGAGACTACATTTACCCTGCAGTATCTGAATTAAACTCTTTCCTGCCAATTACCATCGAAGTGAAAAAGCCAGGCTCTGAAAGTGAACAAATTTAACAGGGAGATAAAAGTAATTTTTCCTGAGTTTAGTATGCAGAATGCACTAATATTATTGTTGTATTCAGAGGTCCTAATTGAATTAGGTCTTTGTTATACTGTTGCATAAAAACATGCACATTACTAATCAGAAATTCTTTCAAGATTGAAAACATTTTCCATTTACATGTTTTGGTAAAGGGATTTCAAAGTGTTTTTTTTTTTAAAAAAAACTTTTCTCAACATTGTGTGCAGCGACATTACATATGGATAAAGGCTTTGGTCAAAGTAACAAGGATTTGTTTATTTTTACAGAGTTCCTCTCCAGTTCAAGTTAGATAAGTGAATCCAACAACAATGTGATAGCTTTTAACAGTGTGATAGCTTTTCCCACTGATGAGGACACCACTTACATCAGTCTCCAAGTTTTCCTGTGGAGCTGTGTATTTAACATTCTTTCATCTAGGAAGTAAATGCAGAAAAAACCCCAATCACCATGGAATGTCAGTGTCCAGTCAGCACTGTTTTGCCATACAGCATCTCAGCTCTTGCAGGTAATGGAAAGGTAATCTGATATATCACTTTCTGGTTCATTTTAGGATACATGCTTTACAGCTTGTCAAATATAATAAAGATATGACATGTGCAATAACCTTTTCTTTCTTTGTGAATAAAAATGTCTTATAATAAAATAGGCTGGCAGGATTCCATCAACAAAAATACGTTCACAAGTAACTTGCTTCATTTAAGAAAGAAAGAAGTGGAGAAAGAAAAGGATGTCAGTTTGTCTTTGAAACCAGGAACATGCAGGGTCTCATGACATGATTTTGTTTTTAACAATTTTAAGCAATAATACATGAGCTAATAAATTCATTATATATCTAATTTGTATTCTAGATGTTTTCTTAATTAATTTTTGAGCTTTTTGTGCTCAAATTGCATTAAAATGTGGTTAACTCCGCAGTTATCAATCAGCTGTCAAGAAAAGCAAAGCAAACTTCCTAGAGAGCTCCATCTCCAGAGTCTAAGTTCTGCACAACTTTCATCTTCCAACAAAACTCAGATTAAGACAAAATACTTGTTTGTTTATGTGTTTTTCAAGCATGCATTTCCATACCGTCATGTTTTGCCAGAGGAGATTTTATCTGTGTCTGATATATTACCTGCTTTTGCCTAATCCTGATTAAAATATAATGATAGTGCTACTAATGATAATAATACTAATGTTTTAGGGGCCTCTTACCTGCATATATGATGGGGAAAACAATCTCCTCTGTCTTCCTGTGAGTTAACCTGGAGATGGGAACTCTTGTCATGAATAAGATTATCCTCTTGAGAAGAACTAACCTACATGAACACATGAATACTTGACTTCCTACATTACATCAAATCACTACTCATGGGAATCATGTAGCTCGAGTCTTCTTCTTAATTCAATTGCTTCTTTCTCTCTCTGTCACTTCCATTACTCCTCTTGCTCTCTTTGTTTTCTTTCTATTATCATTCTTAATCTTTAGGTACTTCACAGGAAAATTACCAAAGATGATAATAAACAGAGATAGAAGTGCCCTGTGTTTCTGCAAGTTATCTTTATAAAAGGTTTTTTCTCTATTCTTGCAAGAATAATTCATGAATGTTTTTAGGCATGAAATTGACTATGATAAGTGCTTGTTAGTTGCCCAAAATATACTTTTAAAAATTTTTATCATTGGTGGGAAAAGAAAATTACTTTGATACATAAGTATTAAAAGGGAAAAAATACCAACCTACTTTATATTCTCTAAAAGAAAAACATGTAACTTCACGGTTGCTTAAAATGTCCATAATACTATACAAAGTTTGAATGACACAAGGTTGACAGAAACATCCAAATGGATTTTGCAACAGGCTCATCATCCTTTGTGTAATTATCAAATAAAAAATTTTATATGAAAACATATGAATGTATAATTACAGGAGCACCTTGAGCACTCTGATTCACTAGTGTCTCAAAGAAGCAGAGTGGTTCAATGGGTATGAAATTAAATTGATTATTATGAGAACCAGGTAATTTTCTCAGCTTTGATTGCAGTGAATTATAGACACTCCATGTCTGAGGTTATTCATTTGTAAAATCAGTTTGATAATGCTTGTCCCCACTCACATATCTATGACAGAGCACTTTTCACTATGGTATCTTCAAATACTGAGGAAGAGTTTAGATTTGTTGGAAAAAGGAAGACTTTTAAGGAGGACAATACTGAAACAGATTGACCTTTTTAGTCTTTTGGCTCAACAAATGTGTGATACTTAATGCAGAATTATTCTTCCAAGTGAAAGTACATCTAACTGTCACGATCTCAAGTTTTTCAGCATTTGTTACTCCTTAAAATAATTTAATTTCCCAATAAAGATTGAGGTGAATGTAGCAGTTCTCCTGTTTGTCACGTATTCTCCTTTATAGGAACATGACTACATTCTAACAGTGTCTGCAAGAGTGGCCAGTCACACACAACATAGTAAAAAATAAAATGGTAAAGTGATTGTAGGAAGGATATAAATTAGCAATATAAATGAAAAATGAGAAAGTAGAGAGTACTGCCAGGAGTAATCATCAAGAGAGTACATGCATGGATGGTTCAAAGTGTATGGAGGTCATGTAGGCTTAACATTTTGTTGTCTGACTTGAAAAAGGAAGATGATTTCATTGATGAAACTATGATTTCTTCCTGCCTGTTACTGAATTAAAAGATTTAAATTACATATTGTAAATCAGAGCGTCACACTTATAATCAACCGTGCAAAAAGGTAGTAGCTGATTGCCAGCCATAATACTAACTACGTATGTACTTTTGTCGAAATGTATCTTTTTTACAGGCCCATGCACATTAAAATTCTTAGATCCATCCTCTGCCCTGCTGTCCTCTTTAGGGATGAATTGTATCAGCTGTCTTTCTTCAGAGTGGGTAGACACAGCTTGTTGGGACTTCCTTGTGGGAGAGGACAATTCTCCTAAAACGTGCACAAAACTGTACACATTCACTATGCAAGGAATTTTCCCCTAAACATAATCTCTGAAGTTCATAAGGGCAGGAAGAGGAGTCACTTGGTTAGCAACAGTCTGTGCATTATTCCCTGAGATTCAAAATAATTTTATTTGCTAATTGAGACTTTTAAATTAGGTTACTTCTTGGTAATTATCATGGAAAATAAAAACTGATCTACAGTCCTTCCTATGAAATGTATCACGGCCTTTCTAGAATGCTCAATTCCTTTAAAGGCAGAAGCAACATTCAGTCTTCTGTAGCCTTGAGGCAAGTATTGTGTTTGACCTTAGGAGAAGTGCTTCAAGGACAGTAGAAGGGTTTTTCCTAGTAATTCTGGCATATTTCAGATCTCAGGTGAAGGGAACGACCCTTAAAGTTATAGCAGCAGACACCTGCATGCCTGCTGAGGTCCTGACATCTCTGCAAAGGTGACTGATTAATACCGATTACATGATACACATCTCACATCTGAAGAATGAAAAACATCAACTCATTTTCTGTAGGTCATCAAACATTCAGGAGCAGATATTAAACTTCAGTCATCTCGGAGGCAGAACAGATCCAGAATTAGAAAGCTGCTGGCAGCAGGTGCCATTGCTGCCTGACAAAAGGAAACAGAAGGAATTTTGGGTGCAGGGATGCCCAGGGCCCCTGGCACACCACTGCATACAGCCATGCTCCAGAGCCAGGCCACAGCCATCACCTAAGCATAATGGCACGACAACAGGCACAACGGAGCACAATCTGATCCCTGCTAGTGAGCCCTTCCTTTGTGCACCATGTGTAAGGGACTGATATGATTATATTAAGCTTCACAGCTCCCCAAACATAAATCCTCCCTGGGGTTCTTGGGAGGAAAAGGAAGGAGCTAAAATCAACAAAATGATTGCATGATAATGAAATATGCAATGCCAGAGGTACCTTGGAAAGATATGAAGCGCTTTGATTCTTTTTTTTTTCGAACATGAAAGAAACAGAAGTTCAGTACAACCAATAATTTAGTGTAAATTACTTTCCAATTGTTTTAGCTTCACTCAGCTCAACATGTTAGTTATTTTCCTCCCCTTCCTGTTGGAAGTTTCAGCTATTTTCAGGAGATAAAAGATGTTTCACTCCAAAGAAATAGAAGAAGCTTTTTTAAATTATTATTTTGAACAGCAGATAAATCCATGAAAATATTTCCAGAGCCAGATTACCTTGAAATCTGTGTGACAGAAGTAATGAAATTACTTTATCAAAAAGTCTTCATAAATCACAGCATCTATGCACTGCTAGATTGGGAAAAAACAGAGATAAAAATTAACATTTTAAGGAGATGCCTGTTTCCTCCTTACAATTTAAGGAGTTCTAGGGGAGTATATTGTGAGGGCAAATTAACTTTGGTTATAATCTGGATTTTTGCAGTGCTGCATTTCAGTTGGAGATGGTGGAAGCTATGGCTTAGGACTGTACAAATACAAGATTGTTCTGTCAATCCTTCTTTAAGGAGTGCTGCTATTTTTTTACTGTGTCTGGTAAAACTACAAAAAGATAAAACTTACGATGAGGAAGAAATTTTAAAAGAAAAAACCCACAAGTTAAATAGCTATAATTTTGGAAAATGACATTTTTATGAAAAACAGGATACTTTTCAGTTTATAGAGACTGTAACAATACTTGTGCACAAATTTTATAGAAGATATGGACACATGAAGTGTGAATTTCTGACTTTGTAGTTTGAAATATGCCATTTGCCATGACTTAAAAATTTCCTTCATGGCAATTAACCGCTAAGAAGCATCAGTGCAATAAAAACGTGAAGGAGGTCTCCCTGTTGTTTGGTGCACTGCAGGCACCACGCTGGGGAGTGCGTGGAGCAGTAGGCGCTAGTGCCTATGAGGGTGGTAGTGGGAAGTGAGGAGGTAGGATTTGTAATGCTTGCAACATAATGTAAACAGAATTGTGTGTGATGGAAAATGAAGGTGCTGGATTATGCTGCATGCAGGCTAGTATGAGGATATAGGGAAGTGTAAACTGAAGAAACAGCCTCTACAAGTAAAGTAAGAACTAAGCAGACCCACTAAAGATCAGATATTGGCAGAAACAGGCAGTGACTGAAATGCCTCTTTGGAGATGAACAAAACCACTTCTTACTCAGAAAAATACTTACTGGACACCATTTAATGATGTAGATAGTTGGGTGTGTTTCCTATCAGTACAATATAATAGACTGTTGTGGGACAATTTTCCATACATAAAAAGGGAAGACAAGGAATATATGTTTCCTTAAGGGTTATAAAATGAGGAGCTCAGCGAAGAATCTGAGTACTTATTTTCCAGCAGGAGAGTAAATTTGAGTCGATGGTCTCTACTCACAGGTTTTTTTATAGCTGTAATAAACTCTTCTACTGTAAATTGTGCTTGTGAACTTCTTTAAGGATCCCAAACACCAAATACCAAAAGTAGAAACAAGCATGAGACCACCTGCATTTAGTTTTGAGGAAGTATGCAAAAAAAAAAAAAAAAGAAAAAAAATATATTAAGATAGAAATAAAATAATGGTTTTTTCAAACAGCAAATGAGATAGCATGCAGAGTGGTTTCCTTAACAACTGCAACATGCAAACACTTCTCAGTTGATAACTGAAAAGCAATGGTCCCCTCCCTCCACTCTGTGGTGGGCATGATCTCTCTATTAGTTTAAACCGAAGATTGAACATGTCAAGTGGGTATTTCAGGAAGAAAACAAAAAAGTGGACTTGGCAGAGAAATGCTGAACTTAAAGCCAAGTCCTTCTCATGTGTGCAGCAGCGCACCAAGAAGCCAGGCCTCTGAATTTCAGCTGAATAAACTGCAAAATCAGGGAATGATTCAGTAATGTTCAGTTCATTTGGATGTACTCCCTAGAGCAATTAGAAGTGTTATAACTTGAGAATAGCATTAAATCTATCCTAGTTCCCAAATGAAAAGTTACATCAGAGAACAGGCAAGGAGATGGAGTTTCCTGAACTGAACTTGTCCCATGCCTGCCAGCAGGTAGCATGAACTGGAGCCAGGGAGGCTCCTGACAGTGAACACACCCAACCTGCCTACCCAGCTCTGAAAGGCAGAAACCAGCTAAACTTTCTGAGTTTCAGATAATAATGGAGGAAGGAGAAGAGCGGATAAATGCTGATAGCTGCTATTTGCAAAGATGGCCCTGAAATCTCCCCAGCATTTGTATCCAGAACATTGTAAAAAGTTGGGGGAAACTAAACTCAAACAGAGAGAGAAGCTTTAGGCATTGCTTGGGAAACTTGGAGGAAGAGGGTATAACTACGTTTAATGAATATTCAGGAATATTCACTTCAGTACAAGTCATAAATCACAGTTAAATATTGGAACCATAAATGAGGACTTTGTCAAAAGCAGTGACACATTTGCTGTCAGCCATCAGAAAAAAACAGTCCAGTAAATTTGTACTGTTGTGTGTGCATCTCTTTAAAAGACTATAATCACAATGCAGTTTTGTACCTGCGGGACCTTTTCCTAATGATCTTCCTGGGACAGCTGAGGAAGACCTGGGAAACAAAGAAAAGCTTCATTACAGGTAAGGTACTTTATGCACTTTTGCGGCAGAAAAAAAACAAAGACCAAGTTATGCTTTACTAGCACAGGAACCTCAAGTTAAATCTGAGAATGACTGTTTGCTGCAGGAATTCAAGCAATAATAACAAATAGTTTGCTAGGAAGGCAACTAACAGGGTTCTATGTGTAGCATCAAGGTGCAGTAATGAAAGCATGGAAAACTAAAAGTTATTTCCTTGGGCCAGCTGGCTACAAAACGGAAGTATTGTATATTACTTATGTAGGAATTATGACAGAATTACAGCATTGTAGGGGTTGGAAGTGACCTCTGGAGAGCATTTAGTCCAACCCACCTGCTAAAGCAGGTTCACCTAAAGCAGGTTGCACAGGACCATGTCCAGGCAGGTTTTGAGTATCTCCAGAGAAGGAGAGTCCACAACCTCCCTGGGCAGGCTGTTCCAGTGCTCTGCCACCCTCAGAGTAAAAAATTTTTCCCTCATGTTCGGGCGGAACTTTCTGTGCTCCAGTTTGTGCCCGTTGCCTCTTGTCCTGTCACTGGGCACCACTGAGAAGAGCCTGGCCCCATCCTCTTGACACCCGCCCTTTAGATATTTCTAAGCGTTGATAAGGTCCCCTCTCAGTCTTCTCTTCTCCAGGCTAAAGAGTCCCAGGTCTCTCAGCCTTTTCTCATAAGAGAGATGCTCCAGTCCTCTAATCACCTTTGTGGCCCTCTGCTGAACTTTCTCTAGTGGTACCTTGTCTCTCCTGAATTCGGGGGCCCAGAACTGAACACAGTACTGCAGATGTGGCCTCACCAGGTCAGAGTAGAGTGGGGAGGATAATATCCCTTGACCTGCTGGCCACACTCTTCTTAATGCACCCTCAGACATCACTGGCCTTCTTGGCCACAAGGGCACATTGCTGCCTCATGGTCCACTTGTTGTCTAGCACAGCTTCCAGGTCCTTCTCCACAGAGCTGCTCTCCAGCAGGTCAACCCCCAGCCTGTACTGGTGCATGGGGTTATTCCTCCCCAGGTGTAGGACCCTACACTTCCCTTATTGAACCTCGTTAATTTCCTCTCTGCCCAGCTTTTCAGCCTGTCCAGGTCTTGCTGAATGGCAGCACAGCCTTCTGGTGTGTCAGCCACTTCTCCCAGTTTTCTGTTGTCAGCAAACTTGCTGACGGTGCGCTCTGTCCCTTCATGCAGGTCATTGATGAATATGTTGAGTAAGACTGGACCCAGTACTGACCCCTGGGGAACACTTTTAGTCACAGGCCTCCAGCTGGACTCAGCACCACTGATCACAACCCTCTGAGCTCTGTCCTTCAGCCAGTTCTCAATCCATCTCACTGTCCACTTGTCTGTCCTTCACTTCCTAAGCTTAGCTATGAGGATGTGATGGGAGACAGTGTCAAAAGCCTTGCTGAAGTCAAGGTAGACAACATCCACACTTTCCCCTCATCCACCCAGACAGTTATGCCAACATAGAAGGCTCTCAGGTTGGTCAGGCATGATTTCCCCTTGGTGAATCCATGCTGACTACTCCTGGTCATCTTTTCCTCCACCTGTTTAGAGATAACAGCCAGAATGAGCAGTTCCACCACCTTTCCAGGGATGGCGGTGAGGCTGACTGGTCTGTAGTTCCCTGGATTTTCCTTCTTTCCCTTTTTGAAGACTGGAGTGACAATGGCTTTCCTCCAGTCCTCAGGCACCTCTCCTGTCCTCCATGACCTTTCAAAAATGATGGAGAGAGGCTTAGCAATAGCATCTGCCAGCTCCCTCAGCACTCGTGGGTGCATCCCATCTGAGACCATGGATTTGTGAATGTCCAGTTTGCCTAAAAGATCCCTAACCAATCCTCCTCAACCAAGGGGTAGTCTTCTTGTCTTCTTTTCTCCAGACATCTTCCCCTGCCCCCAGGGTCTGGGATTCCTGAGGCCCAGGCTTAGAAGTAAAGACTGAGTCAAAGGTGACATTCAGTAACTCTGCCTCCTCCGAATCCTCTGGCACCAGCATACCTGCCCCATTCAGCAGCAGGCCCACATTTTCCCTAGTCTTTCCTTTACCACCAATGTATTTGAAGAAACCCTTCTTGTTGTCTTTGACATCCCTAGACAGATTTAATTCCAAGTGGGCCTTAGCCTTCCTCATTGCATCCCTGCATACTCTGACAACATTCCTATATTCCTCCCAAGTGGCTAGTCCCTTTTTCCACACGCTGTAAATTTCCTTCTTCCCTTTGCCTTTTTCCAGAAGTTCCTTGCTCATCCAAGCAGGCCTTCTGCCTCTATTGCTCAATTTCTTCCTCATGGGGATGCATCGGTTTTGGGCTTGGAGGAAGTGTGCTTGAACAGCAACCAGCTCTCTTGGGCCCCCCTACCTTCTAGAACCTTAGCCCATGGGCTTCCTCCAAGTAGGCCTTTGAAGAGGCTAAAGTTAGCTCTCTTGAAGTCCAGGGTTGCAATCCTACTGATTGCCCTGCTTCTTCCACGCAGGATCCTGAACTCCACTATCTCTTGGTCACTACAGCCAAGGATGCCCCCAACCTTCACATCTCCGACCAGGCCTTCTTTTTTTGTTAGTACAAGGTCCAGAAGCGCACCTCCCCTTTCTTCCACAAACTCTGTCAAAAAGTTATCATCAGTGCTTTGCAGGAACCTCTTGAACTGCATGTACATGGCTGTGTTCCCTTTCCAGCAAATACCAGGGTAGTTGAAGTCCCTCCATGAGAACCAGAGCTTGTGATTGTGAGGATGTTTTCAACTGTCTGTAGAAGGCTTCATCTACTTCTTCTTCCTGATCAGGTGGCCTGTGATAAATACTCACAACAGTGTCACCCATATTAATCTGCCCCTTAATTCTTACCCATAAGATCTTGACTCATTCTTCATCCCCCTCTAGACAGAGCTCGATACATTCCATGTCCTCTCTCACATAAAGAGCAACTCGACCACCTCACCTAGTTGGCCTCTTTCCTAAAGAATACATAGCCATCCATGACAGCGTTCCAATCATGTGAGCTATCCCACCATGTCTCCATAACTGCAATGAGATCATGGCCCTGTGACGGCACACAGATCTCTAGCTCTTCCTGTTTTTTCCCCATGCTGTGAGCATTGGTGTACAGGCATTTCAGGGGGGTAATTGAGCATGCAGGTTTCCCTGGACGGATACAGGAGGATCCACCATAGCCATACACATCCTTGAGGCAGTTTGCCTTCAGGTTCTTCTCTGGGGAAGCAGCTAAGGAGCACTTGTTGCTGCCCTGCTTGACCTGGTTTATTCCCCAGTAGGATATGGTGGCATGAGCATTGTCACCTTGGACCCTGCCCCCTGAGTTGTGCCAGAAGCTGCACCTGACATCCATGTCAATGTGCTGCAGAGCCCTAGAAACTGCAGGGAATTTGGTCATGCAGAGATAAAAAAAAAATAAAAACCAAATGTACTTAGTTGTGGCTGAGGTTTATTCTCCATAGCCAGAAGTGGTGCATGTAATAACAACCTCTGCTGTGAAAGCATCTAAAACCCAGTGAACCTTATGTGCTACTTACAGGTTGCAAAACTCAGTATAACGTTGGAGATCTACTGTCTATCACCCAGTGTCATACGAGCTGGGAGAGCATTTTGGGAAAACATTGGCAGGAGCTCTGGTCAGAACTGAGACAAGAGACTGTAATGAAAATATCCTGTTTGCATATAAATTTGCTCTGCAGACAGTGCTAGTGGCATTGCTTTTAAAAAGCCACTTGTAGAATAGATTTAATTACTAAGACCTGGGTCACCAAGAGTGCTAGAGCATGAACAAGTCAGAAATAAAATCTCTAAATACTGAAAAAATCATAATATACGTTCAATAGGAATTCCTGCATAAGGTAGGCAGTGCTGGTATACCATTACAGAGGAAGAATAGAGTGGAGAAAATAGCTGTTAAAGCACATAGCGTTACTTGTAATCTATTTAGCAGAGATCAAAGGGGAAGATAATGAAGAGTTGTGTTGATCAATTGCAATCAAATGGAGATTTGTAGAGGTTACAAGATGAGGCTTCTATGGCTGATAAGAGGGGTTACAGCTTTTGTTCACTGAAGGAGGAGGAAGAAAAGGCGGTATCAGAAAACAATCAAAAAGAAGAAAAAGAAAAGCACTTCTGGGAATTGTTTTCTTAGTTTCATTAAAGAATCAGAAAAAAACCCCTAAAAACTCACTTCATCATGAGTAACACCAGCCAAAGACAATTTTCCAACTCTCATTAAAGCTATACTTTTATTGAAGTTTTTGATTTGTTCTTTTTCAGTCTAGTTTCCTATTCTCTGTGTCTGCAAGCACACATATCTGTTGTCTATAATAAATTTTGAATTCTTTTGCCAATTTAAATCAGATTTGCCAAGGGAATACAAGATTCATACCTGATGCATTCCTATGACAGCAGGCAGCTAGCTATGAATGTATTAGTATGTCCTGTGGAAGAGACTGCAGTCTGAGCTCACTGCTTTTTAGTTAGCCCTGAATCTACATTAGTGTTTGTGCAAGGGCCACAAAGTCAATTAAAGTTGACTGCCTTGACTGCTGCCCACTGAACAACCTGGGGGAAGATATTGTTTGAACTGGGGAATATGCATCAATGGAACAAGCCATGCTGCTCTTTTTAAGGTGTATATATTTGCTTACCCTTGCTTTCAAGCTTGAGGACTCCAAGGAAGCAGGAGATTGAGACCGAATTTTTCCGTGTTTAGCTTTAGATTTAAGCTTCTTGCACCATGTTGGTTACATTCTGTTAGTATTGACTTAGTTTGTAAATCTCTTAAGATCTGATTTCTGCAGAGTTTAATAGTAACATGTACTCTTTAATATTCTAGTCACTTTCTGAGACATTAATATTTCCTCTTTGTTGGCAGTTTTCCATTTTGGAAACTGACCTATGCCACTGAAGGTAAACAATATATGCCTTGTCTGTGGAGTTCCTTTCAAATATACCAGGCATAGTATTCAGGCACATAAAGCTCCCTTTCCCCTCCTTGTTCTCTACTTAAAGCTTCAAGTAGAAATATTTAACCTTTTAAAATCTTATTGTAAACTTGCACTGCATAAACACTACACTGAAAGCCATTCTTTCTTTCCGTATACTAAGGCCTCATACCAGTAGTGTTTTATTGCTGAAATCTATGCAGAGGAGCAAATGGTGACATTACGTTCAACTTGTATACTTAATGGCAGGATTTGGATACTGTTATTCCCTTGACTGAGGTATCTTAGTCCTCAGTAAACCATATCATTCCAGCGAAGCAGAAGTTAAAAAGTTCTCTCCACTTGCCTCAGATCTCACAACAATTTTTTACCTCCAGGTTTGATGTAAAGCCCTTTGTTACTTTCTTCAGACAAATCTGTTGCTTTCTAGCTCAAGGTATTACAACTTCCTCAAATTACTTTCTTCAGTTTGCTTGTTGTTTCCCTAATCTTTTGGGCTTTTCCAGATATTTTGTTGAAAAAAACAATTGTAAGCTTTCTACCTTCCAATTGGGAATGGCCAAATACAAATACAGGGCCTAGGTTTGGGTTGTAGGACCAGTGAAGGACACTAGCTCCCTTGAAAGGGTCAATTTATCATCTAATAATGGTCCATCTATTACGAATGGAATGATAAATTTTCTATGAAGAAATAGTGGCCATACAGGAAAAGCTAGAAATTCTTGACAGTATGAATTTATTGGTATCCCTCCAAAACATGCTTTTTATCTTTAAACCCATATGATTTAAACTGCTTTGAGGAACCCATAAAAACTTTGGAGGTTTTGTTCAGATTAAATTCCCCAAAGCATCTATTCAACACTTAGGTCCTCAGCATTACTGTCAGACTATGGTATATGAAAGCTTTCATGTGACATGTGCAGTTCACCCTGGCTGCATCCACATTAGAAACACCACAGTAAGAAATTCCTTACTCGTTTACTTCCTTTTTTCCCTTGTTGTATTTCAAACAGCATTCAGACATGCAAAAACATTTAAAAAATGAAATCCAATAAAAAACTAATTAGCTAACACTTCTACATCCCTCCAAGGGTCCAGTTTTTTTTGAGCTCAGGGGAAAGGTTTCTATTTTAAACTGAAATGACACCTTATTCCTTACCTGTAAGTGAATCAAGACTGAGTCAGTAGACAGACTAGCTATATTTCCACTCAGTCAAGACCTAATTAAGGTATATCCTTATGAGTATAGACACCAAGAATGTTGAGTTTAAAAAAAGAATTGAGAAAAGAAAGGGTTATATTTTGATGAGATCGTATTTTAATTAAATCCATGAAAAGTCATATTTTCTTTTCTGCAGGAAATAGTGAACTCTTAAAATTGTTTCTACTTTAAACTGAACCCAAATCAAATATTTTTGTCCTTCCTGCAAAATAACTTTCCAAAGACATTTGTACCCAAGTGCCTAGTATGTCCTTTAGTGTTATCAAAATTTTATAATGATTGCATTTTTGATTTAGGTGCTTTTCTAGTATTTCAGTAATGCAGTGTATCGTGAAGTGTCTCCTTATGTGTTCTCTATTTTGCTAGTGCCAAGCTGCTTCACTAAAATACAGGTGGAATAATCACAGAATCGTTTAGGTTGGAAAAGACCTTTAAGATCATTGAGTCCAACAGTAAACCTGACACTGCCAAGTCCACCACTAAACCATGTCCCTAAGCACCACATCTACATATCTTTTAAATACCTCCAGGGATGGTGATGCCACCACTTCCCTGAGCAGCCTGTTCCAGTGCTTGGTAACCATTTCGATGAAGAAATTGTCACTTGTTACTTGGGAGAAGAAACTTACAGAGCAATTACCCATCAGGATTTAAAAAGTAAAATAAACTAGTAAAATCATATTCCAGTTATTTTACTAACCATCCATTTCACCAGTAAACCCAGCAATAAGTAATGTTAACATTTCATGAGAAGTGATGTAAAATTATTAAGAGATACAGTTAAGTTCTGAATTTAACACATTTCAGTATTTTACAAACCAATCTGTTAGAGTAACCCCTTTCTTTTAAAAGTTTTTCAAGGAAATTTGTTTTGACATATATTTGAGAGTCTGAAAAAACAGTTAAATAAAAACGATTTCCAGGTGAAAAATGCCATCTTCAGATAACCCAGATTAACACACAGCACTGTCACAATGTCAGCTTAAAGGAAGCTGAAAGTTGATGGCTGTGTGTGACTGGCAATACTGACACGTGGAAAAGCAGGTAATTCACCAGCTGTTAAAAAAATGTGATCAAATGCACCTGTACCCCCTAAAAAAGTCCCACTCCATGGCTCTATTACTGGCCATATCCAGCCGGCAGGAGGCGGCTCTCCCTGAGCAGGTCCAGTAACCCTTTATTAAATCTAGTAAATCCAGCTAGCTATGTATCTTAATTAACTAAATTAATCTTAATTAACTCTGTATCTTAGTATAACTTAATTAACTACATGAACTCAAGAAAGAGTATTGCACTACAGGCCATGCTTCAAGAACCTCTGGTTTATGTACTATTTCTCATCTATGAAGATGAGAACCTCCTTCTCCTGAAGTCTGAAGTTGGCAGACAGCAGGCTGCTAGGTGAATGCCCTGTCTTGAAATATACTCTTAGATTTCATAACCCCTTTCTATCACCAGATCAAAATGGGGAATTATGACGTTTCAGAGGTTTGTGTTTTATAGAAAGTCTGGAGGTGTGTCTGAGATGAGAGGCTGTGGTAAGTTTCAAACCTGTGATCAGTGTGGATATTGAGATTGTGCTAAGAGAACACAGCAGGTAAAACATAGTTTTCACCATCATAATTTCAGCTGCACTTTTTTTTTTTTTTTTAACTAATATTAAACATGAAAACAAAATCCAACAAGAACAACAAAAAATAACCAAGTATTCTGAGAGGAGGAACAGACACAAAACACTTCAAACCATGCTTGGGCAACTTATCTACATTCCTAAATGGCATCTGGTAGGAGAAAAGAGTCGTAAATGAGAGTGGCATTAAAAGTACCTGCTGAATTATATACTCCTGAGAAACCATATGATACTATAGTACTATTCACTGCTATTCCAATTTGAAAGAAAGAATGAGAAGATACTGAGAGTGTTCAAACGTGCATGGGAGTATGGCATTAACATTTTTCTTTAGAAGACAGTATATAGGTTTGGTCCTGGCTTTTTTGTTTGAGGTTTTTTGGTTTGGGTTTGGGCTGTTTGCGTGTTGTCTTTTGGGGGGCAAGGGGGCGGGGGGTGGGCAGGGAAACGTTTGGTGGTTTTTTTTGTACTTGAGAATATAGTCTTTAATATACTATTCACAGAAAACTCTTAATCCTTTGAAGAACATCTCTGCTTTTCCCTTCTATCTGAATACATTTCAGCAGCTCAGTAGAAAGACTTAGAGTAGATAATTCATGTCTGCTTTTTTAGGTTTTTATTCCTAGATGAATGTCAAATTTTAGGGAGCAGAATGGCAATGACAGCATAGAGAAATAGTGATTGATGAATGGTTATTACAACAAAATGTTATTACATTAACATTATGCTAAATTCTTTATGAAAATTACATTGTAGAGATGATTTTCTCCAGATGAATATAAAAGAAATATAATCAGAGATCATATGTATAGTGAAAATGACTAAATGAGCCTGTTATCCACAAAAAGCAGTTGCTCAAGCATATATTAACTTCCCTAATTATTTAACAAATCCTTTTAAAATGCAAATAGTGACAAACTGTAAGTAATTCTTGCAATTAATAGTGCTTTGACAGTGAGACAAACAGAATAAAACTCTGAATATTTGCTTTTTCTATCTGAAGTTTTCAGGATATTTATCCTCATGATTTCTGAGCGCCGTTAAGATTTGCAAAGTTCTGTTTCAGTAATAGGCTCTGATCTTTCATTACCTGTATCTACAGATTTAAACTTCTTGATTCTTACTGATAGCAGCTAACTGTGGTTAACAGTGGGCTCAGTA
Organism: Leptosomus discolor; assembly: GCF_034619465.1. Lineage (NCBI taxonomy): Eukaryota > Metazoa > Chordata > Aves > Leptosomiformes > Leptosomidae > Leptosomus > Leptosomus discolor. The sequence continues at coordinate 153,607,854 of NC_141391.1, forward strand.
TGGACTACACAGAAGCTCCATTCTTGCTTAGTTTTTCGTGACTACACTGAACTCCATAATTCTATGAAAACACTACAGGCAACACCCTTGTCAGTGCAACGCTTGCTCCTTTAAATCTATGCAAACGTCTGTCAGAGCAGAGGCTGTAGTGTGGTCTTGTCCAGAAAGGATGGCTGTGTCAACACATAAATCCTCCTAAATGATAGTAGTTTTGCTTCTTTCTCCAGCATAAGAAGCCTTACAACGTTTTTTAACAATGAGTTGTTCTTTTGTCTGCAGATCCACTTGTCACAAGAGTAGAATTACACTGATTCCCTGCAAACCACAGGACTGTAGGTATTTACTAGTATTCCCATTTTTCAGTGATTATACAGATGATGTTGAGAATAAACTATTTTTCTGCTGTAGTAAGATAATGTGAGATTTTTGGTGCCATGCTCCCTGCTTCTTTACTCCATCTCTGCTTTTTATAGAACATCTGTTTTTATTACTGATCTACTTCTGCAGACCACATCACATTAGACCAAATACTGCATTCACCTTTCACAATCCTAAACAAGCGATAAGAATTCAGGCTAATAGGAACAGTATTTAAAACCCATGTCCACTCTTCATCATTTATTTCTCTCTCCTTTACTGAGTATTTCCTTCATCCAGGTATCTTGATAGGAAAGAAGACAGACAGAGTCTGGAATAAGATTTTTGGTTTGGAGTTCACTGATCATTTTTGAGTAAATGAGCTGGAGCACTCACCTTTCAATCCTGTGCCTTGGCTGGAGGCGGTGATGGTGTTTTGCCTGCCCTGTTCTAGCTTTTTAGTGCTTTATTGTGTGAGCTGTTTCTCTTGAATAAATTTCTTGCCTCACAAGAGCCACAAACTTGCCACATGCCTATACCAACCCAATTCTTGCATGACAAGTTATCATTAATCCTGTAGGCAATATATATTATCAATCTCAAGAATTCAGCATCACTCAAATTTACTGAAAAGAGGGCTAGTGGAATATACTGATTTATGTTCTATTGCCAAAAAAATTTGAAATCTGAAGCAGCTCAATGTCTAATTTTTCCAAATGACTGTTATTCTTAGACTAGAATAAATTATATCTAAAAGCGAATTCTGAGCCTAGTCTCTTAGAATTGACACCAGTCTTGCAGATCTCAAAATATCTTGTAAATTTTAATCCCAGACACAGAAAAGGAAGTAAAGATCAACTATCAGACGCATGAATTGATGACACTTGTACAAAGAAGAAAGAAATAAAAAGAAATGCATTGTGTATTCTTTGTTTATCAGAAGCTTCCAGCAAATGAAAAAGGGAAACTGGTTTTTCAGAGAGTGGTAGAGAGGAGTACTTTTCAAGATTCTGAGATGACAACCAATGATAAGTGTAAAAAAAAGTAATTAAAGTAGTAACATCCTTTGGAGTGTCCTTTCCGTGTAAGATACGCTAAACTGCTATAGGAAAATCTGTTACTGTTGTAGGAAAAGCTGGTTATCGCAGTGTACACCTTTGTAGTATAAACCAGTCTGTAGCTGGCCACCACATGAACTACAATACCTTCAACATAAAAGTTACACTCACAAAAAAGATCATATCCATATTAGAAAGTACTGTGACTCAAAAGGAGCAGAACTTAAAGGTGAAAATGTTGGTGCTGAGGATGCAGTGAACAAACTACACATGATTTTTGTGGGGGAGTCTCACAAGCTCCAGTCTGGTACCTCGGCCTTGACTCATGGAACTCTTAACTTGTGGCCCATTGGTGAGAATATTCCAGTTCTGTTTCATCTGGAAAGAATAAGTTAATCTCATGAGTTCGTGGATCCATCAGAAAAGAAACCAAGTCATGCACTCCAAAACTCTGATGGGAACCAAAGTGCAGAAAATGGAGATGATCAGGAGAAGAAATTCAAAAGCACTCACAACTGATCCGAACTAAAATTCAGCCAGGCTCCCCCTGGCTTTACCTTACACATGCCACCTTCCAAAGAAAGACAAAACAGAAACCAAGTTTATGAATTTATACTGATTCAGTAAATGTGCTTCTGTTATGCCATAATCTATGAAAAAATCTGTGGAGGATATTGAAGATATTGAACATGGAATAAAATATCTAATAATTTATAAAGAACAATTTATAGTGGTACAGTGTTTAAAATGCAGTTCTTTCTGAAACAGAAAACGTTCAATCGGCATAATGAAATTTCATATATTTGGGGATTAAATCTCTTCAGGTTACAGAAACAGCTCTGCCTGCCCAGACAACTGGATACCGGAACTACAAATGCAACTGAGCCTTTTCTTCCTCAGATATCATCATGACTAATAAAAGCAATGTAGTCCAAACTAGTCTGTAGATAGTATTCTGCACTTGGATTTCCTTTAAACTATATCTTCAGTGACAACTGATGCAACCCATCAAGACCAGAGAGATTGTCTAGACGCTACAGATGAGAATTTTGCTAGCAATTATTTAATGATGTGCATGAAGGATTCAAACCTCATTTGCTTCAGCACAGCTGCTCCTACTCTGTGAGGCTGCCTTTCATTTTGTCATTGGAGTCAGTAACTCCATACCAAAACCAGGTCTAAAATTACTTTCAGACCAGAACCACTTTAACTCCCATTTCTTGCCTTCTACTTTGTATTTTCATTCTGTCCTTAGTAGCCATGTATTTTACCTACTGGTCTATAATTCTTCAGTTTCTCAGCAGCTTTATGAAGGGAAAACAAATATACATGTTTTCCAAAACTGAAATTTTGGTCTTTAGTCTACAAAGTTCATTGTAAAACCTGTATTACCAAGTACATATATACATTTTTAATCTGCTAATGTAAACGTAAAATTCAATAATAAATTGTTTATGTAATGTAGAAAATATTTTCTACATTGTCTTATGTCTTTTGGCAAAATTTTGATGATCATTTTTCTTAAGTGTAAGTTTGAATCTTCTTTTTTACAATTTAGTATATAGTTAATGTGTTTAACAGTTACTGTTTTAAAAATCACCTACTTAATTTATCTATAAATAGCCTAAGTTTGCTAAAATATCATAGGGAAGAACATGATGATAAAACTCTCTTACTCAAAAGAAAAAAATAATTTAAATTTTCAGAACTTCTGTTTTTTCCTCCAAAAAAGTTTAGAGAAACAAATGTTGGGTTTCTTTGATATTTTCCAGTAAGAAAGTATTGTATAACATACAAAGTTATCAATGGTAGTTTTAAGGATGGTGGGTGGGGAGGAATTAAATTATGAAATGAAAATTAAATTACAAGACATCTTCCATTAGTACAGAAATATTCCCAGCAATGCTATTTATACAAAATATGTCCTTCCTGATAATCGCAGCATAAACAAGACAGCTACTTATTGCCTTTTTTATTAAGTTAATTTATTATTGCAGACTCACAGACAACAGGCTCTTTAAATGTGCAAGTAAGACAGTAGTCCCATATATATACTGCCTAAAACAAATTATTGAAGAATTTCAGAATATGATGGTCTATTTCTGCTAATTGGTACATCCTGCAATGATACAATGAAAGCAGAGTAAATATTTTTTAGCTCCAAATTAAACCAGTTCTTTTTATGTCAAGTCCTTAAGAGCACAGAGTCAGTGCACCAAGAATTTTAAAGAAAATTGCAATCATCTCTTCTGAGACTGACCACAGCTCTATGTAGTCTGTATCTTTAATACATGGAGGCTGATTGTGCCCTCAGGATAGGGAAATAATGAAGTCACAGACTCTCTCTGTGGAGCAGTGAGCCCCAAGGATATGTGGTATAGCTCTTCTCATTGATCTGTCACAAAGACTTCTTCAGCGATTTTGTTACAGATGGGATTTTCAAAGAAGATGGGTTAGACTCCACTTAAGTCTCACTGTGATTCATTGTACTTCACTTCCCTGATTTCTTTGAAAAATCCCATACTGAAATAAAATTATATATTTTAATATACCTTTATAGTTTAACGTCTTTTATTAATTCTTCTCACATGATTAATGATAAAGAATGAGAAAGAGTTAAGTAAAATACTTAAACACTCAAGTTATGTGATGTATACTAGCCTAGTGTTAATGAGTCAGGAATTTTTAATGACTATGTGTCATGCAGATGGACATCACGCAAAAAAAAAAAAAGCATCCAGCTTTTGAGCAACCATAGACGTGTTGCTGTTTATATCATGGGTTCTGGCTCACTGCAGTATCAAGAAAGCTATTCAGAAAATCCACAGCTACATGTGGATTCAGTGTGGAATTCAGATATCTCCAGTATCTGTGTGTTCAAAACTAAGAGTTGCTTTGGATCTGTTTTCTGATATATGTATTAATGGGCTAAATTCAATCTGTGTGAAAAGTTAAAAGTTTGGAGATGCCTTATCACAGGGTAGTTTCTTATGGCTCCTATTAGTTGCTCCTATCCCAAGAAGGTTCTTACACCAGATTCCATGAACCCAGGGATTGTTTCCTTTCTTGATGCATTCTGTGTCAAGACTTTGAAACTAGGGATCAGCAAACAGAAGACTGCAAGGGAAAAATAATAAAAGATGTGGAAACAAATGAGCTAGAAAGCAGCAATGCCACATAATACCTGGCTAGTCTGATATCTCCCTGTTTGAACAGTGCATATATACTGTGAGAAATACAGCAGATCTAAACTATTAATTCAGTTTTCATCTAATACAAGGATACAGAAAATTGTTAGTGAAACTGGAGAGCGTAAGAGTTATAACACGAGTAGCAAAGCAAGCATGAAACAGACTAAAGAGATGATGTTTATATTGTGTTGAAACAGGAACTACTGTGCTAGAAAGAAGCTTTAGTACAATTCTGGATTATTTTTTTTCATACATGAAAACACCTCTACCTAGGAATTAAAAATGAAAACTGAGGGGTTACCAGCTAGAAAATACAAAGGTGCTGAAAGACTTGGAGGCACCGGTGGATCAGAATGCAGATCAAGCGAGACTGAATTTGTCATGTCTCTGTAACTCCTGCTGTGATGAGGGACAGAGAAAAGAAGGCATTTCTGTGTCAATCTGGCAGTAGATATCCAGTCAAGATGCAAGTCTCAACATTCATATGAGGCACCAGCAAACTGGAGTTTGTAGTTCTGATTCTCCAAATTAAACAAAAAAAAAGAAAAAAAAAGAAAAAAAAAAAGAGGAAAAAAAGGTGAATACATGGCATGGAGCTCAAAGAAAGACTGCTAAACAGTTTGGAGGAACTGAAAACCTGTAAGTTTTAATTAGCTAAATGAGGAAATTTCTAAAACTGCATGAGCTAAGCACTAGAGAGGGAAAAGGCTAATTCATATTAATTAATAGTGGTCTGAAGAAAATAGAAGCTAACTAACTACAATTACAGCTATATTGACAGTTAGTTTACAACTTCTAAGACTCAGAGGACAGATGTTCTGAAATATCCTTCCTACAGTAGAAATCTAACTGATTTTAAGTGAGAACTTGGTATATAACTGAAAATATTACTTGATATGTTTACCTGTACCAGCAAGGGATATGACTAGAGGACCCAGTAGGTCTCCTCAATTCCATTGTTCATTGAAAACACAGTCATTTCACTGATCGCTCTGAGGCAATTCTGAAGCAGCAAAGTGATACGTTATGTATACTCAGCAAAATGATTTAATTCCCCTAGTGCCACAGTGCTCGTACAGCACATTCTCTCTGTTTTGGAAATATTTTTCAATAATTAAATTTCTCTAATAGCTGCAAGAATTTATAAAACATCTTCATTTCATTAATTTAGCAGCTGGTGTAGAATTTTAAGCAGCAAGTGTTCCCAAACTTCAGTGGCTTTGCAGATGTTGCGATGGATAGAACTACAGTGAATTAAGGCATATTAGTTACAGCAACATGCAATTAGTCACAACCAATTAAATCTGTTTATTTTGATAAAACTGGGAAAAAAAATCCATTTCAAGAATATGAAAATTACCTTAGATGATCTTGTATGCTGTCTTTGTAAAGGATCTCATCTTCCATCCTCTTGGCTCGTACCCGTCCTTGAGAATTTGAATTTTTTTCCAACTTCTTTCTACCCTCCATTCTGGCTTGCTGTCTTCTGACACCACAAATAAATTTCTGTCAACCTCTTTCTGACCAAAACTGCAACTTTTTTCCAGCGACAGTGCTTTTTTGAACCTATCGATCATTCCTGAAGTCTCACCTTGTTTGACTTCTGGAACTAGCTCTGGGAGCCCTGTCCCATTGAAACTGATGGTAAGACTGAGACACGGAAAACATTGTGGCCCAACATTAAGTAAACAGGGAGTGCTTTCAGTACACTTCCTCTGGTCAAGGTTTCCTAAGAGCTGCACAATCACAAAAGGGATTTTAATGTGCATTAAATTGGCTTTTTTCACCTAATATGTTTCTTATTTTATTCAAGAGGAGAGACATTCCCTTTTACTGCAAATCCCAGCCACTACTTCATGATACAAGAAAAATAAAAGTCACATACGTCTATTTAAGAATGTCCTTAGTGCAGGCTAATGCAGAAAGCATACTATAATTATTAATTTGACCTCATCCGTCAAACTTAGATGGGTTCAGGCATAGGAGGCACTGGGTCATGAACTGATGGTCTCAAGTAGTTGGACACAGAAAGCTTGTGTACACAAATTCCTTAAAAAAACGACTGCAACAAAGCTAACCCAGTGAAAGTGCCTGTTTGTGTGTTGTGTGCCTGTGTTTGTGTTTAACCATATGCATTCATCTAGACTTAGCTGTAATTAAAACTTTTATTTGTATTTAAAGTATCTCCTCTCATTCATTAGCCTTGTATGTTGTTTTCAAAATTATCCATACTTTTCAATGTATTGAACATTTCTTATTTGATGTGGAAGGCCAAAGAACAGAGCCACAGAACAACTGAATCCAACACTATTTTTTAATGAATAACAATACTCATTAACTGGAAGAAGGTCATTATATTGTGTAATTCCCTGCTGCTTTGTTATTTGAATAATCAGTTTACTTAATGAGATTTGAGAAATCCTACAAATTGCACAAAGTTTACTAAAACAAGCATGAAGTGTTTAGTTTAACCCAAATACATAACTATAATATTTCATCACAGTAATTAGAGTTATTTGGTAGATCTGCATATCAGGGTCCTGATGCTTCATTTATGATTAACATGTCATTAAAGCAAGCACATTATAAACTGGAGATACAAAACCGAATATCATCCTGGAGACCTAATTTTAAGTGTCAGTCAAACACAAACAAATGTCAGAGGAACATAAATCCATATTTGGGCTGCCAGCAGGCTGCTAAGTTTAAGATGCGTAAGATCACATCTATGCTTAATGCAATGAACTGGCACTGTTCTTTGAGAAACAATTCACTTGTCCCTGGGCCCTCCCCATGGTTCAAAAGTGGCCATTACCTTCTGTTTTATTAAGTCCTTCTCAAGCTGTTCTATGTGGAAAAAGTCATACCCAACTGTACTAGGTCACATTTCGATACACATTTTCATCTAATGGGTTTGCTGCATGTGCCTCTGATATCATGGATCACAGGAGACACCACTCCATCATCTTGGGCTTGAGAATCAATGCTGATGATTCACGTGTGTTATCCTTCCATGATGTTTGGCATATTCCTCCTGGGCCAGGCTGGCATCCTCTTCTTGAGCAGTGACAAGAATGTTACCAGGGCCCCAAGGAGGAAAGGTTGTGGCAATTTCCATGCTCTGTATTGCTAAGTTGCCATGACTGTCAACAGCTGTTACCTGGGTGTCCAGAACTGCTTGACATTTGCAGACTCTTTCCCACCTCCTTCTCACTCTAAGTAGTTTCCTCTTGCCCTAAATAAGACTCGGGGCACTCCAGACATGACTTTTTCTTATGGGTGGAGAGCGCTGTCAACCTCCTCCCTGAAGCTGTCCTAGGTGCCCAGCATACACTAGCTACTTCACGGGTGGTCTGTCAGTATGCTGTCTTCCCAGTGTCTTCTCTCTTTCTTGAAGGTGTTAGCTAGTACTTTTATCCTCTAATTTCCATCATGTTCCTGGAATATAAATTGGGATTTGCCACCCTGAGGACTAACTTTCTTCTAAAAGAGTTCATAGATCTAGGAAAAGCACAAGCCAGCATCCCCCAGTAATGAAAGCAGCCAGAGTCATACTTGTCAAAGGCAGAAAAAAACTGTCATTGTCCCCCCAGCAAATAAACTATTGAAAAGAAAGGAACCCCTAAAGCCTTCCTAGAGATAACAGGACCCCGGAGGCTGTCTTTCTCAGTGGCTCTGCCAACACTGCTTAATGTGATTATGAGAATATTCTGTAGCATTACAGCCAGGTAGCACAGAGCACTTAATCAGTACATTGCTAAGTTCCCCTCCCCTTCCTCCAGTTCAGAGTGGATGTGTCCATAGCGTACATTATTTGGAGTGATCCTTGGCTTTATGATCATCCTACTGGTCTTTTAGCCTGCTTGCCAGGAGACCTCTCTAGCATGTCATGCGTGACATTTTCTTTTTTACTTCCTGCATATATGGTATGTGACTGCACACACACAGTCTCTACAAAAGGTACAAAGTACCATATGCATGCATGCAGGATTTTAGCAGTCAGCATACCACTCTGCTGTCCATAGCGCATGCAACTGATGGTCTTGATGGTCTTGCCACAGTTGTTCCTGTTGGTCGTATTCATACCAGATAACCTTAATACCTTCTGTAGCCCATGAATCAGTCTCTGAGGGATGGGGCCACGTGAGCTACCCCTTGCCAGAAGCATTGCAACAGAGCAGGAAAAACTGCTTCCAAGACTCCTGGGATATGGACAAAGATTTAAAATACGACAGCTGTCCTCATCATTCACCTAGATTTGGAGTGCACCCGTTTTTGAGTTATTCCCATTTTGAGCTATTACCGTCAGGTTAATTTGCCCCAGATAGTGAAGAGACTTCTATGCAATCACTGAAACCAGCGTTTCAATGGCATAATGCATCAAGAATGTATAGGGTATTCCTAGCCATGTTGTGAGGACAAGGTACACAAGAGAGCTCTAGGTCTGCTAGAATGTTGAATAAATCAAACTTTATGTGATCTCATCCATACAACCTATTACCATCAGAGCCCAGAACAGGTTGCTTCCCAAATGATTTTCAAGTTTCATTTTAGAGAAAGATAATTGCATGACACCAAAAGAGAATTTAAGAATGCCCTCAAAATTACACAAACTTGCTGACCATGCATTCAGTACTTAAGCTTGTTGCCTAGTGTCAATTTTTTAAGGTGTACAGACATATTGGAAGCCACCAAATATTTAAATTCTCTCTAGAGTCCTCTAAGATTACTCAGATTCCAGGCAGAGAACGTTACCTACTCTCCATTTCCTTGTTTATCCATTAAAGCATGCAGAGAAAGAAGTGGAAACCTTGTAGAACAAGATTTGTCAGTAAGAATAGCATAAACAAAATTAAGGGGCCCTAACCCAATCTGCCGCCCAGTGCCAAGTCTCGATTCTAAGCTATGGGCTGCCTGCCAATGCTATATTCATTATCGCTGTCTTTACAAGAAATAATGAGATTAGCCTACCTCCAAAAATGCAAAACAAAACAGAAACAAAAATGAAGGCAAAACATATTTAATTTAGCCCTCACTCTCGCTTTCCTTGCCTTTCATCTTGTTGATCAAGTGCTTCTGTCCCTTCCTCTTCTGCTGATATTTTGACCTCCTCTGGCAAGCGTGTCCACTGCAATGCTGAACAAGTCAGAGGTGCCCTCTGACTATTTATTGCCAGGTTGCCAGCTGGCTACTCACTTTCTTGGCTGAAAGCTCTGTGGAGACTGGGACCTCCTGAGTACTTCTGAGTCAGGGAACACTTGGATGACTCGTAACATCTGGGTAACTACTGAGAGTATCCTTCAGTCTGATTGCTTACATTGACTCACAGTTGCACTGAAATCATGGGACTGCTAGGCAGAAACAGGAGTGTACCATGTCTGGTCAAATTTTAGGATAAAGATGTTATTTGGTATAATACACATAACACACAGCACAGATCTTGGTTTGATTCAGTGAAGTATTCTTTCATAATATATCCTAAAACTTGAATCTGAGACTCTCACATGTGCTAAAGAGAGGTTCAGATCTCTTGACCAAGATGTCTTGAGAGATTCCTTGTATTTTCTCATTCCAAAGTCAGCAAATACATGAAGCAGAACAATCTTTTTCTCTCAAGGTGAAATCCAGAGGTCTAGATAAAAGCCAAGCTCATTAAATGCTGTTTTGATGGTTAATGAACATAGATTAGCAGGTTGTTGGATAGATGTGTGTAAGTTTGTCCTTGATGTTTTCCTGCAATAAACTATTAATTAATATTTTCTTTTGGCAACTCTTTAATACTTTAGTTCAACCGAATGCAAATCGAGTTCAGAGAGAATATGATTTTTTTTTTAAATTGCTGATTTTCTGCAGCATCTCTTTTCTTAACCTGTCAGACTAGGGTTTTTTTTTCTCTGTGAGACCTAAAAAAGATTTTCCTTGATTACAGAATCATAGAACCACAGAATTGCTGAGTGCAAAGGTGCCTTTAGTCTAGGAGTGTGCTAGTCCATCTCCCTTACTTTTCAGTTGAGTTTACAAAATCTGCAACAATGAAGACTTCAAAAAATCTCTGGGCGAGTTCTCCCAGTGTTCGACCATCCTCACAGTAAAAAAGAGCAGTTTTAATGTTTAAATATAAAGTCTTGTGTTTTAGTTTGTGCCCATTCCATCCTGTCCTTTTCCTAGGCACCAGTGAGAAGAGTCCAGCTCTGTCTTCTTTACTCCCCTCAGTCAGGTGTTTATACACATAGATAAGATCCCCCTGAGGCTTCTCTTCTCCAGGCTGAACATCTCTCCCAGGTTCTTGTACGAAAGATGTTCCAGTCCCTTAATCGTCTTTGTGGCCCATGACAGGACTCATGCCAGCATGCCTATGTCCCTCTCTCAATGGTGACCCCAGCACTGCACTCAGCACTCCAGATGTGGTCGCACCAGCACTGAACAGAGGAGAAGGATCACCTCCCTTAAACTGATAGCGATGTTGTTGGTGTCCATTACAGCAAGGGCACATTGTCTCCATGTGGTCAACTCATTGTCCACAATGAAAAGTCCTCTTTTGCCAAGCTGCTCTCCATCTGGTCAAATTCAGCCTGTACTGGCACCTAGGGTTATTCCTCCCCAGGTGCAAGACTGCATTTCCCTTTATTGAATTTCTTGAGATTCCTGACAGCACTTTTCTTTAGTCTGTTGAGATCCCTCTGAATGGCAACACAACCATCTGATATATCAACCACTCTCCTCAGTTTTGGATCATCTGCAAACTTGCTCAGGGTGTGCTGCCCCATCATCCATGTCATCCAAGTCATTAATGAGGATCTTAAACAGTACTGGCCCCAGTACCCTGGGGTACACCACTAGGGACTGATCTCTAGCTGGATTTTGTGCTTATAACCATAAACTTTTGAGCCTGGAATTTAATCCACTTTCTAGTCTGCCTCACTGTCTTCTCAGCTATTCTGAGAGGGAATATTCTGGTCTATGAGGATGTTGTGGGAGACAGCGTTGGAAGTCCTACTGAAGTCTAGGTAGGCGATATGCATTGCTCACCCCACCAAACTTGTCATCTCATCATAAAGGCTGTCAGGTTGGTCCAGCATTTCTGCTTCATAAATCCATGCTCCCAGTCATCATCTTGCCCTTAATATATCTTGTCCTTCACGTGCCTGGAAATGGTTTCCAAGATTTTTTGCTCCATCACCTTCCCCAGAGACTGAGGTCAGAGTGACTGGCCTACAGTTCCCCAGAACCTCTTTCTTACCCTTCTTGAGAGTAGGAGTGACATTTGCTTTCTTCCAGTCACCAGAAACCTTCCCTGATCACCGTAACCTTTCAAATACAATAGACAATTGCCTCATAATTACATCGGCCAGCTCCCTCGACAATTGTGGGTGCATTCCATCTGATCCCATGGCCTTGTATATGTCCAGCCTGTTTAAATGTTCCCTAACTAGATCCTCCTGCCCCAAGCGTAAGTTGTCCTTGCTCCGAATTTTCCCTGTAGTCTCAGGAATTTGGGATTCTTGAAGGCAATTCTTAAGAGTGAAGACTGCTGTCACTAGGTCGCCTGCCTCATTCAGCAGCAGGCTCACTTTACCCTTGGTCTTTCTTTTGCTGCTGTAGACACCCTTCCTGTTTCTTTCACAGCCCACACCAAATCAATCTCTAAGTGGTCTTTGGCTTTGCTAACCCCATCCCAGCACCCTTGGATGTTGTCTCTATATTTCTTCCTGGGTCACCTGTCCCTGCTTTCAAGTCTTGTATGCTTTTCTTGCAGGCCTTTCTACCACCTTAACAGGATTTCTTGCGTGTGGGGAATGTATCGTTCTTGAGGTTGGAAGATGGGTTGATCCTCTTGGACTCCTGTCCAAGACAGTGCTCCATGGAGTCCCTGCAAACAGATCCATGAACTGACCAGAGTCTGCTCTCCTGAAGTGCAGGGCTGTGATCCTACTTTTTGCCTTGTTCCCTTCTCTCAGGATCCTGAACTCCATCATCTCATGGTCACTGCAGATAAGGCTGCCCACAACCTTCACATCCTCCATTGGTTCTTCCTTGTTTGCGAGTATAGGGTTCAGCAGAAAACCTCATTTTGTCTGACAGCTGACAGTCTAAATGCTGAGCAAAGTGCAAATGTTCCTAGCAGCCTAGAGATGGCTTGCAAGACTTTCTATTGGGAGGGGGTGATCCCATAGTAGCAAGAAGGTGCCCATCAGGAGTACTAGTTTCATCAGCTGTGGTACAGGCATACAGGGTATGAAAAATGACAAAGCTGTTTCTTTCTACCATTTTTTTCCCTGTTGGAAAATCTCATGTGGTAAATAGGAGCAGAATTCACAAATTGTTTCAAGACAATGAAATTTTCTTTATTGACTTTCCTATTCACTGAAAAAAAAAAAAATTTCACCTGCTTTGGTAATTATATCCCAGACTTGCCAGTCTCCACTGTACAAGGCAGTGCTGCTGAAAGGACAGGAGGAGACAATGCTGGTCAAAGGAGTGCCTTTGTTGACAGCTTTAGTGGCTAGCTAATGAACATTTTGTTTTTCTTTAAAGAAATTATGCATACACTTATACTGCAGTCAGGAACTTTCAAATTTGCACAGGACAGACCTTGTTCATTTATAAACCACGTATAAACCAGTCTTGAGAACTCTGAAGGCCTGGAACATTTAATGAGGTATAGACACACATATTCTAAAAGCAAAAGAATAAGAGAGTAGTGGAGCAAAACAAATAAAACGAAAGCTATGCAATAACAGAAATGTTGGAGACAAGTTCTGTGTGCAGAATCATTGTCCAATTTTAATACCTGCCACAGCTAATGGCACTAGTGAATATTGGAAATTAGGATTTAAAAGCTGATCTATTACATACTACTTTGTGACATTTTTCATCCTACGTAGAGCTTTTTTTTTCAGGTAGTTGCATTTTTTTGTTGTTGTTGTTGTTCCTACAAGAACACAGCCTAACAATTCCCTAATTGATTTCTCATCAGGTCCAGATGATGCTTAAGAAGTAGAGTAAGAAGACTGACAGATGTTGGAGTGAACATTTGAAAAGGCATCACTGAATGGGCTGAGAGCATGGCAGATGTCTGCTAATAATTCCCACTCTTGTGGTCTGAGATTTGAGAAAAATACTAACCACTGGAGACAGGCCCACTGATGGACTACTGATGACCGTGCAACCACAGCTCCAACTGTGCATGTTATGTTAGCAAACCACACATTTATAATAGAAAGTGATTTTTTTTCCCTTACTGACTGTGTAAGCTTTTGCCCCTTTACAGAGATATTCTCTGAGAACTGTTGTCCTCTGGCTTACACCTAACAGTCATTTCTACCTACCTGTGCAAAGCAGGTATGTGCTGGATCTACTTTGATGTGTAGAAAATTTATTTACATTCAGATGTAAATGATGGCACACAATTGCAAAGCAGTGCTGAATAGTGCCTGTCATATTTGGGTGGAAAAAGTAATTCAGGTGGAAAACAAGATATATATCCTGTAAGCACTACAGGTATGTATTCACTTACAGTATATTTTAGGTTATTGAAGATTTTTGTGCTTTCCTCGGGCACCCTTCTGCTTGTGGAGTTCTTCAGTACCCTCCACATTTATCTTAACTCTCTGGAGAGGAAGTACAAAGCTGCTTTCTTTTTGTGAAAGCCCTATTGTAGCATGAGGCTGGGCAACTGTGTCTCACCCTCCTAGCCCCAGTCAAGTACTTCTGGACCTAAAAAAGTGTCTTGGAGTCCCATCCGAGAGGAAGATGCAGGACATTCAGGGAATCATGCCCAGTCAACATGGGTTCACGAAGGGTAAGTCCTGTTTGACCAACCTGATCTCCTCCTATGATCAGGTGACCTGCCTAATGGATGCGGGAAAAGCTGTGGATGTTGTCTGCCTGGACTTCAGTAAGGCATTTGACACAGTCTCCCACAGCATCCTATTGGACAAGCTGGCAGCTCATGGCCCAGACAGGTGTACTCTTCGCTGGGTTAGAAACTGGCTGGGTGGCAGGGCCCAGAGAGTCGTGGTAAATGGAGTTAAATCCAGTTGGTGACCAGTCACAAGTGGTGTTCCCCAGGGCTCAGTACTGGGGGCGGTCTTATTTAATCTTTATCAATGACCTGGATGAGGGGATCGAGTGCATTCTCAGCAAATTTGCAGATGACACGAAATTAAGCGGCAGTGTTGGTCTGCTCGAGGGTAGAGAGGCTCTGCAGAGGGACAGGCTGGATCGACAGGCTGAGGCCAATTGTTTGAAGTTTAACGAGGCCAATTTTTTGAAGTTTAACAAGGCCAAGTGCCAGGTCCTGCACTTCGGTCACAACAACCCCATGCAGCACTACAGGCTTGGGGATGAGTGGCTGGATCTGCCTGGCGGAAAAGGACCTGGGGGTGCTGGTTGACAGCTGGCTGAACATGAGCCAGCAGTGTGCCTGGATGGCCAAGAAGGCCAACAGCATCCTGGCCTGTATCAGAAATAGCGTGACCAGCAGGAGCAGGGAAGTGATTGTGCCCCTGTACTCAGCACTGATGAGACCACACCTTGAGTACTATGTCCAGTTTTGGGTGCCACAGTATAGGAAAGATGTTGAGGTCCGGGAGTGTGTCCAGAGAAGGGTAACGAAGCTGGTGAGTGGTTGTGAAAACATGTCTTACGAGGAGCGCCTGAGGGAACTGGGATTGTTTAGCCTACTGAAAAGGAGGCTGAGAGGAGACCTTATTGCTCTCTACAGCTACCTAAAAGGAAGTTGTAGTGAGGCTGGTGTTGGTCTCTTCTCCCAAGTAACTAATGACAGGACAAGAGGTAATGGCCTCAAGCTGTGCCAGGGGAGATTTAGATTGGATATTAGGAAAAATTTCTTTACTGAAAGAGTGATTAGACATTGGAACAGGCTGCCCAAGGAGTTGGTGGAGTCACCATCCCTGGAGGTGTTCAGAAGATGTATAGATGTGGTGATTAGGGACATGGTTTAGTGGTGGGCTTGGTAGTGTTAGGATAATGGTTGGACCTGGTGATCTTAAAGGTCTTTTCCAACCAAAATGATCCTATGATAAGATCATAGTTTCTCTACCCTTTCCACGTTCATATTGGATAGGTGACATCGTCCCTGACCAAATGCACAAATCACTAGTCAACAAACATACATCATAATTAATAAAGAAACCTTTTCTCTGTCAAGCTCAGACTTATTTACAGACCTTAACAAATTAAGCCTCATAACTTCAAGGAAGGCAGTGCTCCAAGTGCCTTTATTTTGCAGTGAGACTGACTGTGGTACCAAAAGGCTCAATGAGTTCCTCTACGTCACAGAGCCAGTCAGTGGCAGGGGCAGAAGGAAAATTGACCTCCTTGAGGAAAAAAAACTATCCTTGCTGAAGCTACAAGCCTCAGCCTTTTTACATGGTCTAAGAAAGACAGCTTTGAGATTCCTGGGTCTGGCAAAGTCTTGACCTCTTTTTTGTGCAAGCTGTAAAATCCACCTCTCATGCCTGGTATCTGCGGACTGCTGGTTTGAAGATGTTGAGGGGCTTTTTGTAACCTTTTAGTGACAAGAGCTTTTCATTGACACAAATATTTTGGAAAGAACATTGATTTACTCCAAAGTGTTTGTAAGTAGTACTACTTCATTGCATGGAACTCAGTCTGGTTTTGCTGAACTTCAGTTTTATAAAGGCACCAGGATTTTTTTTAATATGTTAGGTGAAAGAGAGGAAAGAAATGCTGTTTCTTACTGTGGCACCCATCAGAGACAGCTTATGTCACATGCACCGTTTGTTTATTGGTCAGAGGACACCAGGCATGCCTATTGCAATTACTAAATTCCCTTTATCAAGTACAAATCTCTGTTTATTCATGGTGAGACACATTTAAACAGTCTGAATTTGCAGCATGCCAAGCTGTGTGAATAGTGTGCTGATTTCTTTCAGGAAAAAGAAAATGGCTGTTAAAACAGCAGCAGGTCAGTCAGCAGTGATCACTGCAGGGACACATGCTGCACCAGTAGCACAGTGAATACTTGCAAAACCACCTGAGTCCTGTTAAACTTTCATTCCTGTTCATGCAGAGAAGTTAGCCTTTTTCCTCTTATTTCTTCCATAATAATTTAGGAACATTGAGACCTTGTAGAGGATGTCAGTTTTCAATCAAAGTTGAACTAAAAAGCACACAGAGCTTGCATTTTTAGTATGAATTTTCAGGCTCTCCCAAAGCCCAGGAAGCTTAGTGTTTGACGGAAAAACAACTATAATTACTAATATTATTGAGTCTTATTATGATGATGGCACCCAAGAGCCCCAGCCAGGATTGAAACTTCTTCTTCCCCTCTCTGCATCCCGCCAAGGAGATATAAAACAGCTCAGAATGATGCCTGACAAAAAAGGATTTGCTGCCTATGCAATGCCTGTGTCTTCTCAAATCTGTTTCCTTCCAATTTTGCTATTCAGCACAGTGTGCAGTACTCTATGACTTCCTCTTCTGATCTCTCACATGATGATTATTCCTCTATGAGTTTATTTTCTTCACCAGTTTATTTTCTCTCATCCCATTTTTGCATCCCTGTTTCAGGGACCTACATCCATTCCATGCTCACTTGCACCACTGCTTTCCCATTCTCCCTTAACCCCTTTCTTTCCTCATCTTACTCCTGGGGGTTCTTCTGTCTTTCATGTTTCTTTCTTTTGTACTTTCTATGCTATATGCATTGGGCCAGATTGCAAAGGCAGTGTTCAGACTAGCTAGAAATTGGAGATGCCTACATGAACTTTCTTGTGCTGTGGCTGTATAAAAAGATAGGACTAAGAAGGGATGGTACCAGGAAGTCAAGAAGAGCAATGATCCAGTCTGATCCTGATGCCAATTCACTGCTCCATTGTCACTTCATTTTCCTCATCTGCACCATCCTCTTATCCCCTGTGGGTAACTTACAACACACTGCTTGTCTTTTCATCTAGGATCAGAGTGACTGAAAGCAGTTCTCTTTCTAGGGGAATTAGAAAGAGAAAGTAGCGATTTTTTTTTCTATAAAACTTGCACCATATTCATAATTACTATACCTAGTGCTTCTCTGGTGCGTATGCTTTATAGTCAAATGAAGAAGTATTTTACTGCTATAGACAACTGTGACACAAGAACAGAAGTGGCAGATGCTTGCTCCCCAACTTGTGGAAAATCCCCGCTCTTCCCTGCCATCAACTGCCCCACTGCCCCTGGAAGTCCTGCCCCTTCTACAGTCATGTGGTCTGTTGACCCCATCACAGCCATTTTGTAAAACATCCTCCTCCACATGTTTACAGTTGTTCTGTGACTCCACAATTGTCCCATCCAGCTTACCTAAAAGCACATCAAAGAGGAAGTTCCTTCCCATTTCAGACAGAGGGTCACCTTTTTGTTTCAGGTACCGTGTGTCAGGTAGATTACAGAATCGCAGGATGGTTGAGGCTGGAAGGGACTGCTGCAAGTCATGTTGTCCAAACCCCTTGCTCAAGCAGGGCCACGTACAGCAAGTTACCCAGGACCATGTCCATTAATTTCTCATAGAAGTTTATCCAGTTGATCAAGTGTGACTTCCCCTTGGTGAATTTGTGCTGACTACTCCTGATGTCTTTCTCATCCTTAGTGTGCCTGGAAACTGTTCAGAATTAGTTGTTCCATCAACTTTCCAGGGAACAATATAAGGCTGAGTTGTGTGCTTTTCCCTCGGTCCTCCTTTTTGCTCTTTTTGAAGATAAGAGCAGCATTTTCTTTCCTCCAGCCCTTGGGCACCTCTCCCAGTCACCATGAGCATTCAAAGATTGGGAGTGATCTCACAATGACATCAGACAGCTCCCTCAGCACTCACGGGTGGATTGCAACAGGGCCAACAGTACGCCCTGTTTGCTAAGTATTCCCTGACCTGATCCTCTTCTGGTGCTCCAGTGATTATGAGCCATGTGAACTATTTGAGAATTCTGTGTTAGGATCAGATGAACCCTGGCCTAGAAATGCTGGTTTTACCTGTTACAAACTCCCGAAAATAAGACTGCAAGGCTGTAGCAACAATATAGGTAAATGTAACGCCTCGTAGAAAGGAAGGATGGATTTGGTTAAAACACAAGTGATATTGGTCTCTCACACTCATGCACCGGTATCTCCAGAGGCAGGATGCATGCAAGCAGCCTGCCAAGCAATCAGGCACTAGGACACCTGTACCCAAGTAGCCTGTCCAGAGTTGCTTACAGTCACCTGGAGGTTGAGGGGCATCAGTTTTTAAGCCTCTCCCCACACTGCCTGAAGTCTTACTTAGGCATAAGAATCCACTGAGAAGAGTGCTGGATTTGGATGCATCTCATTATACCCTTCAGGTACATTTAATCTCTGTATCCTGTCCCATTTCTGTGAGTCTGGCAGTCATCAGGATTTAGCCACTGTCGTTGTTTCAGATCTGGTTGTCCTGAAAAATTGCAGATAGATAAGTGCTAGGATTTTGACAATCTGCTACTGCAGATGTCAGCAGCACAAGCTATTTTTATACCCTGCTGGCATTTTTACCCAGGTGTTCTCATTCAGTCTCCATTCATATTAATATATACTTTTTTTTTTTTTTTTACAATTTTCCACAGCCCTAAAAGATTCTTGTGTTTCTGTTGTCTAATATATCATAGACACTTTGGTATCTGTTGAGAAAAAAGTGACGGCTTACATTTATGATTCACAAGTTTTCTTCTCAAAAGTTTCCCAAGCCTCTGGTGTTGTCCCTCAGTAAGTTGGCAACGTAGTAGGATTGTAAAATCTCTCCTGGCTCGGAATTACACCTTGAAAGTTGTAGTTCACTACTGTCTATGCAATCATTTCATGTACAAATTCTAATCAGATCCAGACTTCGTACTCTCTATCTCTGTTTTATTGGATCCTGCTGAGCTTTGTGGCATATCTTTCCACTTTCTAATTCCCCATTATTTCACTTACATAATCCTTTTTTATCCAAGAGAAACTGGAAAAACGTTGCAAGAAAGAAGAAGAGACACTTGTCATTGATAGGACAGACAGAAAGAAATCTGTTGAGAAATGGAAAAAAAAGCTTTTCTTTTGCTTTTAAATTACTGTCCTGGTTTCATCTGTTAGTTATTTTTCTTCCTAGTAGCTGGTGCAGAGCTATGTTTTGGATTTAGTATGAGAATACTGTTGGTGGCACACTGATGTTTTAGTTGTTGCTAAGTAGTGACTGTCCCAAGTCAAGGACTCTTCAGCTTCCCATGCTCTGCCAGTGAGGAGCTGCACAAGAAGCTGGGAGGGAACAAGGCCAGGACAGCTGACCAGAACTAGCCAAAGGGATATTCCGTGTCATAAATACCATATCCATAGAATGTCATGCTCAGTATATAAACTGGGAGGGGTGGATTGCTGCTCAGGGTTTGGCCAGTAAGTGCTGAGCAATGACATTGTGCATCACTTGTCTTTTCTTGGGTTTTATTTCTCTCTCTTTTTTGTTATAGTCCTTTTCATTGCAACTATTTTTATTATTATGTTTTTATTGTTATATTTTATTATTATTATTGCTATTATTTTATTTTATTTCATTTTAATTATTAAACTGTTCTTATCTCAACCCACAAGTTTTACCATTTTTCTGATTCTCTGCTCCATTCCACCACTGGTGGGGGGAAGAGTGAGCTAGCAGCTGTGTACTGCTTAGTTGCTGGCTGGGCTTAAACCATGACAATAATATTCTAAATGCTCTTTCTGTGAGTTGTCATAATATTCTTTCATTGACTGTCCTGCTACATATTCATCAAGTGCTACCTCCTGGCTAATCAGAACTTTATTGGTTATAATAGAGATGTCAGCTGACATCAGATAAAGACCTTGATCCAGGTTCTCTATGCAGCATTTACAGTTGGGAGCAGCAGCTAACTCTCTCCTGAGATTAGCTGTCCAGTGATCAATGCCAGATAGTTAATAAGTTCAGTTCCACAAATCACTGTTATGAGAAAGTCAGGATGTTCCATGGAAAACTGAGCTGTGCTAGAATTGGGCAGACAAGATACTTACTTAAGGACACAAAATTCTAAGAAGGGAAAAAACACTTCTGGATAAACTGCATAGCAACGAAATACCATGTAGGAAGTTTAAACTGTTTAATAGCCTAGAAGCTTATTCATATATGATGTTCTAAAGACAACAGTATGACGGTAAAGAATAATCTGTACTCATTTAGGGAACTAGGGGCACTTGTAACTAATTTCAGCAGGACCATAAATTCATAGTTAGTTATAGGTTCAATCATAAATGTTCCAGGATAAAATCATTTAAAAGAAATCTTATTTTCCCACCTTTTGTCAAGGAAAAGATATTCACTGATAATTTTTAACGTGGTAAAAAAATATCATTTTTATATCACCATTAGAATGTAAAAAAAAAGAAAAGGAAACAAAAGATTCGTAGTATTTAAACAAGTAGTTTTACTGGTTCTGAATACAGCATAAATATAAATATTTACTAAGGACAATAATTCATTCTTTTATTCAACTGTAGTCCTTGTCTCTTCCAAAGCTCTTTCTTGCTGCCTTCTGTAACCTGCAAGCATCTTGTCTTTCAAGTCATGTTACAACTTGACTTCTGTTCAGATCAGCAATTCACCTTTTAGTGACTTCAAAAGGGGGATTGCCACTGCCAAAACTTCCCACCCCACCAGGGGCACAGTAAGCGGCTTTTAAAGCAAGCAGTGGCATAGACACATTTACTGACAGACTGCTACCACACACATGTAAGAATTGAAACTCTGGACAATCAATTTAACTTATGTGCTGAGGAACTTTATTAACAAGGTATGGGGGGTATTGGTTGCTGATCAGGCTTCTCCAGCCTTTTCTCTTTTTTCCTGAGTGCTGTCCCTTCTGCACCTGTGCCTTATTTCACTGTGGCAGGATGAGGCAAAAAAGAGAACAGACCAGGTCACACTTGTCTCTTCTGCCTCCTCAGTCAGTAAGATGGAGAATTTTGAAACTTTCTGTAAGGTCATCAGCCTAAGGATAAGGAAGAACACCTGGCACAAGCCAGCACCCTGTAATGGTCTTACTGCTAGGTGTAAGCTCCCTAAAAGTAGAGGGCAATGGGAGCTCCCTTGCAGCCTGGAGCAAAGCCCAGATGCTGCCCTCATAACACTGCTGTGTCATCTTGTTGGGCTCAGCCCCCATATATAAGGCGTCTCAGTGCAGCTCACAGGATGCGTCTTTCTTCAGGGGCCCTTGATGGGCTCCAGGGATGTGTCCATAGCTCTGAGGCATGTTTTAGCTTGTTTCTGTCCCCAACCCCTTTGATGCTCCACTCTGCCCTCTTGAACTTCCCCCACCCCAAGCACACTAGGACTTGTCCATCAGCCTTGAAAGTGCAGGGCTCCAAAACTGCCTTTTACTTCTCTTTATTTTCTATTTAAATTTAAAATTTAATTACTCATTATTATTAAAGTATGTTGTATACATAGTATTCTTACACTTTTTTTGATGTATATATTTAATTTATATCTCTTTATATATGTATATATTTCTATGAGATAACATATAATGTATATCTTTGTATCAATAAATAATGCATGCACACACATATATATAGTGTATATATTTTTTATATATGAGCATTTCCTAGTCAAAAGGAAATGAGCAGCTAACCAGAGGTTGTTCTGAGATCATGTGGGTATGAAGTTTTCAAAAAATGGCAGGCAGCAAATCACAGAGCAATATGGAAACCTGTGGAGTATGATGTTAAAAATAGCAGCCTCCATGTATGTGGTGGGCAGAGTTTTCCAATGCTGATTCACTTCTGGGTCAGCTAGAAGGCATGGCTGGTCCCAGCAGCCAATCACAGGGGTGCTTTTGAACACATGGGGTAAAATGGTATTAGGAAACAGCCTTCAGCCAATCACAGAACGGTATTAAAACATGTTGATTATGATGGTTTATGAAATGGCAACTCCCTGCCATGAAATGGTGGACAACCCAAAATGGTAGCCCCTATGCATGTAATGGGGAGGGACTTCCTGTTGTGAAGTACGCCTGGCTGAGTTGGCAGGAGCAGATGGCAACGCCAGCCAATCACAGGGCAGTCTGTGCTCATGTGTGAGGAGGGCACTTTACAGAATGACAGCCCCCAAGGACAGAAAGGGGAGGGGGCAAGCCAACCACATGACTGAAAGAGAGTTGAGACCTCCAGGAGCCGCAGGATAGGTGATGTCACCAGGGGGTGAAGCTTCACAAGGGCCAGGGAAGAAAAGGCTCTTCTGCTGGTCCAGGATCAACCTGGTCATGGTTCTCCTGGGAGGTGTTGAATAAAAGTCTTTCACCTTGTGAGAATAAGAACACAACTGCATTGTTGTATTGGAATTGAAGGTCTGACAATGTTACGTGTGGTCTAATTGAAGTCTTTTCCTTAATTATACAGAATATTTTTGTTTGTTGAAGAAGGCCTTACTGAAAAAAATCAGCTTTTCTCTGCATCAAATCTGTTCTTGTGGCAAAACAGATTTGGTGGTCTGAGTATGGCTGAGGAGAGGCAGTTTAGTGAGGACTGCCAGCATGCCATTCTGGCCACCTTTGGTTTAGAAAGAAGGTTTACATGTACATAAAAAGTTATACTCGGAACTTTATAATCTGCATATAGGCCAATGCCAATCGCTACTTTACCTACTTGTGGGAGCTGGATTTGCAATAACCCAGATTTGTCCTTCTAAAAAACAGAATTAAGAAAAGAGTAAACCAAAAAGAGACAATGTATTATACACATCATATGCAGATATATAGCTTCAACTTTTATCTATTAATTTATTTTTTTTTTTTTAGTATGCTTTACATATTCTGTGAACTTAAAGATTTCATTTGTATCTGTGAAAATTTACGGAAAATAGAGATGGGAAATGTATCCTGGCCATTGTCTGTCTAATTCTTAGTTTAGCTAACCTGCTGTGCCACTCTGGGTAAATGAGACATGGAAGCACAAAGAAACAATATATAAGCAATATGCCCTTCAAGCTGAGAAAGTATTAGTATAAAAAGGGCAAATTATAGAAGCAGCTAATGACTGTAATAGTTCCCAAGCTTAAAAACAGATGCATACTCAATGCTTTACAATTCTCATATAAAAGCATTTACAGTCTTGCAGAGACATAATTGAAAGGCAAAACAAAGAAACCTTTAATCATAGCTGGAACATATTTCTAAAACACCAGAAAGGTAGGGGCTGGCTTACTGGAAAATGAATAGTAGAAAAAAATGGGTCCTAGTCAACCCCTGTTTTTCTAGGGTAACTCACTTGAAACCAATACTTGCTACAGCATTACACTGAAACCAAATGAGAAAAAATTTCCTTTCTCTAAAAGTAACATCAACAGCATTGAACAGCTGGCAGCTGGAGGTAATCCTCAGCATGAGGTCTGCAGTGACACTGGGTCCAGAGTTCAGCCTCTCTCCTCAATGTCAGTGGGTTTAACTCAAACTCTGGCCAGTTCAGAAAGTTGTCACTATCTCAGGAGTTCCCTGGGTGAAGGAGCTGTGAGGGGTTGGTCTCCATGTGAACACTAATGCCTGGGTGTCAGGCTGGAACTAGATGTGTATAAATGACATGGCGTAAATTTATTAACTGACAGATCAGATGGGATATTTCCAGCACATAAAGTCCGGAGTCTGTTTTGCCTATTAGACATGGGTCAACGCATTAAATGATTCTCATGAGAGCAGCTATATTGAGGGGTGTTTTCCCTGCATCATTATCAAGACGGCCCTCAACACCAAGTCCAGATATTTCTTTAGTAATACACTTTAGTAGCCTTCAAAAACATGTTCCTGATTCAAGGACCCATGCAGCTGCATTCCTGGAAAATGTTGGATTACTGTGTAACATGTCAGAATGACTTTTTATTTCTACTTTCACCATGACGGCAAAGCCACAAGTGAACTTTAGTTAAAGGCTTGTGTGTAAGAGGAACACAGAGCATCATCCTCTCAGGTTTTTCATGCAACCCTTTCTTTTTTTTCCCCCAGACTTAACAATACTATGAAGTGTTAGGACTTTCACATGAACCAGTCTTTGAGCCCTCTCCAGCCCTAGAACATAATCCTTAGGAGTTTGTACAAAGGAAGATTAATTGTTAGAGATAGTTGTGCAACTCAGCTGAAAAACATGCAAAAACTCTGGTGTGTTTTATCTCTTTTAAACAATTTCCTATACCTGTTCTTTTTTGTTCCTTGTTATTTGAGGCAAATTGCATCATTGTGAGGAATATCCAGATTACTTTGCTTATTACTGTAAGAGTTTAAAAATTATTACACTTTAAGCATTAAAAATGACACAAAGACAGAAAGAACACTTTCAGTCAGTCATTATTTAGCAAGCTATTTTTTCCCAGAGACAATATAATCGCTATAAATGATAATTTTTGTATAGCTTGTTATTTCTCATAAACTCTATTCAATGAAGGTAATCAAGCATTCTGCTGAGGTATTGCTGTTATAGGTTCTGTATAAACCATTGCTAGACAAGAATATAACAAAACAATCATAAAAGACAGATGTATTTTATTTGCATACATTTTAAAATAAAGCTGTATCAAAATCCCATTCTGACACTGTACTCTCAATCAAAAAAATATTAGCATGTGCAAAATTAACAGTAGTTGTGCATGCTTAAATTGAGATTTCTGGAGCTCTAATTATACTGTCAATTTATTTCAGAAGTACAGGCTTTAGTCAGTTTATCAGTAGCTCCTGGCAGCCATGGTGAGACTGTTTCTTGATTCCCAGTTTATTTCACAGCATAGTTTTGGACATTTCTTCTGAATCTAAAAGGTATCTTTTATACTGTTCATACAGTATCATACTGTGATATACCACATGTGTGAGGCTGTCAGGAAACTTAATGAGGGGAGAGAAGAGAAAAAAGATGTTTCTATTTCGTAGAATTATTTAGGTTGGAAAAAACCCTTAAGAACATCGAGATCAAACACAAATCTGACAATGCCAAGTTCACCACTAAACCATGTCACTAAGTGCCGCATCTACACATATTTTAAACACCTGCAGGGATGGTGAATCCACCACTTTCCTGGGCAGCCTGTTCCAATATTTGGTAACCCTTTCAGTGAAGTAATTTTTCCTAGTGTCCACCCTAAACCTTCCCTGGTGCAACTTGAGGCCGCTTCCACTTGTCCTATCGCTTGTTACTTGGGACAAGAGACCAACACCCACCTCACAACGACCTCCTTTCAGGCAGTGGTAGAGAGCGATAAGGTCTTCCCTCAGCCTCCTTTTCTCTAGACTAAACAACCCCAGTTCCCTCAGCTGCTCCTCATATGACTTGGGCTCTAGACACTTCACCAGCTTTGCTGCCCTTCTTTGGACACATTCCAGCAACTCAATGTCCTTCTTGCAGTGAGAGGCTCAAAACTGCACGCAGTATTCATAGAATCACAGAATCACAGAATGGTAGGAGTTGGAAGGGACCCTGGAGATCATATAGTCCAACTGCCCCACCAAAGCAGGTTAGCCTAGAGCAGGTCACACAGGAACGCATCCAGACAGGTCTTGAATATCTCCAAAGCAGGAGACTCCACAACTTCCCTGGGCAGCCTATTCCAGTGTTCTACCACCCTCAGGTTAAAGAAGTTTTTCCTCATGTTCAAGCAGAACTTCCTGTGTTCCAGTTTGTGCTCGTTGCCCCTTATCTTATAACTGGGCACCACTGAAAATAGCCTGGCCCCATCCTCTTGACACCTGCCCTTTAGATATTTATAAGTGTTGATAAGGTCCCCTCTCAGTCTTCTCTTCTCCAGGCTAAAGAGCCCCAGGTCCCTCAGCCTTTCTTCATATGAGAGATGCTCCAGCCCCCTAATCATCTTTGTAGCTCTCTGCTGGTCTCTCTCCAGTAGTTCCCTGTCTCTGTTGAATTGGGGGGCTCAGAACTGGATGCAGTACTCCAGGTAGAGTAGAGGGGGAGGATGAGCTCCCTTGACCTGCTGGCCACACTCTTCTTTATGCACCCCAGGATGACATTAGCCTTCTTGGCCACAAAGGCACAATGCTGGCTCATGGTCATCCCATTACCCACCAAAACTCCCAGGTCCCTCTCTTCAGAGCTACTCTCAAGCAGGTCGACCCCCAACCTGTACTGGTGCATGGGGTTATTCCTCCCCAGGTGCAGTACCCTACACTTGCCCCTGTTAAACTTCATTTGGTTCCTCTCCACCCAGCTCTCCAGCCTGTCCAGATCTCGCTGAATGGCAGTACAGCCTTCCGCTGTATCTTCTACTCCTCCCAGCTTTGTATCATCAGCAAATTTGCTGAGGATACACTCTGTCCCTTCATCTAGGTCGTGATGAATATGTTGAATTTATGGTGCGGCCTCACGAGTGCTGAGTACAGGGGCATGGTCACTTTCCTACTCCTGCTGGCCACACTATTTCTTTGAACAACTTTGGTTACATGAGTACCCTTAGTACATGTCAGGTACAATTAGTTTTTAATGAATCCATAATGACTCCAATTACATTCTTCAATTCAAAATGCTGTCTAATTTTCTTCCTAGTTAAAGTTGCCTGTTTTCTTTTCTTACCCACTGTATTTACCACCCTAATTCCCTGAATCATGAGTCTCTCTTGTTTGAATAGAGTCAGTTATCCCCAGCTTGAAAAGAAGCAGGGCACAGATGTACCAACTCTTGAACAAATGGATCAGCCAGTACATTACCTTTAAGAACTGATAATCAGCCTCTTTTATGTCTTTTAATAATAGTGAAAAAAAGCTGAATACACAAATATATATATAGAATTATTTTATTATATTAGTTCTTTTCTCTTACTAGCTGGAATTGCCCTTTTGTAGTGTAGCAGCATAAACACATTTTCAGGTGGTGGTGAAAAGTAGCAGCCAAATCAAATTGAAACTCCTCATAACAGTAACCTCTCTGTGTGAAACTTAAGGGTCTTCTTAATGTGCTGTGAAGCAGCACTTTGCAGCCTTCACAACGAATATAATAGGCATATTCACAGCAGTTTTAGGGGAGGAGGCAGGGGATAATCTCAAACCTAGCTGAAACATGGTTACAAATAAATTATTTCTTGTATTCAAATAAGGGTGAATGCACAGTTTTACCTTGCAAAGAGATTAAGGAAAAAATAATCAATGTAGTATACAAATGAAGAATCAGAGCATAATGAAATTTGTGCAGAGAAAGATTAAAATCTAAAAGTGAAAACGCAAATTAAATAGTAGAGAAAGAGTTCACACAGTAAAGCAAAAAAGATGGACAATCATTCATTTCACTGCAGAGAGGATACAAGTCTTCTGATATAAGTGAAAACAGATTTTCATCTGTACAGATTTTGGCATATATCAGTAGTGTTAACACTGCTGTTTTTCTGATGTAAATTATGATGGAGGTTAGTCCCTTAAGTTCTAACTCAATGTCTATTAAAGTTATTCAGAAACTTTATAGTCACTTTAAGACAGATCTTAATAAAAGCTTAATTTTTAAAAGAAAACAACCAATTCTCTTTTGCAAAGTATTTCAATACATATACTGCATACAGGAAAAAAAAAGAGAAAGTCAAGTAATATGATTTGCCTAAGAAGCTGGGGAATCTCTCTGGGCTAAAAGAGGCAAAGAAATAAAAAGAAAATGATGTAATTTGTCTTTGGCAGGAGAGGAACAAGTGAAATGACACCAATTTATCTTGAGAGAAGCAAAAATGGAGGTAGAAGAAGACATGAAAAGGCAAGAACAAGAGTTCTGAGTAAAATTCTCTCAGTTTTTCCCTAGGCAAAAGATAAATAGCTACATAAACACATTAAAACGTTCACAGCTTTTTTCAAAAGAAGAAAATAAGCCTTGTTTCACAGATAAGTAAACTGAGGGGATGAAATCTCAAGCAAGGGAGGTAGCCATGCTTTAGGATGTCTACCGTGAAAAATTAGATTCTTCAAATCATATTTATCTGCTACCTCACCCTGGAATATCAAAGCTGTTGATGCTGAAGTTCTGCTTGTGGCAGAAACATCCCAGGGCTGAACACAACTAAGCCTTGCTGGAATTAAAAGAGAGGCACTCTTCTGATTACCTCATCTCAAGGGCTTCATCCCTTAGAAATTGTTTAGATTGTATTAGAGAGTCAAGTTCTGCCCAAGGCACCAAGGGAACATATATTGTTGGCTCCTCAACCTTTTTCCCAGTAGTTCAGAGACTAGCAGGCTGTGGGAAAAAAATAGGTCCAATTCTCACATGAATCTCCACCTGTCTCGGTTTGGTAATGACCAAGATATGCAGTGTACTGAGACAGGGCCTTGATATTTCTCCACATCAAAACTGTTTTCCTTCACTTGAAATTATTAAATATTCATTGGACCAAAGAAGGGGAAGAGGGAATGCATTGATTTGATCTCTTTCTCACCAAATATTTAAGGCTCTGCACTCTAATAAGGGAAATTTGGATTCCATTTCTGCTCCAAACAACTATTTCAGTAGGTTATGTTAAATACCCTGGAATACAGGTCACCTACTCCATAGCAATGAGAAACAAAAGTTTGTTCTTATTTATGTTAATAGGATTTTTACTATCTTCCTCAAGTGGTCAATATATCATCTCCTAAAAAAATGTCACCCAACATTTCCATATTTTCTATTCACTTTCTAGAAATCATATTTCCTCATAGATTTCTCTGTTATTCTCAACTGCTTAATATTTGCCCCAGGAATTAATGGGAAAAAAATTCCTTCATGAGTACAGTCCTCATGTATCTGATCTAAACCCACTGAAATTAGACTTGATGTGTCTATCTGCTTGTTAAATAAGTTTATCCAACTGCAGTCTATGGTGATGCAGTCAACCAGAAGAAGCCAGTACATCTGAATTAACTTAGTGTGCTTAACATATTTCTCCTGACTGCTGGCTTGCTGCCTATCAGTCAGGAAAAAGTGTTCTGTTGTCTGAGTACATTATTTCTTTTCTTTTTATCTATGTGAGTTCACACTGGAGTAAGAACTGAATGTAGTATATAAAGTACTGATGTGGATCTAGATCTATTCTTGATTTGGTTCCTTGCCTACATCATTTACTTTTGTTTCAGTTCCCTACTTGTAATATACAGAAAATGACAACAATTTTTGCAAAGTGGTCTAAGATTAAGTTCATTATTGAAAAAAAAAAAAAAAAAGCAACAAAAATAAAACTGTTGATTAACTCAGAAATGATTGTCAAAGCTTCCCTTTATTTCATAGGGTTAGGCTGTCATCCCTATGTATGGCTGTAGTATTCTCAGTGTACAGGTCATACCCATCTAAAAGCTATCCAGCTGCCTAACCTCAGCGTGAGAAGGAATCAGACATTGTATACTGCAGGTCTTACAGTTGCTGTAAGAACAACTTTCAAAGGAACGTCAATAAAGTTAGTAATTGGTCTGAGGGGAAAGTGTATCCAAGGTAGCTCACCAGATGTTTAGAGTTCAGGAAAAAAATGATTCTGGCAGATTAGTCTTCTATAAAAGCTTTAATTTGAATATATATTTAGAAAGCCACAGTGTCATCATTATTGATAGGAGCACCTTACTCATTGAGATGTACTACCTCATGCTTTCTTAGTTGTAATTACATGTTTTGCGCATCCTGGTCTAGTATGAAGTGTGTGACAGAAAGCAGCATAGACAGTGATAATTTAAAGAAAGCAAGCTATGTCCTACAGGCTCTTTTTTTACCATCTTTACACCCAATGACTTCAAACAAGTCAGTATTGGAGAACTGCTTGTTAGAATCAGATCTGTAACAGTTTTGTTCATTCTATTGAAGTCCTACATATAAGAAATTTGCTGATTAGTATTCAACAAGCTGAAATACAGACGCAGAGAGTCATAAATACGTGGCTGGAAGGGGCCTGGTGAAGATGTCTGATCCAATTACTTGCCCCAAGGCAAAAATAAATGCAGCTAAAGTATTTCTGACAGATGTTTATCCAGTCTATTCACAGGAATGTCAGTGATGGATATTGTACAACGTCTCAAGACAAGCTGTTTCTCACGACAAGGAACAAAATTTCAAAATGCAGTCTTGTGTTCTAGGCTAGGAGCTAAATGACTGCTGTTTGAGAGCTTTGTTATACTGGTACTTATCCTGATTTACATTAATATACGTATCATCTATAGAGCGTTGAAATTATATCTCCTGCATGATGTTCCGTCAGTTGCGACTCTGTGAGGTGACTTGAGAGGTGTATGATGAATTGATTTTAAAATAAGTGCGTTTATGAAATATAAAATCTTGCTATCTGGCTGCTATTTTGTTCGTTTAGTCTTCAATCAATTTTGAGGTTTCCAGCACCACACAATTATCAAAACAACATTCTAGTTGAGAGCAGGCTTATAATATCTTTATAAAAAGCCATTATTTGTGTCTGTTAGTATTTCTCAGGATACAGAATGGAAACAGATCAGGCTTTTCTTCAGAGTACAAGACTTCTTTCAGCAACATCATACCTTTTCATACATTCTTAAAGACAATTGAAAACAGGCATCCAGGCTTTTCAGTTTGCAGACATACCCAAGTCAATATATGTAATTAATTCCTCATTAACATTTGTGCTTGAGAGGAAGATATCCAATGAACAGGGAATAGAAAGAAAGGAGCTCTACATATACAGAAACTTAATTTTCTAACTACATTTTGCAACAACTAGACAACTGAGATGGTCTTATGAGTGGACATAAATATGGATATTATAGGCCATCAGTCTGACTTCAGTGCCAGAGAAGCTGATGGAGAAGATCATCCTGAGTTCCATCATGCAGCATATGCAGGACAAACAGGTGATCAGGCCCAGTCAGCATGGGTTTATGAAGGGCAGGTCCTGTTTAACAAACCTGATCTCCTTCTATGACAGGGTGACTCACTTGTTGGATGAGGGAAAGGCTGTGAATGTCATCTACCTCAACTTTAGTAAAGCATTTGACACTGTTTCCCACAGCGTACTCCTAGAGAAATTGACTGCTCTTGGCTTGGATGGGCATATGCTTTGCTGGGTGAAAAACCAGTTTGATGTCTGAGTCCGGAGAGTTGTGGTCAATGGAGTTAAATATAGTTGGTGGCCGGTCATGAGTGGTGTCCCCCAGGGCTCAGTACTGGGGCCACTCCTGTTTAACATCTTTATCAATGATTTGGACGAGGTGATGGAATGCACCCTTAGTAAGTTTGCAGATGACACCAAGCTGGGTGGAAGTATTGATCTGCTTGAGGATAGGGAAGCTCTACAGAGGGATCTAGATAGGCTCAGTCACTGGGCCAAGGCCAATTCCGTGAGTTTCAATAAGGCCAAGTGCCAGGTCCTGCACTTCGGCCACGACAACCCCCAGCAGCACTACAGGCTTGGGGAGGAGTGACTGGAGAGCTGCCAGGCAGAGAGGGACATGGGAGAGTTGATCGACGGCTGGCTGAACATGAGCCAGCAGTGTGGCCAGGTGGCCAAGAAGGCCAACGGCATCCTGGCCTGTATCAGGAATAGTGCTGCCAGCAGGAGCAGGGAGGTGATCATTCCCCTGTACTCGGCACTGGTGAGGCCGCACCTCAAGGACTGTGTCCAGTTTTGGGCCCCTCTACAAGAAGGACATTGAGGTGCTGGAGAGGGTACAGAGACGGGCTACCAAGCTAGTAAAGGGTTTGGAGCATGTCTCATATGAGGAGCGGCTGAGGGATCTGGGGCTGTTTAGCCTGGAGCAGAGAAGGCTGAGGGGAGACCTTATCGCTCTCAACAACTACCTGAAAGGAGGTTGTAGCGAGGCAGGGGTCAGTCTGTTCTCCTTAGCAACAAGCGATAGAAGAAGGGGAAATGGCCTTAAGCTCCACCAGGGGAGGTTCAGGCTGGGTATCAGGAAGAATTTCTTTACTGAAAAGGTTGTCAGGCATTGGAACAGCCTGCCCAGGGAGGTGGTGGAGTCACCATCCCTGGAGGTGTTTAAGAGATGGGTAGATGTTGTACTTAGGGACATGGTTTAGTGGTGTTGATAGAGCTAGGACAAAGGTTGGGCTTGATGATCTTGAAGGTCTCTTCCAACTGAAACTGTTCTATGATTCTATGATTCTATGAAAAGCAGAAGATAATGAGACTGATTGTTTCAGTCCTAAGAGGGAAAGATATATTTGAAATCAAGAGGTTTTCAACTTCATCAAAAATCAACAAGAATTCAGCTTGCAATTCAGACAGAATCAAGGTTAAGAAAACTCCCAAGTTGCTGGAATGAATATAGGCAGTATGATATAATGATAAATAATGATAAAGGAAATGGAAGTGGTCAATGTGATTATCTGAGGAGCTATCCCAAGAAAACCTTGAAATGTTGGACAGGGTGAACAGCAAAAATGAGTCACCATTTCTTTCGGTTTCCCGTATCTGGTCTATGAGACCAAGATATGAAGGAGAAACAGTGGCAGTAGCGAGCATAGTTTATGCCTGGAGAGGGGTCTCATGCTTTCTTAAGTTCCCCCCTTCACACTTTCATTTACTCTGCCTTGAGAATGTGTCTGAAGTTTTGTGAACATCCAAAGAGAGACTGCAGGGAAAGATGAAAGATGGAAAAGGAACATCTCGAGTAGAGTAGTAAACCAGAATGCCCACCTTAAAAAGAAAATACAGTGGGTATATTTTTGTTTAATAGATATTTGCATGTTGATCAAACTCCAGAGAAAAGGAATGGGGAAAATCGCCTACGTTGCAGAAAAAAAGTCCCATCTGCTTGTCTTACTCATGTCTGTTCCCCTCACTTCCTCATACACTGGAAAATACACTCCTATGATTCCCTATAACTTTTATTTTTTTGGAGGGGTGGAACCCCCAACCCCCTGAACTTTGAAGTTATTTAAAATAATTTTAAAATAACTTTACAATTCTTAGAATTTTCTGAAGTCTTCTGCCCTTTCTGTGTTTTTCTACATATGTGTGTTCTCTGAAACTAGGACTTTTTGTACTTTGTATCCTGTAAAAGACTGAATGTAATAGCATGAACCAATATTTTAATCAATTAACTAAATGTGACGGTAAATCCTTCATGACTGACCCTTACATGGATAAAAATTTTGCACATAAACCACCCTTATCTTTTAAAGAATGAAATTTTATCTAGTCAACAGGAATTAGACAATTACAATTTTTCCCAAGCACTTACTGACATTGTTGACATGTGTAGTGGGATTCATAATTTGAGTAGAAAAATAGAATGCTAAAAGTCGAGAGGAAGAGATAGTTTAGATCTTTACTTCATATACAAATTTTACTTTTTCCAGAAGATGTAATCTAAATACCAGTTAAACTAGCAGCTGAATATTTTTTCAAAGATTGTTCCAGCTGTGAAGATTTGCAGCCACATAATTAGGATTAACTTGTGATCTAAATGCTATCTTGCAGCTCAGCTATCTGCTACTAAATATTGGATGCTTCTCTGTGGAAACCATTTTATTACTTGCCTGAATATTTCATTTAGAGTGCTTATGTGAATAACTGTCTGAACACAGAAGGAGTCTGGAAATGTCCACTGGAAAAAAAACAGCAACAACAAAACCAAACCAAACCAAACCAAAAAAAATGAGGCTGTAGGTCAGTGAGCAGCCAAGACTTGATGACCTTTTTGAATCCCCAGCAGATCAAATGAGAAAAAATTTGGGATGGAAGATACTTATCTTCTTGAAATATTGACAAGATAAGATTGCCACATGTAACAGTTGTATGTTGGATTTAAGCTTGTGAGACCAACAGACCTTGTGGTTAGCCTCTTTGGCAATATGGACACTTCACATCACAGTTTTTCATGAGCACTGTATGTGGAAGAGCAGTCTGGAAGCAATGTAATCAGTACTGTTTGAACCAGTTAGAAAACTTCTTGGAAGGCTAAATGGAGGTTTCCACAAGTCATTACGCTGTCTTCAGTTGCAGAGTTAGAGAAACAGCAGGGCATTGCTCTGTGCAATGCAGGCATACTCACAGTTTTATCCACCATTCTTTAACCTCTTATGGGACATAGTAAAAATGCACTGTCTGATTATTTTTACTATAGTCTGTTCAAGTTATTTAAATCAGAAGGTAGCAGATGCTTGTCCATTCATTCAGATCTAACTAACTTAAGCAGCAGGTACTCTGAGGTAGAATTCTTGATTCTAAGTCAGTGTTTTTACAGAGAAAAAAGAATTATCCCCCAGAGAAAAATGAATTATCCCCCTACAGAAGAGAATAAGGGAAAGCATTGACCAGGAAGGAAAAGAAGCCCTCATTCACAAATATTTTCGAAGTCGAATCACTTTTCGCATTTACCTCTCTTAATGGAGTTTGCTTTAGTTATATATTTTTTGTTGCCTTGTCTGTAGACCTACACTAATTTCTTAGCCCTTCTCTTCCATAATCATTTAGGATCATTGCCTTATTTAAGGGTATTAACACACAGAAGATTACAAAATTTTAGAATGCTTGGTCCTAATTACCTGCCATTGACTGACTGCAATTTCTGCATGCAAAGTTTTGCAGCCTGTGAGCACTTGCTCCTCTCTTCTTGTATGTAAAAAGAATGGCAGGAGATATCGACTATTTTTTTTGGATCATGAAGTTTGAACAACAGTGAGTTGTACCTTTTCTAGCGACAAAACCTATAGAGCTGGATTTTTGGCCATGCCTATCTATACCTTTTCTGTTATTCTTTCATTCAGTCAGTAAAAAACCGAATAATTACTTCTCTATCTTCTGAACTAGCATGCAATATGTATAGTTATTTTTACCAAAGCAAATGAACTTCTGCCACCTGAAAAAAATGATGACTAGTACAACGCTATGGAAGTTTAGATACATACAACTTAAATCCTCCTATGCATTAGCCTGAAAATTTGACCTATGAAATAGATATGGCAAATTGCATTTGCTTTTGGATGCAATTATTATCTATTTAATTTGTTTTCATATGCATTGGATATCTCAAGTATAAACAAGGTGTTTAAATCACTCAAAGGTTTTAAGTGGTTACATAGGCTACTTCCACATTTTGATTCTTTCTCTGCATCGTCATCATCAGTAGTAATAGCAGCAGTAATAATAATCAGGCTGGGAATAATTCTTTGATGTTGGTTGCGTGGCTAATCGTGACAACACAAAATAAGTTCTACTTCTAGCTTATCTGCCAGCAGTGTCTGTTTACTTCTGAAACTGTGAATATGCTTTGGATCTGTGAACAGTAGTTGCCTTGGAGAATACGTTTTACGTAAACATTGAAGGAAAATTGATCTATGGCATGAAAAGAGACTTAACCTTTGTGTATTAGGAAACAAACAAATGGGTCAATAACAGGGTATGGTCTGGATTATGTCTTACTCGTAATTTTTATATTATCCAAAAAGCTGAAAAAGTCTGAGATGCCATACTGTTGTGTTTGCCTTTTTAAAAAATGAGAGTTTATCCCACAGAGAAACTGGGAAAGTTAAGTTATTTACAAGATTTCTTATAAACCACAGATAGCAGACAGTGTGATTGTTCTGAGAAAATATGACAGCTATTGACTATGTGATTGTCTGCTATGTGTTTACCAATGATTAAGAATTAATTGCCAGCAGATTTCCTATTATTAAATAAAGGCATATTTAGAGATTATATATTCAACCCCTTTATCCATTGTATTAAGGATAAATAGTCTATAAAACAAATCAACAATGAATAGCTACTATGAACATTTTCTGAATGTCTTTGAGGCAACTGCAAGCTCTGCAGTAGGCAATATAGCTTGTTATAGCTTTCTTTTAATGTCCTCAACCTTTATGGCCATTGATAAACTATGCATTAGAATGTTTGTGAGCTATTTATCGACTCATTATAAAGTCCTTGTACATGTCTACATTCATGAAATTCTAGGTGTGATCCAACAGACAAACAGAAATTCTTATTTGCTTTTCCTTTCTAGGTATGCTGGAACAGAACGAGCTATTTATGTGGGAAAAGCAGAAATATTCACAAGATTGCTGATGAGTTGTCACCCCAGGTCTTAGTGGCTGGCTTTGAACATAGGGTAGTCACACAGGATGTAAGGTAACATGTTTGAATGTCTCATGGAAACAACATGTCTACAAGGAAGCTTATCATGAAGAGGCTGACTCATAAAGGGCCATCTTACAAAGCAGGCACAGATCTTGCATTCACTGACTTTGAAGGATGAGTCTTTGTACAATGAACTGATATTTTCACAGGGGTCTCCTCTGAAGACAGTACAGAAATCTTAAGGGAGTGTACTGGTTTTGGCTGGATAAAGTTAATTTTCTTCACAGTAGCTCATATGGTGCAATGTTTTGGATTTGCAACCAAAAATGTGTTGATAAAACACCCACATTTTAGCTGTTGCTGAACAATCCTTACACAGCATCAACACCTTTGTTTCTCTAGCTGCCCTGCCAGTGAGTAGGCTGGGGGTGCACAAGAAGTTGGGAGGTGACACAGCTAGGACAGCTGACCTCAACTGACCAAAGGGATACCCCAGACCATATGATGTCATGCTCAGCAATAAAAGCTGGGGAAGGAAGTGGGTGGATGTTCGGTGTTATAGCGCTTGTCTTCCCAAGTAACCATTATGCATGGTGGAGCCTGGCTTTCCTGGAGATGGCTGAACACCTGCCTGCCGATGGGAAGTGATGACTGAATTCCTCATTTTGTTTTGCTTGCATGTGAGCCTTTTGCTTTACCTATTAAACTGTCTTTATCTCAACCCATGAGTTTTCACACTTTTAACCTTCCCCCATACTACCGGGGAAGTGAGTAAGCAGCTGTGTGGGGCTGAGCTGCAAACTGTGGGTAACACACAACAGTCAGCCAACATTTTCTGCTTGACAGTCCCTCCACTACCAGCCCATTTGCTCCACTTTGGAAGCTGACTTCACAAATTTTTCCTATGGCAAATATGGCAGTAGGTGTGCGGGAGAGAAATGGTTTAAGTCAGAGCCACCAGATGGGAAGGGAGATATTCAGGACATCCAAAATAACACATGAATGAGTATCTGAAGCACAATGTAGAGTTAAGCTATACATATTGGATGTTATCCATCTAAATTACATTTCATTACATTGATTCAATTGCAAGCCACCTCTGATTTCCAGCTGGATACAAATATTTTCAGTGTTGTTATTGTTTCACCACCTAAATTAAATTCCCTGTTTGAAACTTTTTCCCCTATTGATTTTTTTTTTTCCTGTTATGACAAATCAATGACAGGCTACATCACATTTTCATCTGCTAGAAAAACAGGTTTCTTTCCAGGACGCTCTTTATCCTTTGGATTAAGGCTCTTTCTGTTACAAATTACCCCTTCTAGCAAGCTGCAGTGTATAGTCTGTATTCATTGGATAAAGCACTTTCTCCTTTTAGCAAAATCTGGTTTAGGTTTTACCTGGCTCACAAGATGGATAACACTCCCAGGGGTAAAGCTTCCCTGGTCTAAAGAGTTAGGTGCAGACAGTCGTATGTTAGCTCAGTCTCTGCTCTGAATTGGTGGGGTGCAAGTCAAATTGCATGTGAAGGTTGTTCGGTTATGTTAGTGCTTGGCTGTTCTCACACTGCCAAGTCCTATCTCTCAGCTGGGCATCCACAGCTGACCTCTGGACACGGCTTACCTTCTTGTGCTGTACAGCAAACCTGCAAGAGCAGCCAGAGGTTGTGCGGGAACATGACCTCCCATGGCCAAGTGAACAGGTGTGACCATGCCATGGGTAACTCTTGCACTGGCCACCCGCGTGGCAGCCCTGGGCATGGAGGACTGGCATGCAGGAGGCACATGATGCCACATGCCTGTCAGGGCTGGGCGCCCCTCCTTCATTGTAGCATGGGCATAGCCAGTAACACAGACAGAGAAACAACCAGCAACAGACTGAAAAGGAGAGCCCCTCACAAGTTTCAACATATGTCCAGATCTGTTCCATGGTACAAAAGGGTTTCTATGTGCCCAAACTAGTGTAGCACACAGAAGACCAGGTTATCAAAGTTCTTTCCAAGAGAAAGACAAAAATCAATTGGCACTTTGCTGTCATCTTTTCCTTCCTTAGTCTGCTATGTTTAGTATACACACATGTACATGTCCATGTGCATGGGAGGGAGAGACTGCCGAGCAGGACAAAGCTAAAGTGAGAGGACTATTTTGAGTGGCTTCTAACAGCTTTTTGGTCTAAATTTGAGACTTGTGTTTAGTTCTGAAAATGCTTTATCTTACAATGATTCTCTCTAGAAATAATTTAACAGCTCCTCTGAAAGCAGCATTTCTAACTGTCGGTCTTGCTTTCCATGCAAAGTGACCATACAGTGGAAAGTCAAGGTGACCTCAGAGAAGGTAACCTCAGAATGTCTGATATTGGTTTTGCTCCACCTTGTAATGCATATCTTCAGACAAATGGAAGAAAAAGAAGTGTGGGGTACCAACTAATTGTGTGACATCACCTCACAGAATAATATTTACTTCTTGTGTTACATGGGAAAAATCTATGTGCAGTTAATGTAGTGTTTATTTCATTCAGCTGTTGTGTGTGAGTGAACATTGCATGTTAAAATATGCGTATCTATGTGGACATATGTAACAGAAAAAATCTGCCAGTTTAGGATATATAAATAATAACCATTCCAAGATCAACAAGTACAATTCCTCTGACAGGAAAAAATAGTCTGCAGACTGAGTCACAGAGAAAAATGCTGGATTTGATAAGGTTGTTCATGAAGCTAAACACACAGCTATGGCTAGCATACATTCTTTGTTCTAAAAAGAGGATTATTTGCTCCAGTTTGAAAAGAAAACGCAAATGCATAAGCTAAAAATAAGTCATAAATCTTCTCTTTCATACAATAACGAAACTATGAGCTCAGCTTTGTTTTCAGCCTGTATAAGACTTGGTTTATTCACACTTTACTTTCAAGTTGTTCTAGCAAGCTGGGTGACAGTGAGAAGGCCTGAACTGAAAGCCCTTGCTGAGAGGTGGGACTTAAGACAGGATAATAGTAATCACAGAGGCTCAACCTCAATTTAGCTATATGGAAAATATTAAATGTTTTCTCTCTATCTAAGCTAAATACTTCCAATCATGTTTATGTTACTGAAAGATCTTATGCCAAAAAATACCTTCTGAAATACAGCACTGCAAAACAGCAAACCAAAATTGTCATTTAGAGTTAAAATAGGGGAAAATCTTTAAAAATCAGTTTAATAAGCTGATGTGAATTGTATACAGACAAATCTATAATATCAGGATCTTGTGATAAACTTACAAGGGGAGACTCTTCAAATATAGTGCTATTCAACCATTTCCTCTGTCAAGGAGCTGCTTCTGGAATGCTGTAAACTGAATTCCTACCTCTGAAGCACTTATTTTGAGAAGAGCTAAGGACATGCTAACCTTGGGACTTAGAGTTGTGAGGAAAATGGAGCAGCTTGTCCACCAAGTCACAGAAAGAGAGCCTTATGTGCACAGACATAGGTATAGGAAGAGTTTTTTTCAGTGAATTGATGTGTTTGTGCCAGTAAATACACTGGAAAAGAGGTTTAACAAAGCTGGCAGTATCT
This sequence comes from Leptosomus discolor, assembly GCF_034619465.1. Lineage (NCBI taxonomy): Eukaryota > Metazoa > Chordata > Aves > Leptosomiformes > Leptosomidae > Leptosomus > Leptosomus discolor. The sequence continues at coordinate 153,648,007 of NC_141391.1, forward strand.
ATCCTTCTCAATCAAACAATGCTAAAAATGCTCTTACTTTTGGCAACATTTTCCAGAGTGCTTGTATTTGAACTGCTTGTGACCAATCTATCCAGGCTTTTCAGTGTGGTCACTGGTCAGACTGCTGACTGGGAATTCATCTATTTCATCCTTCATGTGCTTTAGGTTTCCATGTCGTAAGATTCATCCCATCCTGTCTGCTCTTGGACAGCATTTATGGCACAGATCAGCTGCTTATGACCCTGTCAGGGAACTGGAACAGAAGGCACCACTTGCTCCACAGCTTCCTGAGTACATCTCTGTGTATCCAGTCCATACAGCTTGAGCACATCCTTCCTTATCAGCAAACCTATAACTCCCCAGGAGTCCAGTATTGCCAGGTGAGAGGAATGAAACAGAAACAAAAGCAGTTGTGAACAGTGAACAGAATGTCACTTGATACTTAAGGGCTTAGTGCAAGTTCATATCATCATAAAAGAAGCACACTTCCTGATGACTCAGTCCCCTCTCCAAACTGCCCAAACTCTCACTTGTCTTTCTTCCAGCTAACTGCTTGTGGGAAGCCATGGGAATCATATGCATGGGTTTCCCTACTACCTGAAGGGCTTAGAGCAGCTATCCCTCACTTTCAGCTGATCAAAATGCCTGAAACTGAAAAACGGATGGCTTGTGTTTATCTTGCAGCCCCTGTATCAGGTAACTCCTGGTAAGCCTCAGCAGATGATCACAGACTCCTGCTAGGTGATACGCTTACCACAGCCAAGTGATCCTTCACAAACCATCTTCCCCCTGTATGCGTATGTTTATCATCCAATGCATATGGATTGATAGTGGAGCTACCTTGGTCTAACACTATTCTGTTTATGACCCATGTTGGCATTCTTAAGAACATTTACATTACGGTGTCAGTGAAGATCGTGCATTCATTTTGGCAGTGGATCTCCCAGTGGTCTCCTTTAACTGTGTTCTAGTTCACATCATGGAGCAATCTCAAAGCACAGAAATTGGATTCCTTTTGGATAAAATTAAACTGTATGATGTGTCCAGGAGAAAACAGTGTATCTCATCTGCTAATGGGAATTCAGCTCCATGTACTTCTCTCTAGACCTAATCCGAAACAGCTCCTCAAAAAACTCAGTCTGTTTTCATTAGCAACCTTTTGGCTCTACAATTCTGTTCCTGTCTGGCTGCATTATTTACTAAGATAAGTATAGGCATTGCAGTGATAGATTAAATGTTAGACCACAGAGAAAGAGAGGGGCTGTGTACTCAAATATAAAACTGGTTGCTTAAAAAAGGTATATTGGACAGATTAGATTCATAAAGGTTTAGGAGTATGTACACAGCATTCATTTCATTGAGCTATAAGATGCCAAATGTCTCTCTGAATCTGGGCCAAAGCATTCATAACCTTACACACCTGCCGTGTAGGTTGATTCTCCAAATCATCATACCAACACAGAGTCATAGCTACATCTGTTGCTCCGCAGTGGTGAATGTGCTGGTACCCTCTGGACCAACGCAGCGTCACATTCTTTCTATTCCTTTTTATGCCATTTATACAGAATTCCTTGTGTCCTCCCTGAGACTGCTGTAAATCACCAAGTCTGCAAGGGAATGTGTGCAAGTTGAAACTGTCAGAGACTGCTAATAACTACCCATCTGCTTGCAGTTAATTCTTATGGGGCTCTTAATGGTGAAAAAATGCAGCACAAAGAATTGTCAGTTTTGTTTCTACTTTGTGTCAGTACTCAGAAAGCTTTCTTACAAGGTGCTCTCTGTAGTTTTTATTGTGCACCTGATCTGTACAAGGCTGAGGTGTACCTGCATGACCTGTTACTCACAACAGGATAGGGAGGTAGGAACAGGAAGGTCTTTATGTGTTCACTTGACTTATTACCTCTCTTACAACAAAATGTCTGCTCACAGTTAAAAAATAATGAGATCTGAACAGCACTCCAAAGACCATATGTTTTCTGGTAAAATGAGAGATGCAAAATTGGTACATATATTTTACAGAGGCCTAATGTTATGTTTGGAATTGTCAACTAATAAAGGGACTATTTAGCAGTGACCTGCTGAGGATGATAATGAGGTGCCTTAATTTAGATTGATTACTGCTCATTCTATGCAACTTTATGTGGGGAGATTTTGAAATAAAATGCATAATGCACAAGCTCCTTGACACCTCAGTAGAGAAAGAGAATGAGAAAATGTTACATAAGGGGACATTACTGTAAATCAGATCTTGTGGCTTTCTCGTGTTTTGTCAAGAATTAGTCAGGGAAAATAGGAACAAAAAAAGCCCGTCCTACAACAATAGCTGCTTTATCTGGAGAAAGTCACATTCTTTTTCCTTGAATGAATTCCCCTATCTTGTGCTCTAATCCAAACACTGATTAACAATGCTCCAGCTCTTTGTTTGTTGCTTTTTGGCAGACATTGTGGCTTTCATACTTTGCTCCTTAATTACTTGTCATTTCACCTCCTGATTGGTTTTCAAGACTCTCTCAGCACAGCTTCCACAAAAGATTCACTTTCAGGGTATCTTGTAAAGTATTATTTATTTATTTGTTGCCAGGCAATGTGGCCCTTTTACAAAGCTCTTGTCTTGTATCAGAGATAAAGCTGGCTGCAGAAACATAGAAAATATTTACTGTACTCCATGAATATATTTAGATGAGAGTTCTTCTACTGCTTGGCAGTAAGTTCACTAACTTTGGCCCCTTTTGAGGACTCTTGTCACTCCAGTGATGTGAATGGTACCCTTCCTCCTAAGCAAGAAAGAGGCCCTTGAGAAACAAGCTAGCAGAATAATAGTCTTGTATCACCCATTGTGCTGTAATCCCTATCATGCTCAAGTGTAAACTGTATGAAAGGTGGGTTCAGTCCATGTAAAACTGGCTAAGGGTCACAGAAGATGGGTTTTTATAGCCCAAGCACTATCCTCACTGTATCTCTGTACAGCCTGTTGCTGATATATTTGCTACAAATGAGGATGCTCAGGTGTTGCAGGGGATGCTGTCTAGTCTTGGAAGAGGAGGCCCTTGCCAAAACCAAAAGCTGCTTTCCTCTTTCTCATCCCATTTGCAACATCAGGAACAGAAAGCCCTTCCCGTTGGTGATGTCCTCCAGCATTGTGGCCCAGCCTGCATCCATTCTTGTCCTCCTACAGTAGCAGCATTATCTTGCCAGGTCTCTTCTTTTTCCTCTTTTTTCACAGAAAAAAGGCAGAGGGAAGACAAGGGTGGCTCATGAAGTGCCTTTGTCTGGATGGCTCACAAAATGCATTCCTCTGGTGATCAAAGCGTGTCAGCAGGGTGAGAATACAGTATGTTAAAGGCTGGAGTCCTGTACTACAACAGAGCAGAGAAGAGAAACCCTGTGGCAGGGAGAGAAAGATCCCTTTCCCTATACATTGCCCTAAGGAACCCCCTTGTTTTCTCGAATCTCTTCCTCTCCTGTCTCAAGCCCCCAGCACTTGCTTTGTTGTTGGGAAGAGGTGCAGACGAAACCAACAGTATTGCAATGGTGGCAGCTATAACTGTCCAGAAAACTCATTTGGTTTATAGGAAAAAGTAAGAGAGAAAAATGCACTTTCTGTGGTATAACTTTAAAATTATCATGTTGGACAAAGACATATAAGGATAACTAGAGACAATGTGTACCAATAATAACTCAATCTGCAAGAAGATTTTGCCAATCAAAGAAGGAAATAAATGAGGTATGGTTGGAGGATGATGCACACTCATCAAACTTCTGCAGTGGATAAAGGTAATTGATTCAGTTGGAACTAGAGCATAGACAAGTGTGTTAGGCATCATATTGCATATCTCTAAGTGAAGCATCTGGCCCCACTTGCCTGAAAGAGTCATTACCCTCAAGCTTCCCCACTCTTTTGTTTATGAATACTCTGTGCAGGAATATTGCACAGACCTGAAGAATGTTTTGAGTGCTATTGAAATGAGAAAAATTATCTTAGCAGTATATGTTTATTATTAAAAACAATAAAGCTGATAACAAAACAGCAATAATAACAACAATGATAAAATGTTGATAACTAATATGAATTGCCGGTTTCTTGTTTTAGCAGCATAAATTAAGGAAGTATCGAACCTACTGACATAATCATAAATCAATCTGTTAATATTACACTTAGCATATCCTTCCTGTGGTTTTCTCAAAACACTTTTCATTGAACAAGAGCTGTCTCCAGGTTAAGTTGTGTTCAAATGACTGAATTGAAGAGTGCAAGGATTTTGCTAATGTCTGAATAAATAATTCAGAACAGCTGATATGAAAGTAGCATGAGTTCTTCACTTCTTTGTTGTTCTTTATTCTAAGGAGAAAAAACAAAAAATGTGGAAAGAGATGTTTTCTGATGGCATGATAGGGTGAGAGAGTGAATCATGATACCAGAATCAATTTCATGAATAATTATTTCTAAAGGTCTACGTCCAAATAAACATGCCCTTAAATTTAGGAATGGATTTGAGTACTTACAACTGATTACAGGACTGGAGGTTTTTATGAAAGAACCACATATTTTTCTCCTAGTTCAAATATACTATTGCATAATACAGTGAAATCTAATTATACTTACTATAAACTAAGTCAAATTTCACACAGTGTATTGTTCTTCTGGCTTCATTGAAGAGTGAGCTTTCTTACATGCATGTGTGTTGCAAAGGCATCCCTGAACACAAGCAGGCAGCAGAAACATAGACTGAGCTTTTGCCCCAGTTCTTGAGTAAACCAAATAACATTAGTACCATTCAGCTAAGCCTAGGAGACCACTAGACTGCAAGGGATCTCCATGTATCACAAAAAATCTTACAGAATTTTCTCAACAACACATTAAAGCTCATTAATCAGCTCAGAGATTATGTTACTCCTCCCTTGCCAGCTACCAACCAATGCTGAATCCTTTCTGTCACAGCTAGAGCTGCTATGAGGTAGTACCTACCAATTATACTGTATTTATTCATCACGCATTTCTTTCTCTGCAGAGTAAAAGTATGCTAATTCTTTTTCAAGTGCACAGCTGTATTTCCTTAGAATAACAACAACAAAATTTAAAAATAACTGTTCATCCAGAGAACAAAGCAGATCATTAAGTAGAGATACAAATTTAGTGCAAACTTGGACGTGAGCAGAGGATGAGGTTTGTTGCAAGGAAAGTTAGTACTTTTTGTTACCTTCAAACAGTGCTCAAGTGCCCCTCATCAATAAGATAACTAATAACTGTCACTAAGAGCCAAGAGCAGTCATGTTGCTAGGCTAAAGGTGGGCCAACCTAATCTCTCGCTGATTGATCAAACAGCCAAATTCATCATTTTCTCGTCATGCTGCTGTCTAACAGCATGCCAAGGTGTATGAAGAAGAAGAACTGGCTGCACTTTAGGAGTCCATCAGGATGGTATTGAGGGGAAATGTCACCTATTTTTCTTGTGTTCTTCTTTTGTCAAAACTGTAGTAATTCTGTCTTTTAAGGGACTGAAGAATTATAGCATACTTTGTGTCTAAGCTTATCTTCCCACAGTGACTGTCAATGGTATTTCCCAAACCATCCCTGCTTGCATCCGCAGAGGTGCCGGATGATGTATGTTCACCACGGTGAGTATTCAGAGGATTTGGCATTACTGACTCACTATATAGGTGGGAGGGGCAGAACCACAAAGTTCAGTTTTGGTCTGGGAATTCATTTTCTCTATAAACCGTCCTTATATATCCTATACATTCCATGACTTTCAGTTCAGTTACTGTTCTCAGCAAGGCAGGTGGATGAATACCTAACTGAACTGATGCTGGGATGTGGGTCAGCTGTCAGACCGAAATGAAACAGGTTGCTCAGCGTCAAATTGTAAAGACCAGGAGCAGCGATTGCAGTAGGCAACAGGCATATAAGGCCTACTTGGGAAGCACTGGGAAGTAGGTTGCCTTGGCTACTGGTAAGCTGATACATGTATTCAAACACAACATTGACCCAGGGACTATGATAATATGTAATAACTATATTTCGTTTATATAACTGTATCTTGGACATAGCCTGTAGCACAGCATTCCAAATGTAGACACAGGTCTCATTATTTTCTTTACCCTCCATCCCTGATGGATATTGGTAGGGATGATATTGGAAAGGGGGAAGAAATTTCATATATCTGAATTTCTACAACAGTGTGCCCAAGGTAGTGTAAGTGGAGTCCCAATGCTACTGAATTTATCCCATTGATTTCCTTTAAGCAGGGATTTATAGCTGATGAAACAAAGTTGCTGAAAAACATACATAGAAAAGATTTTTCCTGCCTCTATATTTCTGTATAAAAAGAAAAGGGATGATTAGCATCATAGAAGAAAAGTATAATGGCAAATTGATAGGCAAGAACAGTTATAAGAAACACTTATTTGAACTTGATTTCAAAAAGGCCAGAGCATTTTTGCGTAGTATTTACGCATCTGATCTTAAGAGATGCTTCTTCATTGTATAAAAGGGGGAAAGGAAAAAGAAACATCCTTCAAAATTAAAGTTATAAGCAGAAGGAATAGTGAAAAGAAAACATCTGAATAAGATAAGCACAGAACAAAAATTACTGAGAATGAAATGTCTTCTAAATATTGGTTTGATAGCTAAATGACTAGAATTGCCTTGGGATTAATTATTTGCCATTATTAATGTATCAGATTAGTTTGGATAAAATTAGCTGATGACACATATGTAAAGCCATCTTCATTTTCAGAGTTAATCATTTCCTGATGATCTTATTGTCTATCATTTCAGAACAATGCAAATACTTGTCTGAAAAACAGAGAATGACATGTACACAAACCCCAAAACTCTGACTTTTACTGTTTCTGGTTAATCAGTCCTTTACGGTTTTCCTCATCCTGACTCGGGTGATAAGAGGTCACTTATCATTTCTTATGGCCAAGCGCATTATTGAACTTCTGCCACCAATATGTCTGATGTAACTTTTTTATATCATACCCTTCTGTCAACCAGGCTTCAATCCGTGTGCACCCCTTTATCATTCACCTACAGCTACCAAAAACTTTCTTCTTGTTTTCCTAATATATTCTGCCAATGTTTACAAAAATCTGCATGCATAGCTTTCTATACCTTTCTCTGTTTTTCTCTTTAATTTGTTTTTTTCTAATCCACCACAAATCGCCAGTAAGACAGGGTCTGAATTCTTATTTACAATACAGTTCCTTCACAGTGTCTTAGAGGAAATGAAAATCTGACCCTTTGAGAGTGCTCATATGAGAGACATAGCTATGCTGCACATATTGCTTTGTTCATAGAATACAGAATCGTATCTAGAAAAAAAGAGTCTCCCCTCCTCTGTAGGTGCGTATACATGTCTAAGTCCTCCAATGCACCATCAAGATGATTGATGCAAAATGACATCATCCCATTGAGTGTTCACAGTTATCAAAGGTCAACTGTCTTTAATAAGTTTCTTGATCTCCGTGGGCAATTTTCCTGATGGGGAGAGCTGAGTTTCATTCTGTAAAAGGTTTGGATTGCATTCAGTTCAGTGGAAAGTGAATGGATATCAGCATTTCTTGGAAAGAAATTTTACATGCTGCCATTTGTAGAAGCAAAATAATTCCTCCATAACAATCAGAACTAAAATTATTCCTTGTGTCAAGGGTTGAGGCTGGGCTGGCCACTAATGAATGAGAGGTGCTCTCTATTAACCCCTCTACCCTCCAAAAAGGGAAAGAGAGAGAGAACAAGAGAGATGGTCTTTACAGTTTGGAAAAGAAAACTAAAACAGCTTTAATGAAACAATAACAATAAAAGAAAAGGTAATAATAAGAATAAGGAAATAATGAAATATATACAATATATACAAATACATGCAAAACTAATACCGAACGCAACTCCCCCCACCCTGATGATGATACGTCACCACTGACATTGCAGGGTTGCCACTGGGGCAGTCCCAGGCTGTACTTGGCAGCAGACGGCAGCAGCCCAGCAGGAGCTGGGCTCAGGCACTGGATTCAGGGATGCACAGATCGGGATCGATGACAGAAGAACAGAGTCCTCCTCAGATGTCAGCCATTGAAGAAGAGAGAGAGACCCTCGTGATCTCTCAGCTTTATACTGAATATGACGTATATGGGATGGAATACTCTGTTGGTCAGTTTTGGGTCACCTGTCCGGTTCGCTCTTCCCTGCAGGTTCGACTTTTTACGTGCTTCAGACCCTTTTCACTCCCGGCACCCCAACATGGAGTACAAGATTTAGCAGTGACCTTGGTCACCATAAGAAAAAGTATAAGCAAGGGCCTCTCTGCACACCATTCCTTGGTACTAACTACAAACATCAGGCCTTATCACTGCTGGGAGCAGTCACTGTCTGGAAAAACATGCTGCTGTTTCAGAAAGTGCAGTTAGTTAAAAGAGACTTAACTGAAAAGTTAAAGCACTAAACCAGAATTAGTTCTGGTTTAGCCCAAACCAAGACACCTTGTTTCAATGAGAAATCACACCTCCTCTTAGGCTCAGTTATCATCACAAAATGCTGGATTTTATGTTAACAGATAAAAATAATGCTACCATTAATCTAATTGTTTTTTTGGCTCATTGGCTATCATCAAAAGATTCTTAGAATAAAGAAAATCCTCAAAAACCTTGGCAAAGAGAAGTTTGATGATGGTTGAAGAGCTACAAAGCACATTCCTGAGAGAAGAAAGTATTACTTGGCTGGGCTTAGTAAAAAATCTCAAAGCAATGCACAACATCCCCTTCTATTTCTTTCAGGCTGAACATTGAAGAGACATCACTCCATTGCTACAAGGTTAAGAAGAAATTTGAAAATTTGCTAGTTGTGACTACACTGATTTGGAAAGGAGTATTTTGATGTGACTTCCATAATGAAAGGCAAAGTAACGTATTAATTCACCCTTGAGAAGGGATTTTCACAAGGGAAACCTGCTTCTGTGGATTGTGACAGCAGCACTCAAGGCACAGCATGTGGGGAATGACAACCCAGCTGATCTCAGTTAGCTCACCAGGACCAGTTGGGAAAGGTTGTAGTAGGAACTTCCTACATTGTTAATACCTCCTTGTGGTATGTCTTCAATACGCTGGCAAGCCAAGTTTTCCATGACTACATCACAGAATTTCTAGCCCTGTATACACGTTGCTGATTAATTTTTAAAGCAGCAGCTAGAAATGCAGTGTAAGCCTTAGGAAAGGATGTGATGTATTGCCTAGCAAATCAGATGCTTTTTTTTCTCTGCTTGGGACATTTTGCCTGTTGCTGTGCTAGTCAGTCACAGAAAAGGCGAGGGGGGGGTGGGGGGGGTGGGGTGTGTCTTCCTTTGGAAGAAAGCCACTGAATTCTGCTTAAAATAGGTCTTCATATGTGCAATGTCAAATCGTCACAGTAAGCAAGACAAATAACTTGTTATTTTTAGGGGCTAATAAAGTAAATCCCACCACTAATCAGGACAGAGCTGTTCGTTCTCCAAACACTAAGAAAAATAACCATTTGCTTATTACAGTCACCATAATAAAATTGGATGAATACTGTGAATATTTAAAGCTGAGGAAAGATCTAATCTCTCTGGTTTTGGATGACAGCTTCTACAGATCTCTTCATAAACTCCAGATATGATACCACAGTGTCTCAAACAGTCTGTGTTCGCATTAATGTCTGCTAGTAGACCAATTGCCTGAGCAGGCTGGAATACAGAAACAGAAGAAACTCCGAACTGATAATTTGTTGTAGATAGAGGCTATAAAATGTTAATTACAGGACAGAAAAAACACTCCTTTATGTTATCACTTTTGCCTGGGTGGCCCAGTGAGATAAGATACTGTTCTAAATTCAAATTAGTCAAACTAAAGCTGGATTTACATAGCATATCAGTGACTTAATGGGAAAGAAATGAGCTGATCCAGATAAAAAGCATGACACCCCTAATCTGTTTACACACTGGAACAGATGGCAAAACTACATTTAGTTTTACCTACAAAATCTCCAGCCACATTCTTCCTCTTCTCCCTGGGTACTGCTCGTCTTTGCTGGGCTGTACTTGCCCTAATACTGCAGCAAACACACAATAGTCCCATGTTTAACTTGTCAGTCAGGGCATTCAGAGGAACTATTGAAACTCAGCCAGGTGCCAGTTCCCATGTTTTAATAGAAGTCATTATAACCTGTTAAATTTGAAGGGCACTTCTGATTTTGGCTACAATTGGTGGACTAATGTCAGCTTATGTCATGTCAATGCATTAAGCAAAGCATTAGATTCAGCCATTTGGTTAAAGTAACTCTGAGGTTCTTCTGCTGCGGACTGTGCAGTAAGATATTTTTTGGAAGGCAGATCTATGAGAAGTGGTGGAAATGTGACAGAATCACGGGATCAGAGAATGGTAGGGTTGGAAGGGACCTCTGGAGAGCATCTAGTCCAACTGCCCCGCCAAAGCAGTTTAGCCTAGAGCAGGTCACACAGGAACGCGTCCAGGCGGGTCTTAAATATCTCCAGGGAAGGACACTCCACAACCTCCCTGGGCAGCCTGTTCCAGTGCTCTGCCACCCTCAGGTTAAAGAAGTTTTTCCTCATGTTCAGGAGGAACTTCCTGTGCTCCAGTTTGTGCCTGTTGCCTCTTGTCCTGTCACTGGGCACCACTGAGAAGAGCCTGGCCCCACCCTCTTGACACATGCCCTTTAGATATTTATAAGTGTTGATAAGGTCCCCTCTCAGTCTTCTCTTCTCCAGGCTGAAGAGCTCCAGGTCTCCCAGCCTTTCCTTGTAGGAGAAATGCTCCAGCACCCTAATCATCTTTGTGGCCCTCTGGTGGACTCTCTCCAGTAGTACCTTGTCTCTTGAACTGGAGAGCCCAGAACTGGACACAGTACTGCAGATGTGGCTTCACTAGGTCAGAGTAGAGGGGGAGGATGACCTCCCTTGATCTGCTGGCCACACTCTTCTTAATGCGTCCCCGGATACCATTGGCCTTCTTGGCCACAAGGGCACGTTGCAGGCTCATAGTCAACTTGTTGTCCGCATATGTCCACGAACATGAGCTCCTTCTATGACAAGATGACCTGCCTGATGGATGAGGGAAAGGCTGTGCGTATTGTTTACTTTGACCTCCATAAAGCCTTCAACACCATTTCCCACAGAATTCTAGTGAAGAAACTGGCTGCTCATGGCTTGGATGAGCACATGCTCTACTGGGTAAAACACTGGCTGGATGGCTTGGCCCAGAAAGTGGTGATCAACGGAGTTAAATCCATCTGGCAGCCAGTCACAAGTGATGTTCTGCAAGGGTCAGTACTAGGGTCACTTCTGTTTAACATACTTATCAATGATCTTGACAAAGGGATAGAATGCACCCTTAGTAAGTTTGCAGAGGACACCAAGTTAGGTGGGAATGTTGCTGCTTGAGGGCAGGAAGTCTCTACAGAGGGACTTGGATCAATGGGCTGAGACCAACTGTATGAGCTTCAACAAGACGAAGTGCTGGGTCCTGCATTTGGCCCACAACAACCCCATGCAGCGCTACAGGCTTGGGGAAGAGTGGCTGGAAATTGGCCCAGCAGAAAAGGACCTGGGGGTACTGATTGACAGGCAGCTGAATATGAGTCAGCAGTGGGCCCAGGTGGCAAAAAAACCCAATGACATCCTGGCTTGTATTAGGAACAGTTTGGCCAGCAGGAGTACAGAGGTGATTGTCCCCTTGTACTCAGCATTGGTGAGGCTACACCTCAAGTACTGTGTTCAGTTTTGGGCACCTCAATACAAGACAGACATTGAGGTGCTGGAGAGAGGGCAGAGAAGGGCAACAAAGATGGTGAAAGGCCTAGAGAATAAGCCTTATGAAAAGCGGCTAAGGGAACTGGGGGTATTTAGTCTCAAGAAAAGGAGGCTGAGGGGAGACCTTATTGCTCTCTACAACTACTTGAGAGGACATTGTAGAGAGGCAGGTGTTGATCTCTTCTCACAGGTAATAAATAGTAGAACAAGAGGGAACAGACTCAAGCTGCACCAGGGTAGATTTAGGTTAGACATTAGGAAAAAGTAATTCTCTTAAAGGTTTGTCAGACATTGGAATAGGCTGCTCAGGGAGGTGATGGAGTCACCATCCCTTAAAGTGTTTAAAGGTCATTTAGATGTGGTGCTTGGTGATACGGTTTAGGGGTGTATTTGGTAGAGTAGGGTTCATGGTTGGAGTCGATGATCTTAAAGGTCTTTTCCAACCTGAATGATTCTATGATTCTATGATTCGATATTCCTCCTAGCAGACCAGTCAGTCTGTGGGCCTGCATCTTTAGCCCATTTCATTCAAGTGCCTCTAAAATTACCTCATGATATGTTCACCTTAAGTGCCATAGCTTTGGGTGTTTCTTCTTGTAATTAGGTTGCCTCACTGCCAATTAGAGACAACTGAGCATGTGTTCAGAATGTTCTAGGACATTAAAGTTATTAATGGCAGGAAAAACCCTGTACCAGTCGTAAACAAAAATCTTCCTCTCATTAATTCATTTTGAAAGCAAGTGAAAGATATTTCTCCTCATTCTTTAGTGCTTAATCTGTTCAAGCAATAGATTTTAAAGTTGATGATAAGGCATTAGTTAGTTTGAGGTTTTTTTTCCTGATAGGTTATGTGAGGAGATCTATTCAAAACTCTCCACAATAAGTATATTTCAGTCTTATTAATCATAAAATAATGGTGAAAATAATGAATGATTAGGTAAATCAGGCCCTGATTCATACCCAGTTGAGTCATAGACTCTTCAACTGATTCAATCAAATGTTGAATCAAGTCCTTAACGCCCATTTCCTGAGCACATTTGTGCACAAAGATAATGACCTGAACTGTAGGTGAGATTCAGAAAGCTATAGTGTCTCTCTGGTACCTCAGTGTTCACAGGTAACCTACAGAGGCCTCATCTCAAAGGTGCTCTTCTATCAACTTCTACCTAAAAGATTCCTTTTGTGGAAATACACTTCTCTTGTGCATGTGCAAAACCTCTCCAGACCTCCATAGATCCTGCTCTGTTATCTGGTCACCTAGCTGTAAGACAGGGTGGTGCTAGGTGTCACAACATCCATGTGTTTATGTGTCTTGCAGTTGATAGAGAAGTCAGACACAGAAGAGACACTACTGCTGTGATTGATGGTGGGTATGAAATCTTCCAGACAGTAGGAAAGTTGTCTGGCATTTGATGACTTAACTTTGCTGAGACTACTGCAGATAGGTACTTTAGCTTTGTAGGTGTATGTGTCTTACAGTACCTGCAAAAATGAAATCTCTCAGAACATCTCCTCTTGGACTAAAATCTGCAGAAACTGAAAGGTAAAGAACAGGCAAGAAAGCAGTGAGAGACCGCAACTCAAAGAAAAAAGAGATCAAAGACATATTCTACTTTGTTTTAAGTATCAAAATATTAAAAAAAGGCTTAGTAAATCAACTGCAGACAAATCTTTCTTCCAGGACCACAGCAAAATGGTATTGGGGAACATGCAATGACAAAAAGAAGAAATACACAAAAGAGGTATTTTGGTTTCCTAGCCTGAAAATGCTCATTGGAGAAAATGGAAGACTTGACAGAAATGTGAAGCGATTTGAAAACCTTCCATACGTGTTGACACACATTGGGACCTATGGCAGCATTTTGAGCAACATGCATAGTCAAAACTTCAAAGATTTTGTAAAGGAGCTGAGGGAAAGGTGAGTCCAAAAGGGAAAAAAACAAAAACAAAACCAAAAAACAGTGGAGATGGCCTACAGAGGGTATGTGTAGTTGCAGATACTAGTTTTAAGGAAAAGCAGAGAGAGGGTCTGGAAGAAAGTGGGAAAAGAGAAATAATTTTGCCAGGTGAAAGCTAGCAACTAGCTGGAACAGACAGGAGTGTCATTACATGGATAAGGAGGCAGATGTGAGGAACTGAACTCAGAACCAGAGTGATGCAACAAAGAATGAAAAAGAAAAAGAGAAAAATTAATGAAAGAAGTCCAAGATATGTTTAGAGGATTATAAGTTGTTTTTGGGATGCATTAAAACCGGCATTACTAAAATTTAACAGGAAGAATCATTTGAGTTGGATGTGAAAAATCTCCATTTAATATCTGTTATTATTTTTGTTGTAGACTTATCATCATTATGTTTGTCATCATTATGTTTTTTTTCTTAAAAACCTACCAAAGTAAGCAAATTCATGTATATTTTCATATTCTGAGCAAATGAAAAGGGATAGGATGTGTCTCAGATAAGTAACAATCTATCATGTGCTAGGCATTTTGGCAAAATGAAATGGTAATTATTTCCTTTCCCTAAAAGCTTACGTCTGAAACAGAGACAGCAGGTACATGCAAGAGTCCAACACACAAACAGTGAACAGTGTGTTACCATGGCACATTAGTTTCCCTCATTTTCCCCAGGAAAGATTAAGCCAAAATGGAAGGAAAGGGCACAGGACACTTGTAGAGGAGTGGATAGGCTGAAGGACACCCTTACTTGGTCAGTCTCAGAGGGGAAAAGCACAAGATAGTTCCTCTCCAGAATAGACACTTCCTTCAAATTAACTAATTTTCCAGAGCCACTGAATGTAAGGAGTGAAACTTGTAAGAAGGAAATTAGGGAAAGTAAAAAGCTTGGCTAAAGTGTCTGGTATTCCAAGCAAACCCTCTCAGCATGGCATCATTTATGTTTCAACAAATTATCATGCCGAAGGTATCAATTTCTTAGCTACAGTTTTCTGTGCAGCTCTACTTATACCACACACACAAGAATAAATGTTTTATCACTCTTTAGTAACTTAGACATATACTATCAACTAGGAAAAAAACAAAACATACGGCATTCCATAAGAATTGTCTGACAGATCTCTGATTTGTTAAATTTCATATAAAAAACCTTGGAACTACAAATACACTTCAGAGGATTGGAAGAATATCATGGCACTGGCTAAAAATTTTGGGGTTTTTTTAACTTTATTTGATAAATAAGCTGTAAACTTGACATCTGTCACAGGTTAAATCAGGACTAATCTGATATAAAGTTGAGTTTTTAAGGAACGAAATCATAGCAATGCAATTAATGCCATTCAACATAATGCTGGATTAGACCTAGTGTAGTTTGTATTGATGACTAGGAAATAAATATGACATCAAAGCTGCTGCAGAGTGCGGGTGACACAAAGAGTCCCTTGGAGGAGTGAGCACTAAGGGGAAACAGGTAGCTGCATGCTACACTCTTGCTCGTGAAGGCTTTTGAAATCCTTGGTGGGCAGATGCAGTGGTTTGGGCCAACGGGTGATTAAAGCAGACGTTGAGCACAAATAGGACAAATCTGTACTGGAGCCTTCTTTGCGGTGCTCCCCATTTCCCAGAAGACCGAGTCGTATGTACTAAATTTTTGATGCCGAGCAGAGGTGTAGACTCCATTCAGACAGAAGAAGTAGCACAGTTGTGAAAGCAAATCACTCCATGTACCTCTTGTTAGGTAGGATGGATACAGAAACAGAAATCTTTACTCTCTCTTTTCCCCATTTACTCTTGCACAAAACAATCCTCTAGGACCTTCCCACAACATTCAATTCCCCTGTCCATAGTGTTAATATCACAGAGTAGAGAAAGGATCCATAAAAGCAATACTTTATCTAGAAAATTGCAATGGAGATGAAAATCAACTCAATCTATTAGTTTTTTGGATAAATACTGCAAGGTCACTTGCTTATAGTGTATATATATATATATATTCATGCAGGGAAAAAAACTTTGGGAATTAAAGTGCTTTCTGTAGAAAAGCACAGTAAGGGCAACTTGCTAGAACCTGAAGTCAGACAAGTTCAAGTTATAAACTAAATACATATTTGTAACCAAAAAAGTGACTAATTGATGAAATAGACTATTCAGGAAAATTACAGATTACTAATATTTGTGATTCTCAATGCCAAGATATGATGTCTCTGTGGAAGGCATGATTCCATATTATACAATCTCAGCATAGGAATGGACAGTGAAGTTTAATGGCCTAAAATATGCTGAAGATTAGAGTGGATTGTTCCTTATGACATTTATGAGTCTAAGAATCAGCATCCAAATTACTCTGGTATATATGACAGCAGGATAGCTACACAATGAATGATAGGCTGAACACTGAATTTTACATTAATAGACAATTATTTTTGCTTATTTTTAAATTTTGCTTTTAAATTTGACCTAAAAAAGCAAAAACACCCTTAAAAACTTGCTCTAAATTGATCATGAGTTGTGAATTAGAAATAAAAGCAAAACAAGCCCTGGTCAGTGAACAGTGTAATTTTTCAGTTTTCCCTTCAATTAGCATTTCCCATGCAAGACCTGACTCACACCATCTGAGAGTCACAGGCCCCGAGAACACATGCACAATCCTGGAGTCCCAGTTCTCAGAAACAGAGACTGGGAATATCGAGAACTGTGGCTCCATCTGAGCTTCTTAAAGGTCCTTGGATTCCCAAGACTTTCAGGATGCTGCCTCTGCAAGGTCTGTAGCATCCGATGAGCAACCCATGTGTGATCTCTTTCAGCCTGCCTTGTGTTTAGCAAAGATTCCCTTGAATGATGGTACCCTGGGGTCAGTGATTTGACATTTCCTTGAGAAACTGTTTCAGTAGAAATTTTATGGGCAGCTTTAATGTTAAGACATTTAAAATAAAAGTCCTGTGTCCAAGCACCCATGATTTTATTTATCTTGAGAACCCTTTCTCAAATTGTAAAGATTGAAACTAATGCAGCATGTTTGTTCCCAGCTCAGAATGTGTTCCATAGCTCGAAAATACCGTTTAATGAAAGGAACATTTGATGTAGCTGTTGCCATAGTAACAAGACATGTTTACACAGAAGCTGAGATGGAGAATAATGTGTGTGAGTTGGGCTGCAGGAGATGGGTGGAGTACTGGAATTGCACAATATCTGTACATCTATTTATTCTGGATTTATTCTGTGCAGAGATGGTTTGTGTGCAAATGTTATAGTTCGTTTCATGGAGCTATAGAAGAATATGAAATAACGCACAACCAAGTCTACAGTAAAATTACAATTATTGGACCTCAAAATTTCTGCTTTTTGCAGAGTTAGAAAGTGTCAGCAATCAATCATGCTCTTACTTTGCACCATCTTTTTCATCTTTGCTCTCTCCAAGAGCTCTGGTACTAACATTTCAGCACTCATACTTTCCACCAGAAGTACTGACATGTCTTTTGGGGTTCCAAAGTCAGAGGCCAACTTCTTATAAGCTCAGCATGTCAGGTCTTGAGATATTGTGATAAGGTGGCCATAACTGCCTGAGTAAAATCTGCAGAACAGAGTGGGTTTAAAAGTTAGCTAACTTTTGTTTCCTGCATGAAAATTTCCGTTTTTCTAGTTAGCAAATTACTTTTGCAAAGTATCTCTGTCTTTGTGGCAAAACCAGCACACCTCTACGCTGTCATAGACAAATTTTGTATATTCAGTTGACCAATTTATCCAAAACCAACTCTCACAGACTGCCCTGGAGCTACTAGTTTACTGTTTTATATGGTTTTGTGACTCAGCTGAGGACTACACACCCCAGCAGGTGGGCCATCAGCCTCCTACAAAAGAAGCCTCCAAATCTTATGTTCTGACCAGCTGTTCTGACGAGAGCAAGCTTTTTTTGAAATCTGAGCCGTCTCATCCTTTGAACCACTAGAGGTAGATCTGTGCTTATCTGCATAAAGTGCTGATCTTGAGTATTTACTTCCTTCCTGCTTTCTTTCATGACTCAGTGAGAGTATATGATCTAGTCACCCAAATACAGGACTAGGATAAGGAGTTTTTTTTGTTCTTATCCTGTTTTTCATTAATTTCTAAGAATAGAGGTATCATACGTCATTGCCTTGCTGTAGAACTCATCTTTCAGTGAGGAGGGTAACTACATGCTCATCAAACCTTTTATACTTCCAAGAAACCAGAAAGCTACTCTTCATAAAGTACTTGAAGACAAAATTACTACTCACTGGACCTGATTCATCACTGCATTCCTGATCTGGCTCTGTTAATGGAGTAACAAGATGCTGAAGTAGGATCTACATCATCTATCCCAAAAATTTCCAGAAAGGAAAAAACCAAAGCCCCCTCCAAGGTGAAAAAACAAACAAACACAACTGTTTCTTTCCTGTTTAACTCAGAGGTGCAGTCATTATATTTTAGAAAAAATAAGAAATGCTCTAGAATATTTGAATTCTGAATATGTTAAAAATAACTTT
This sequence comes from Leptosomus discolor, assembly GCF_034619465.1. Taxonomy (NCBI): domain Eukaryota; kingdom Metazoa; phylum Chordata; class Aves; order Leptosomiformes; family Leptosomidae; genus Leptosomus; species Leptosomus discolor. The sequence continues at coordinate 153,666,243 of NC_141391.1, forward strand.
TTGTATATTTTTGATATTTTTGTCCATTCTCTTTTTTTTGCAGAACCATATATCATCCAGCAGTTGGTTAGGTTTTCTCACAGCATCATCGTTAACCACTTCCTTATACTTCTACCACTTATTTAAATCAACGAGTAAAAACCTGTAATTTTTTCTTTTGCTAGTCAGAGAAGAACGAGAATCACTGTTCGTGTTACCTTTGAAACAGGTCCAGATTCAAAGCATGACACTTTCAGACACATAGGCAGAGGCATCTATGTCACACCTTTCCAGCTTTCAGCCCCTGCAGGCTATCAGCCAGTTTCTCCAAGGTATCAGGATTCTGCTTGCTATAGGATGCATCTTGCCTTCAGCTCCCTTTCCTCCAGAGGTTCTCTTGGTCCCAACAGCAGCTGTTGCCTGGCTAGGTTGACCTACTTTTTTACTGTCACAGTATCTTCAGTGTGCCTTTACCAGAAGATGTTTGGTACAGCATGATTTCTCTTGTGCTCCTCTTGAGTTAGAGAGAAAAGCAAAGACACAGATGGATGCATGATCAGCGTGTCCCTGCAGAACATTTGGGTGCTAAGCTGTAAGTCTTATGGGTTTGTGCAACACTGACCTTGAATCCCTTCTCCTTGTTCTACTTGTGTTTCTCCAAAACCCCATTCCTAGTTTGATGAGCTCCCTGCTCCAGTCTGTGGTTTTTCAATGATTCCTCCAGCAACATTTCTGTGTGCAGGAAGTGCCTAAGTAGATCCCATCATTCGCATGTGTCTGGCTTGGGAAGAAAGTGGTGCCTTTCTCAGGACAAAACTGCTATGGTTTTCAAATCATGGCCTCAGAGAAGATAGAACTGGAGTTTACATTTGGGTTACTTCCTTTTTTTCCAGGGCAGGATTAAGTAGCCCACTTCTAACACACTTTTTTTCCCCTGACATATCCTTAAAAATTTTCACTGCTGTAGACTCCATGACTACCTAAGACAGCTTAGTGCTTCATCATTAGAAAGTGTTCCTTAAAATGTAGGCTAATCTTCCCAACTTTTCCCTACTTATCTTGTATTTAGTGGATATTCAGTACCATTATCAAGCTGGCATCCTTTAGCATATTGCCACAGAACTCTCCCATGTTTAAAATAAAGAATCACACTTCTTTCAGGTGTTTTCAAGTGGTTCTTGATTCTCCTCTTTGCTCTTCTCTGGCCTCTTCCTGATCAGGTCAATCAACATCTCTCCAGATGCACAGTGCCCCAGACTAGGTATGTATCTATAGCTGAGCATGAGTAGAAAGAACAGTGTGATTGCTTCTGTGTGTCTACATTCATGTTTCCACTTTTCATACAGACTTCTCAGCAGCTTGAGTCATGCTCAGCTTGTGATCTACCTGAGACAGTAAGCCAACTTCTTCTATCGGCCAGTGATTACCAGACCTCAGTTTAGGTGGCTAATTATTCCCACCAAACCAAAGGTCTTCATCCTTGTCCCCAACGAAGAGCATCCTGTTTGCTGCTTCTTGTTGTCAGGAGATATATTTTCCTTTTTTTGTTGTCTTCTGAAAGTGGATATTCATTTCCTCTCTACACTTTGTTCTGCTTACAGATTTTAACAGGGACATTTTCTCTTCATTGCCTAACCCAGGAGAGAACCCTAGTGAATGTTGTTTGATATATTCATTAGTCCGCCAACCACTGTTGACTTGTCCGTCAGGCTGCAGACCAGCTGAGCACCATTTGTTAAAAATTTCATTAAGACCATGTTTCTCTAAAGTGCTTATGAATAATGTTGTGTGAAACAGCATCAAAGGACTAAAGTGAAGATACCCATAATTTTCTTTCCCCCTATATACAAAGCTAAGAGTAGGGAGGATTTGCCCTTGACATCTGCATGTTGGCTATGTCTTATCTCCTAGCTACTTAAATTAGATAACTGGGTTATTTATTTGTTCCAGCATTTTTCTGGGTAGGGAGTTACCTGAAATTTCCTGTGCAATTTTTCTTCCACTTTTGAAGACCAGTACATCTGGTTCAGTTTTGGTCCCCGCTATACAAAAAAGATGTGGACAGGATGGAGAGGCTTCAGAGAAAGGCCACAAAGATGATCAAAGGACTGGGAAGCCTGCCATATGAGCAAAGGCTGAGAGAACAGGGTTTGTTTGGCCTTGAGAAAAGAAGGCTTAGGGGAGACCTTGTCACTATGTTCTGTTGTTTAAAAGGTGGCTGGATGGAAGACTCTCTTTTTACTAGTAGTCACATGGAAAAGACAAGGGGCAATAGGTACAAGTTACTCCTGGGGAGATTTAGATTGGACAAAAGAGGAAAAAATTTCACAATGAGAAAAATCAGCTGTTGGAATAGTCTTCCCAGGGAAGCGGTGGATTCCCTAGCAGTGGACATTTTTAAGATTCAGCTGGGCAGGGTGCTGGGCCATCTTGTCTAGACTGTGCTTTTGCAAAGAAAGGTTGGACCAGATGATCCTTGAAGTCCCTTCCAATCTGGCGTTCTGTGATTCTATGATCTTTCTCAGTTTTCTGGAAAGTCATCATTCCTTCAAGTTCTCAGAGACAGCTGAGTATTTCATATTCTGATCTTTTTATCTTCTATCTAAAACTTTTGGACATTTCTTGGTGATGTTAGGCCACTAACCCTTTGAGTGAAGACCCCGTTAAATGGCACTAAATGCTTCAACATTCCCAGGATCATCAGCTATTGTTTCTTCATCTGGCTGAATAGTAGAGCAGACCTCTCCTTCATTTTGGTCATATTACTCCTACTAAACAATTTGCTACTCTGCAATTCCTTTTGTAATAGTGGTTCATATGGTACCTATTAAGAGACTACTATATTACCAGAATAGACAAAAGCCACTATCTTCTTTTACCAAATCATTGGGATGCAAGCAATTGCTATTATTATTATTAATAGTCTAACTGCACCTCTGGTTTTTGTTGATCTCCTTTCTAAGGTCTTGGTGCATGGTCTGTTGTTTTTCCTCAGAAAGAAACACTGTGTTTCTCCCACACTGCTACACAGCCCTGGGCTGCAACGGCCCAGCACTAATTGAGATTGTCTCAGCAGGTCTAAGTGCTGATTTGCACTTCGGTTCTTTCCAGAAGCAGTAACATGTTGTTAATAAACTGACCAGACAGCCTTCTTAAAGCCAAGTATTATTTATTTAGAACCCAGGCTTTTCAGAGAAAATCAATCTTTATGCAATAAGCTGTCTACTCACATGTTTAGCTAAGTGGTTGTCTACACATGGTGATCTTGATAGGTCTAGGTTTCCAACAGACCTTCTCTAAGATCTGGGCCCAGTAATGTGTTCCTTTAGCTCAAGAATCAACTCCTTCACCTTGGGAATAGAGATAAGTATCTTTACAGAAAAACAGACTTTTACACCATCCTCTTTTCCAGACATGAAAATAATTTATAAATATTTTTTCATAGCTTTTCATTCACCTGTTCCCAGCAAAATGGTTTTCTAATTTTGGGGGATGTAGCACAGAAAGAAGCTGTTGTCATGGACCCTTCCCTTCCCTTCCCTTCCCTTCCCTTCCCTTCCCTTCCCTTCCCTTCCCTTCCCTTCCCTTCCCTTCCCTTCCCTTCCCGTTCATTTGGAAGCAATTTATCCACATCCAGCTGTTGCTTTCCTGCTTGATTTTTCCGGTGGCCTTCTATTAAGCAAAATCAATAAATTATTTACAGGATATGTAGCTCATTGGCAAGATTGCATGGTACTTATTCAGCTTGCTGTCTTACATTTTTCCTAGTACTGTACATGATGAGATTGCTTGTAATGGCAGTAGGTTCCTGCTCCAGGGAATGTGTTGCAGCTGTTCCAGAAAACTTCTTCACTATATTGCCTAAAATGTATCTACATGGGTTAGTAAGAGATGGAATCCTACTTTTTCTTTTTTTTTCCCTCCCCATTCTGCATAGACACTTTCCCAAATACCTTTTCCAGTACCTCTGACATCTCAAAGGAAGGGAAAAAAGTCATATTGGGTTATCAGTCAGTGTTTTGAAAGGGGCGAAGGATTCTTCAAAGGTTTTATGTTACTTAGGTGACTCCTCTTAAAAGAACATCATTAGAATTTATTCATCAAAGAGGAACTGTAGAGCGCATGGTGAAAAGGTCATTCAAATGTTTATGATTGTAATGACCCACCACATATAAAGAAAAAAAAAATTGACACATCAAAGCAGATACGTTGTACCAAATACTGTACTGGAATTGTAGTTACTGCAGTAAGTCCGTATACAAATGCTGGTTGTACAGTGAGAGACAAAGTGTGAGGCCCTATGTTATTATGCCTGCTGAGAAACTAAGAGCTGTTGCTATGGCTGTACAAGAATTATTAGCAGGTGTGGCTCTAGGTGCAAGGCCAGAATACGGAGTGGATGATTATTTCTTAAAACTTGCTTTTTGCTTTTGGGGATATCAAAGTCACACAACAGGTGAACGAGAGGATTTATGTCCAAACTCTTTTTGGACAAAAAATGGTCTTGGATATTTGAAAAACTTTAAAATTGGGTCTGCAGCTGTTAAGTGAAAGCACAGGAAGAAAGTGGGGGCCCAGAACTGCTTAGGGTTCTAAGTCTTTTCTCTATGTATTAAGGATTTTTCTCTTTTTTCGGTAGGCTGTAATCTTGATGCAGTAGAACAATCTCATGCAGTAAAACATTCTCAATGCTCAGACATAACACTTCAGTAGATGCAAATAATGCAGCCTTCTTGGGCTTCCCCTAATGTACCTAATTTACATAAATTAAATACTGTAGTGTTAAAAGGGGCTTGCTGCTGATTACTCAAGGTTAAACAGCTGCTGCTTGTGAATGGGAAGAGGCTATTTAAATATCAGATGTGGACTTCGTATGAAAATGTAAAAGGAAACCATAAACACTCATTGAGACCACTGTGTATCCCTCGTATTTAGGATAATCTGAAGGTGAGCAAAAGTTCTTATGGCATAATTTTAGGATATTTACAGGGAAAAGCAAATACTGCTGCTTTCTAATAAACAATTTGTAACTTGAATTTAGATATATCAATGTATTTAGTTTAAAAATTTTTCTAGCACTGACTAGCTAGTGCTGTTTATGACAAGTCTTAGTATGGACACACTTTTTTCTCCTTGCACTTGAATAAGATCTGGATTTCTGTGACATTAGCTTGTGATAAACTTTATGGTTCATCATTGTGAATCTGGTAGATTAACTTCAGCTGTGACCTTGAGTGAAATATATTTAGAGAGTAACATCATTTAACAGATTTCATTATTTTTGAGCAATTTTCTGTTCCATAGACTACAGCTTGAGATGAGTAAAACCCTCACGTCTTACAGCAGTAGCTCCTAATCTGGTACGGTGAAGGACACAGCCAACTTTTGTGGTGTCATTAAGAATCTGTCAGCATAATCAGAGAGTATCTTAAACATATTTACTGCTTCTTCCTGATCCTCTGCATTTCATCAAGATGACAGACTGCATTACAGAAATTTTACACTGAGAGAAGCTTTTGTAAATGTACTGTGTGATTTGCCTTCCCTCTGAAGTCATGGTATTTGGGCTGGGAGCTCTAGGTCACTTACTATCTTCAGGGCTGCAGAAAGGGACCTAGCTCAGGAGACATTGAGAGGACGGGAAGAAGAAACCAGAGCTACCACCAGAGTCTGGAGGGACACTGATGAAATCCAGTATTTGGGAAGCTGTCATCTTCAATCAAGTAGAGCAGAGGGAGGTTGCTCTGGTGGACATGGAGCTTCAGGAAGCACTTCTATGGCCTAATCAAGCCAGTCAGAAGTCTTTCTTCTCCTCATTTGTATCTAAGATGATTCCTCCCAATACATAGTTGAAGAGCTTTTGTGTGCAGAATTGAGGCAGGTGCTGGAAAAGGGACATTTGAAAATTTCAGAATGTGCTGGGCTAACAGATCAACCTTTCAAGCTTCAAGATAGTGGTTGCTGTTTGCCATTAGGGAAAAATCCCAGCAAATTAGCCAGCAAAGTTATTGGGGTATGTTTAGTGCTGCTGGCTAGAAAAGCCAAAGGAACCTGCCTCAGCAATGATACAGTGCTGGCTGAATACAGTGCAGTGTCTATTATACCCTTGCAATACAAACCTTGAGGCAGTAAGTAACATATATTCATATAATAGCTCGCACATAGACCAAACACTTGAGTATAAAAGTAGAACTGCTCACTGGGTGTCATTGCAAAGCTCATACATCTCAGACACTGGTGGCAGCTTTTTGTATACAAGCTGCACTTGGTATCCCTGGGTGGAATAAAGATCACACAGCAGCTAAGATGTTGTTAAAGCTTAAAAAGCAAATATGTGTTTGCCTTTATTTTGCTTTTCTTGCACTTACTACTGTGATCACTACAGAGCAAACTTTAAAAGATCAGTGTGAGAAAGCCATATCACTCATGTAAAATATTTGTCTAAACCACTGGCCAGCTGATTTTTCTTCTTAATAATCCTATCATTATGAAGTCACACAGAATACTGTGACCATTGTGACTGGTGAGGAAATATCTATGATATATGTTGTTGTCAAAGAGAGAAAAAAAAACAAAACAATTTAGGCAGGAGCAAAGCTAAAAAAGGTCACAAGCTGAAGTTGTTATGTACTCAAATAAGCCAGAAAAATAAGGGTTGAGAATAAGACAGGCAATACACAACACATTAAGTGCAGACATTTAAAACGGACATTTGGGTATTGAGATTTAGATGTTCAAAAGCATTTATGTTAATTTAGCAGTAAATTTTAAGTTCACCCAATTCAAGCCAGCTGGAATAGACCAGCTCAGCTTTATGCATCTTATAATAAACTTTGTTAGTTCAGCAGAAAATAACAGTAGTTCAGCTGTTCACTAACCTGCAGCAAACTGTAAATGAATTTGTGTGTTCCTGTGTAAGATCTTTTCTCTCCAGCCAGGACTTGTAATATTGTCAATAGAAAACTGTCTCATAGTGGAGCAGGACGAAGTCTTCTATTGTAAGTGAACTTTGTCAAGGTTGAGCACAACTTGTGGAGCCTGAGCAGAGATCTGGGGAAGACAAGGCCTTTTTGATATAAGGTATGTAGGAAATTATTTATTTAAATATCATAGAGATACAAGGGGATTAATAAAACAAAGCCAAGATCAGACTTGTAGACATTTCATTCTGCACTGATCCTCAGGAGCTGGTTTTCCCAAAGTCATAATCTTAGGATGATTTGGAAATGGACACCCCAGTTTTGTGATGAAGAGGAATACCCCTGGCAGGATACCACGTGCTTCCCTGGATATATTCCTTTGGTATTTTTTTAGCTGGGATGGCAGAGGTAGGAGGTATGCTGAACACAGGCACCCTCGGTCCATAAGTAAAACATGTACATTGTGTCTGCAGACCTGCCTGAGACAGCAAGCATGAAACTGTGCATAGATCAATGTCAAGCACTCGGTGACGCTGAGGTCAAAATTAGATGTTAAGTTCCACTGAGAAGGTAATGAAGAAATGGTATGTCCTGGTTTGGTCCACTCTTAAGGAAGAACCTTGCAAATGTGCAGTCACTGTTAGTACAAAAAGGAATTAATGTACAAGAAATGTGGTGCCTCTAGGCCTAATTTCATTATCTCCACATAAGACTACGCACATAAGATGATAAATAGATATTTTGGCTTTTTTGCTTTATATTACTGTTATGTCAGTGTTGTTACAATAAAAATAACGTGATACCACCAACAAGCAGATTCTTCCATATTGTTTCTGCACTGAGGCAGTTACATTGTTCTCCACAGCCTGGCATGCCCTTGAGGTTTGCTGTGGGTTACTGTGTATGTACAAAGGAATAATGTGATCATGTTTATTTCAACTGATTATGGTAAGATGTATACTTTTATTTTACAGCATGATTTGTGGAGGGTTATATAAAGAAAAACAAATAGATGAGCCTGCGTTCAGATTTGCTTCACCATCAGAGGATTTGTGAGCTCATGTACCTGATGGAAATTTGTCCCTAAGAATGCTAAAGCAGAGTTAAAGTTTCAAAACAAAACCTGAGATAGTACTTTCATATTTAAAGCTCCTACATGGTGTGGCTGGCACTTTCTTTCATACCCTATACAGAAGCAGAATAAGTTCTGAAACACAAGTGACAATTAGCTGATTATATAATTCTTCCTTTCATTCCTTATAAGCCACATTTTTGTTTTGTCCCTAACAGCCGCTTATCCCATCCTGAAATAAGAAGTGAATTAAGCTTATATATAGCTCAGAAGCAAGCCTGTGATCCTTGTGGAATGATAGGTGAATGTAAACAGAGAAAACACTTACTCGCTGCTAGTGTTCAAACTGCTCAATATTGACTTAGGCATATTGTGCCAAACATTGCAATGAACATTTCTGAAGTGTGAAGGAACGCTTCACAGCAATGCCCTTAGCAAGACACTGAAAGGGTTTCTAGAGCACTCTTTTTTTTTTCAGTTCCTTGACACAACTTTCCGTCATACAATGCTCTTTTTTGAGACGCACATATATAAAACTGACAGGAAAGAAAACAAATTGGCTTTATTCCCCTCTGTACGTATATATAGATCACTGTGTTCCTGGCAATTCTCCAATGCCATCTCTTCCTCTTATTGGTATGTCTGTCTTAGAGACAAGTACTGCCTGGTGCTGAGTTGGGTGTTGTTATTTTTATTAAAATATTTTACAAAAGCAATCTCTGAATTTTTTTCTCCCTTGATCTGAACACCTTGGTGTCTGGAGACAGAGTCAGGGCTGGATTTCTCTCAACAAGCTTTGATGAGGTAATATATCAGGTACGTTTCCAGCTAGATCTAGTGTCAGGCTTACAGGACCCTTACAATATAAATCATAACTCAGGATAGATTCCCCCTAGTCTACCCACTGGAGTCTGCAAAGTCTTTGCAATCTACTTTCTCGTTTGCCCCATGATAGAAATGAATTTTACTAAATCATTAAGCCTCCCTTCCTTTCAAAGGCACAAAAATCACCAGAAAATCTCAAGTCTCTTTTGTTTCTGAAAGTTGATTCTCAAGCTTTTTAATCCTCACTGGACAACAGCCACAAGCTGTGATAAACAAAACCTGCCTTTCAGCTGCCAAGTGTTGGCACCCCAATTCTTCTGCTTTTTGGTCTAACTAGAATATAAAGAAGATGAAAAAATAACTTTCCAGGGTATCTGGTTGTTTTCATCCCAACTGAAAAAACGTCCTTTCTAAGTCATGTGTGAGGTGGTGGGTCAGACAGCTTCTGGAAGCCATGGGCTAAAAATTCCTAAGGATATTTACTTTATATTTGTTTATATTAAACGAGAACTGGTGAAAGGGACACAAGTTTTCCTCTGTTCCTTAAACTTGCATTTTGGTAGTGAGAGATCTTTTGCGTAGGGAGAGACTTTCATTTTACTTTTCCATGCTTCCTCATTCATAGCTTTATAATGTCTCTCACCTAGAGAGACCGACAGGGACATTGAGCTAGCGATAATCCCATGAGAATGTTATGTACTGTGTAAAGTGCTGCACTGCAGAAAGTAGCAAGCTGAGTTACTCAGAATATTTTAATAATCACACAGTATTATGTTGTTCGCAAAAATCGAAGCAACTTGAGGAGATTAGCAGTGACTGAGGCTCTGAGATCTCTGGTCATTTCTGTTGAAAGAAAGAAAGAACAGGAAAGCTTAAAGCTAACCTTTCAAATCTGAAAACAGTCTTTTTGATGTAGTTTCATTTTGTTTGAGAACTTTAGTTTTGCCTCATCAAGAAACTTTTTCCTGAAACCTCAGAAGCTGTCAAAGTTGGACTTAGCATCCTTGAGTCATCTTAGTTTCCAAAAGCAATGAAAAAGCTTCCATAGGAGCTAATGGGCTCTGAAACAAGTCCTCAGTGGAACAGGGCTGAAGTGCTATATAAACATTAGTTCTCTCCTGTATTAACAAGCAGTTTTCTCAATTACACCACAAAATGAGTCAGTAGTATCAGATGATCCAACATCAATGAACTGTATTTCTGTGAAACCATTGATGAGTTGAAATTCAGACTTTTGTGAATCAGTATTGACTCTGTATCAGAATTTGTTCAGCACAGAAAACCTGAAGTTGTTGTAAGGGGCAAAGGCTGTGGATTATAAAAGAGCGTCCCAGTTTGTTTTCTGGATATTTTTTTTCCTTCCCACACACTTCTTTTTTTAACAAGGATTGGTCATAAGTCATTCTGTCAGAAGATCATGAAAGGAGTTAAGTCTCTGAGATGGAGGAAAATCGTTCTGAACCAGCCACTCAATTTGATGAAAAAAGTGTAAGCATGTGTGACACATCAGTGTGTCAAAAGAAAGTCTGAAGGACAAACTGAAAAGTACTCCTTGAGAAGGGAAAGCGACACATAGGTAAGAGCTTGCAATCAAATGAAGATGGAGCAGGTCCAAGCACTGCATAGCAGGAGCAGGACCAGTGGCTCTAGAGGAGGGTTTTGCTGGCCCTTTCCAGCCAGATGGAGGAGGAGTGTGTTTGCAGGGTGGCCGCAGGCTGAAGTTATTGGTTGACACGAACACCTAGGCCTGGGTTTGGATGAGTGCCATGGTCGGTCCCCAAGGTCAAATCCTCCTCTGCAGGATATCAGCAGCCTGGTGAAAAGAAGGCTTCTGATTTCAATTACCTTCCCTCACTCCAAACTCAAGGGAGAACGATGGCATTGGTCCAGGATTATCTTTACAAGACCATTTCCATTAAAGCCAAATAAGAACTTTTTCCTTTCTTAATCCCTAAACACTTCAGTTCTGAAAAATAGAAGTAATTATGAGTTTTTCTTGTGTTATTAAATAAGCAAATATGTGGCTGAATGATACACTGCCTGACATTTTATCTCAGTTTAAGACACAATATGTTTTCTAACCCTATGACATCCCTTTGTGTTTTTCATAATTAGAAAAAATGTTGGCATTTAGATTCAGCACAGTCTTGGATATCAAAAAATTGTCCATTTCATGTAGAATCTCTAGCTTATAATTAGTTTCTAAAGTTGGAATCAGGTGTTTATAAGTCAGTTAAGCAGAACAATTTAGTATTCTATACAGACTGCTGTTGGCCACTTAAAGCATTCTTTAAAAACTTTACAAATCTGAAAAATAGAAGCTTTACAAATATCAGATCTTCTGAAAAAGAACGGTTTTGTTTCTGTTTAGTACCAACCCTGTCTATTTATCAGTATCTTTGAATAAACAGCTTCTAATTATTTTTATCCAGTCTCAAAAGTAATGCTTGCAATGAAAGTGTGAAAGCAATGGAAAAAAGATGACCAATGAATTCCTGAAAGGCATGTGAAATAAGCCAATTTATATCAGAGTGCTTGCCTAATCATAATGACATTTACTATTGGTGAAAACTGTAGGTGTTAGATGATTTCAACTACTCTTAGCTATCTAAGGCACCAACCTGGCAGTTAGTGATGCATATATTTGACTTCAGATAACCACATTACAATCTGTTGAAGTCACAGAAAAGCCTGTATGTTTGCGGAGCTGGGACATAATCAGGCATGTCCTGTTTCATTTGCACACAGCCACACAAATGCACAAAGCAAGTGTAAAGTAAGCATAAAAATGGATGGATCTGAAAACCAGTAGTTTACCCCCACTCACTTCAGGTTTGTTCACTCCTGGTGTCAGTAGCTATACAGGACAAAAAGGCAGCTGGTTCTTTATGTCTGTTTAGCAAAATTGGGTGATTTTGGCCTGTAGACGACAACCATGAGTTTTGTAAAAGGAAGAAAAAAACACCTCCCGAACTGTTCAGTACATGTTTATACCTCATAGGCCATGTTCTCAGGCAGCTACAGCCCGTGGTCCCAGGGAAGGCAATGGGGCTGTTAGATAGATGTGGAGAAAGAACATGAAATTGAATCTGTGGCAAAATCTTATGGTTAGCTTTTTAGTTAGCTAACATTTGGAGCTACAGCTTTACCGTGCAAGTCAGAGAACAAGTAGGTTTACCAGTGATTTTGAGGTGAAACAATAGTATCTAGTCTTGTCAAAAGTGGCTAGTCTTTTCAAATATATTCTAAATGAAATTCTCACAATATATACATTATTGCAGGTGATGTAACCTAATCCTCATTGGCTGGGCAGCTAATATGTGAATAAATTAAAATATAACTGATTGTTCGTACGAATAGGTTGGGATCTGATGAAATTATGTGGCTAGAAATAATCTTCTTTTGAATTCAGGCCTCATCATCCTTGAAACTGTCAATCAGCCCACATGGGTGGTCAGATGCAATTCAGCCTGTACCTTGAGAAAAACGTACAGGAAACTTCTGCAACATCATCACATTTCTGCTTTTTCCAGGATTTATCTTCTTTTCTCCTTCTATTGAACTGAAACAGGATAGGATGAGTCCAGTTTCATTCTCTTTATTTTGGATTTTTCAGTCTTTCCTTAGCCATTGTTCCCAATAGGACTACAAGACATCTTTCCCATATTTTCAGATTATCACTGCTGTAAAGGAAAGGACTTTTATCCTATAACCTTGAAAAAATTACTTTCAACTTTTCTCAAATGTATATGGTAATAAAATAGCAGAATTTTCAATTCATTGGCTAAACAAAAAACTCAACATTGCTTCCTTTTTTTAACGAACAAACAAAAAGCATTGTATTTAAACTAAAATTCAGTATCTCCTTTTTTTTTGGAAAGAATGCCACTTTTAATCTATTTTAAAATTTTGACAATTTCACAATGAAAATGCTTCTTAGGAAAAAATTCTTAAAATATTTTGTTTCTTCATTAAAAAAAATCTGAAGTTGTTATGAAGAAAGATTTATTTTGCTGCTAAATATGTGAAAAATGCTATTCTCTGTGAAGCTGCCATTCTCTGTCAAGCTGCTTTGCTTAGCAAAATTACTTTTCTCAAAGTTAAAAAGTCCTGGCTAGTGCTCTGCTGGATAGGCTTTCTGCTTTACAGGGACTGCTGTCTATATCAGGATTAGCTCCCATGTCTTTCACTATGCTTGCTCTCCCTTCTCAGATGAGAGCTGCTCTTTTCCTTCCTCTAGGTGCATTTACTTCTCCTGGGAGCAATCAACTGGTTTTCTGACCCATAAAACTGCATTACTCTTACAATTTTCCTCTGTGAACATCAGCAAGGAAATACTACGTGTTAGGAGCTCAATTGTTCATTAGCTCATGCCAGTTTCTTCATAGAACTTCCTCTGTTATAATAATTTCAGCCGATAGAATAACAATAAGCCAAGAATATCGTGCCTAAAACAACTCCCCTACTAAGACAGAGGTAAAAGCAGATGCTTAGATTGTATGGCTGGCAGATTTCTGAAGGTTTTTTTCTATTGCAAGGAAAGCACTAGATAAACTTGCATTCAATTTAAGTCAAATAACTTATCTTGCTTTAAATTGCACCCTCTCTGCAATTTGATGCCAGGAAACCCATTCAGAAGAGTTCATCATTTGTTTACAAGAGGAAATTATTTTTCTCTGGTGAGTTTCTGAAGCTTAAAAATATATTCCTGGGACAGGCCCAGTAGCATACATACAGCATAAGCTTTTAAATGTACTCATTGTAAACAGAAAATGAGATGCTATCAACTCTGCTGTGCACTTTGCTTTTCTTCAAATCACATGTGAATATGAGGTTTCCCAGCTGTTTTTTGGTTGGTTGGTTTGTTTGTACGTTTTTAGAAGAATCACGCTTAAGTTTGAATTTCCCAACATGTTCAGTTTTTAGATCTCACTAACTGGTGTTAGTTTATCTGACAGATCATGTCAGTTCTATTGAGCATTCCTTCTACATTGCTCTGTTTTTTCAAGTTCCGTTCCAAGTTAAAAGTGTATACATGTACATATAATATGTATATATGTGTGTGTATATATAATATATGTGTGTACATATATACACATAGATATAAATATAGTAGAAGTTCTCATAAGCATTCGTTCTCTCCTATGGTTCTGACCTATCTGGCTACGAAGCAGGACTGTATGATCAAATAATGGTAAACTTATGTCAGTTTTCTTTCCAGCTGTAAGATTATGAGACTTTTTCGGCAAGTTTAGACAAAATGCATCTTCTAATGCATCAAATATTTTACTCTCTAGAAGTCCTCCAGTGAATAAGAGGCTGTTAGAAAGGGACGGACATCAGTTGTTTGCTGGGTATGGGACTGGAAGAAATTGGGCTGAATTTGCAACAAATAGTAATCAGACTAGGTATTGGGAAAATAATAAAAATAAACAGAGCGAAGCTCTTGAAGAGGTGACATGGAAATATTGCTAATTCTCTTTACAAGTTTATAGAACAGGTTAAGAAAAATTTGTCAGCCATGGCCCAGATACACCTGATCCTTTTTAAGGACAAAGGAAGGGACTCTACAGTATACCGAAGGTCTTTCCAGAAACATAGCATTCGCATAAATGGTTATCTACAATCATTTATGCTAACCACTGTCATGTCCCTGGCTTCTGCTTGTGTAGAAAATGTCCTGTTTGATTGCAACGTTAATCACCCATGATCGCTGATCCAAATTTTGAAAGTGCCATTCTGGAGAGTTCACTGATTTGAGGTACACCACTGTTTCGGGGCTCAATTTAAGCCAATGATCCTGTGCTTCCCAAGGAGATCTGAACTTCCAAAGTTGCTGGGGCTTCTCTGGTAGCCCAGCCTGATCACGACTTCTGAAAATAAGGGTCTAAGTGTTATGTAAAGGTAACACCTTTAAATAGAGACCTATTTGCTCTTAAACACATAGCTGATGTGTCTGCTACTCTCTGGCTCTTACCGCAAGCCCAGTGAAAGGGAGTCTTTCTGTCCTTGTGCTTGACATTATGAGACAGATGAAACTACGTGACAGTTGAAGTACATTTTGAGAACTGGCATATGTTTTTCATAGGTAAATCTAGCATATTTGTGTGCTCCAAGATATATTAGCATGTAGCTGGAAAGGAGAAGGAAGAGAAAATCTGGACAGACTGTTCAGGTACGTATTGAATATGCAAATTTTATTGTCGTTTGTTCAAAGGAGTTAAATGACCTGTACAGATTATCACAGAGCATTGTATTCCTAGAACTACAAAAAATATCATAATAGACTTAAATGAAAGGGAGAAGTCACTGGTCTTTTTGAACTAGCTAATTTATAATTAAAAGTACAACAAGTCACTTAGGAGAAATATGTTACTTAATCATTTCATGTCCTCTAATGACCCTCCTTTCTCATCCTGATAATAAATTATTTTCTTTCAAGTAGAAAACAGTAGAAGAGAGGCCTAAAATGAAAACCATAATGCAGCCCTCGAGCAAGAAGTTTTTAAAACACCGAAGAAATCAAAGCGCCTGTTGCCATCTGTAGTAATCCTGCTGTTTACAGCTGATATGATCACTCAAAGCCTTATCTGTCAACAAGATGATTAAGCAACAGGGATATTAAACTTCAACAGATATATTTGAATGTGATCTGCATGAAGGAGCTTATAGTCTCTCTAATTCCTAAAAAGTGGCTTATCAGATGATAAGATTAGTGATAAACTGGTTATACTTCATCTTTGTACAAAAGTGGATGCCTGCTGTTAATACAAAAGTCTGTTTCTCCTCATTCACAGTAACTCCAGTAATGTGATGTATACTGTCTCTGCCTAATATTTTTCTAAAGAGTCATTTCTCTACAGGTGAAACCATACCACAGCAAAAAAGCCCTCAGGTGGAAGTCGGCTGTCCTGAACCTAATTTCCACCTCATTTATAGAGGACTCTGAAAACGAAGAGACATATTAGTTAATTTCCCAGATAAATAATTTCATTTAGAAGAAAGAGCAGAAGCAAGTGGAGATAGGATAAAAAAGGGTAGGAAAAGGTCTTGCCTGCCCCTACAGTTATGAGGAATAGTTACAAAATGTTCATCCAAAATCATTAACAAAAACTCCAAGTCTTTTAAAAGATCCTTCCAATCATAGGTGTGCAGCCTAGATCTCCAAACTCTGGTCCCATATTCAGCTGACATAAATTGTCCAAGTGCTATTCATGCTGGGGTAACACATATTTAAAATAGCATATAGAGGTGGTCTAAAACTTGACAAGAGGTTTTGTGAGAAAATCTCAATTTCCCTCACTTTCATAAAAAAAAATTTCATTAAGCATTTTTTTTGACACATACCTCTTTTGTATGTCAAACAGTAACATCAAAATACAGAAAATACCCAAGCACACAGTCATTTCCTATAAAACGATATTTCAATAGAGCATTCTAAGTTTTATGAAATAATCTATATTACTGGCTGACCTCTTGGCGGAGTAATGTCTTTGGCTGTAGCTTTTTTCTTTAATGAGTCAAGGTGTTTAAGTATCAGTCAAAGACTCAACTTTTTAAAAAAAAATTCTCTTCAATCCTCTTTACAGACCTCTAATTTTTTTCTTCTAATTTCTGAAAGTACATACATAGCATTGAATAACATCTAATAGTAGCACACTTGCTATAAAACTGGAACACATCTAGCAGCAGGCAAATACTGAACGGGAAAGATAGGTGTATGACTTGACTTATGCCTCTGTATAAGCAAGCCTTTTTTTTCTTGCTGTCTAGGGTAAGAGACAGAAGTGTTGTTGCCAGCAGAAGGAATGTTCCCAGAAGTGAGCTCTGCATGTGGCCAGGTCTGCCAGCTCTGGTTGCTGTCTGTGCAACTTGTTCAGCTTGTGAATAAAGGTACTCAGCTGAGCTGAAAGACGGGCAAGAAAAGGACATTTCAGGCAGTGATTTTGTCATGCTGTGCTTGAAAGTATGTCTAATGGAATGAAAGCATATAATTTCCATGTTGCTTACCAAATCAGTGCCTAAGAGGACTACTTCTCCATTGCACTTTAGTGCCTGAATGGAGTGTTCCTCCGTTCCGAACCTCACTGGTATTGCATCTGTACGATTACAAATATTGAAGCTTCTGCAACTCCTTTTCCATAATTTACCTTCCCCCCTCCACCATGCACAACCTTATAAACACGTTTTCTTTTGCTGTTATCGGCTGTTTGTGGATTTATACATGAGAAGCCCTACTGCTACTTTTTATTTGGTTTTGTAGGCACCTTAGTTACTTGATTGCTAAAGATTAAGAAGGTAGAGGTGGCAGATGCATCCAGTGTCAACATTATCACATTATCTTACAGACTCCTAAACAGACATAAATTATCTGATCAGAAATAGAAGTGAGAACAGTCCTGATGTTCTCCAGAGATTTCAGAAATACTTTAGTGATTTTGGTTTTCATTCAGCCAGCTGAAAACGGCTGGCTGAACTTAGGAAGTACTGTGGTAAGGAGAAGGATAAACTTTTGGCAGTAATCCTTCTGCTGTAATTTAATTTAGATATGAGTGACTAGAACTCAGCCAAATGACAGAAACATTTTTAATATTTTCTTCAAAATGTCACCTCATGAATTCAGTTTAAAAAAAGACTAGCTATGTTTTTTCCCCCTCAAAATAAGTTGGTAAATTACAGAAAATATTTGCCAGTGAAGTTGTTTTCTTTTTGATCAGCTCTGCAGCCAAGTTAAAATGAACACCAGAAATAAAACCCTTTTTTAAAATCTCGTTTCTTGTCCCTACTATGAAAAAATAATGTAATATTTTAAATTGTTTTTCTTCTTAAACATCATGTATCTATTTTTATTTAAAATAGAATTTTGCAATTTAAAACCAAAATACTCTGGTGGAGGAGAAAGTTTGTGAAAGTCTGTCCTGTGCCACCAGATCAAAAAAAGCATATCTTCTTTTTGCAAGATGCAGTTTTGCAGTGTGATTTTGTTTTGGTTTGTTTTGTTTTTTTTAAAGTTGCGCTGTAACCCAGAAAGCCTAGCTCAGATGTCTGGTATTGGTATTCACTGGCCAATGTGAAATTACTCGTGGTGCACAGGCAGGTAGGGAGGAATTTCAACAGAAACTACAGATACCCATATGTCCTGGTTTTGGCTGGGACAGAGTTAATTTTTTTCCCGGTAGCTGGTGCAGAGCTGTGTTTTGGATTTAATATGAGAATACTGTTGGTGGCACACTGGTGTTTTAGTTGTTGCTAAGTAGTGATTATCCCAAGTCAACAACTTTTCTGTTTCCCATGCTCTGCCAGTGAGGAGCTGCACAAGAAGCCAGGAGGGAGCACGGCCAGGATGGCTGACCCAAACTAGCCAAAGTGATATTCCACAACATAGGACATCATGCTCAGTGTATAAACTGGGGGGAGTTGGCTGGGAGGTGCTGATCGCTGCTCGGGGACTGGCTGAGTATCAATCAGTGGGTGGTGAGCAATGACATTGTGCATCATTTGTTTTGTATGTTCTATTATTATTATTATTATTATTATTATTATTATTATTATTCCTTCCTTTTCTGTCCTATTAAACTCTCTTTATCTCAACTCACGAGTTTTAAGGGTTTTTTCCATGTGGTGTTTAATTGCCAGCATTATTAATAATTCATTTTTCACCTCTTTTTCTGAGAACCGGCAGAGTCATAGCTGTCTGCATACCTGAGCAAGCTGTGTAGGTGTCAAAAGCATGGCAAACATGAGAAGTTTGAGAAAGGATGTAGTCATATTTAACACTGCTTCCTGGATATATATTTCCCCCTGAAGACCTTTCAAACTGTCAATATCCTTCTAAAAATAAACAAGCCTATGAACAATGCAGCAATGCCTTTATAGCTGGTAATGAAAATGAGTGCCCAAAGGCAAATGAACCCCTAAGATATTGACACATTGCACTTCTAAATTGGTGAGAGGTGACACTTCCTTCCCCCCAAATTTTGACCCATGGGCAAAAAAGAATCAAATATACTGGTTTATAAGCAGAAGTGACACTTCAAAGAATTGTGGGCAAAGCCCCAACTCCTGAAACAAATAGCTAAGATGAAAGATGATCAAATTAATTAAAACAGTGAGAAAAAAGAAAGTCTGATTTGGGCTGAAATTAATGTTGCATGTGGCAGATAAGATAAATCAGGATGACACAGAAAGAGGCATTTGTTACAGAGCAGACAATGCCTTCTTCGACTTCGGAATGGTTCAACTCCATTTTAAAATAGAAAATATGACTCTTAGCAGGACCAGTTCCTGCAGAAGTGTATTTATTTACTGTATAACTGCTGAAGTAGTGACGTTACCTTTCTAATCTGTATGTGTCTTATAAAGCTGTCAAAAACTTTATGGGAAAGTTGTAATGCAATTGATGTGCAAATGAGGTGAGAGCTGTTTGACCTCTTAGGATGCAGAGAAGAGCAAACTGACATTCTGTCTGTTCCTTCCCCCATTCTATTCCCAGAGGTCAGGCTGGTCAGACTCTTCCAAGATCTTCCAAAAAATGTCTCTATTCAGACCTCTAATTTTAAGTTCTCTGGACTCTCTACTGTTATCACTTCCACTTTTAAAACAGTCAGATTTTATAATAAAAAACCCAATTCTTCACACCAGGATTCTCCACCTTTTTTTTTTTCATTATTATTTATTTTTGGCTTTAGCACTGTAAACTGGGGTACTGTGTTACTAGCTCACAGAAGAACCAATGTCTCTTTGAAATTTTTTCATGCTCTGGCCTTAGACAACATTTTATTATTCAGAACACAAAAATGCATAAGTAATACCGAACAGCAAATTTCCTGTTCTAGACAGCTCAGTGCAGTCACTCTGTGTGGGAGGCTACTCCTTGAATAAACTTGTAGCATTAGCCTATCTATCTCAGTGGTTCAGCGAAAGATGCTTGCTTTCTCCCCAGATGAACTCTACGTTGCTGGCTTTAGGCTATAGGTAACAGTTCTAGCTAGAGCTACACATTTTAGAATAATTATTTTTCTCCTTGTTCAATCGCCATTCATTCTACAGCAATGACCAGAGTATTTGCAGAAAAGACATCAGCTCTGAAGTCCATGGTGTCATGGGAGAAAGCCTGGTGAAACCCTATGAGTATAACAAGGAGTTTAATTCTAGTGTATGTAGGTTTATTGTTGCATTTAAAGACCAAGTAAATCTTGTCTCCAGACCTGGTGTAAAACTGGTGTATTTATTTGAAATGTATTTATCTGAAATCCATTTTCTCATCTCTATGCTTGGCCTTCCTCTTCTTCATTAGTGTAATTCATTTGACATCAGTTGGGCCCTATTTCTAGGACAGGATGAGAATGGCAGTCAGGTATTTCCATCTCTTTTACACATGGATAAATCACTTCTGAATCAGAAGAAATTAAAGGACAGCTAAACTTAAGATTCTATCCAATCCATGCAATCTTTTTTCTCAAATGGAAATTTACACATTTTGTTTGTAAGGTAAAGGTAAGTGAACTGACAGGCAAAGCTGAGGAGGAAAGCAAAGCAAAATAACAAGCAGAAATCCAAGGGAAGACAACAGTGTGGTTATACAAAATATAAGGAATTAACGAAGAGAAAATAGGTATTGGTATTACTGTGGTACCAATTGAAGCAGCCTCTAGAAAACTTAATTTTCATACTAGTGGCAAATGCAGGTTTGTGTATGCATAAGTGATAGATCCGAGGAAACGTTGGTTGGTTGCTCCTCAGTGGATAGATGTGGTTGTAGAATTGTTAGCCTGAATTTTTCCAAAATATTTCCAGATCTTCCTGATTTTATGTCCTGGAGAGCTCTACTTAAAACACATTGATAACTATCAATTTAGTCTTTGCATAGCTTTGAAATAAATTGTACTGAAACATACTGACAGCACATTATATTATTGGTAGCCTTTTATAAATCATGCACTAAACTGTGGCGTTCATGGGCTGCAGGTAAAGTTTATGTGAAAGTACCTTACAAGCACTGCAGATTTATGGTTGCGTCTGTTCGAGTTTTTAAGCACAATTTCTTTTGCCACTTTAAGCATTGTTAATTGCTCCTCTTCAGTCCTATCATGTGATGGGCTCTCAGAAATTTTAATCATGAAAACAAGTAAAATTATTCCTTTTCACTTCTTCCTTCAATATTTGGATACAAAATGTTACACAGATTTTCATATCTATACATGATTATGCCTTTGTGACAGCCAGGCTGTTCAATTATTTAACAACATGCCTATAAAACTGTGATTTAATGGTAACATATTTTCCTTATTTCCAGAAGGATGGTTGTCTTAGCGATGGGAGATTAAATAACAAGCATTCTATGCTGTAAATGGACCATCGCCTTTGAATCTTTCATGTAGCTTGTAGGATGTATATCACCTCTTAAAAGAAGATTGAAGGACTGAACAGACATATTATAGTAATGCAACGGGTTTAATTATGTGCTTGGCTTTTAGAGATGGTTCAATAATATATTATAAAGCGTATTTTAGCAAGAAAAGCACTTGGGAGTAGCTTCCGTTGGTTTAGAACTGTAAATATTTGATAGACCGTCTGTTGGTCTTTCTGGATTCTTGAACAGTAAAGCAAAGACACTTGTTTCAGATTGTGAAAGTCAGGCAAAGATGAAACTTGAATCTGAATCTCTTATACCGCACGTTATAACCAGATTTAGAAGGCAGGAGTTTTGTCAACAAATGTGGCACAATTACTCATAATGGGCATAGTGCTTCATACACTATTTTTACTTTGTGCTCGTGCCTGGTATAAAATGCAATGGACCATTTCACTGGGAGCTACAGCTGTGTATGTCTGGTTTGGATATGCCACATTACAAAACCAAGAATATTTGCCAAAAAAAAAGAAGGTAATTAAAAAGAAAAAAGACAATCAGCTGACCTGAAAAAATCTGAACTGACAATGAGACTGCCAGCATGTTTTTTTCTATTTTGGACTAACCAGAACAACATCTCTGTGGGAATGTTTTTGCAGAAGTCCAGTCTTCAAAACCTATGGAAGAAGAGACATTAATACTTTTCTCTGCACTGCAAAAAGTCTGCTTTAAAGTGCATCGTGGAGTCTGGTGACTTATGCATTATATTTAAGCTCTCCATTCTTGCTTTCCAAGCTCAGCAAAATTCTACAGTGTCACCTACATCTCTGCTTCAGTTTAATTTTACACCCACTTCTTTGCTGCCTTCATTTACTCTTAAATTTCACTCTTCACATCCCTTCTTTACCTAAGTACTCCTTTTAGCTAAGCTTATTTGTGAGTCATTCCTCAGACGCTATGTGCACTCTCTATTTTTTGCTTTTGTGTGCAGTTGAATTAATATGAATTCCAGTGTACTGTACTGTCCTCTGGGTAGGTATCTATCTTCTAGGAAGTTGTAAAATGCAATGCACCTGTACAATTATACCACTGGTGATGACTAATAGCAAAGACTGAAATAAGATAATTTTAAAATAACTTTGTGTTGGAACTATAAGACTAACATCCAAACTGTATGGCTGACTAAAACAAGTCAACGGCACTCAACAATCAGTCCTTCTTAGTCTTCCTCTTCCCCTCCAGGTTTTTAAATGTACTTGAGCTTGTATCCAGACATTATAACTTGCAGGCATATGTGTTTGAGAAGGAGTGAGATGACTGTAGAAAGTGCTGAAGGAGACAAATGTATGCCCTAGTAACACCAAGTAAGAAACCAAGCGGGCTTAATTTTCACCTTTGTTGGCTTACTTCTGTATGTTTAAGTAGAAACTTATTTTCTATTCAGTTCTGCTTAAGTCTCCTCCAGGGAGAAATGAAAATGTGCTGGACTGGCAGGTATAAAACCCCAAGCAGCTATTGTCAGGAATATGATTTTTGCAATCCATTTGTTAAAGGCTTCACGTTTTAGTCTCTGTAGTCAATCAGCCTGTCCACTTCTTAGTACAAACACTGCAACCATCCCCAATCATTTCATATCTAGAGACCATTTAAACCTGGTTACTTTGTACTTAGAAAAGGGAAAGCTCAGCATAAAATGTCTAGAGCTTTCTAACTATTTATTTATCATATCCTGAATTCACTGAATGAGCATAATTCATATCTTTCCTCTGGGATTAAAAGTAAAAAGGAAAGAATATACCTTTCATGAGATGTAGATTTTGAAAACTCACACGTAAGTGTATTGCTGACTGATTCGGAGCAATGAGATTAACCAACCAGGGCTGCTAATGATCTCTCCTTTCAGCTGCATAGTTTGTGCAACGTGTTTCCTATCTTTTTCCCTTTTTATTTTCTTTTTCTTTTTCTTTTTCTTTTTCTTTTTCTTTTTTCTTTTTCTTTTTCTTTTTCTTTTTCTTTTTTCTTTTTTCTTTTTCTTTTTTCTTTTTCTTTTTCTTTTTCTTTTTCTTTTTCTTTTTCTTTTTCTTTTTCCTTTTTCTTTTTCTTTTTCTTTTTTCTTTTTCTTTTTTCTTTCCTAGGTTGGAAAATCAAAACCAGACAGGCATTAGTTAATCTGCTTGGAGGTTACACTGAACAATTGTTCTCCAGTGCTCTCAACTGAGGAAAGTTTCAAATGTGCTAACTACAGTTCACCATCTGACCACTTTTAGATTAGGAGGACTAACACCTTATCAGCAGTGGTGCACAGATAGAGAATGAGGCTGTATTTATCCTTTGTACCTCAGCTAAAAGAACAATAGATTTAACTGTTTGGAAACTGGGAAGGGTGTAAACTACAATTTGTGAACCATATTGAAATGATTCCTGGTTTTACTGTTTAGCAGCTGTCATATTAAGTCTGAATTGGAATTTTGTGTAGATAATTAATTTTCTCTTCCTACAATGTGAATATTCTTCCAGTTGCACCATGAGCTCATACACACTATTTTTGGTGGTTCATGTTTAGGGTTTGTTTATTAAAAAAATTCAAAGTTGAGAGAAAAGATGTCTTTCACTGCAATTTTAGCTGTGGACCACATCCTCTGCTGTTGTGTCCATGATTTCTGGTCCTAACATGACAGCAGTGAAAAGCATCAATCTCAAACTAACTCCTATTGGATGAGGAGCTGATGCTTATAGGTGGGTGTTTCTTCTTTTCTTTTTTTTTTTCCCCCAAGCATGAGTCAGATCTATAAATAAAGAAAAATAGAAAGACAGTATATACTTCCATTTTAAACACAGTGGTGATAAAACCCACAGTTGGCCCCTGAGCTCAGCTGCATATGTCACTGGGGTGCTGAGATATGTCCCAGAGTGTATGGAGGCCAGGGGCTGTGAGATGGAGCAGACCACTCCTCTACCTACAAGTGAGAAAGGGTAAGGCTGCAGCAACCGCATTCACAGCTGCTGTTGAACAGCCCCCACAGCTAGTTACCCAATTTAGTGATGACTAGTGCAAACTACTAGCAATGAATCAATGACCTGCAGAAAGGTAATTTCCAAGCTTCTCATCTATTGGAGGCACTTTACTGTTTTTTTTTTTTACACAAATTTGTCTGGTCCTAATGTGTCAGATACATATCACCAAATACAATTCAAATACTGAACAAATTACTAGCTGCATGTTTTGATACTGGTGCAATTTGCATTATTGTGACAAGTGCCAAAGGTCTTGCTATGCTTCCAAAGATCATGAAAGCAGCAGTTTTTTCCTGCCCCTCCAGGGTAGCAGGAGGATTCCTCCTTCAACTTATTCAATATTAGCTCTGTTTGAGAAGTTTGAGAAGCAGCCTAGGGAGAGGACACCTTAATAGAGTGTTCTTGCATATGTTGAAACTGATGAAGCCCATAGACCAGCTTCTCCATGTTTTAAGGCACAACAGAGCTGAGAAATCAGTTTTGAATAAAAGAGACAGGTAGGTAACAAGGGAGAAGGAGGGAATGGGAGTTTGGTTCAGTAATTTCCTAAGATGGAAGGTAGTTACAAAATTATTTGTTCCATGAAAAACATGCTGGACCAGACTGACACTGCTGTCTGTGGGGCCCCATGGGTGAAAGTGTGCACTTTTGGCAAGATGGTCACCTGGAGATGGAAAAAATAACATTCCTTCAGGCCATCATCCAGATCTAAGTAAATGTTGCCTCTCAACTCTAATATCTATTGCAAGTATCAGTCTGGGTGACCCGTCAAAACATGATTTGGGACTTAATTTTCCTACAGTCAGTGTTTTGAAAACCTCAAGTTCTGTTTTCTAAAGAAAGGTAGAGATTGGATATCTGGGTCTCAGTTACACTTTAAAACAAGCTTTTGCTTCATAAGCCACATAAGCATTTGAGGTTCTTCCATATTCCTGATTCTGCGATCCTCACATTACTTTTTTTTTTTTTTTAAATTTTCTCTCAGATGAAGAGCTGCGGCTGTGGTTCAGAACCACTTGTCCAGCACCACAGGCTAAATACCTACAGAGACAACGCAGGACTTCCTAACGGCTCTTCAGGCGAGAGAAGCTGTCCGATGGGATGAAGTCAGACTGTCATAAATAGATGCTGAGTGCTGTAATGTGACAGATCAGGTCAAACATTTTTATTCTGTCAGTTTGAATGATATTGCAGACCCAAAGGCTTCCAACTGGCTGAGTTGTAATCACTGAGGTAATTTTCTGTGTATGTTTCTTTGCAATGCTACATTGGAAATTCCACAGCACTGAGCAGAGGCTGTTACCAATTCCTAAACCTTTGCCTAGTTTAAGAGTGTAGTGGTTTAGCAGAGACATAAGGTACAAGTTTGGCTTCACTCTCACACCATGTACTGAAATCACTGAGCCTTGGGAATCAGACAAATTCAGTGGGATTTAAGGACCCCGTTTGTGGCTGACACTTCAATTGAACATATGAGCAAAGCTAAACTCTGTGCTGAATTTCCACTATAGCAAGGAGGATTGTGAAAGTTGCCTTACTATAAGCATGTGGGGTGGTCAGTGACTGCACTGCTGTGCTATTCATCTCACCTTAAGGAGAGTGGAGGAGGAGCAATAGGAGCACAGCAACCATGCAAATACAAGGGTGAAGTACCTAAGTACACAACTGAGTACAAGG
Organism: Leptosomus discolor; assembly: GCF_034619465.1. Classification (NCBI taxonomy): domain Eukaryota; kingdom Metazoa; phylum Chordata; class Aves; order Leptosomiformes; family Leptosomidae; genus Leptosomus; species Leptosomus discolor. Next base: position 153,692,083 of record NC_141391.1, read on the forward strand.
TATGTGGTGCTTTGTGGACCATGACAGTATCAATTTTCTAATGCTCAGAGAAAACTGGCTTTAAATGAGAAGGAATTATTCATCAGAAAGGTCTTCTTTTCAGATGGCTAAAATATATTGTTATGAGGGGTCTTAATAGCTGGTTAGAAAGAGTTCAGTTGCTATATTAACTTTATGACTCAGTACATTACCTCAGACATTGACATGATAGAAATAAGAGGAGGAAGTACCTTGGAACATGGTATGGAATTGCATTAAGAAGCACAAGAGATCAGTGGGCTCAGAAGACCTGGGCTTACTTGCTTGCTTTAAAAACCTTGTGAGATCTGAAGAGTAAAAATGCTTAAGTTATTATTCTTTATTGACACCCCTATATATTTAATTTGAAAAAGGGTCTTGTGAGAACAGACGTGTGATTTCTGACTATGTTTGCAACCTCTCTTCTGCCAGACAGGGTGGGCAATGTTGCAGACTGGTTGATGGTCAAGCAGGCTGAGGATCAGAGTCAAATAATCTAAGGCTCACCGAAGCCTCTACGCTCTCCTGTCAACAAAGATTTTGAGAAAGTGTGTCTGTGTCACAATGCACAAATGTAGGTCAAGAGACAGCAGAAACACAGATCTGTGACTTAAAGCTGGATCTTATGACTTATTATCAAATTCTACTCAGCATCATCCCACAAAATCAAGTGGATTAGACAGCTATTGACTTATTCATTCAAGCCTTCAGAAGTCATGGTAAAATTAAAGTTTATGCAATTTTGATGGCTGATAAGCAAATGAAATGTCAGTGAATTGCAGGCCACCATAAACTGCTTTTAACAATTATTTTCATTTTAATTTGCATCCATTGCTGTGAGCAGTGAGACTGTTATTATCAGACTAATACACGACTAGTGTTCTCAAAATTTGACAGGTCAATTTCTACCTTAAAAACACTCAGCATTTTTTTCTTTTGTTTGTTCTTTTCTGTAAAAAAAAAAGGGATTTTAATTCCCTGTGGTGGACACCAGAATTTCTCAGAGCTCTTGATTCCAATCTTTTAAATTCAATGCAAGAATAAGATAAAATAACAGAAAATTATCTTCTCCATGGTTTACAGATCCTGAAAGTCTCTGAGAGTGGACAAGTAACCAGATTGCTCATGTTTCCTGTGACTCTCCAGGATATGTAGCTTCACTTAGATTATTGGATTAACATCAGGTGAATGCTTTCCCTTTTTAATTGCAAAGGGAAAAATTATGTTTACCGTTAACTGTCATTCAAAAGTAGTTAAAAGCTTTAAACATGCAGCCACCTCAATAAGTTTACAGAGCACCTTTTCTTCTTCGGCAACGTGGGCTAAGCATATAGGGCTGTCACCTGGCTGCATGGCAGTAGGACTAAAGGCAACTAAGAAGAAGCTGTGGGAGCTGTGACATGCAGCTGTGGTGAAGCTGTGCCTTGGCAATAAAAAAAAAGGGAAAAATATATCATAACCCAAGAAAAGCCGTAGTGTGGGACACGATCCAACACTGTAAACACAACTCAAAGTGGTGAAAAGACACACTAGTGGTGACGGCATTGAATCCTTAGAACAAGCCACCTCAGACAAATGAAGGGATTTGCGAATGGTTACCTGGAGACCTTCAGGCTGAAGTTTTCAAAAGAGATGTTCAGCAGAGAACTGGCTGCCCAGTTCATTGTCTTCCACATAGGCAAGGTCTGGGCTTCTTTTGTAAAGGAAATGATGTGCTCACTGGTAGTATAGAGAATATTTTTTCCCACAGCTGGAAATACCACGTGAAACCCCTAAGCGGCCCTATGAACTGTCAGCAGAAAGGTTCCTTCTGACTCTCAGATCTGTGCTTACACTATAGGAGATATCCTGATGAATTTTCTCCTTTATTCTTTCTCATTCCATTGAATGAATGTCAGAGCCATCTAAACTCTGGCTGTTCTTGAAGCTCATACACAGGAATGCTCCTTCAGAAAAGTATTCCCATAGCAGCCAGAGAAGGAATGGGTATAATTTCTAAAGCGTTCTCTGCTTACTCACTTAGGACATAGTTTTTTTCATATATGATGAGAATTTTTTCCCTGATTTTCTTAAGCTGTTTTTTTTTATTATTATTATTATTATCCGTGACACTTTAGATCATTGGATTTTTTCTCTCCTTTTCTCTTTTCAGTAAATATTTTAACAGTTCATTAAAAATTACAGTCATGTCCTCATATCTCTTAAAAATTTGCCTTCTCAGAATAAGTCTTTGGACTTCAGAGAGCTCTGTTTAAAAGTAAAATATTTTGGTTTGGTTTCATGCCTTATACACTCAAGTGCATGTGCGGTACCTTGAAGGAGAAAAATATGGAGGAAAAAAACCCCCCAAAACCCAACCAAAAGTTGGAAGATATTCTTCCAGATCACAGCTGACTAATATTTCTTTTCATTTCTGTCAGAAAGAGGACAAAAGAAAAATTGAATATCATTGATGATCTGGACAAAATGTTCGAACACACTCTAAAAAGACCAGCACAGTTCCTTTATGATGCTTTTACCTCTGTATTTTTCAGACATTTCAGGTATCTGCAGGCATGATATAAGCCCTAGGACCCCTTCATTTCTTGTTCCAATGTTATTGTATTCTGTCACCAGTATTAATACCATGAAACTGGCAATGAGAACTGAGACACATTTGATACTTTAGAAATAATGAAATGTCACTCCCATTACAGAACAATGTGGCATTTCATGACTTAATGGGACTATGCAAAGTTTATTTGCATTATTATTCCACTGTAATGATTGTTCCTGACAGTCAAAGCTGCCAAAAATATTACTGAATGTTAATTCAGATGAACTTTAAAGGCAGACACATAGGGAGTGACCTGAAATCAAAGCTCTTGGTCCTAGCCTTCAAAGGAGGCTACCCTGGAGGGTGTCATTAGAATCTTCCTTTAACCTCACAGGTTTTAAATCTAAGAAGAGGACATGGTGAAAAAGACTCCACACACTGAGCAGGAGTCATATCACTCTCAGAAGCAAAAATTAGAGTGCAATAATTATCTGGTAGAGGGAGAAATACCCCTGGATATAGATATCATTAACATGGCTAATTAAATATCAGAAAATGTTACATGAAAATATTCTGGGAAAACATAGATTCTATTTCCTAGTGATGGTAATTTTAGTACATTTTACTCATCTTTCAGTATTAGATCTACTGAACATTAGCAATTCTAACCGTGTTGATCCTTTAGTTGTTTAAGAGAAGGTTGTCAGAGTACATTACTACTGAGCTTTACAGATGGAATGGTTTCTCATACAAGAAGTACAAATAAGCTTATTGCCATGTATATGATGATTGTGGCTGAAAGGAACAAACCAGTGACTTTGAAGGTCCTTGTTTTACCTGGTTCTCCATGTACATATACACTCCAGAGGAGCAGTTTATACCATGGGCTTTTATTTGATATACACAGTGCTTGCTTTAGAATTGAATGAGGTTTGTTTTGTTTTGTTTTGTTTTGTTTTGTTTTGTCAGATACCAGTTTATTGAGTGAAAAATGAGGTTTCGAACAATGAAAAAGAAAATAATGGGTTAATTTGTGAGAAAGAGTGATAATTTTTTGGATGTGGAATTTTTTTCCCCTGTTATTTTAGGAATATTTTGATAGTTTTGCTAGGTACAACTATTTTACAGTCAAACTTAGCTAACAAAGTTTTAATCCCCATGAAGTTAAAAAAAAAAGCAGTCCTTGAAATAGACAGTTAAGCTTAAGTATTATAAGAGGAAAAATGGGAGAAAAGAGAAGGAAAGCAGGATGTTTTCTTTTGAAAACTGTTGGTTTTGTTTGGAAAAGAGTAACACACAGTTTTACTCTGCCAATGAGCAACAAAAAATATACTGCGACCGTTCTGCTCCATTCCCATTTGTGATCCCTTGGCTCTGTAACACAGATGACACAAAACAGTATTTAAATCATGTCAATCAACATTCAATTAAACCCCAGTGTAACCAACCTTCAACGCTGTAGAATAATTGCCTTCTTTTTTCGATTCAATACGTAGAGAGAAAACACAAAACCGGATTTGCTAACAGTTTCTTTTATTCCTTTAACTTAGAAACCAATTAGTAACATCCCTACCTAAAAACAAAACAAAACAAAACCCACCCAAATAAACCAGCTAAACAAAACAAGACAGGATTTTATATGTTCCTATCACCTGGAAACTGAACAAGTGTTAAGAACATGAATCTGAAAACAGCTGCCAGCATTATTATAGAAACAGGACCAAAAACAGAAAAGAGTGAAGGTGTGCATAAAAGTGAAGAATAAATGTACCCACTGCAGATCTTTTTTTTTTTTTTTTTTTTTTTAAAGCAACTTCTCAATACCTTGATTGGAAGTTTAATTGACCTAACAGCAGGATCCAGACTGAAATCAGCTCTTTACCCACTGTAATCATTAGGATCACAGTTTTCTCAAAGCCTATGGAAACCAGCCCTTGCAACTTAATTTAGCTCCCCCGTGCATATGCATAATGACAGAATCTTTACTTACATACTTGAACACATTTTTCCAACTGAAACCCTGGTGGACAAATGGCTTTTGGAGAAGGAATGGAAGAAATTCTTGGCAGCAGGACCTCTACCTTGCTGGCTGCAATAGGGAAGACACAGCAAACACATCACGGGCCATCAGGAAAAGCTGATTTTGTGAACAGGAGAGTAGGATTCTCTTCTTCTCACTGCTCGTGTGGTGTCAGCAACTGCCTTCGACCAATCTGTCCCTAGGTGGCTGTAATTCTCCTCTGCATCTTTATAGGCATACACCTAAAACTGTTGCTTGTCCTAGGGGATGGTTTTGGCAAAACCCCTAAAATTAGGGTGCATTTCTTTGGTCTAGTTACTGAACTAAGAAATATATCGTGTGCAGAGACATGAGTCCCATCTAGTCAGCAATTAAGTACTCTCACCTTCATATGTGCCCGGGGTATCTAGAGTCATACTCTGCACTGAGAAATTAGTGGGTTTGCACAGAGAGTTGAATTCGGGATTTGCAACTAAAAATGGGATTGTGAATAATTAAAAAAAATATTCTTTACTGTGCTGAGGATCTGAAATAGATTACTACTTTTCCATGGTATTTAGCATTACAATAGATATTAAAGATCTGATTCTTAACCACGTCATTCCTGTTTTGTGCCAGTGAGACTGCTGCAATCAAGAGTGGTAAAAAAATTTGTACTGACGTCAATAGAGATCAAACCCAACCCCAATGTGTGCATGTTACTATGTATAATATATGCAGTTGGCCATCATGCTACAACAACTTGCCTTCGTCATCAAACTGGCTGAGGGATGTACTATGCTCTGTAAATGCACTTCTGTATGCCTTTACTGTAGCTGGGCCTGGCTGACTAGATTGCATTAATCCTCTATGTTTTCATAGCTGAATTTAGATTAAATGATGCCTAAATGCATGTATTCTCAGTGTAATGTAGTGCTCAGGCACTGCAAAGCCTCTAAGAGAATGTCACCTTCAAAAGAATGAGACCTATTTATTTTCCAAAATCATTAGAACTTGAGTACCTCAAAAAAACATAAAGCAAAACTAACAGGAAGTATGGCAAATCCACAACACATTTTTCCATCCTATGTTTTGTAAGTAGCAACTCTTTTCCACAGGGCAGCTTGCAAGGGAAAAGTGTTGTCTCTTATAGTTGGAAACACTGGAAAAAATACCATTTTGATTTTGAAAAAAAAGATATTTAAAAGAGAAAAAGAAACAGTGCATAAGTCACAGCTCTGTGAACGATTTCTGAGAAACTGTTGCTTTAAATTGAAAAAGAGAGGGCATGAGAAATTGAGCAATCACAAAGAAGACCCAAGCATTTTAGAAAACAAAAATCCTCCATATGCAAAAATATTTCTACATGCCATGTAAAAGTCACTGCTATGTCTACTTTCAGAATGTCTCAAGCTCAAGACAAGAGTCTATTGAGACCACTTTTTTTTTCCCATTAACTGATAAGACACAAAACAAAACCAAAAAATGCAGGTTTGCTTGTGTGCTGACACTTTTACCACAAAGAAAGCTTTCTTATTCATAGAGACAAGGAAAACTAGCCCATAAAGCACAGAAATTAAAATCTTCCATGGTAATGCTTTACCTCTGGGAAACAAATTTAAAACTCATGAACAAAGGCCCCAGCTACCATTGCATTTGTGTCTCAGTTAACAAAGTGCATATCACAGACATCCTCAGCTGCTTTATTTCTGAACATACCAACACATAAACGAAAAGGCAGATTACCAGCAAATCGGGCTCGGTATATCGCCACTGAGGTCAGTGGTGTTTCTTAAATTTACTAGCAGAAAAATTGGCTCAGAAATAACATCTTTTCTAACCTGCATGCAAAAGCTTTCATGAAATATTATGAAACCTTTTAATAACCCGCTGACTTACATGCTTGTTATGCTTTGCAGAGGTATTAACCTCTGAAACATGCTATAATGTGACCCATAATTAGAATTTGACATATAAAGTGAACTGTAATAAGACTGCTGAAGCACAGTTCCCTGACATCTAGATTCTAAGAGTTTCAAGAGAAGGATCAAGTGCCAAGTTGCCTTACTCCTTCTCAAGTAATTGAAACCCGCAGAGGGTGGTGTTTGCTGACAGTAAAACTCCTTTTTGTGCAGCCAAGCGCAAGGTCTGCATATCACACAAGGACTGTGCCAAATTTTGAAGACTGAAGTGGCATGGGGGCTTATGCTCACCCCGTGCACAGGAGCAGGCTGCCTGGGTAGGCTCTGACATATTTTCCCCACATTTTTACTTCACTGTAATTTGCCGAGTGTTTTGGCAGTCAAAGCTGAAACATATCAAAGAACAAAGATTACTTTTGTATTCTGACACAAATTGTAAGTTACAGTGGTGCTTCAGTATTGTACAGAAACCATTCATACCCATTCAAAATGTACAGAAATGAGTTAAAAAAGGAAGAACTTATGTTGCAGATCATTTCATCAACTGAGATACCTATTCAGACAGTCATCTAGCAAACATTACTTTACCATCCCATGACATGACTGAAGAACTCACAGATTATCATCTTTGTTTCACACAGAGAGACTGATCTATGGGGATAAAGGCTCAGTTCAGCTGCTCAAATGTGGCCATTTAATGCCAACTGAAGTGCTGCCTGGCCTCCAGTTACTACCCCAGGTGAATGTGTACCCTGCATAGATACATGTTATATCAAACCAGCCTCACATAAACATCTTGGCACAGCTCAAATGGAACTTGACCCCAGTATGCAAGCAGCTGAATCAAACTGTGACTTTATAACTGATCTCTGTGGCAGAAGTTTGGAAATGAACTGCATTTTATGATGCGTAAGACCATTTCTTACAAACGTGATGTGTTCTTTTCTGTAAGTATTCTAGAAGATCTCCCCTAGAAGATCACTTTCAAAACTGTTGTGCTGTCTTGTAATAACTGAAGTATGGGATGGGATTCTGCTCCAGCCTCAAACTCCTCAAATTAGGTGTGTCTGCCGATAAATTAGATGCCTATGCTCTTCTCAAAGACAATGGGGAGCTAGTGAATACTGTCAGTGGAGTCTAAAGCACAATTCAGCTCATGGTAAAGCAGATATTATGTCAGTTGATCTGTCCCCTACATTATACTCAGTGCAGCCAAGACTATCACCAGTCTTCACACCTTAGATCAGTTCTTTCTTATTTGAGAGCACCAGGTCCAGCAAAGACTTCCTTGTTCTTACCCATTACCTGAAGTACAAATTGCCCTTAACACACGCCAAAAATCTCCTGGAGAACAACCTTGGCCCTCTTGCCCTTCCCTCTACCTTGCAGAGCCCTGTAATCATTCATGACATGTTAAAGTTTTCCTTTGCAAGTATCACTGAAGATGAGGGTTCATGGACTGGACAAACCCACAGCAACTTCTCCACAACATCCTGGATCTGGATCCCAGGCAAGAAGCAAACCTTGGGCAACAGCATGTCTGTCCAGTAGATGGGTGCGCAGAGGCACTGGCTTTTACCTGAGGATCAGATCAGCCTCTCAGATGGCTCCACCACCAAAGCTTGTCCCTCCTCTTCTGCTGCGAGCTCCCATGCTCCTTCCACGACTGCACATCTGGTGGGAAGTCACAAGCTCCCAGTCAGCTCCCACCGTCATGGGACCCAGCAGCCATGGTCAGCGCAGGAGACCATGTCTTGTGGCATGTGCCCATTATTATGCTGACTCTTACAACCTCATGCAGTTTCACATAGTGTGCCAGGGCTCACAACCTGCCCTGCTCCAGGCCAGCAGCCACATCAACTCCTTGATTCCCCCTTGCAATCCCTTCTTCCCTGGGCAGGAGGTAGGAAGCTGAGCACAAGCCCTTGCTAACCTCCCCTAGAAGATTACCTGCCTGGCAGGCAACTGCTTGCACTATTTTTTGTTTCTTGGCCATGGTGGGTGCACAAGCTGTGCACCCATATAGTCTGCCATGTATTGCTTCTTCCTGTGCCATGCTCTGAGCACAGGTGATGGAGCTGTGCTCACACACATGTAGGCAAGAAAGCCATTCTCCCGAAGTTCATCCTGCTGAATAATAAAGGATAAGAATGTGTATTGTGGCTAAGAAGAGTCAATGATGCTTGGGTCACACTCCATTATTTTCTTGATTTTGGAAAGGTGAGAAATAATTGGTGATTTCGTTTTCATGTGTGATATTTTTACTTGATAGTCATGGCACCTGGAGTTTTCTTTAAGTGCTGCAAAGAAGCAAATAAATAAATATTGCTGCCATCTTCCACTGAATACTCCATGGGAATGACAGAGACATGGGTACACTTGCTGACAAGAAGACTTCCTGCTCTGTTTGGTCTTGGAGTTTTTGTTGTTCTTTCTCTATTCCCTGAATAGCAACCAGTGAACCTCAGAGGTGAAAGACAAGCATATTTGTGCCATTTCAGTTACAGCAGAATAAATAACTAGGTAGGACTACTGCCTGTTTGTGCCACATTAACATGTAAATCATCCTACACCTGAGCTCAGAATAGCCCTGGGGCCCTCAGTCTGTGAGTGGGAAGAGATAAAATGAACATTCATTAAAAGAAAAGATAAAAGTCAGTCTGTCACAATCCATCACTCTCTCTCTTGCAGCTCAGTATTGTACTGCTTTACTATACCTGCCTCCAGAGGGGAACAGTAACCTTTGGGAAATATGGTACGACGACAGCTTTGTATTTTTGGTACTTCTGTGCAAGGGTGTAAAAAATTATGGAGATTTGCTGTGCTGGGAGACAGCCACTTCATTTCTTCAGCATAACAATCAAACTAAATGAGCATGATGGCAGTAATCAAGACATTAACAGGATACAAGTGGGGCAAAGTTTGCAGGGAAAGGAAATATCCACTCCCTGAGATGCTCAGCTGATACTTCACAATGAATAATTCATATGAGACTTTTTGCCACTTTTTCTTCTTTATGAATCATCCCTAAATAGATTGAAATTTTCTCTAGTGCATTAGTTAACTAAGAGTACTAATCTTAGCATTATATCTTTATAATTTCTTTTCTATGCCTGATTCATAATCAGTTGATTATGACTATCTATGATTCTGTATTACAATTACTCAGGTAATTTTGCATTCGTAAAATATTGATGGTTTATTGATGCTTATTAGAATCTTAATTTTTACTTTCTACAAATATTCTCCAATGTTTGTGCACTATATTACTGAATATTTTTTAAAGGAAATACTTTTGGTAAATTATTAATGGGAAAAATACCCAGAAGACATACCTTCACTTCAAATTCTGGGCATAGTCTCTGCTGCATATAAAACAGTATTTTAAAGGAAGATTCAACTTACAGGGCTTTAAAAGTTTGGAAATGCCAGATTAGTGGCTATCTGAGAATTATACATCTAGTTTTATAATCTGTCTTCCCTGCTTTTCTTTTTTGTTCATTTTGATGGTTTGTTATGGTTTGGATTTTTTTTATTATTATTATTTTCTTCTGCATTTCCTTTATTTTTGTTTGCCTAGTCCAAGCCATATTTATTACTTTTGAAAAGAGTTAGACAATTGACCAGGTCACATTCTTTTAATTTTGTCCATTTTTTACTTACAGCTACCAAAACTTTGCAGCCATCAGGAAAAAAAATTACTCAACAATTACTAGTCCTAGAAATATTGTAATGCATATATAATTAAGAATAGAACATTTAGTTGAAAATAATAATTTAACCAATGAAGGAAAAAAGTAGCAAGTAAGTGTATAGACTCATTTTGTCTAGAAATATTAGTAAAACATGACTACGAAAGAAGATGAAGAATAAAGGATGATGTAAAAAAAGAAAGTTTAATCTAACAAAGTTTAAAAATTAATGGAACTTTTGGCAATTCAGCTGCAATAATTTTGTACAGAAGTTTCCAAGAATATTACAAACAAGACATTTTTCACCAAATTCTCCAACTATCCATTATATCCAAGAAGTCATGGCAATCTGATGAATTTCCCCTGGAAAAGGGGAAACATAACCCCTACATTTAAAAAAGTAAAAAAGGAAGACCTGAGGAATTACAGGCCAGTCAGCCTCACCTCTATGCCCAGCAAGATCACAGAGTGGATCCTCCTGGAATTTATGCTAGGGCACATGAAAAATAAGGCAGTTGGTGACAGCCAACATGGCTTCACTAAGGGCAAATTGTGCCTGACAAATTTGGTGGCCTTCTATGACAGGGTTACAATGCTGGTGAATAAAGGAAGAGCAGCTGATGTCATCTACCTGGACTTATGCAGTTGACGCCGTCGTGCACAGCATCTTTTCTCTAAATTGGAGACACATGGATTTTAAAAATGGACCACTCCGTGAATAAGCAATAGGTTGGATGGTGGCACTCAAAGAGTTATGGTCAACAGTATGATGTCCAAGTGGAGATCAGTGATGAGTGGCGTTCTTCAGGGGTTGGTACTGGGACTGGTGCTGTTTAACATCTTTGTCAGTGACATGGACAGTGGGATTGAGTGCACCCTCAGCAAGTTTGCTAACGACACCAAGCTATGTGATGTGGTCAACATGCTGGAGGGAAGGGAGGCCATCCAGAGGGACCTTGACAGGCTGGAGAGGTGGGCCCAGGCCAACCTCATGAAGTTCAACAAGGCCAAGTGCAAGGTCCTGCACATGTGTCAGGGCAACCCCAAGCACAAATACAGGTTGGGGTGATGACTGGATTGAGAGTAGCCTTGTTGAGGATTTAGGGAGTGTTGGTAGATGAAAAATTAAATATGATCCAGTAATGTGCTCTTGCAGCCCAGAAAGCCAATCACATCCTAGGTTGCATCAAAGCAGTGTGGCCAGTAGGTTGAGGGAGATGATTCTGCTCCTCCAGTCCGCTCTGATGAGATCCCACCTGGCGTGCTGCATCCAGGTCTAGGGCCCTCAGCACAAGAAAGACATGGACCTGCTCAAGCGGGTCCAGAGGAGGGCCATGAAGATGCTCAGGGGGCTGGAGCACCTTCTGTATGAGGACAGGCTGAGATAGTTGGGGTTGTTCAGCCTGGAGAAGAGAAGGCTCCAGGGAGACCTTATAGTGGCCTTCCAGTACTTAAAAGGGGCCTGCAGGGAAGGTGAGGAGGGACTCTTGATCAGGGAGGGTAGTGATAGGATGAGGAGTAACAGTTTCAAACTGAAAGAGGGGAGATTTAGATTAGATATTAGGAAGAAACTCTTTACTGTGAGGGTGGTGAGACACTGGAATAAGTTGCCCAGAGCAGCTGTGGCTGTCCCCTCCCTGAAAGTGTTCAAGGCCAGGTTGGACGGGGCTTTGAGAAACCTGGTCTAGTGGAAGATGTCCCTGCCCATGGTCCCTTCCAACTCAAACCATTCCATGATTCTATATGGGCAAAATGTGCATTTCCATGTGCAAACTGGATTTACAGAACAAGTTTGCTCATAGCAAATTGCAACCTCATGTATCTGTCTGTGCATTGGACAATCTATATTACAGCTGTAAACTTTCATCTTCTACATGGAATTACCCCTGGTTTTTGGTGTGCCATACAAAAATGTTCATTTTAGACGTCTGTGGTAAAACTTGTCCCTGGATGTGTTTTGGAAGGGATCAAATTATAGCTTAGTTAACTGCATACTTTTTGCAATCATCTACATGTGGCAAAATACAAAAGGATAACTATATGCCCGTGCTTCTAAAAAAAGTCTATCAGCTGCTGCCATCAAAAAAAGAAAGGAAAAATCATAGGAATACAAGGGCAGTAAATGTGTTACGTTGTCATGACAACTGTCATTTCTAGCCTGGAGACCTGAGAGAGAAAACACGCATGCACAGAGTAATAGGAGAGAAAACTTTGTAAGATATTTGGTGGCGTTTACTCTTGTAAATGTGGAAAAGTAATAAAAAATTACCAACCAACATTATCCAGAATAAGATAACATACTTTAAAATACTTTAAAAGTTCCTTTTCATGTGTGTTGCCTTACTGTTGAGCCAGATGATCTTGCAAAAAGCAATAAACTGAATTACTGTATCCCTTAGTTTTCTCTCACTCCCCAAAACTGTATTAGAAAGATCTTTATTTTGCTTGTGTAATTCATACATTTTACATTAATTTCCACATACTTCTTCAAATTGTACCTCAAACAAAACATTTCCCCCTGCTAAAGCTAGCCTTACTGATGAGGAAAGGAGAAAGCCAGGGCTATTAATAATTAAGCAGAGGACCTCTGGAAGCAGGAGGGAGCCAGGAAATCACTGAAACTTGTTTTAGGATCCAGAAGACAATAAGAGCTTTGATAATAATGAAAGATTCATAAGCAGCAAGGTCTATAAAAGGCTTTGCAGATACTTCCAAAGTGAAAGGCAGAAAAAATAAAAACAGATTCATTACTTAATGGAACAGGAAACTATGTAATGAGTGATGCAAGTTTATGTTCTTAGTGAACTCCCTGATTCAATTTTTACACAAAGACATTCAGATGCAACCAGATGCTTAATGCAATTATATTAACAGTGCACAGGTGTGCAGATCAGAGTAGGAGAAATGAATAGATAATTTCAATGTATTACAGAATTTATGATAGGGGGTATTATAGTGTCCAGGGCCTGATGAAAAACCATTGAGAGGGCCAGTTAAAATAAAATTTTTAATTTAGCATTTTATTGTTGCTGTTGTCATTGGAAGAGAAGAGTGGCCCAGGAGACTGGAAAAAAGGGGGTTTTATTAAAAAAGAATCAGTATAGAGTGGGATAAAGTCTGAGAATTAAGATTATCCAGATTAACTTCATTAACAGGAAATAGATTTAAACGTTTATAAAATAATAACATATAAGCATATAGGAGACAATAAGGAGTAATTAAAAGAGCAAACAGTTTGTTTGAGAAGCAACTTCTCCAGGCAAATAAAATATTAATTTTAGCATGGTTACTAGTACAAACATACACATAGATGCAACATTATCTTAACTTTAGCAAGCCTTCTGATAATCACTCACAGAATTAGGAAGTATGGTTTGGGTAAGGGAAGATATTTTGGGAAAAAATTGCCATAAAATGGGCACACAGTTCGTTGAAAAATTCTGCTTAGATCTAACTGCAAGGATTTCTGTCAAAAAGGGAGGCAAATAAAATCAGTCATATTCTCTTCTGTGCCCAGGTTTGTGCCATTATTTCCATTAATGATTCAGATGATAAAAAGAATAATATACTTATAAAATACACAGATGGCTCCAAAGAAGAACAGACTAAAAACTTTTCAGAAGACAGGATCAGATTAAAAAATAGTCTCAGTAAATCAGAGAAATAGTCTAAAATCAAGGAGAGAAAATTAGATAAAGCCAGAGATACAGTCTCTAAGAAGGACAAAGAAAACATGTCATTACAAAACAGACAACTCAGGGTCCATGGACAGTATTGCAGAAAAAGTGCAGTGAATTATAATAAATTGCAAACCAAATACGAATAACAGGTATGAAACAGTGACAAAAACTCTCAAGTCTTGTTCTGGGATATCTTACAGAGACCACATTTCACAAGGCATAGGAAATGACTTTTTCATTAAATTCAGGTGAGACTTTGCCTAGAATAATGTCTGGTTTGGAAACACTGTTTTGGGGATTGTTTAGAAAAATCAGAAAGTTAAAAAGAAGAATCAGTGGATTAAAAATGAAGTTTGAAAGAGTGATAACTTAAAAATCTGGTTTAAGTCCAGGAAAAGAAAGATAAAAAAGTAGTGTCTGTATGTAACCCATTTTCCTGTATGGCTACTGAGCAAACGGAAGAACAAACTGGCTCAATTTTCAGAAACATTTTAAATTAGAAAGTAAAAAATATATTTGCCTTCATCACAGTTAATTTCTAGAAAAATCGAGTTTGGGAGGGAGGGCCTCTGGAATCTCCTTCTTTAAAAAACTAATAATTAATAAAAATAATAAATCACCAGTTAACACAAGCATGTTGCTGTGAGCCTGCCATACATGTCAGGGCTGAGAGAAGAAGATGGCCTGGATGATTCTCCCCAGGTAATGAACTCCAGGTTAGCTAAGACCCTGCTCTGTTGCATAGTAGTTAACAGGACTAATCAATTCTTAGGGGCCTCCCACCAAAGGGCAGGGGGTAATGTCTTTGTGGTGGCACTGGAAACAGAATGTCACTTTCTCATTAGTGTAGCTATTTTTGTAACGGAGACTGGCAAAAAAGGCACGGTAAAAATTAGTCAGGGGTTCAGATTTACTGTTTTATTTGAAAGGATTAAAGCTCTGATTCATGAAGGTACTTAAGCAATGTGTGACTTGTACATTTGAGTCATCTCTCAAATTGAGTATGTTTTATTATAACTGTATATGTAGAATACAATGACTTCCATTAGGGTCTGGTATATCCCAAAATTCGTGGTAGAACTCTCTTGCAATATTGGAAGAGGCAGAACTTCATAAAACACATTTCAAGAAATTATCATTCATTTCAAGAAATAATCATTGTCAGGGAGCTGGACTAGATTGCCAGAAGTGTCTTTTTCCACCACTCAGACTTTGTCTATGCCCGTGTTCTGTATTCACTTTAATCCAATGGCCCATGTCAATCACTGTAATAAGACTGTTATCATCCTGCATCTTTCCCTGTTCCTGTTTGTATGGGTATGTATGTGTCTGCACTTATCTACTCCACTTTCCCGCACCCCAGTTCCATGCATACATTTTTTTCTTTCTACTCACATTCAAAAAACTTGTGACTTTGTAGTAACAAAACCCCTAATGATTTCTTCGTACAATAGAACAACAATTTTTTTAAAACTCTGAGAAAGAACCAAATTGTTCCTGCACATTCCAAGTTGACTTCACTTTCACTTCTCCCAGCTACTTCATTTCATTTCTCACTGCTTTAGTTCTTGTTTAATCATTTGCTCCTTTTGATTTGGTAGGGTTTGATGTCTACTTTGAACCGGTGTAAAGACAACACCCATGGAGAATATATTCTACAGACAGGAAGCCACGTGAAATGCCTTAAAAATAACATGGGTTTATGATACTCAATGTGGTGCAAGGAACCAAAGCATGAATCTGCTTAAAGAATCAGAAAGGTTTGTTTATGTATTTGAACACAAAATTAAATTCTAACTTCAAGTTATATCCTGTGAGATCAATGTTAATTATGTTTGCTTTGCAAGGATAAATATCTCAACCCATTTAATGTGCCTGACCTTTCATCTTTACTGCACGGAGTAGACTGAGTATCCCTGTGTATTGCTTTTGGAGGTACCTGCCAGCAAATAAAAGAGTCAATGCAGACACACAGTCTGAAGTATTATGTAACACATAAGACTTACCGATGACTATATGTCATAAAATTCAACCCACTTCCTAAATACTTAAAATTGCTAGGCTTTTAAATACATGACAATAATAATAAAAAAAAAGAACATGATTTATTGGTCATGAGGAGGAAGAACTAGAAAATACAACAGTTCTCTGATTCACTGTGAATGCACAGACCTATTAAATAATCCCGATGAATGGAAAAAGCAGCCACATAATTTTCACTCAACTGCAAAAATTGAATAAATTAGATGTTTCTAAAGAATGAAATGAAAGAATAAAGTATTCAAATTTATGGCTCATACAGGACATTAACGCAAACAATCCTTAAAAATAGTTCTTTTCAGCAGGACAAATACATCAGCATTCAAAAATAAGTATCTGACACAGAGATGTCATATGAATGGAGAGGCTGACTGTACTTTTCCCTGGTCTGATGAATTTTTGATAACTTGAGAGATCAAGAGAATTAGACAGTGGCTTGACAGCTGTCTCATTGGGGTTTAGGACATAAATAGTATGTTGCACCTATCTGAATTGTGTAATTACCAAATTATGGATAAAGTAATGCAGAGCAGATCTGTCCTGTGCAGCAAAATGAGTGCAGGGATTGACAGCTCCTACTTATAGAGCCTGTTTTAGAACCAGTCAGGAGTTTCAATGTAGTACAAAACCTTTACAAGTGCAGCCACACTGCTCTGAGAAGTGAACTTCTGCCCATGCCCACAGTATTGCACTGGCTTGTGGGTGCTGGCTCAGGGTAGATAGGGTTACTTCAAAGCTCAGTCATGCCTCTTGTGCAGTCAAAAAATTAAGTGCTGAAGGAAGTAAACTGGTGGTACACCGTTCCATGAGCTCTCTTTGCTTGCTGTGGCTGAAAAAAAAAGGTTCTAGAATGCAAAATTAAAAAAAAAAAACCTCTTTTACCACAATAAATACAGGTAAAACAACGTATACAATTGTTCTGTTTTCTACACTGGAAAATTATTAAATGCTAAACCAAGTTCAAGGGTTTCGTCCTAATCTTCAAAGTTCTCCAGAAGTTTGTCTCAAAGCAATCAGCAAATAGGTCACACTGTCTGAGTATGACCTTCCATAATAGCTCCTGTGTTCTCCTATGATGGCACTGTTGAATTTACCAGAAAAAATGCAGGTCTAACATAGGAGAATGAATCTTTTGTGCTTATGAAGATGTAAAGCCACAGAATTAATGTATGTCTGAACAAACATAGACACTTCTCCATCTTAGCTCTTGGCAATATCAATTCCTTAAGTACAAATGAATGAAGAAACAAAATCATGTATATGGTGATAAAGCCTACAGAGTTATGGTGAGTAGACAGAAAGCTGAGATGAGAAAACTTTTACTTTATTCATGCCAAAATCAGGAGGCCTAGAAATGTAAAATGAGGAACTATTGTTATAAATATTAATTTTCAGAGATCCATCATCCACAATTCCCATAGCTTTATTTCGTTCAGCCACAGCAAACAGCTTTTATCAGAATAATTTTCACATTAAACACTGTTTATTAAACATATAGAGAAGGCCCAGGGAAAAATTAACAGTCCCAGAATAAAAGCAATTACATCAGAGTTCTAAAAATTCTCAGTGTGAATGTTCTGTAGGCAGAAAGTATGTTTATGACTAGAGTAGAATGACATCTATTTGATGCTGTGAAACGTGTTTTTATTTGTTGATGTGGTCTTGTGTTGGGGTAGGTTTCTTGTAGGATTATTTTTGATGACGAATAATTGCATAGTATGTTCTAGTGATATAATGAAAAAAAAGCCCTTAAAGAGATTTATTTGTAATTAATTATTTGTTCTATTGCTTTTTATTTAATTTCACAAACATTAGGTGCAAGTTAATATTTGTCTGGTAACTTTATAAGAACACTGGGAAGAACTATGTCTCCAAACCAGAATTTGTCTTGATGAGTGAAAATTAAGACTGGTTTCACATGCAGAGTTTTAGTAAATAAAAGGTGGCATTGTTTTTAGGCATCAGAAGGTTTTGGGGAACAAAATACAATGCTGTCCTCATCGCTTTTATAATTATCTTTACAATTTTGCATAATTTTTAAAGCTCAGTCTAAAACCCCATTCACTTAATGAATTTCAGATCAATATTCATCAACACCATAGTAACTGACAGTCTAGTCAAAGAAGGAATGAAAACATGTTTTAGCGCATGGCAATCAAACACAAGATGATCAATTAAAGCAATTCAATATCTGAATTCTGTAGCTGATTTAAAAAAAATCTCTGCATAACTTTTCTCACTTCTCAGAGCTTAATATAGCTACATTTCAATATGAGAAGACTTTACTCCCTAGCATGATACACACAAAAAGATTTCTAAAAGAGGGAATTTTGCACTGGACACCTCAATTGTATGAGTGGGATAAGAAGAATTCTTCCAATACATATTGCATGACAGTGAATTCTCATTTCATTCTTCCCCAGAGCCAGAAATCTGTTGAAGTCTTCAGTTATCAGTTTATATTGGTTTAATGCAGGGTTTTAATGTAGAGACTTCTGACTGTAAGAATGCATAATGATCCTCAACACATTAGCATATTCTGGCTGCTTAAATTTAAGCCCTTTTTAAAGTACGAAGGGTTAGATATCCAAAAGTTGACAAAGGAAAAGCTAAATTAATCACACACTGAGTTGTAGTCTGTCTATCCAAAGTTTTGTGTTAAAGGTCATTCTGCTTGTTTCGTGAAAAGAAAGGAGAAGGGGACACAGGAGAAATCCAAGAGAATTTAAGCATATTGCCTTTCTATTAAGTATTTCAGTTCCAGATTCTTGTCCAAAAGAACAGAGCAGTGTAAAAAGGAAAGCTCTGATATTTCATGTAAGGAAATACTGTATGGTTTGTTTCCATTATGTTCCAATTCAGTCAGTCTTCATTAGAGAGCAGCCCTATTGATATCTGTGGGAAATTATATAATAACACCTTTGTATGCCTTCTCTTAAGTGTTAAAAGTAATTATCCTGTCACTTCACAAAGTATTCTACCACTATTCAGAAGAGATCTCAAGAAGTCATGGCCTTGTCATAGAATGAACTGTTTTGTGAACGGCATACCTATTATCTGTGAGAAAAAAAAGCTGTAATTTGTCCTTTTGCCTGGAGTTTGCTGGCATATATTGCACAGCACAATCTCTGAGGGAATAACTTCATTTGTACTACCTCATTTTGTTTTCAAAATAGAGAAAGAAAGGGATGGGGTAAAATCCATCTAATCTACAACTACTCACTCTCTCATTCAGGTATAGAATGCATTCAAATCCCTCCTAAGTATAACAACATCTTCATTCACGACAAAATGTTTCCTTACTATTAATATTTATATTCTGCTTCAATACATTTTTCTCTGTTGAGTTGGTCTCAATAGAATGGTCTACTTGGTTCACAGGAGTTCTTAGACTTTGTTTTCATTTTTTTTAAACTTCTGTGATTCTGAAGTTTGGGATCCAGTCTAAATCCCAGTTTTCAAAAGGAAAAAGAAGCTGAGGATTAATATTTTTATTATTATTATTAAGAAATATTTCCAAATTCTTGCAGTAATCCAAAGTATATGAAATTGTGAGAGTTCATGTGTATGTGCATGTGTTAAATCAGTGGTTTTCAACCAGAAGCCCTGAGGCATTTATGGAACTGTACACTAATACTCAGTTACATTAGGCAATTAAAAAAAAATAAAAAGCATTAGCAGTAGGCTTAATTTTGTTAAATAATGGAAACATCTGCACATCCAGTAAACTTCTTTTAGGCATCTACATATCAGTTCTAGAACAGACTTTTGTAAGCACCAAAATGATATCTGGACTTCTCGGCCTTTCTTAGAAGGGTTTAGAGGTAACTCTCTCTTGATGAAAAATCAAGGTGAAGAGGCACGTGCCTCACTTCGGTTGTGAGACCAAAGCTCTATCAGCTTTCATGTGACACAGAGGAGCATCAGCAACTGGTAGTAAAAGGCAAAAAAAATGCATACAGCACTTGACCTCCAAGCTGAGCTATGGCAGCCTCCCAACCTCCAGATATGAAAGACAAAAGCAGTTCAAGCTGTTTCATAAACTCAACAACTATAAGAAACACATTGAATAAAGATGAGCTTTCATATTCAGACTCTTTCAAAATAACAAGAGAAATCTGTAGGAATTCAGATGTCAGGAAAAAGTTAACAGTTAAGACAGTGATGCAGTGGATTAAATTGCCCAGGAAGGATACGAAGTCTCCATCGCCAGAGGACTACCAGACTAGGTAAGCATACAAGAGCACAGATGGATATTGTATAGCTTATGGCAGGAGGATGGAGTACACATCTTCTCTTTCAGTCTTATTTTTTTCTTATTTTTGAGTATAATTTTAACCCATGCAATGCCTGCATTTTCTAGACAGCTGCTCAGCAAAGTGCTCTAAAAGAAGCTTCATACACACAGGACTACACATCAGATACCGTCACAGTAAGCACTTTCCACGATTTTACTTAAACTATGATTTTCTCAAGAGAAATGATTCCCAAGAAGCATTTCTTTTGAGCAGACTATCATGTAATAGGTGTAAATCATAAAAAACTTGCTACAGTTGTTCCTAAAAATGCCCACAGATGTTGTGTGTGATACCTTCTGTGATTCCTGGTGAAATGTTCTGTTGCTAAAGAAAACCAGAGCGTAAAGCAAACCAAAGATTTACATGTTAGATTTCCAGCAGAGAAGCCTGATATTAAGAGATGTGCTTTCAAATCAATAGAAAAATTCCTCAGTGTCTAGGGATATATTCAGTCTACAGCTCATTTTGTTGTCACTCTACAGGCAGTGTACAAAGTGGAACAGAGTTCAGGTTAGCATGACCTGCATAAAACAGGGTGTGAAAAGACCATTAGTCCTCCTTTTACCCAGTGAAAAAGCAAAAGCTGCTGTTGGCAATTGAAAAATCACATTCTGGTATGTTTTGTGGTTATTTGCCTATAAGGAAACACAAGTGTGTAGCTTTTAAGAAGGGATTCTATAAAATGCTTTGTCAAAATTTTTAGTCCATTTTCATATATGGAAAAGATGGTTCCAATTCAGGAGTCTTCAAGAGTGGGACAGGAGAAGGGAGAGTCTGGGATTTAAAGCATGTCAGAGCCTTCATCAGGTGCAGCAGGGTTCTGGAGTAGAAAAGCAAACTTCCCCTAGGCTCCTTCCTGTCCATTAGAATCACAGAATCACCGAATATTTGGGTTGGAAGGGACCTTTAAAGGTCATCTAGTCAACCCCCCCTTGCAGTGAGCAGGGACATCTTTAGCCAGATCAGGTTGCTCAGAGCCCCGTTCGACCTGACCTTGAGTATTTCCAAGGATGGGGCTTTACCAGCTCTCTGGGCAGCCTGTTCCAGTGTTTCACCACCCTCAGTGTAAAAAATGTCTTCCTTATATCTAGTCTAAATACACCCTCTATTAGTTTAAAACCATACTCCTTGTCCTAGCACAACAGGCCCTGCTAAAAAGATTGCCCCCATCTTTCTTATAGGATCCCCTGAAGTACTGAAAAGGTCCAATGAGGTCTCCTTGGAGCTCTCTTCTCCAGGCTGAACAATCCCAGTCCCCTCAGCCTTTATCATAGGAAAGGTGCTCCAGGGCCCTGATCATTTTTGTGGCCCTCCTCTGCACCTGTTCAAGCAGGTCCATGTCTTTCTTGTGCTGAGAAGTTGGACACGGCACTCCGGGTTGGGTCTCACCGGAGTGGAGTATAGAGGCAGAACCACCTCCCTCGACCTGCTGGCCACACTTCTGTTGATGTTGAGGATACGGTTGGTCTTCTGGGCTGCGAGCGCACATTGCTGGCTCATGTCCAGCTTTTCATCCACTGGTACTTCCAAGTCCTTCTCAGTAGGGCTGATCTCAATCCCTACATCCCCCAGATCCCCTGTACTGATATCAGGGATTGCCCTGATGCCAATGCAGGACCTTCACTTGGCCTTGTTGAACCTCATGAGGTTCACACAGGCCCACTCCTCCAGCTCATCCAGGTCCCATTGAATGGCATCTCAGCCCTCAGTCATGTCATTCACACCACTCAGCTTGGCATCATCTGCAAACTTGCTGAGAGTGCCCTTGATCCCACATTCTATGCCATTGATGGAGATGGATAGCAAACCCTGAGGGACGCCACTTGTCACTGATCTCCATCTGGACATTGAACCATTGATCACCACTCTCTACTATTCAACCAATTCTTCATCCACTGAACAGTCCATCCATCAAATCCATATCTCTCCAATTTAGAGAGAAGGATGTTGTGGGGGATCATGTCAAAGGCCTTACAGAAGTCCAGAGAGACAACATCCATAGCTCTTCCCTTGTCACATGATCATAGAAGGCCACTAGGTTGGTCAGTCACGACTTGCCCTTAGTGAAGCCATGCTGGCTGTCTCGGATCACCTCCCTGTCCTCCATGTGCCTTAGCATGGCTTCTAGGAGGATCTGTTCCATGATCTTCCCAGGCCCAGAGGTGAGGCTGACAGGTCGGTAGTTCCCAGGGTCCTCCTTACTGCCTTTTTTAAAACTGGGTGCAATGTTTCCCTTTTTCCAGTCACCAGGGACTTCACCTGACTGCCATGACTTTTCAAATATCATGGAGAGTGGCTTGGCAACTAGGTTGGCCAATTCCCTCAGGACTCTGGGATGCATCTCATCAGGTCCCATAGACTGATGTCTGTTCAGGTTCCACAGGTGGTCATGAACCTGATCATGACTGTCTGGATGTCTCTTTGCCTGGCCATGGGGAATATTTCTTAGGAATAAAGTCTGTCCTTATCCATGGAGCCATTGCCATGAGGAGTATGAGGAGTCTAACAATTGTCCATTGTCAATAATGACAGTTAACATTCACAGGTTTTGCACCCCATTAATCCAGAATATGTTCTTTAAATGATTTTAAAATTACTTTTTTTTTTTTTTGTGAAAGTTCTCCTCCAATACAGTTGACTTCAGATTTGAAGTTTACTTAAAGGTTATTTGTTTCTGTCCTCTTTATTCTTCTCTTATTCTCAGTGATCGGGATATAAGGGTTTTTTTAGTATGATTAGATCATCAAAGGTCATATTCCATGAGGGTTTTTTTCTATTACAATCTTCCTTCCTGCACGTGTCAAAAGAAATTCTACTTTTTGAGATTAGAGTCTAATCTTCATACTCCTGAAACTGATCATCATGAAAGCAGTTATCAAATGTCAATTCACTGTTCTGATAGTCTGGTAGCAGGTATTCGGACAATGTTACCAACCCCCCCAACAGTGTTTTTTTATTTGTTGTCTTCACACCTTGATATTTGCTCTTTTGAAAATCTCAGTGACTGCCACATTTTCAAAACTTTCTGAGGTAGCTGAAATGGACTGGTATTTCCCAAAGTCAGTGGCTGTATTCCAAATACAGTGACTCCAGATGGGCCAGTTAGTATATGTATGATGTCAAGCTGGGACTGTTGCTCATCCACGTTAAATTTTTATGCCAGTATAGTATAGTATTTGTTCTCTCCCCCTTGGAATTTCCCCAAAGCTTTCCCGGCTTTGAACAAACTGTGATCTATTGTATCATGGAGAACATAACACAGCAGTTCAAGACTGTTGGGAAACAGATAATAAATTACAAATTTAAAAAGATTTATTTTTCAACAATTTTCATTTAAAAAGAACTTCTAAAGTGCTTCGTTATTAAAGGACTTAAGAAGCATACAAAAAAATTTGGCAAAACAAAATGGTAAGATTGTTAATTTTGTGTGCCCACCAGGGTGTGGGCTTTAGTATACCTTAAAACACTTCAGAAGGATGGTCTCTGTTCTAAATAACTTATAGCTGAAGGAAGAATGGACAGACAAGCAGACAGAAAGCAAAGGAAAAAGGTTCCAGAGTAGACAGAAGCCTTAGCAATTACTTCATTTAAGGTGTGACATGCTAGACAGACCTATATGGGACAGAACCAGGTGAAAATTTTGTATATAAGGGCTATGCTGAGCAGTGATAACAATGCAAAAAAGTAACCTGAGGTTCTCCAGTGTATTATCTTTATGGAGAAAGCCTTCATGTGGAAACAGCATGGCTTATTGTGTTTTCATGCAAACTAGTTTCACAACAGCAAGAATTCTTCCACGGTAATAGAATTAATGAGGTTTTGATAGTAAAAGCAGGGTGTTGAGAGAAGCAAGGAAACCACTAACAAAAGTAGGAGTAGTTTGCTGCAGGAAGTGGTAAGAGCACTGGGTATAAATTATAAACACTCTGGACTGACCACAGGTGTATTAGTTAAGCATTGACAACACTGAATCTGTTTCACTAGCTCACTGTCAATGAAACAG
The DNA here is from genome assembly GCF_034619465.1 of Leptosomus discolor. NCBI lineage: Eukaryota > Metazoa > Chordata > Aves > Leptosomiformes > Leptosomidae > Leptosomus > Leptosomus discolor. The sequence continues at coordinate 153,716,271 of NC_141391.1, forward strand.
AAGGGGTATATGGAATATAATCATGCAGTAATGTTAGGGTTTTCTCCAAAGTCTTATGTACAATAAAATCAGAATTTTGCTACCATCTGTAGCTATGTTTTTCCTCCTTCATATAATTCCAAGGATACAGATGCTGATTACTAGTAGGGAGGATAATACGCTCTAGTTTGGAAACTGGCCAGTGAATAGGAAGGGAGTATGGCCAGAGACTTCTACAGTCAATGAGAGATCAGAGGAAAACTAGGAAGCCAATGGGCCTGGAATCCTCTGTAAAGGATGAGTAAAGGATGAATAAAGTATTGTGCTGCTGCAGAAGGGTAGATCTGTCTGTTCATCAGTCTTTATAAAGTCAGGATTATTTTCATCGATTAACCAGATTCTGAATAGTAAATTTTGCTGTCAAAACCACTATTTCTCCTTACTTGGTGGAGAGAAGGCTATTTCTTGTTACATTATTTTAGCCACATACCTGATAAATGTCTGGTGAAAATGACAGCTACAGAAATTCTTTCTCACATGTTTTGATTTCCAAGGATTTGAGCCCAGAGCTGTCCATGTGTTTTCCCACTCCCACCCAGCTGAAGACAGACCAAGGTGAAAAACAGAAAATGAAAGGACTTCTGATGTAGCTGTGAAAGCTAAATGATCTATTGAGACACAGGGGAAAACACTCACCCACACTATGACATGAAGAGTACTTTTCTCATGTAAGGAAAATGTAGCCAAATCAATCTGCTCAGTGCTGCAGGAGGCTGAAGAAAAGGCTTTTTAGCAATTCAACATAATTTAGAAAATATCCAGATCCCATTTTAAATGTTTTGTGTTTTTGCTGTGGTAACAGAGTGTTCCAGAGCTGAAGGATCTTCTACTCACCTCTGGAGCACTCAACGGTTTAGCTCCAAAGCCTTCCCTTGGCTGCAGTCTCATTATCTTACTTCTACTGTGATCGCACTGTCATTCAGACCACTTTAGTTAAAGGCATACGGGGTGGTACTTTTCCTTGTCATGAGAAACATCTTACCTTAATGAGTCACATGAGATACAGGCTCCATTTAGAGGTACAACAAATTGGTTAATCTAAGTTTAGAGACTGTTCTTTCCTATAGCCTATATGCAGCCTTCCTGTTGATACACCATCTGTTGATACGGTGTTCTTCCTTCAGGCTACAAAAAGCAGAATTTTTCCCTTCCTGATTCAGGACACCAGTGTAAGTGAATCAAACTCAATAAGGATGTGATGTTTCAAGAAGGAGATGGTGACAGGATGAGCCACTGCTCGGTTTTATAATCGTGAATGGTAGTTGTTCAGGAAATTAAAATTCACTCCAAACTTCTTTCTCACACTGGATCTCATCTAGATTTTCTCAACCATTACCTCTCTTACTCTATTAATGTCGCTAAAGAACATATGTAAAATATGTTGCTATAAATAAGATCAGCACGTTTTTATAATATAATAGATAAAATAGTTTCTTGTCACAAAGAACAAGATGTCAAATTTTGATGGGGAGGCTTGTGTTAACATCTCTAAAGGCTCTTTCTCCCTTGTCAGCACAGTGATATATTTGACTTCTTTCAATGACAACTAAAAATAACTGATTAAAAATGCCCTGAGATTTCACACCTGTGAAAACAGGTTGAAGAGAAGCAGAACAGGTCAGTCTCATAAAAATATGCTCAGGTGTTTCACAGAAAACAATCTGTTATTTTTCATTGCCAGACTGCTTAGAAATCTTTCCCATATCAGGCACACAAGGAAATCATTAGGAAAAGATAAGAAAGATTAGCTGAAGCGAAAACAAGGGTAAGGAACCACTCTCCTGTGACAGGATTTCTAGCAGATTTAGAGTTGTGATACTGCCAAACCTGTGCAGAAAATGCGTTTCCACCAAAGATGTGAGAAACATTTAATTTTTTTTTTTTTATTATTTTGAAATGAAAGATATTAAAACTCAGATTGTGACCAACACGCTGCATGTGTTTGTCTGGTTCACTGCAATCACTGATTCTGAAATCCAGTTTCTTCTCTCTCTGATGTAGCTTGCCAGTTTGAAATGAAAGCTGCCCCTGTTGCTTGACTTAGAGCTATGTAATTCTTGAGAAAAGTCTTTTTGTTTGTCTTTCTTCATTCTAGTAAGTGGTGTGCAATGGGAAGGTGGTGTTACCAAAGGATATAATCTAATGAAGGTTTGTAGTAACCTTTTTGAATGTTCATAAATTGGTTGAAGTAATGAGATTATTGTTTTGTTTTGTTTTTGCAAAGACTTCTTACTAGCAGAGATCTTCTATGTGAAAACAATTGATACAGTGGTCATGATCTCTTGTATTTAAATGACTGAACTTCCTGGGCAGATTAAAATTTGGTCTTAAATGCTTAAAACTGGAGATGTACCATCAGCTTACAAAGAAATTAACTAGAGGAATTATAGCAGCTTCTAGTGGACAAGAGACTCAATTTTCAGAAACCATTTTAACTGTGATTAACAGCTTGCTGGTGCCAGTTAAAGGTTGCAAGGCTAATCCTTCTAGTAGTTATAAGGCGATATTCACATTGCTTAAATTTAGCCATCTAAGTTAGGTACCTAATAAGGAGTCTTGTCTCCTCAAACTGCTCTAGAGCGAGGTGCATGAATGTAATTTAAAATCCCCTGGAGGGTAATTCAGTGAGTCTGAAGTTAGAGGCATTCCAGAAAGAAACTGGAATTAGGTGTCTAAATTAAGCAGAGTGAATATATCATACTTGTGACTTTCTGGGGAGTAGATGGGGAGCAGCCTGTAGTACTGTAACTCTTGCTTTCCTTAGAGTGAGGGTAGCAAGGTCTGTGGAGCATTGTGCCCTCGCTGCACTGCCAGGGCAGCTGCTGCTGCTGCTGCTGCTGCTGCTGCTGCTGCTGCTTAATACAGTGCAGGGATTTGGAGCCCACTGTAGGTGACAGGGCACTGTAAGAGCTGCTCCCAGCTATGCCAAGACTAAAATGGATGGTTTATGCCAGACCTATTTAAATGACTGGCAGAAGATAAAAAAATGAGAGAAAATTGCCAGTTCAGTAAAGAATCTAAAAATTTAATTTAATTAAAAAAACAATGAAAAAAATGTAAGTGAAGAAAGTGCTTCAAGAGGGTCCAGTCATAAAACAGTATTATCCTGAAAGTCTAAAACTTTTAATGTTACGTGAATTATAAATTATGAAATGTAACAGTCAAAAGGTTTCCAGACATTTCCCTGCTGATGTATAATCTTCTATCACTCATTGTCATCTTGTGTTTATAGCATCCTCTGCACCACAGAATTGACTTCAGTCCGTAACAGTTAATGCGTTAAGTGCTTTTTTACCTTAAGATTCAGCATTGTTGTAAACAAAATGTAACAGAAAAATTGTGCACTATGTGAGACATATTTCAGCTGTAGTTGATCTCAACACAGCTTTAGCATTTCACCCATTTTATAACAATAGGATACATTAAGCAACAGCAAGAATGTCTAAACTTTCATGGTGCTCAGCAAATTTACACCTCTTACAAAATAACTTGACTAACAGAGTAAAAGATCAGCGTGTACACACTTCTAAGTTTTCTGGTTTAGATCACAGCTGGTGTTTACTGGAATCAGTTCTTCAGCATTGTGCAGTTTGTATCATTGAGGCATCTCCTTATGCTCCTTGTGGGTCTTCTCCTTCTGTTTCTTTTACTCCAACAGAGTTTTCACTAGCATTTTTTATCCTAATAAGAACAGTCTAACAAACCCTTGTTTGCTCACCTAATGTAACCGCAATTTCTCTTTTGATCTGTCCTACTAGCTATTGTATAAATGACAGAAATGTACATTGATGATACCAAGTCTAAAATTTCCTGTCTCCCTTGGACGCTAAATATGCCAAAATGTTGAAGCAATTTAGATCAAACAATCTAAACAATCTTTTAGTAACCACCTACTCACAGACAAAGGAGTTCCTTTTCCCTCTCTTCTTCCCCTCTCCATCTACTTCAAAGTAAAATAGAGTGGTAGTGCAGTCTGTAATTTTCTGGGTTTGCCTTCTTTAATGAGTCCCATCTTTATTGATCCTCCTGAAAGCTGGGTACCATCTAGCCTGGGTACTAGACTATTTCGTGGCCCAACCTAGGGTCTGATGTTTAATGAGAGTTCATTGAAAGGACACAGGCAATTTAAAAATCAGTTTTATGACTCCAAACTTTAACATTTTTTGTGACACTTCTATGTTTAGTAACCCTGATGCTGAAAGCAGGGAGGAAATACGTGAATTTTGCTTCTGGTTCTCCCTCAGTGCCTCCAATCCCTCAGCCAGTTCTTTGCCTTCCTAGCTGGAAAGCAACGTCCATCAGATACCATGTGCACATGTAATATGGTTTGAACCTCAGTTGGAGCCTCCTTTGTGTTATATAGTTGCTCCTATGTCTACAACTACCATCACTACAACTTTCTTCTTGTTAAAAACTGCTTCATAGAACAGCTCATAGACAAAAGAAGTTTGAGGAAAAAGTCTTCTAAATACACAGGTTCTTTTCAGTTGGGTTACCACACGTGTTTTAAGCACCAAACCTTTCAGTATTTGCACTGGGAGGGAGGTCCACGACGGCCCTTCAGCACCACATCTGAGCATGAAATCATACATTTGAGAGAGAAACAACACTGTACTACAACTACAACTAAACATTACATTTGTACCTATGTTTCAAGACAGGTGTTATCTCTTTCATCTTATTAGATCTTCTTGTATTCCTTTCCAAATTCCCAAAGAGAAAATGTTCTTTGTCTGAGGACAGATAAAAATCTTTTAAACAATACAAACATGTAATCAAACAAAATTGACTCACTGAGTGACAGAGTAATATTCTGGAGATATTGTTTGATCAATAACATTCTACTTCTTGTAGAGGCAACTTAGGTAATGAGAAAAGGACATTTTTAGTTCTTGTAGGCTTTTAGTCTTTGTATGTACTAGATAAGATGATTAAGTATACACATTTTACTCTATCTTAAGAAAAGGTTGACTCCTCATCCATTTGAGCACATATAGGATCTCGCACCATTGTATCACTGAGATGAGGAACAAAAGTGGCAAGTCTGGTATACTGGTACTGTCTAGTCTTAAAAGCTCCTGTTGAGATGTGGTAGTAGCACACTGCAAGTTAGCATGTCCAGATATCACAACAGCACCAGACTGCTGCAGTGCAGATTTTGGAAAGAAGGAAGAGCTGCCTTCAGCCTCTTTTCCATATTCACACAGTGCCAAAGGCATCCCACAGCCCGCACAGAGCAAGTCAAAAGTTCGTTTTCAGTTATCTGCTTTTGGCATCCACACACCTCACAGCTAATTATTTAGCTCATAGCTTTGGAATGAGCAAAACTTGCCATTTACTTGCCTTAACATGACCTATCGTAAGGTGTGTTGCTTGAGAGTGTCCCTACAGCTATTTGTGTGACATAATATCAACGTTTTTCCTCTAGTTTAGCACTCTGACAGACTTCAATGAGTTTTATAATTGTTTAGGTGTCCACAACTACCTTTGGTGACCATAAGGATCAGCATCCCATTGTTCAAAGCTGCTTTGATTTAAGACACTGTTGTTTTTACAGACACTGATCATAACTACCTTCCAGTGTCTGTTACGCTGCAATTTCTTCAGAAATAGCAGAAATTACAGTGCTTGCTTTCTGGAGTTACAACCAAGAATGTGCATGATCAGGTTCAATGTCTAAACATTAAACCGTGTTTCCTGACACTGTCTGAGTAACCTAGCCTCTTCAGACAGCTCTGCTTTGTTAATCTAGGCTCTGTATTGTGTTTCTTTCTTTCTTTCTGATCTGGATGAAAATTTTAAAAAATCTGTCACCTATTGCAATAATTAAGGAATTTTTAGGGTCTCTCAGCCTGCATTTGAGTTTTGTTTAACTATCAGAGAGTCATTTACTTATCTGCTCCTATATCTGGTTTGGTCAGACCACATAGAGACATTCAGAAGAAACCGGAAGTATTTTGTTGGATTAGCCACACAACTACTTCTACAAAAGAAAGTTAAGAGTTGTTCCTGCATTGTGTAGCTCCATTACATGTGAAAAAAGCATGCTTTGCTAAAGAGTAGGCTACATAAAAAGGGCATTTTTAATTTTATATCTTACTTTTGTGAAAGTTCTGTTGGTTAGTGGAAAGATGGATCATAAACGTTTTCCACACTAGAAAGTACTACCATTTGACCCAATGTAATGAGTTTTGATCTTTGAATTGCCAGATTTTTTTTTACTGAACTGTAGTGAAATTACAATTGCAATGAATCTGAGTGAAATCCCTTGGAAGAGTGAGATAAAATGTAAAAATCAGAGAAATTACTAATATGTATAGTAAATATAAAATATGCAGAGAATAAAGTAGAGAATAAATATTGCTGCTTCTTTCTCTTTTTAGCTTTTTTTTTTTTTTTTATTAACCAATTCTTTGCTCAGGAAAAAAAAATCAACAATATATGGTAAACTGGACTGTCCAATCTGCACTGTCATCTCTAGAGAGCACTTTACATAGAGGAAATTATCCAAAAGATGTCAAATCATCTGAGTTTTTTCACAACCCTCAGTGTCAATTGATGCTGGCCTTTTATGATGGAGTTACAGCATCAATTGGCAAGGGAAGAGCGACTGATGTCGCCTATCTGGTCTTGTGCAAAGCCTTTGACACTGTCCTACATGACATTCTGGTCTCCAAATTGGAAAGACATGGATTTGACAGATGGACCACTCAGTGGATAAGGAATTGTCTGGGAGGTTGCACTCAAAGAGTTGCAATCAATGACTCAATGTCTGAGTGGAGACCAGTGTCAAGCGGTGTTCTTCAGGGATCGGTACTGGGACAGGTGCTATCAAACATCTTTGTTGGAGACATGGACAGTGGCATCGAGTGCACCCTCAGCAAGTTTGCCGATGACACCAAGTTGTGTGGTGAGGTCGACACGCTGGAGGGAAGGGAGGCCATCGAGAGGGACCTTGACAGGCTAGAGAGGTGGGCCTGTGCAAACCTCATGAAGTTCAACAAGGCCAAGTGCAAGGTCCTGCACACGGGTCAGGGCAACCCCAAGAACAGATACAGGCTGGGCAATGAGTGCATTGAGAGCAGCCCTGCGGAGAAAGACTTGGGGGTGCTGGTGGATGAAAAGTTAAATATGATCCAGCAACGTGCGCTTGCAGACTAGAAGGCCAGTTGCATCCTGGGCTGCACCAAGAGAAGCGTGGCCAGCAGGTCAAAGGAAGGGATTCTGCCCCTCTGCTCTGCCCTCATGAGACCCTACCTGGAGTGCTGCATCCAGCTCTGGAGCCCCCAACACAAGAAGGACATGGAGCTGCTGGAGCGAGCCCAGAGGAGGGCTACCAAGACAGTCAGAGGGTTGGAACACCTTTCCTACAAGGACAGGCTGAGAGAGTTGGGGTTGTTCAGCCTGCAAAAGAGAAGGCTCTGGGGACACCTTATAGCGGCCTTTCAGTTCCTGGAGGGGGCCCACAAGAAGGCTGAGGAGGGACTTTTTACAAGGGCCTGCAGTGATAGGACGAGCGGTAATGGTTGGAAGCTGGGAGAGGGCAGGTTTAGACTAGAGGCAAGGAAGAAGTTCTTCACCCTGAGGGTGGTGAGACACTGGCACAGGTTGCTTGAGGAAGTTGCAGATGCTGCATCCCTGGAAGTGTTCAAGGCCAGGTTGGATGGACCCTTGGTCTAGTGGGAGGTGTCCTTGCCACAGCAGGGGGGTTGGAAGTAGATGGTCTTTGAGGTCCCTTCCAACCTAAACCGTTCTGTGCTTCTATGATTCTATGATTCTATGATCTCTAGATAAGGCCTCAATGTTATACCAGCTGCCTCCCCTGATATCATAAGGATTTTAAGTAGTAAGATTCCAGATAGAAATCCCTTTGAAATTATCATCAAAACTGTCATTTATTTCTGGGAAAAAATCTGAAGCTTGAAATGAAAATGATATATGCAAAAAAGCCCCCCATGTATTCATCAGGTGTGTCTATAACTGACTCTTCTTTCTGGAGTAACATTCAGGTATTATCTCTAATCAACTTTTTGTGTTGTCTCTAAGAATATATTTCTAACTCTACTGCCTAACTAATTTCAGTTGTCACCAACATCAGAAGAGTACAAATGGTAAACAACAGAGAGATAATAACAGGTTTTCTGGGCAGTCCTCAGGAGGTCTGGTTTGACTGTTTTCAAACATTTGGGTGAGCAATTAAACAGAAAGCTAGCTAAAATTGGTCAAGGTTATGTCCTTGTCAAGTCTCTTGTTTTAATTTACCTCTAAAAATAATCAAGGAATGGGAGGTGCCAGGGAGAAGCATGTGGGGATGCCTCAGGAGCGAGTGAATCAAGGGCAACCTCCCACTGGCTGGGTTCTCACTGAGGGATCCATGAACAGCCACACACACGGCAAGGGGGGAACCAGGACCAGGGGACACCCAGGAGATGGTGATGGAGACCACTGCTCCATGGCAGACCTCAGGGCGGGACTGAGGTGGACCCTTAGGCTAAGGGTTGGGGGCGGCTTGGGCAGGCAAGCCTGTAGTTACAGTGGGTTTTGTACCTTGTGCCCTGATGGGGTGCAGTGAAAGCCTCTCCACAGGATATGTGCCCTACACTAAATTGCAGTGTAGAGAATAAAGTGGATGTTAATGTGAATTACAGGACCTTGCCTGACATCCTTACAAAGAATCCATACTTAAATGTGGAATAGGACTGGAGGGGGCTTTAGTGTCAAAAACAACTTCTGAGGAAACTGCCTTATTTCATTGTAAAATAGAACTTAGTCATGTTGACCCGACTTTCCTGAAAGTCATGTCACTATTGATAAAAAAAAGAATCAGATGTACACAGAGACCATGCAAAATCTGAAGGACATCAAGGCATGTAGCGGTGAGAAAGGTGTAGCATGGGCAGAGGGATCCAGGGCAGCAGGACAGGGAGAAACGCAGGGTGGATGGGAGCCTGTACTGAGAGGGATAAAAGGGAACTGACAGGGGTCAGCTGGAGCATCAGTGGCCTACTGTGTGCAGATCTGGGCTGCGTGGTTGTCTTGTGTCTGTCTCTCATGGCAGGATCATTCATTGATACAGCCATAGAGGGCAAGAATCACCGTGTGTCCTGTTTAAGGAAGAAAAAGGTACTGCAGCTTCCAGGCCATATGAGCTTTACCATCCTGTGTGGCAGAAGGATGGATGCAGTCATCCAAGGGCGTTGGCTGCTCTGGGAGACAGACAGAAATGATGGTGAAGTCATGAATCTGTGAGCGTTTCTTCTGTGTTATGTTGTGTGCAGGACCAAGAGGGTAACATTTGCCCTGTTTTGCATGCTTGCTGGCCTGGAGTATGATGTTTGGTTATACCCAACGGATGTGACCTATGTCCTGACAGGTGAAGAAACCTGATGTGGGTTATGGACTTCAGCGGTAGGGATAATGATGCTGCTTTCCAGAGATATTAAGGAAAATACCTTTAAAAAAAAACCAAGCAAACAAGAATGAGTCCACTGGGAAGGCTGAAAGGGGTGCATAGGACACATAAAGCAATGGCAGACAGACACCCTAATTGTGACTTGATCTAATCCTCAGGGTGGTGGACCCCAGGCATCTGTCTATATGCGTGATAGTTGGCCATGGACAGGCTCTCATTTTCTCTGGAATAGAAAACAGGTTCAGGAGGGATGGGTAGCTCTGTGCATCATCTTCTGAAAGACTGAAGATGAAAGCTGTGTTTAAAAAATGCCTTCCTAGACCAGGTGTAGAAAGACAAGAGATAGTCAAATCTATAGAAATGAGGATTTTATGGATTTTTACATTTTGGATTATTTTATGCATTTTTAAGAGTATAATATTTAGTAGAATCTCTTTACATTCTTTTGCAAAAATAAGTTTCATCCTTAATAGAACCAGCTGACATTTTCACATTGAATGTTTTAAGAGAAAAAAAAAGTATATGTATTTTTACACACAGATTCTGAAATCATAAAGGTTGCCTAGAGACATTAAAAAGGACAGTCATTAATTTGCTCGAGTGAAGACAGGTTTGTGAACCAAGAGGTCAGTTCAATTTCAAAACATCATCGTTTGTTTTGGAAAAAACAAATTAACCCAAAATTCATTTTGTTGTTTTAAAATTATTCTCTACATAGAAATGGTTATGACTTGCAGTTTTCTTTCCTTCAGCTTTATTCTAAAATATTTAATACCTTTAAGAACATTAAGTTCCAGAACAAAACATTTTCTCTGTCTCCAAATAATTTTTTCACCTTCCCTATCACCAAAAAATTAAACTGTTTTTAATTCCCCTGCCTCAGGGAAATCCTTCAGCATTGACAGAAATGAAGCAAATTAAGCATTGGTAGAACTTAATTCTGGATGGATTTTAATGACATTTTCATCCTCCCTCCCTAACAGTTGTTTTGAGGTTTACATTGTTGCGTTTTACATGTATGTTAAAGACAGAAAATTCAGTGTAAGAGCTATAAATCATTGCAACATGATGGTTAACATAGGGGCAAAAAAGAATGCCACAAATAATTCTAAGAAAACAAAGCATTAAAAACTAAGAAATTATCTAAAACATTAATCAGTTCAAAGGGATCTTGATTTAGGCAAACTATTTTCCTCTATTAAGCATTCACTAAAGTCACTCATTTACAGTTACTGATGTCTCCTGTACTTAAAGACAATTAAATCCTTAGCTACTTAAGGTATAATTCCTCACAAAATTTCATAATTAATTCATGCACACTTTATTCATTTATCATACTGGAAGCTAATTAACCTATATGTTTCTGTAAGGTTCTTAGAGTAACGAGCTATATGAAAGAGCTGAGGGTTTTTTGCAATGAATCGGATAAGTCAAAGTGATAATTTAATGTATGTTCTGGTCCAGATTTTTATCTCAATTACACCATGGTGAATAGCAGTATTGAATAACTGAGTGTGCAATTGAAATCACAACCTGGTCTTCAACAGCAGCAACTCAGTATTCTAGCACTTGGAATCAACAAATGTTTACCGGTACTGGAAGAACAACCAACTGTGTCAATCAACTCCAAAATAACATTTCTTCAAGGACTAGAAAGAAATCCTCCTTTGTTATATTTTTTTCAGGTGCTTTTATTTTTAAATATTGTCCTGAACTAGCACTGCCAGAATACATGTAATTTTGCTTTTCCAGATGAATCAAAGTAGGAAACATTGGAGGAATATCTACCATAGCCTTTATGGAAGAGCGTAAGTAGCATTATCTACCCTTTCAAGTTAACCATAGGCAGAAGTGACAAACAGTGAATACTCAGTTCAGTGGCTGAGACAGAAGAATATCTTGGGAGGAAATGAAGTTCATGATTTAAAAATTGTAGAGAAATGAGAGGAAAAAAGTTGGGTCAACCCAGAAGAGTTTGATCCAACTGAAATTTTTTTACTTATTAAATAAATGTTTTAATGTACTTTTTCTTTTAAAATGAAAATGGATATTTCAAGAAGAAAAGTCAGTCTTCAATACGTTAACCAAGCATTTCCAAAACAAAAAAATATTTTTAAAAGATTGAAAACTAATATTTTAATTAATATTTCAAGCAAATACTTTTATAGTTCTTAAATAAATGAGAAGAACTCTTCCTTTTCTGTCACATGAAATGCCTTCTAAATTCAGAGGAGTTTTGCAATAACTTGTAATTCCTTTGGAAGTTTTGTTGGTAAATTCAATTGTTAAAAAGCCCATTAATTTTAATCTTCACTATCAGAGTAAATGTATTTTTTTTCTTAAAACTCACCCGCATTTGGTTTAAATATGAACCTGAGATTTTGCACAAAACAGCTAGCTTTTGTTGTTTTAAAATTTGTTTTAATCTCTCCTGGCTACAGAGAGAAGCTTGAATACATGAATTATAAAGTATCTACAAGTAGAATAAAAAGAGAAAAGACATTGACTGGATTGTCTTTTCAATCTTAGATCTAGAAATCACCGCTTGTAACTTTGGGTATTTGACTTACGGTTTGAAAATTTGCAGCTGACCCTGAGCTGCAGCAAAGTGGAGAGCAGTAATCAGCGACAGTAGATGTACCCTGGCACTCTGCAAGGACAATTCTCATATTCCTCCAAAAACTCAGGGAAAAGATTTCTACTGAGCGGAACTCTTTCAATTTTCATTTAAAATATGATGCTTAACCACCTCTGACAGCACTTTCAATTTTCATGTGAATTTCTAGGTCAGACTTACAGACAGAAAATGGATTTTGGACAATTTAGTTTTGTTTCAGATGCACAACAGCATGTCTGAGTGCCTGGTGTTTGACCATACGAGCTATTTCAAGTGCCTGCTACACTAGTTAGAAACTGTGTCTATCTTCCAGGCTGATTTACTGAATAAGGCCCTCAGCTGCATCCTGGTCCTATTTGCATGCATAAAAAGGCTAAAGCAGCACGCTGAAGCTTCCAAAAAATGTTATTCAGGACTGTCACCTCTGCAGCACAGGCAGTGGGGGAGATAAGCTCACAGGAGTGCCTTTCAAACTCTGCTTCAGGTGTTGTGCCAGAGAAGGAAGAGTGCGGTGGGGCACAGCCTTAGCTTAGGATACTGTCACCATTTAGATGACATTGCGGTGAGCTCACGGATATGGCAGTAAAGTCAGGCAGGCCTGAACAGCTGGGCAAAGAGGAAAAGAAGAGATGGAAACTCTCTAGCTAGCAGAGCAACTCAGAAATGCCAGTGCACAGAAGTGACTGAAAATCATCTTCAGCACTCTACCTCAATGCTGGGGACTTTAAAAGACATGTGTCAGAATCAGACTCATCCTGCTTAGGTATGAAGAACTTTGTCTCTTTTTTTTTTTTTCCCAGAGGGCATGGATTTTGCTATGCATGCAGCTGCTGAAGAGAATACAAGACTAGAACAGCAGCAGAGCAGCCTGGAGTTGTTTTCTTCTCCAGTGGGAGTTTTTCTGACTCGTGACATCTTCGTAAAACGCTTGCCACTATAAAAAAAAAAAAAATATAATTTGTATTTTAAAAAAAAAAAAACTGAAAAAGATGGCAGCAATGTGTTTGTAATCTCATCTTCCTGTCATATATCCATATTCTAGTTTCATATTGAGAGAATTTACAGGTCCCTCAAGGATTAAATTCACTTTACGTCATATACAGTAAATCAAGTTTTCTTCGAAATATGTCAGTGACATAAATGTTTAATGTTTAACTTCTGTCCTAATTCATATAAATTCTTTATAATGTAAACTGGATTCATTAATGGACTAGTATTTCTTGCTCAAAAGTCATCTATACAGCTTCTGTATATCTTCCAGGAACTAATTATGTGGATATATGTAAGTCTTTCTTAGAAAACACAGGGTTTAAAGGAAGCTTCTGCTCTTTTAGGGAAACAAAAGGTACAGGAGTTATAATTGCTTCATTCTGAATTGTTCAGTCAGCTTAAAATGCAGTACAAAATATTAAGGGCAAACCTTTCTGTTAATTAATTATGATTAGGTACTTTTTCCTTAGTGTCTAATTTAATCAGATTTAAATGGATAGTACCTCCTGCATAAATGTTATACTTATCTATTTAGTGTCATTTTAGCTTCGTTAGCATAGCATCATTACATAAAGAAGAAATCATTCTTTCCATGACTATCCCGTTAGAAGCCCTTTTCTCACGGAAATCCATCATCAGGGGCCTCTGGTTTTGACCAAGGGAAGCAGCACCCAGAAAAGAAGAGTTTAACAGGCGCTTGCACGTGTGAATATTATCTGACCCTGCAGAGTTGCTCCCGACAACTGACAGGTTCTCTCGTGTCATAGCAGCAGCTCAGCTACCCTGAAGACATTAAGCACTTGGGTAGGACATTGAGGGAGCACAAACCCCTCCACCTGGGCAGCAGTCAGGGCAGCCTGAGAAGCCAGAGTGGGAGTTTCACAGGGAGGGAGCTGCCCTCCCCTCCCGGTTGTGGAGACTTCACCAGCTTCCATGGCAGCTATGCAGGACAATTAGAGAGAGAGAGGACAGATGCATAAGTGCAGGCTCTGAAAAAGATAATTTGAAGTGAAACCTTCATGATGAGAGTCATAAAGCTTGGTACTCGATGGCCAATTTCACTATTTTGCTAGAGATAGGCTATTAAAAAAGCCATTCTTCAGAAGTGACTTTTATGTGAAATTTTATGTGAAAATGGAGTTTCATTTTGAAGTTAATATTGTGATGCTAACTTTGTGATATCGGAGTGAAAATAAGAATTCCAGCTTTTCCATTTTGATTCTTACAAAATGATACAGGCTTTCCGGAAGCATGATGCTGTCTTTAGGATGACATGAAATTGTCTGGGGCTCACTGGTGTTATTTCAGTTGCATTTAGGATTAATGTAATATTCTCAAGGGGGCATGGCATGAGAGAGGATGAGTTGAGCCTGTAGCACTCACTAGGGTTTGGAAAGGGTTTTTTAAGCTTTTCTCCACAACCTGGTGGACTAGAAACCCATTTCACCTTTTCAGAGACACTTATTCTTGCATAGACCTTTGAGTTGGGATACTGTGGCTTTATGGAAAACACTAAAAGTTGAAGAACTTTTTTAAAATCTGATTTGACAACAGTGGCATTATCATGAATTAGGAAATGGTTTAGCTGTGTTTTGTGAGACTTTGCAACATGACCTGTGGCACAAATGTTCATGCACTGTTACTGGCTCCAGCTGAAGAAAAACAGAGGAGACGTGAATAAAATACAGTGACAGAAACAGCAACACTTGGATGCAACAAGGATTTGTGACCCACACTATTTTTTCCTAGTGGTTTAGTCATCTCTTGCCAGTGACAAAATTACTTACTGACCCCACAGTGATACTGTGAAAAACACTCCATGCTTTCTTGATAACAGAGGCTTCCGGAGCTCCATATGAATGCTGTCAAACTGTATCTAAATAATTTTCTGATGATAAGGTTCTATCAGGAGGCAAAGAAATAAGGGGACATTGCATTCTCTGGCCCAGTGTGATGGATAATGCAAGGACAGAGAGAGAAGTATGATTTCTACATTGCCCCATGGAAAAAGAATTAGCTCAGGAATCTTTCTTGCTTCCCAGATACCTGATTCTGCCTGTATCTATCACAGAGCAAATGTGACAAGATTGTGAATTATATGGTTACCACTCAGTTTAACCTTTTTTAATTTCCTTCCTCAAACTTTCAGTGAAGGTGAAAAGCAAACAAGACCTATTACACCTGGAAAAAGACAACAACAAGGATCTCAGGGTCTGACCTAGCTTAGATTTTATGTAATGGCAGTGGCTCATTAGGTGAAGGAAGAAGTTTGTTTTCTTCTTTGGATGTAAAATCCCCAGTTCTATGAAGCTTTAGACTGGCTATATTTCAATTTGCATAGAAGAGGCTACTATGGTAACCCTCTTTGTGTTGCTAGGGCAACCATTTAATAATAATTGGTTCTTTTAAAACTAATTCACCTTTATCAGAGCGTTAAAGATTACACACAACACTTCTAAAAGGTGTGAACTTTCTGTGGGAAGGAGTCATGCTACCTTTTATAGCACATCAGAAAGACAACCTCTTTTTTCTTTTTTTCTTTTTCTTAAACGAGGAAGCACGATTACTCCTCTTGCCATGTCCACATGCATTTATGTGACTTGCGTCCCCTGTCCAGTCTCCGCAATGTTTTTGTGCTTGGAAAAGATACACTCAATATTATAAAATTTCAGCATGACTGCACCAATTCAGATCTCTCAAATTAATGAGTGTCTTCATGTCCTTACGACTTTCTGCTCTAGCAGAAAACTGCATGCAGGAAAATTGTTTTTCCACCACCCTCAGTAAGAAGCAATGAGGTTTATTACTGTGAATGGGCATGTGTTACACTGCACTATTTACTGGAGGCACCCTTGGTCAGACATGGCCATGAGATGGTTGGGTAGGGAGGTCTTGGGGGGCCCATGGACAGGCAGGGCAGGGCTGTGGGAAGCTGCAGACCAGCCCTGCTGTGGCATTGCTGTGGCAGTGGCTGATACCTCTGGGAGTTGAAATGGGGTCCTGGGCCATGGGCAGGGTGGGGGGAGCCCTCAGGTCCATGACTGGAAGCAGATTTCAAAGTCACAAAAATTTGAATTCAGGTCTAAGCTGCACACCTCAGATGTGAACTTCATAACATGGTAACAGGGGAAAATTCACTCTATGTATATTCCATTAAATGGCAATTCAACAGTTGTGAATCTTGAATCTGAATCTATACTTGCTCCCTAGTTTACTCACGAGGAATACAGCTTTTATAGACAATATTCTCTACTTGCCTCAATGCTCAGCAAGGGTTGGATGTTAAGGGTGAGAAAACCCTGCTATCGATGACATTTTACTCCTGATTACCTCAGTTCAGTGGCTAATATTCAACTAATACACTTATAACCTGAACTTGCCCTTTGGTGTTCTGGCATGTCAATACTTCCCTTTAAAACACTTACTGGACTGCCATGGACGGCCTCTCCCAGGAGCACCTCACCACAAAACTGAAAAGTGGTTGGCACTGCCCCTTCCCTTAACTTCCTGAAGATTTTTTGTGCAAGGTGGTTAACGCTGCTTGCTTTCAGGAGTGAAACTCAATCCTCACACTGGGGCTTTGGTACCTGCAAAGAGTCACAGATTTCGCAGTGGCCTGACATTTAGTTCCAGATAATTCTGAGTCCTATGGAGAATTTCAGATTTAGATTTTGCCTACTTTGTGATTTGAGGTTCTATTTGTCTGGTGCAAACTCAAACAATTCTCTGGGCTGCACGAGAGTTCTGGGCAGCAATATTTCTTCCTCCTCTCCCCTCCTCATCCATACTCGGACCACAGCCAAGGAGAGGAGAGTCTGCTTATCTGTCACTCTCCCCTGCAGCCACCTGAGGAGGGAGATAATAAGAAATGGGAAACCCTCTGAAACCACCGCCCCTGTGGCTCAAAGTAGCTGCATGAGTGCAGATAAAAGAAATTACAGCATTGTAAAGGAAATGGAACTGAATGGAGAAGCACAGCTGAGTCATAGCTATTTCTCTTACGTGTTCGGACACTCTGCTGAGCCCTTCCCAGCACAGTGACACCACACAGGTAAGCAGACTCCCAACCCTCCCAAGCTAAAATGGCTAAAAAATGCACAAATCTGTCCTTGCTGTAACATGAGGCTGATGCAATTAGCCTGACAGTCTGCTTTTTGATGCCTGTAGCTATTATTGAAGATATTCCTTTGAAATGTGACCAGAAGAATAGTGAGAAAGTAACAATTTTCTAATCAACATCAATTTATCTGGCTTTCCATCTGTCAAAAATATTGGCTAACATCTGGTAAAGAAACCTTCCTTCCCCCCCCCCCCCCCCCCCCCCCCGCCTCTGGCACCTTTTTTAAAGCAGCACTGATGAATCTATCTGACTAGGGGCTGTAAAAGGAAAGCAGATGGCACACTTATCACCCAAAAACCAATCCCACAACCTTGTCCTTTACAAGCGTCTCTGGTGAGGAGGCAACTTGCTAATGATAGCAATTAGCATCATGGAAATACCAGGAAGGCCAGAACCTTGCAGACAGCATTTCTGATAAGCTCAGGGATTGATGCTTTTGAAGCCATCCAGACAGCTAGAAACCATTAGTGTCTAATGTTAATTCATCACAACTAATCAGGTCCTATGGGTTTTTACCTTGGTGTAACAGTAGCTTGCTAGTAAATGCTAAATCGAGGAGAAAAAAAATATAGACCTTAGTCTTTTTTCACAGTACAGGAGTCTCATATTTTTGTTTATTACTCTCATGCTATATGGATGTTCAATATCAAGCTGTCCTGTGTACATCGCAGTTTGGTGAAAGTCACTCTCCTTTAAAGTAACATTTTCCAGTAAAGGAGGGGAGAAACAGTTCACAATTTAGTGGAATGAACCTTGTGCATAGCAACTAACTGCAATATTGTTTCAGCCTGTAATTTTATCCTGTAATTGCCGGACTCCTTCTTGAGAAGGATACAGTGATAGGAACAGAGATGCCTGGTAAGAGCAGGGCAGGGCTTTCAAGGAACAGCAGTTTGCAGAAGACTAATTTGTGAGTGTCCTTGCAGCAATCTACATAAACTGAGCACTTTTCCTCATCTTGATGTATTAAGATTACTGATCAAGAAAAGGAATTTAGAAGATGCAACTTTTGCAACTAAGTTTCATTATAAATACACTTTTGGCTTTCTTTGTACAATTCTCAAGGATGTTTTGGTCACAACACTGGTAAACATTTTTTTCTGAAATTGAGGAACTCTACCAATTCCCTAGTGAAACATCTCTCTTTTTCAGTGCATTTCTCAGCTAAGTGACTTACCCTTTTGTAGTGATGTAGAAAGAAGTGAGATTAAGTCTTGCTTTGACAAATGACCTTGGGTTTTGCCCTGGTAGCGCTCAGTGGGATAAATCCAGAAAATCATAATTCTAAAGATTGTTTAAAATTCTTAGCAGTTTGAATGTTGAAGGGTCCTAACAAACTTCAAGGAGATTGCCATCTTACTGCTGAGGACTCATCTTCCATTTAAAACTGAATAAAAGTTCATCTCTATGCAGCTTTATCACACAGGTAAAACAAATTCTGCAACACTCACTAGGAAAAATATTTGTCCAATAAAATTGAAACAAATCACGGAAATCTCTTGTGAATTCAACCATGTGTACTCTCCAAATGTTCATGTTAGAATTTTAATCTATAAGTTACTTTTATGGTAATTCAGAGTCTTCACGTATTCATTTTAACCTGAAAATGTGGTGTTTATTTTCTTAAGGTGGATATTTTATAGTTGCATCATTTCGCAAAGGTAGGGCTAAGGGAAAATAAATACCTACACATGAAATAATGAGCAACTATATGTACACATACAAAGATATCCATATACACATATTTTCTAATTCTGTTGAGTGGTTCAGGTCTTGGGGGAGATCAGCAATCTGTGGAGAAATTAAAGCATTGTCTCGCTCATGGGCCTGGCAGAAATCCGTCAGCACCCACAGTGGCTCTGGGATTACCGAGTGCCTGGGCAGATAAACTAGGGACTGCAACTGAATTTCTGTTTGGTCCCTCGTGGTGCTCCCTCTGGTCAGAGAAGTGGTACATTAGCGAGACAATATCTAGCATCTCACACTGTCACATTTGTTCGGAAGATCAATAGAAGACCTCTGTTCACAGGGCAGTCAATCTGTTACCTTTTATAAGCAGTAAATTCACTTAGAAACACAGGAAGAACAGGAATACAATAGAAATTCATTTACTTTGATCACAGCCAGATCTTGACATTTAGTTTCTACTGTAAGGACAATAATTCTGAATGGTTTGATGCTTTTCCCCTCCTGAGCTATAACACTAAAAATTCAGTGTTAGTAAGTATGTGAATAAAAATCAATCTAACTTGAAAAATAATGAAATAAATAAAGAAATAATCTAGCCATGTTTCCAGACTTCTTAAGCCATATTTAATGCAGCTTTGGTTGGGTAGTCTCTTTAAAATCCTGTTTTCTAACGACAATCTAGTTAATAAATTACGCACCTTTATAAACATTACATTAGCCTATAACTTGCCAGTAAAACTTCTTGAAGTTCTCATGTTTTGGTTTAAATTCAGTCAGTAAGCATAAATAGTTTGCAAATCAAGGCTATTACAGTTATGAACAGTAGGACCTATTTCACTGTGGTAAAACAGTAAGGAACTCAAAGTGACATAAGAAGAGGGAGTACATGCAAAAAAAAAAAAAAAAAAAATTCCTCTATGTTTGTCTTTACCTCTGCCTCATGAAAGACCACCTCATATTTTAAACACCATTCCACTAATTCCTGAGATGGCATAACCATTTAACTTTGACACAGCTGAAACAAACCAGCTATATCTACCTATCTTGTTTCACAGATATCTATCCTCTTGCTAAGCAGATGGTCCTAGCTTAGTATCAGCATACAGTTCTGATGATACAATACGTAAGAGATACTTTTTTTCCTTTATTGTCTTGAGTATAATTCTGGTGCCTTAAATACAAAACAGTCACAGTAAGAATATCTTTCCAGAAACCTTATCTTTTTGTAAGGAATACTCTTTCAGAACATGATGCAACAGTTTCCTCATGCTCTGTGGTATGTTAGGTTTTTTTGTTTGTTTGTTTCTGTTTGCCTCTGTCCTGTAAGAAGGACCTCATGAACAAAAATTAATGTTAACATAATTTTAAAGCCTTTCATTTATATTGGGCTTTTGTTTTACTAGGATTTGCCATTTTGCAAGCTCATATGTTTCAGCTGTTGGTTGGAATTATACCAATAGGAACCTAATAAGTATCACTCAAGGATCTTTTGCATTCACCATTTGAGATTGCTTGCAATTCTCAGTGAACTCGCTCTCAACAGGAAAATACCTCTCCCAGAGCTATACCTCAGAATTCTAAAGAGTATCTAGCAGTCTGAAGTATCTCAGACTTCCCCAAAGATGATTTCATTTACCTTTTCAGATTTAAGGGCAGCCTAGATAGTCTATCCAGTTTCCCATTTGCAGTTGCTTATTCCCAGAGGTACTCCGTACTTCCCCACAGTTCCAGTTCATATCAGGTCATGGCATTTCTTCTGGTTTAATTCACTGCATAACCAGACTTCTGCAATCCCTTCATGTTCCTCTCCCTCCCTTTGCAGACTACCCTCTCAGCCTTCCCATGGTCAAGCTCCCTTTCTATTTGCCTGTGTTGTATTCCCTCACATGGCTTCCTTTTTCCCTCACACATGCTTTCTTTTCTTCCTCCTCAGCTGTCTATGTACTGTTTACAACAGTATGCTTTTATTTCCTTTCTCTCAGGTGCATGGGCTCACTTCTGTCCCCCACTGTTCAGTCCCTCTACTATGTACAGGCTATACACCTTTTATTTCTTCTCTCCAGGATTTCCAGCCCTGGACCTAAAGTAGCTTCTTAACAGCCTGGTCACTGGGATCTTTTCAACTAAAAAAGCTCCATATTATCAATTGATCCCATTTATACCAAAGTCTTTAGCTCAGCTGTAGCTGTTTTAATTAAGTCTCTCGCATCTGAGAAACTGAGTATTTGTATATTAACCCGTAAATGGCTGGCAAATACTAACAAACAGCACCCATCTGAACAGAAATGAATATAATTGGCTCACAGATGATCCTGCATCTACAGTTTAATTGTCTCTCTATGGCTTAATTTTTGAGTGTTTTCTGTTTGTTCATATTGAGAGCAGGCTGAGAGAGTTGGGGTTGTTCAGCCTGAAGAAGAGAAGGCTCCAGGGAGACCTTATAGCGGCCTTCCAGTGCTTAAAGGGTGCCTGCAGGGAAGGTGGGGAGGGACTCTTGATCAGGGAACATGGTGATAGGATAAGGGGTAACGGTTGCAAACTGAGGTAGGGGAAGTTTAGATTAGATATTAGGAAGAAATTCTTCACTGTGAGGGTGGTGAGACACTGGCACAGGTTGCCCAGAGAAGCTGTGGCTGCCCCCTCCCTGGCAGTGTCCAAGGCCGGGTTGGATGGGGCTTGGAGCAACCTGGTCTAGTGGAAGGTGTCCCTGCCCATGGCAGGGGGGCTGGAACTAGGTGATATTTCAGTTCCCTTCCAACCCAAACCATTATATGATTGTATGATTTCTTCCTTCTGATTTCTTTTCCCAGATCAATAGCCTATGGCTCATTAGCATTCTAAAAGTGCCTGGGATTTAGAAATGGATAATCGGTATAGAGCATAAAAGTTGCTGTGTCCAAACTATCCAGCAGTCTGATGAAATGGCAAATGCTTAAGAATTGTGACTTTGGTCTCGCTTTGACCAGTTACAGGAATCTGGACTTGGAAGTTTAGTAGCACAGACCATGTGAATTTATATAGCACAAGCAGGAACTGTAAAGCTCACAAAACTTGACAGCAGCTTGATTCAAGGCATGCATTGGTGATGAGTTTCAAAATTGTGAAATAAATAGTTTGTCTTTCATGTACTGCATGGTTGATTAACACATTGGTTTCCACCAGGTGCTGTCAGACTATGATTTTGAATATATCTATTCACATATATATATAAAATATATATAATAAAAAATATGTACAATAAATGCCAGATCATGTTTGTCCCAACTGTTTGCTGCAGTTGCAGCTCATGTTTCTGCTTTGATTCCAAGAACATCTGGCAGAAACTGCTTGCCAGCAGCTTGTGAAGTAGATAACACTGAAAACCACATTAGCCAACAATTTGAGAAAAGTTCACCTAATAGCAGAAGTAACTGCAAGGCTGCAGTTACTGGAGAGTCACCAGTCACCAGAGAGGCCCTTGATGATATTTCCCTTTCTAAGGAATATGTTGCTGAAACAACTGCATTAAGATTTGGTCAAGAACAGGAACCAAGTTATACTGTGCTCAGGATTTTTCTGTATCAAAGCATTTAATCTTGAATAAGAGATAATGAGAGTATTGATGACTACGAGAACTTTTGTTTCAAAACCAATTTCATTAAATTGACTACCAAGATTTGGAAACCTTCCTTCTACAGTTTCTACAGAGTTGCATTATGCATTTAACTATGACAGAATCTAAACCATCATGTTACATGAATCATGTCTTTCAAATATAATTTTTCTAAGTTGTTCACCATGCAGTAAATGGAGTTGCTTATTAAACTTGTAAGTCTCTCTGTGTAAGTGCTATGAGTCTACCACTTCTGGCTATGTCTATACTAATATCTTACTTATAAGTCTAAGCTTTCATCCAAGATAAAAAGCTTGTTTTGGCCACAATATGTGTCAGCTCAGATTTGGCTTTAGTCCAGAGCAAGCCAAAGGGATGCCCTAGCAGGAGTATTTGCGCTTATGGAGAGGCTGGCTTATGCAGAAATTTTGCCTTCTACGAGTTGTATTGAAGAGGTGTCATGAACAGCTTGGTGTTGTCAGCCAGAGCCCACGTTTGAACACAGATGCCAAAGGCATGCACAGGCTATGTATGTATAGGGTGTGGACAAATGGTTCTTTGAAGTGAAGGCACCTTAGAGAAGCAACCAGAAAGATGGGCACTTCTGACAGAACATAGTGACTATGCTGTTGATTCCTAAAAGCCTAAAGGAATAATTTAATTCTGCTTAGTCCTGCTGAGCCAGCACACCCCCAGGGGAATGAGCTGCACTTGACAAGGGCTCTGACATAAGCAGCAACATGATGTGAGTTTGAATCACAGTCCTTTATGCTAAGGGTGACCATGCCTGCCTTGTTAAGAACTCACTTGCCTTTCCCATCCCAGATCAGATTTACAGGGCAGGCAGTTAGAAATACTATTATTTAAATAAAGACTAACTTATCACAAGCTTTTTATGGAAATGTACGAAAAAATTGAGCAAAGACGGTATATTTGCATGAACTGTCTACAAATAAAATCAGCACAGTCTCTTGGAGATGAATCCAGTACAGTTTTGATTACATGTTATTTGAGAATTGCAGGCAATTATTAGACTTGAAATAAGCCTAATATCATTCACAGAATATCAGATTTGTTTAGCTTGGTGAGATACTCCTATCACCCTTTCTTCTCATGCATCTTTTGTCAAATCTCCAGTTTACTGATTTAAATGTTAAGACAAACCTGCACCTGGAGATTCATAGACTTGCATTGCAAATTGTCAGAACAAAATATAGATGCAAATGGCTGATTGAAAGACTACAGTCTTCAATGAAAGAAGAAAGAAAATGGATGGGGAAAAAGAGCTGTGAAGCCATTGAACTCTAAAAAGGGAGAAAATACATTTC
Organism: Leptosomus discolor; assembly: GCF_034619465.1. Taxonomy (NCBI): domain Eukaryota; kingdom Metazoa; phylum Chordata; class Aves; order Leptosomiformes; family Leptosomidae; genus Leptosomus; species Leptosomus discolor. The sequence goes on from NC_141391.1 coordinate 153,740,058, forward strand.
AGGTTTGCAGATAGAATACAGTGTTCAAGTCCAAGATAAAGCAGTGGTGCTAACAGTTTCTTTTTCCATCTCTGCTGGTACATTAGAGACAGCAGATATTAAACCAACCTAGTTTCCAGATGTGTTGAGCTACGTTATTTCAAGTTCAAGTCCTGAAGTCAGAACTGATTGAGAACAAATAAGGAAAACATCAGATATTGACAGAAAACATTATGTCTTGTCCCCTGTAGTTCCAGACAGAGATGTATGGAATTGTAACCCCAAGACTACTTCACCTGTTTCCTGGTAAATCTTATTGCGCTACTTAACTGGAAGAAAGCAATACTGAGTGAAATAGCTAGCGGAAAGAGATCAGTGAGAAAATTTTCCAGGCATAAGAAAATAAAAAGCTGGTAAGAAAGCAATAGAATAAATTAAAAGAGCATTTCATAAACATGGAAAGAAATGTTTTTTATCTTGTGAAGGAGTATGCAATAATATGTGACATTGCACATAATGAATTCCAAGCAGAATGCAAAACACTTTAGAATGAGTGAGGACTAATTTTTTAAGTGACTTACTTGTCTACAATCTTCTCTTTTATTCAGTTTGTTGTTCCAGCAGAGATTCTGTTGCCACATGGAAATATAGATCAGTTATAGTCAAATGGCATTGTTTTGTCTGAGAAGGGGTTCGCTTCTTTTTATTGTTGCCTGCTTTTTGTTCTGTTATGAAAATGAGCTTTGCTACTTCATGTATTTTCCAATTCAGTTACTGCATTGCTAAAATATTTTTGCTATCTTGTTTGGATCTTTTTTCTTCCCGGCCTTCACCACTTTGGTTATTTCACGTAAGAAAAAAATGGCCAAATCCTGTTTTTCCTATTTTTCTGAACTTTCAATTTCCTGTTTGCAGTATCATTTCCATGATACAATTTTTTGATATTCCTAAATGAAAAGGACAAAACATCTTTATCACGCTAAACTGTCTAATAGCAAGAACAGTATTTAGCAATCTTTTACTGGTTTGCTCTCAAAGGGTTTGGGGCTGCAATAATGCTGTGGCCTCACGTTCCACCAGGTACCTCCTTCTGGTGTTGCCCAGCCCCAGGCAATTCTCTCTCACTGCGATCATCCCTGCTGTGTTTTTCTAGATACTGGGGACACAGCTCTTTCCTGAAACTTATTGGGGTGAAAAATGGGGAGAGTTTTTGCCCCAGTTAGTGGTCCTTGTCAGGTTTTAAGAAGCTCAGAACAGGAGCCTAGTGGAGTTGGAAGAACTTCTCTGCTTGGGAGAGGGAAGAGAGTGGAGAAAAGGAGAAGACAGGAGGGTGCTCTCAATCCAGGGCATCCAGAAACTTCCTTTCTGACTCTTCCTGCTATTGAAAAGTATCTTTAACGTTTTATAGTCCCAAGTGCAAACTACCTATTCCCTTTACGCAAAATAAATCCTATCAGAAATAGCTGGCAGGGTTTAAGACATTGAGGAAAGTATCAGAAAGGGCTTAAGTTTGACTTTTTCTCTTAAAATAGAGATGTCAAGGAATATAATCCTTCCCTCGACACCTTTTAAAAATAAATCGACTTACTGGCATAAGTAATGGACTTCGTTGTGGTTTTTCCACAGAAAGAGCTTCCAAGCATTGGGCTTGTGCAAATGACGTTACAGCACCCACCAGTAATGACTGCCATGTGTCAAGATATTATTTCACCTGACTGCTATGTTTTCTTTAGGTACATTTAGGCATTTTTACAGAAACCAGTTACCCTTTGGACATTATTTTAACCATTGGAATTGTATTTGTAATTCCTGTGCAGTACAGTTTTGACATGGAAATGAGATACTAATACAGATCTATACCTTGATAGGGAAAAAGGGATTTTTCTGAAGTGAATCCCAATCTAATTCTCAAGAGAGAACAAAGCGTGAGTTGTAAAATATGGGAAAAACCCAACAATCTTAAAAACAAATTGAATATTACTAAATGAATGCAGAAAAAGTAAATGAAGGTCTGTTAACATTATAATGTGGTTTTATAGTCTAATAAAAATAGTGATTTTAAGCTCATCTTCATAGTTTATTGGTTCTCATATAAATACTGCACATACACTATTTATTGTTAGAACTGAGCTGAAGTCGATGATGTGTGACTTAATAAATAGTTGAGCAATATAGATTTGAGTGCAACCGGTGTGTAACATTAAAGCCTTAGTGAAATCCATTGATTTAAAGCTGTACACACTACCTATGGACTAGGTGTTATTCCTTTAATTGATTTTCATCTAAATGAAAGGCTGATGGAGAAAAACAGTCTGGGAGCCACTCTCAAACAGTATTTCAAAAGTGCCTTCTCCTGCTTCACCCCTTGTCCTCCTTCACAGCGCACATTATCTTCCCACGCAGAGAGATTTTTCTTTTTTGGCTTTTCAAGAAAAAGTAGTGAAAGAATTAATAAGATAACGTCAGCAAAGCTTTTTTAAGTCTGAAAGCATTGTATTAAGTATTCTTTTGACTCCAAGACTGAGGAGCTTACATTTCAAACTTCAGCTCAAAAACTTGTATTAGAGCAATAACAGCCACAAAAATTATTTCATTCCCTAACTCTCTACTGAGGACAACCTCTTGTTAAAATCACCTAGAAGAAGATTTTAACAAGATAAATTGGACCGCTACACTTGGAATGAGGTTTTACAGATTTATTCACAGGGGTTGATAATGGGTGTCTATGTCCCTTTCTCATAGCATGTCTGAGAGAATGACTAGACTAGATCTCTTTTTTTGAATACTAGAAACATGCATAGCAATTATTCCTGTATATTTGGAGAGAGTAACTTTGTTAATATAACTGCAATATAATATCTGCTGTCCTTCATAACACCCTCTGAAAAACCGTCTTACTGGATCTTTCTTACTATATAAATACATTACAGTGTGTCAGTAATTTCGGTTGTGTAGATCTCAAGGTTGAAAAAAAAAAGTTAAACTACAGCTGGAATCCATTTTTTTCTTCTGCTTTATCTTCTGTTATTGCTAAAAGGTTCCTGTAAAAAGAATGGTCTTGATCTGAACTCTGAACGTAGCTGAGGTTTTGATTCATCCTAACACCTCTGGCAAGGACAATCCTACAGTGAGGGACCTTCAGACAATTTCAGAAGGAATGAAGTATTCCTTGCTGTTGTTGTAGCACCACAGGTAAAAAAAAAAAAGGCCAGCAATTATTTTAATAAGCTTTTTACTCTTTTGATGACAAAGGTGAGGAACCATCAGTGGAGGATGAGATCAAGATGTCACATAGCTCGGTATCTCTGCTCAGTCAAATGCAGACTTAATTTCTTCTTACTGCTTGCTTGACACGGCTAGCAGAAGAAGACTGAAGAATCACATGTAACGCAGTGAAAACATCCTGCCACAAGCCAGTGTTTCACACACTCACCCAGGCATGTTGCATCTGATCTTTTTTTAGCCAGGTTTAGTATCAACGGGACTCAATTTTGAGGGTTTGAAGCTACTGCTCAATAGATTGCTTCTGGAACTGTTTCATAAGTAAATAATTTTACTGTCACTGCATATTGCTGTTAGTATCATCAGCTGCACCTACAGACAACATTTCATACTTGACTAACAATATAGCCAATACGTCTTAGTGATATTGGTTGTATTAAAGCCATCTACCTGGTATAGCATAGCATAATATGGCAGGGTTGCAGAAAAAAATTCAGGGTTCTTGCTAGACAAAGGGTGCATGCAAGTATTGGAGATTATTCCAGCAAAAATCATTGCCAAACAAATAACTAGTTCCAATGCTGAAAAGGTCACTGGCAAATGAAATGTTCTTTACAGTATTATGTAATTCCTCATACGGGTTTTAATAACAATTTAGTGAGCACTGCCTCCAGGTTCACAGAGCTTTAGATCAGATTTTCAAGTTAGTAATGGATAGAGATCTATGTCACTTCTGCAGCCAGAAACTGCTTGAAGTAGAACGCGGGAAAGCAACATGAAATGAATACAGTGGGCATTTATCTTCACAGAACCAGTGCTTTCAGCATAGCACATCAGAAAGCATTACATTCAGATTGTCCCCATCATACAACATAACCAATATGGAATTGACCTTTTGCATTCCTTGGATAGTTGCAGTATTCTAAGGCATTGAAATAAATAAATAGATGCTCTCAAAAGATGGTAAGTGGCTGCCCTCTGTCTCTTCTGTAGGTAAAAAAGAACTTTCCTGTTAACACTTTGTCTCTGATCACTTTGTAAATGGTAGAAAAGTAAAGCTAGCACATTTAATTAATTAAAAGCCCAGTCTACCAGCCAAATAGCTTGCTCAATCCAGAAGCATAGAATTCAACCTTTAGTTTAAGTTTCATGTAATACATAGAAGACTATACCGTGTCTTCAATTAGAAGAACTGTTTTCATTTTAAAACAATTTCTATGTTAAAAAAAAATGTTTTGCTGTTGAGTTTTTAATTAAAAGTATTTAAAAGGTCATTTACAGAACTTCTTGCAGAGACTAAAGAGGAAACTTCAGAATTTAAACAAGAAGCTTTTTCTTGCCTGCTGTTAATAAGAATATCCTTAGTGCCTATAAATTTGTTGTTTTCGAAGTATGGCTTGAACCTCAAACTCTTTATCTATGCAGGTCAATCATCTATTAGATACTGAGCAAGACTTTTACTTAATTCTAAATCAAATTAGTGTTAAGCAGCAAAAGATTACCTGGCATCCAAAAAAAACCCTGTTCATAATCTTTCTCTTAAAACACTTTATTTTTGCTGAAACTGATTCTCCTGTGTGCTAAACATCAGGTTTGCATATATAATACAGAGTTTTAGTACCCCACTGTGTTTTTTCCATTCTCTCCCAGATGGCTTTTCCCTATTTAATGTCATAGTTTTGTGTTCTCCAGTCTCAAATTTCAGAAGAGTTTTACAATATACCTAACATTTTCCCATCTTCTCTGCTACTTTCTATTATTTCTGTGTTGCAGGATGTTTGGATTCTCTTGTTTTTAACTTTTCTTAGAATAATAAAAAGCTTTTTCCATTTTTTATAATATCTGTCTTTCATCATTTCTTTGGAATTGCGAGTCTAGGCACTTAACATTTTAGCAGTGTGTCCTTCAGTCAGCAAATTCCCTCTGACACCTGACAGAGGCCTTATACTCTTCCTTCTTGACCTATGGTTACTTATATGCTTGAAAAGTATCTAATTAGGTATTTAAGATGTATTAATATCTTCTTTTCGCTCTTTAGGCTTTGCTTCCCCAAAACTTACTTCCTCCTAACTTCTTTTTACGATTATTCCCTAGTTCACATCTCCACTTTTCTTCCTCCCCAGGATTCGTGGCTCCAGTGACAGGGACCGCACAGTTTGGCATAGCAGCTCTATAGTTTGAGACACTACGCGCTATAAATGTTTCTTCAGCGCTGAGCATTTTCCCTGTCCGTGTTGCCACACAACATGCATTGGAACCTGCAGCTTTAATTTTGACTTTGAAGACTATTATGTAAGCATTGATCTCATTTACAAAATTTCTGAATGCCCACTGCTATGGTGGGCTTCAAAGTCACTCCCAGTGTAGCTGGGAACTTGGCACTGGGACAAGGGATGTTCAGCTAACAAATACACAGATGCTGCTTTTGTAGGCATGTATTTCATCAGCAGCTGCTGGGTTCTGAGTGCTTTGGAAAATCAAGGAGGCCTGTGACTACAGACTTCAAAAACCTAAATTTGCATGTCCATTTTTTAAACTCTAGGCCTGCAGGTACACCTTGCAGAGTGCCAGGTGACTTAAGATCCTCACTACTGTGCGTATTTTATGCTTTCAGTCTTGCAGCCGCTAGATCAGTGAACTTTGGTATTTCTTTCTCCTTCTACTGATTGTAGTGCTTCTTGTTTGTTTAAGAGGGGAAAAGTTACTGAAGAGAGCAATACTGAAAGGTCATAGAATGCTTCTAATGCTGCTTTAAAGGTCCTTTCAGACACATATCTGAGCCTTGATTCACTTGTCAGTCACTACGAGACAGTGAACTGAGAGAGGTTTTCATACTATTTGTATGTAAAGCAAAACCTCAGTTAAAGTTCACAAGCCTGGGGGATCACATCTTTTATTATAAACTGGTTTTTATTATAATGTAATTATTTATTAAGTAATACAAACTTTTATTTTTTGTGGCTTGGAGCTTTAAACTAAAAGAAATCCAAATTTCTCTTTTGTCTAGTTTTCCCATTTTTTGCACAGTTGGTTGCACTGAAAATATTCCATTACCTATAAGAAAATGTGTTTGCTTTTATGTAGTCCTTATGATTTTAGAATTCAAGTGACTCATAAATACTCATTAATTTCTTTGTACAGTAACTCTGCAGGCTGAGAACTATTATTACATATATTTTCCTGATAAGAAATGAGAGGCCAAATTACTTCTTACAGAACTGACAGAAAGGCCAAACCAAAGATCTTTTGTGAGAACTTTTGTGAGATTTTATACACTGACTTGCAGATCAATCTCTGTAACTTTTTTTTTTTTTTTTAAATTTTAAGAAGACTGCAATGCTAAAATTCATTTTGGGGGCTTTTAAAATTATTATTTGCTTAATCAGGATACTTCTGAGACATAGTTAATAGTCATTGCTTGCTTTCATAAAATGCTTCCAACGATTACAATGAAAAGTAAAAACAAAACCTATCTCTGCTCTCATTGTGGTATATCAGTCTCATTGTACTACTCTTACATTGTGTACAGATTACAGAAGTCCTAGAACAAAACTTTTGGTATTCTTTTATCAAGCTAAACATTCAAGAATAGCTTAATATTCTGGAAGTCCCCAGGTATAATTTCTGTGTCACAGCAGAGTGTAGAAGGTATCTTTCTATTTTGAGAAATTATAGAAGGAGTCTACAAAACCAGTTTAAAGGTAAAACATTTAACTGTGCATGGCTAAAATTCAGTAAAACAGATCTTTCCTAGGTGACAGGCTGTGAAGTGTGGCTGCAGGATTGCTCTTGGTATTTAGAATGAGATTTTTCAAGCGCTATAATACTAGCTCAGAGAAAGACATGCCACTGGAATTTTAACCAAATGGCTGCAGAAATTCTTTCAGAAATAAGCATCAGCCTCTCCTGCTCATTGTCTTTGGAAATGCCCAGAAATTAGTGATTTAGGCATTATGACTACTGTCTAAAGAATCTTGTAAGAAAATGTCCATTTGTATTTTCAGTCAGACTGAGATCTTTTAACCCTACATCCTCATCTGTTTTCCTCTCACTTCCAGTATTTATGAGCTCTGCACAAATTCCGTATGATGCTTCAAGAAAATGACGTGAAATATGTTATGCAGGACTAGAAAAGAGGAATTGACAGGGTATAATAATGTCAGGTGACCCCAAATGAAGGCAAGTACCAATGGAAAACATATTAGAAGAATCTGAAGCAACCATGGACATCTATTGATTCTGAAAACACCCAGGCAGTGAAGGATAGTGACCAAATTTAGGGGGTTTGAGAAGATGTAGAGATCACTTCTGAACATATTGATTGCCACCTCATCCCACTTACAACAGGTGAGAGTCTGTCATTACACACAGGGAGACACACTCTCACCCCAAGGAATTTTAGCACCACTGTTTTCCTTCTGTCTTCTCCCTTTTGAGTCACTTTTATACCTACCTGAGATGCCACTAATTCATTCTGAGTCACATTTCATTCCAAATATAAACTCTTAAGCAATGAATGTGAGATCCAGAAATACTGAGATGACAAATGCTTGCTAGTGCAACCTAGATTAGTCTTGGATATTTAATCTTAAAATATTCCTTTGCCATGTGCTATATGTGGACTGCAACAGAACAGAACAGAATTACATTTTCATAAACTATCATTTATTCCATTCCCCAATGCATGTTTCTTTTAATACTGGTCATCTAATGAATTTTTCATTGTTTTTCTAAACTTAACTTTTGACCTTTGCAGCAGTTCTGGAGTCATGGCTTTCATACCATACTGAGCGCTCTTGTGTCCTGTAGGCAAAAATGTACTATGTAATATTCGCCTACTGTCCTGTCAGAAAGAATCTTGTTCATAAGGACCCTAGTTTAGAAGGTGTCTATCTTCTGTTCAGTGACCCCTTGACATTTGTTACTGGCAATCACTATGTATATTTCTTTTTTAGGTATTTTTTACTAAAAATCTTCAGCAAGTAGCTCACCTAAGGACACGTAGGTACTCACTGGTCTCCTGCCATCATCCACCTTTCCTCCTACTCTTTACAGTTTGACCTTGTATGGGTTCATTCTTCTTCCTGATTTCCCTTCTATTCTCCCTCCTCTGTTAATATAGCTGTCAGGATTTTGCTTGCTTTCACAAGTAAGTCTTTTCTTTTCCACCCCATTTTAGTTTGTGCTGGTTCATCCCCATTGCCTTTTCCCTGGGTCTTCTTTCTGCACTCAAAGCATTTATGGAAGAAATGCTACAAAACATTTACTACATCTTTTCTGTCTTTGTTCCCCAGTTAGCAACTCTTCTTCCATTTAATGGATTTTCTCACCCCATTCATCTATCACCTTGTCACTATCTTCAAGGCTCCCTCCACTGCAACCAGAATCTCAGTTGTTCCACAAATAGTCCTCTCAGCCTCCCAAGAGGAATTTGAGCAGAGTGCCTTTGCATTGCTTTTCTCTTCCTCTTCTTAAACTACTAAATTAATCTATTAAAACCAGATGTTTCTTGATTGCTTTTTCCCTAACTCCTTGTTCCAAGGACCTCACTCTGTAGCCTGTCTTCCTCATGTTCTTTTTATCTTCTCTTTTTACTGCTTTCACTACAGAGAAGTGCTTCCTGGCATGTTTTTCATCACAAATGCATCTTTGTCTTCTACCTCTGAGACATCCCTTTTCTGCATCATTGCAGATGCAAGTGATCTATCTTTTAGGTTTGTAATCTAGGTTTAATCTTTAATTTAGAGTGCTTTTTAACATTGACATGCAAATCCTGTTTTTAAACCTGGCAGATTCTTTTTCAGTGGTAGTGGGAGTTTGCAGAGCACTGCAAAGTTACAGTTTTCTTGCCCATTTAAATTCTTAAAGCTTTGCCATCTTACAATTCAGTTGCTGTGTCATGGTGTTGTCTGTTCCTGTCAAAGGCAGTTTTGCTCAGCCAGTGTGCATGTAGAGGGCTGCTTCTAAGGTCATTTTCCTAGTCCATCACTTTGACTTTCACACTCTGCAATTGCTCTTCCTTTCTGTGTTGCATCAAACAAAGTACTTTCTTAACTTTGCAAGCTCTGCAGGTCTTATTGCAGTATCAAGCTGTCATTTCCCTCCTCCGGGTGGTCTTTAAGGCCAGCTTTCATCACATCCATGCTAAATTCTGAACTGCATAGATTCAGGCATCAAGTGACATCTCCAACTATCTTTTATTTCCTACAATCTTCCATAGAACTCTGTGTTATTCTCTTTCAAACCACCGTTTAAACCACCATTCTTCTTTGATGTGGTGTTCACAAAAGAGGGGATTGCTGGGCTTTTGGTGTACTGGCATCAAACGCCAAGCACACCCACAAACGTTGTCTCATTGTTTTCCTTTACTCCTCCCATCTGTCTCTGTCCATCTGTTTTGACATATAGTTTAATTTCAGTCTCTCTGAGCAGAAAACAGGTTGCACTCGACACACTGGGATCCTGAACTGTGGCTAAATTTCAAAGATGAAGGCCATTGGATAATGCAAACAAATACAAGAAAAGAGATGTAATTATTAGAAGAATTTTACCAATTTTTTACTGAGTTGGTTTTTCTTTTCATTTTCCAGAAAATGACAGTGTTCATGATTTTTTTAAAAAATTCTTCTTATCTTTGTCCTAATTGTTTAGAAATGTTAATGTTGGGTTTTTTTTTGTCACAACAAACTAACCAACGTTAATTTGTGTGCATGAATTCTGGCAGAATTTTTCCCTCAACTGTTCATGAACATTTTCTCTAAAGCAGTCTAATGTGGTGATACAACAAGTATTAAAAGGGCACATTAGCATTCCTGCCAATAATGACAAGAGGGAGTTAATCCATATGTTGATATGCTGTCAGTTAAAAGTAAAGTAAAAAATAAATTTCTCTTTAGGCAAAATATAAAAGGGACATTCCTTGATTTTATTTTTTTTTTTTGTTTGGATGTTGTCCTTTCCCATGACTTTGTGTGGCTAGTGTGCATAAAAATAAATACCATGACTCATGGTAGACATGTTGTGGTCTACATGTTAGGAAGGTAAATTGAATTTGTGTCCCTCTTTCTGAAAGCTGTTTTGCTTATTGCATGGTCTAATATTAGGAAACAGAGAGGACAATAGGTAGCTTGGTGTCCTTTCTTCTGCCCTTTTCTCAAAGCCTTCAGTGGAGATCCATATGCCTACTACGCCATTTCTACACACAGTTGCTTTCCCTGTCCAAATGCCAGGTGCAGAGATGTGTTAGGGACCCTGGCTAAACACTATAAGCAGCAGAGCAGCACTTTTAAGGACCAAATTTTCCTACTGGCTGTTATGAAGTATATTGGTGTTTTAAGCAACTTTTTTTTATTTTATTTTATTTTATTTTATTTTATTTTATTTTATTTTATTTTATTTTATTTTGATGTGGAATATCAAGGTTTGAATTTCTAGATTTTCCAACATTTGTACCTCTCTAGATGGCTACTGTGTTCTCCTCAAATGCCTTATTGAACATCAAGGGACATAATTAGTCTTTAAAAAACTTGCTGAATTGAGAACGTAGCTTTATTCATGAAGAGTTATGGTAATCTTTCATATATGTGCCCTGGTTAACAAGGTATTTTGATAGAATTTTCTCCTGATATAGAGCATCAAAGCCCCTAATGTTCCTAACCTCTGAAACATTTTCTAGTCCAGATAATGAAAGTCAGTGTCCACATGTCATTTGTGTCTTTGAAAATGTCCCCTGAAGCCCAGCAATACAGTGGAGTGCTGTTTTGATACTGACTGCTCAGAACAGTCACTCAATGGTTTGACATTTTCTAATGCGTATGCATGAGATAAGTCAGTTAACAAAGCCCAGCGAGCTCACTATAATGGCAAATATCAAATAATTCTGTCTTTTGATATAACCAGGTGTTGTACAGAGTTGGATTTGGTACCGCGTTACTCAGGTAACTTTGGAAAGTGCTATCTGCATCACCTTAATTTGTATATCTATTTATGAAGTTTCTAACTAATGAACATCTCTGTTAACTCCACTGTTCAAAAAATTTCCCTCTATCAGAAAATGATTACTGGATCACAATGTTTAAGCATTGGTACTTCCTAATGGTCAGAAAATACAGTACATCCACTGCCAAAAAAAAACCCCACCAAACCCAACCTGATGGAATTATTTAGCTAGACCACTTCTGGTTTGCATTAAAAAAATTAATTTATAAAAAATATCTATTTGCATGTATGAATTCATTGCAGGCCTCTTTGGAACTGAGTTCCTAAGCAGAGTATGATATGCTCTTGATACAGAAAGTATGAACTGTTTCAATCCCCCTCCTTCCTCCCTCTCCCCATTCAAACTGTGCCTGTACATGACACTGATGGTCAGTACCCGTAATGTATCAGAGGAAGTGGTAATAAAACCTAAATTGGGAAGTTACAGACAGAAGTGGTTTCATCTTAACCTCCTCAGTTAGCAGTAGGAGTTTTCCTTGTTGACTTTTAAAGTACTAAGATAGAAGCAAGAGAAACCCTGAACCCAATTCAGTGGCATATTTCCTCCCTGACTTCAGTGAGGACAGATTTTCTCTCAGAGACCTCCCTCTCAGATTTCACTGTAAAAGTCTGCTCTATCTGTTTCCCCTTGAGAAAGCAGGCCAATCATCTCTTGAGTCATCAGCAGTAGAGGAAATAACCTCTAAGGTTAATCAAGGAAATTTGTGGAACCCTTACTGCTTTACCTCTTTCTGTTGTAGTCCTGATATTGATAGCGAACAGGATACATACCACTTACTGGGTGAAAGGCAAGACACTTGGATGGGTCATGGTTATGTTATTACAGGTAGCTTTTGACAGATACAAACAAGTATATAGTAGGCAACAGATGAAAAAGTAACAAGCAATACAGCCCTCTAATGGTAAAAGTGAATGCTAACATTTCAAAGAATAAATAATAATTGCATAAGAGAAATATTTTTACAAACCACATAAAATGTAGTGCCCATAATCCTATCTCTGGTACTACTGACACCAACTGGATTAAAGCAAAGAAGATGTTAAATCCAAATAGTGGATGATGATGAATCCCAAAGCACAGCAAAAACATGTAGCCCTAATGTTAAAGGCCAGCAGAACTGAAAGAGGCAGGAGAAACATGAAGGATGCAGTGCTTTCTCTGTGATTGCTCTCTGTAACTTGCACTGTGCTTTGGAGGCTCCTTCGCCTGGTTTCAAAAAAGTTGTCACTCCATTGGGGATATTTTTTGTTCTTAAGCTACACTGGGATCTGACTGTGACCTGAATGCTACTTTTGGGTGCTGATGGTTGAGCCTAAAGCTGCTTTTGTCATTGCCTGTACTTATGGTAATGCCCTACAGTTTCCAAGACAGTGATCCTGTGGTGCTATAAAAGCAGCAACTGAAACTAAGGGATTTTATTCTCTTCACGAACATTAGAAAACACAGTTGTGTTCAATTAATTACAATGGAAAGTAGTTGGTTGCTGGAAATCCACTGGAGAGGTTCCTGGCTCTGTTCTTCATCTAGATCTCTGCAGATCTCTGATCTGTCTGCTTGTCACACATGGTCAATTTTTCCCTTGCGGAACAGTCCAAGGGTGGGCAGAAGCTATATGAGGACCTGACTGAAGATATGTATGAAATAAAATTGTAATGTGGAATTATTTCTGTGGTTATCTGGAGATAAAAACTCAGTTTTATGGATGCACTTCTCCCTGTAGAGTTTTCTGCTGATTTTCTATTTCATGTCCTTTGCATGGATCTGACCTTAAGGGAAGGACCACAATCAGTAACGACGTCCTGGCTCTCTAACAATTGAAGTTAAGAGCCTCATCACTGTCCCAATACCTATGTTGTGCTCTCATGCCCCCATAGCAGCCTCAGCAAGTCCAACAGGCTGACGTGGAAACACAGGATACTTCCCCTCTTACCTCACATTTATGAATGATGAGTTTAATGTAATTTCTGTGTTTAAATCCAGATCTTCTACTGCAAAGCTTATAGCTGTGTCATAGCTGGCCAACAGAGACAGGCAGTGTATCACATAAACATAATATACAAACTTCATGAAAAAACATTATTATCATGTTTTTCTCTTCCTTTTATTATATTACATCACACAAATACATTGTAAATTCTTTGTAGCAAAGGCCTTCCTTTCCCTTATGTTTGTAGAACAGAGCACTGACCCTTCGCTGGTATGACTGGGTGCTACTACTGTGCGGCTAAATACATGAATGAAGGGCTAAACTCTGCTCTTACAGTGACCAGTAAATGGAGCTGTTTCAAATTTGGACAATGTTTTAATACATTCATGTTTTCAGCTGAAGGTTCAATTTGCTTTCTATAAAATATAAGCTGTTTCAGGGCTGATGTAGGCTCCAGGATATTCATTTAGGTTACTCTTTGAATCCAGACATTTGCGGGAACCCTGATTCTTTTGGGGGCTGTTACAATTAGAACTGCATATAAAATCTCATAAGCATTACTGAAGCTCTTTAGTCAAACCATGACTTAATAAGACATTCAAGTTTGCATAGGACACAATAGTTTTGGACTAATTTGTGTGTTTTCTAGAATGTTAAGAGAGAGCAAATAAGACTATCAGTCTAATTAGAAGCAACTCCAGAAATAACTCCATTAGAATTGCATCAATGGTATTTTAGTACATTTTTTTCAGAAACTCTTGAGCATGAAATACAAGACAGACAGGCTTCTGCAAATCATCTACTATTAATATTTTTTCCCTTCATAATTCAAAAGAAATTCAGGCCAAATATATCATATTCACACATGTGAGTGATAGTAACAGTGACACTGAAGACATGCAATTTGTCATACATTCCCACAGAACGCCCCATACTATACTATAGACTGCGTCTTTTTCATCTCTCATATTTCTAATAGCAAGGATTGCACTTTCATTCAGAATCACTTGACATGACTATGACTGTATCACCTGTGACCAATTGTTATTAGGAAAGCAAATTAGTTTTTTTTCTTTCATGTTTTCTGAAGCAGTTTAGCAGTTGCAAAAGAGAAGACAAGAAGACCACATACATATTATATGGACCATGTCTGGAGAACTAGTGATTTGAATATCTATTCTTTGTATTTGAAACAGTTGATCTATAGGATGGGAGGGCCTTGACTTACATTTTCATCCTCTCAAGAAGTTGTTCTCCATATATTTCAATTGTGAACGGCTGTTTTCCATGAATACTTAATACTAAAGATCTTTCTACTGATTGTGTGTCAGTACCTCAAATAAGTTGTAGTCCTTTCCAGACTGGGGACTTATACAGAGCTGTACGTTACAGTTTGTCTGCCCAGCTGCTGATATGCAGCACACCATGTTCTATTCCAGAGGTGACAAATGTATTATGTTGTATACAGAATCCTATAGATTCCTTTCATTACACAAACTTGTTTGTGTTAGAGGCAAAGTCTATCAATTCCTTACAGTTTTACTCTTACGAGTATGATTATAATTAGGCCAATTTCCTCTGCCTCAATTGCATTTACGTGAGAAACGTATGTTGGGAACTTAGTAATGCTCGGCTCCCTCAACAGTAATAAAGCCAGCTTTAAATATCAGTCCAGACCTGATGCACTCTCTGGAAACATGTCTATCATTCCACCGATTTTAAAGGGAACACAGAGAGCTGAAGATCTAAATTTAGATGCTTGAATTAAGTGCCTTAAATGGAGTGAACCCAGGCTTAAATTCCTGAGCTTTTGTTAAAGATTTTCTCCATTGCCATCTTCATTTCTTTGAAGGCCTTCCTTAGCAGAAGAAAATGGTCTTGACACCATGAACTGTATGGTTTACAACATAAAACTTAAAAATTATTGTAATATAACTTAAGTTAAGTTTGACTTTAGGATTCACAACACTTTGGATGCCAAACAGACTTTTTCACTTTTGTCTATAAACAAAGTAAATCTCTATGGGCAAAACAGCTGAAAAAATTAAAAAACTCAACCGCCTTCCCTCCCACCACCACCACCACCTCTCCAAAACAAGCTAAGTTTCTATTATTAAAACCCAGAGGAAGTATTTCTAGCTGATGAGAGTCTTCATGAATGTGCTGCTATGCTGTTTCCAAAAATCTTCCTGTCCCAGTTGACGATGCAGCAGCTTTTTTTCGGGAGGAACAGCACGTAGGAATGGGTTCTTCGGTCTCCCCATATCATCACACATTACATTGCAAGGGTCAATTTTCTTTCACCTCATTTGTTTGGTTCTACACTGTCATTACAGGATCCACTCTGTAGTTCAGGAGAAGTAGGTAGGTGGAGACATCATTTATTTCTCATCATGAAGACACATAATAGTGTTTTTTTGCACGAGTGCCTCTTGCAAGAGGAAGACAGACTACTGTTTCGACTAGGGCTTTTTACACACAGACCTGGTTTGTGACAGGTCTTTCTTTTTGTTGCCTGGCCTCACTAAGTCACAGGAATCAATTGGGTCAAATATAATTTGTAGTCTGGATTTTTCACTGCAGAAAAGTATAATTTGAACTATAAAAATGCCACGTAACCCATGACACAGTCATCTCTTCTTTCCCTTCTTTGCAAAGGTGAATCAAATAGACAAAGAGCATCCTGACACTCACTTCATGGTCTGAAAATGTAAATGAAGCATCAATGTATTTTCAACAACCTGTGCTGACATTAGACAGGAAACACCTGTAATTTCCTTCACAGAGATATTTAATTTCTTTTTAGTAACAGCGTAGGGCTTTTTCATGTGCTTTGCCATTTCTCTTAGAAAGCGATTATTACAAATTGTGCTTCCATTTCTATGACTTTTAAAGGTGTTTCCTTTTGTTTGTTTTCTGTTGGCTCCACCTTTGCTCCTGTGTTCCCATTTCATTTGTGCATCTTAAAGAATCCCAGTAATCAGCTGGAAGCTATAGGAACATTGACTGCAATGGAAGCCATATCCCATTTTTATGGCATCTGACTATTTTCAGGAATCCATCTGCACAGGTGGGCTGGAATACAAGCACAGTAGACCTTCTTCCCCACCACACCACAGGGACCTACAGAGGTTGAGATCCTTTATGAAGAGAAAGAAAGGGGACATTGCATTGGGATACCTTGTTGATAAAGCTCAGTACTCTCTTCACAGTTTACACCTTGCCCATGGAGATGAAAAGAATTTGTTCATTCACCAAATACTGGGGAAGGGAAGTTCTGCCCAATGGAGGTTTTGAGAGGACTCAGACTAGCTAGTGATCCCACACTTGGACAATAGCCTTCCCACAGCAGAAAAAAAAGACATAGTGTCCACCACCTAATGGAATATCTTCTGCAGATGGATGGGAAAGGAGTGATAGCTACTACTCTGGCAGGTTCAGCAAGTATTGGGGCAGCACAACCAGCTGTGGCTAGATCAGCAGCAATTTCCACAGAAACAGCCTAAGAACCAAAAACTGGTAAAGCTCCTGTTTGAGCATCAGATATTCTTCAGACAAACAAAAGATTCTACTTCTCAAAGAGCAGTCTGAACTAGTTGGGTGAAGACTGTCAGATATGACACTAAAGTGAAGTTAAAAACGGGGTTTTGGTAGTTCTGAAAGATGATCTGAAGCATCACTTTTAGACACATCTGGAGATATCTTGCACTGTTGCTGATTCCTTTACTGCCAAGGAAGCTGCTAGAAAGTAGGAGGGTTTACATGAAATGGAAGTAATCTTTGAATTCCTATCTGAATGATGGTTGATCCTGCAAACTGCCAGATGGAATGTGACAAAACAAAATATTTAAGGTACACATAAGGAAACAGGAAGATTAAAACTCTTCTTAACAAGGTATGAGATTTAAATACTATGTCCAGGCCCTACCATTGAAGGTACAAGTAAACTCCTTTCCGAGATTACTAAGATAAATCTGATTAGTCCTAATTGAGTTTCCAGTAGACACAGTCTCCTTAATTGATCTCTTGTGTAACAAGATACTTCACAGAATGAAATTATCTCCTGGGTATGCAAACATGTTTAATAGGATCAACTCTGCTTACTGAAATGTCTAATGTTTTGAAACTCGGAGGGTACAATGGAATAAATTTTGTACATTGACACCTATGGAAATTTAAGGCAGTCCTCTTACATGCATGTGAGAAAGGATGGATCTTACTGTATCACAGAATCACAGAATGGTAGAGGTTGGAAGGGACCTCTGCAGATCACCTAGTCCAACCCCCTTGCTAAAGCAGGTTCGCCCAGAGCAGGTTGCACAGGATCACATCCAGGCAGGTTTTGAGTAACTCCAGGGAAATAGATGCCACAATCTCCCTGGGCAGCCTGTTCCAGTGCTCTACCACCCTCAGGTTAAAGAACTTTTTCCTCATGTGCAAGCAGAACTTCCTGTGTTCCAGCTTGTGCCCATTGCCTCTTGTCCTGTCGCTGGGCACCACTGAGAAGAGCCTGGCCCCCATCCTCTTGACACCTGCCCTTTAGATATTTAAAAGCATTGA
The DNA here is from genome assembly GCF_034619465.1 of Leptosomus discolor. Lineage (NCBI taxonomy): Eukaryota > Metazoa > Chordata > Aves > Leptosomiformes > Leptosomidae > Leptosomus > Leptosomus discolor. The sequence continues at coordinate 153,757,745 of NC_141391.1, forward strand.
TGAGGTCCCCTCTCAGCCTTCTCTTCTCCAGGCTAAAGAGCCCCAAGCCTCTCAGCCTTTCCTCATAAGAGAGATGCTCCAGTCCTCTCATCATCTTCGTGGCCCTCCACTGGACTCTCTCCAGTAGTTCCCTGTCCCTGTTGAACTGGGGAGCCCAGAACTGGACACAGTTCTCCAGGTGTGGCCTCACCAGGGCAGAGGGGAAGGAGAACCTCCCTTGACCTGCTGGCCACAGTCTTCTTAATGCACCCCAGGACACCATAGGCCTTCTTGGCCACAAGGGCACAATGTTGGCTCATGGTCAACTTGTCTACCACAGCTCCCAGGTCCTTCTCCATAGGGTTGCTCTCCAGCAGGTCAACCCCAGCCTGTACTGGTGCATGAGGTTATTCTTCCCCAAGTGCAGGACCCTACACTTGCCCTTATTGAAATTCTTTAGGTTCCTCTCTGCCCAGCTCTCCAGCCTCCAGGTCTCTCTGAATGGCAGCACAGCCTTCTGGCATGTCAGCCACTCCTCCCAGTTTTGTGTCATCAGCAAACTTGCTGAGGGTGCACTCTGTCCCTTCATCCAGGTCATTGATTAATATGTTGAACAAGACTGGACCCTGTACTGGCCCCTGGGGCACGCTTCTAGCCACAGACCTCTGAACCAAAGATCTCTCATATCCACCAAATAATGTATGTGAAAATAGCAAAAAATCCCACAGCTAAGGGAGCCAGATAAGACCCTAAAATAGTACCTGCAATTGGGGTCACTAGAATTATTACACACAAACAGAGGTCAAATCCAAACCATTCCTCTGCTATTTATCACTTTGGCCTTCTCTATGATTGGAATGTCACAGATCCATTGCTATGAACACAGGTCCACGTGAATGAACATTTTACTCACCATAAGTTACAGGTCTGTTGAATGGAGAGTGAGTCTGATTCAACTCTAAAGGGGTGGAAATGAAAAGGGAACGTGTGTAATTGAGTCTGAGGCATCTATCTTCACTCTGAGGGAAGAAAACATGCAAGAGGAAAAGCAAGAATGAGAATCTGGGGAACTACAGGCTGGTGAATCTAACCTCAGTTTTTGGGAAGACATTGGAGTAAATCCTTGTGGAAACCGTTGCAAGCACATGAAGGACTGGGAGCAGCCAGGATGTATTTAGCAACAGAAAGCACAACTAATCAACTTGATTTGTTTTCCTTGAGGAGATGACTTGATCTCCAGCAAAATTCTTGGCATGTTTCATGTTGCTAAGTTGAAGAGTTATGTTTTGGATAGATGGAGCATAAAGTGGATGGAAAATTGCTGGATTGTTGGCCTGAAGGCCTAATGCTTAGAGGTTCAATGTCCAGCTGGCAGCTGGGTACTAGTAGCACTACTTGGTGGTTGATACTGGCACAGATACTGTTTAAATTCTTCATGAATTACTGGCAGCATCAAATAACTACCCAATGGGCTGGCAAACAAGAGCAAATCTGGGGAGCAGCTGATAGGCTGGAGAATAGGGCTGCCATTCTCAGGGGCCTTCACAGGCTGGAGATGTGGGTCAACAGGAACCTCGTGAATTTTAGCAAGGACAAATCAAAGTCCTGCACCAGGCTTGTAACAACCCCATACTGCGGACTCGATAGCTAAACAGAAGCTATGGAGAATAGGGTTTGTGACTCCTGGTGGACAGCAAGCTGAACAGTAATCACCAGTGTGCGCCTGTAGTGCTGGAAGCTGCAAGTTGGATTCTATTAGCAGGACTAAAGACAACAGCTGGAGGAGAGATTATTCCGTTCTCCTTATTTGTATAGCACAGTTTTTATTTAATACCTTACGTTGGTTAAAAGCTGTGGGATTATTAATAAAAATGTGACCTAGATGAGTAACAAAACTGCTTTTCTAATCTGATTACTCAATAGAAAAAATATCTTTAATTTGAACACTCCGTCATTTATAAGATTCTATTATTTTGGTAGGTATTTATGTTTCACAAGGAGAAGACTGTTTAGAAAAGATTCTAACAAAAAAGGAAAAAAGGGGATTTTGTCAAAGAACCTCAGAAAATAGTCATTAGGCTTGTGGGTTCACATAAATATTCAGGAAATTTTCAAACTCTTTGGTCCACCTGCTGTTTCGAACAGTGTCTGGGCAAGGAAACTGAAATCTCCTCTTAACAGGAAAGCCTCTTAGCATGGACATGAAAGGAGACATGAAAGCTGTCAAAATAAACCCCAGTTATATATATTTCATATCTTTCAATGCTATAAGGAAATGGTTCCTTCCACAGTTTGCATCTTCCCAAGGAATGCAATTGATCCATCACTTATGACATGATCAGCTCCTGGGTTTCCGGATTGCATCTGATGTTTAGTCAAGTTAGTGGCAAGGTTCATCAGTACCCTTACCATAGCCAGAGTTCCTGTTAAAGTGGGTACCAACTTTTCCAATACTATCTTCCCAGTGTAGTGGCTGAATGATAAATATATTTCCGATATATAGCCTAGGACAACATAGGATTCTTTCTCTCTGATCCTAATAGTATCTTTTATGCTCCTTCCTTTCCTGAGATGTTTATTATATTCTCCTTCATTAATTTATCTCTGAACACTGTAAACTAGGGTCACAGTCATGGCTTAGTAGAGCACAAAGAAGCAATTGAAGTATTTAGAAAACAGGATGAGATTCAGGTAGGAGGGCCTTCTAGAGACACCGGTGAGCAGCTTGGTGTAACAATCATCTACACTGATCTTGGTAAATGCTCTCTATATTTAGTAAATCCCAACAGATGTTTTATAGTGCATGTTAATACACTTAATGCTATTCAGCATCAAAAGAAAGGGGAGAGTAGAAAAATAGCGTTTCCGTACACAATAGCTGACATCTATACATAACAAATATTTAGTGGACATTACCCACAAATGGCAATAGCAACTGCAATTCTGTCCCATGGCAAATGGCGCTATTTTTTCATCCCCATCCAGTTTTTCCATTCAGTATCTTCCAGCAGTGCGCAGTTGAAGGCTGAACAAGAGTCCATAGCTTTTATGAACATTATGACTGACACAAGATGAAGGAATCCATATGGCCTTTTCCTCCCCTTTCCCATGGGCCAGGTCAAGGTTTGTGACAGCATTCCAAACTGCAAACCTGAGTTAGGTTAATACCTTATTTTTATTATTCTGTTTCTTGTTCAGGGGAAGGGACAGCACATAGATGGAGAAGTACAAAGGTATTTGTGAAACAAAGGTCTTAGGCACACAATGAAGATCCAGCCCCTCTCTTTCACATGAAGTCTGGCAGGAAAACATAAGGATAATTTTCAGCACATTTCACTTCTTTCTACATGTCAAGCTACAACAGGAAATCTCTGGATTCCCAAAGTCCATTTGTGTGAGAAAATAATTGGTGGATCAGGCACATATAGCTAAAAATGCTGTAAAGACATAAAGTTACTGCAGCTCATACATTTAGAGACCTCACACTTCCAATGTAGCTCTTGGTAGGCTCCTGGGAGTAAAAATATTGAAAAGCACCAATTACACAGGGAAATAGAAAATCTATAAGATGTTTTAATCATAACTTCCTTAGAAATTAGTTAGAATTAGCATTTCTGTATGAATTTTGTAATATTTAACAGTTCTTCTCTAGTTATTTACGAGGTCCATGAGTAATGGCCATCACTAGTACTTCCCAGCATGAGAATATGACTCCAACTATATATGTATCTATTTCATGGGTTTTATCCTGACATTTCACATGAAACAGTTCTCCCATGACATTTTCAGCTCTCTTTCCTCTACCTGATTTTCCACTCCCTGAGTGGCCTTCTAGTTTTATATAGGGTGTTTGTCGAAACAGACTAATTTTTCTACTGTAATGTGTATCCTCAGTCCTAAGAAAAAAATCGTTACCCGGCCAACTCTTTCTACTATGCCTGGGCTGCACTGGCCCTGAAAGTTTTGGTGAAGCTAAGCTCACCTCTCTTTACCCAACTTTAAGTAATCTTGAAACTAGGAAATCTGGTTGCATGGTATTAGACAGGACAGTCTACATGACCACAAAGGCTTGGTTTAGTCTCATGTAATTTTAGACATTTAAGAAAAGATTCTGCTCAGTAAAAGTTCCCTTCAAAGCTGTGCACAGCTTTAGGGCTTCGGTGGACTGAATCAATATTTCGCAGGTACTTCTCTCTTTGCATTGATTATAGAGGAGGAATTTGAAGTCACATGGCTGATGAATTCCATGCATAAATTTTACCAGAAGGAATTTGGGATATAGTGTCTGAAACTAATGTTGTTTTAAATATATGCCCTTGGCATAGAATTTTTTTTTAATAACTTCTTTAATAACTAACTTGTATTTTAAAATATCTCACTGAACATATACCCCAAATAAATCTGTCTTTGGAGAGGTGCAAATACTGGCACTCACTTAGTATGGTGAAAAGAGGTGGGTTATGGATGAAACAGTGATCTCAGCTGCACTTATTGGCATTTAAAGGCTCGACTGTTGTCATCCTCCAGCTCCTAAATGGTATAAGCCAAACGAAATGGAGCCATACTTAGAATACCAATAGTGGTGTCATGGTAGATGTCCAACCTCAGGAAATAGTAAGTAGCAAGAATTCTTAAATCCAGTAGAGGCAGATAAGGCTTCTCCTCAGCACAAAATAATATTCACTTTTATCTTTTTTTCCTTTTCTTTAAAAAAAAAAAAAAAAAAAAAGAGAGAAAAAAAAAGTTTAATAGCTGTAAAAAAAATTTAGCAGAATAGATAAGCTGGATAGAAATTATATTTATTGAGCCAGCAGCCTCCATACAGTTCCATGTCTTATTCCTTCTCCCAATGTGTTATTGAGATGATTTTTCTGAAATGAAAATCATTGAAATTGACATTAGAAAAACCAGCAGCACAGAAGAATAACCAGCAGCTAAGCTACTGGGTTCTGAATAAGGATTTCTAATTCTCCATAAGCTCTTCTCAAATTCCTCTTAATATGGCCAAAGACATTCACAAATTCAAAAAGCTTCAGCCAACAAAATACGGCTTATGGGCTTAGCATGAGAAAGAGTCGGCACCGCTTCACAAAGCTCCCTCAAGGCACTCTCTGGAGAGTCTGATGTGACCAAAGACAGTGACTTCTCAGACACTCTTGTCGTTAACAGGCAAATCCAATATTAGTTCACCATCCCTCTAAGAGTGTTTGTGAATCCTCTGGCAGCTGTATTGCTCAAAAAGCCCAGGATTTTTGAAGCAAAGTGGATTTCTAGTGGAACCACATACAAGAAAAGCTACAACAATTTGAACAAGAAAATCTAATTTCTCACATACACAAATAATAAACAGTGAATTCTACAGACAAGTGGGTTCGTGAGCACAGGATATGTTGCATTTTGTAGGACTCTAAATGTCCTTGCAGAGACTAGTTTCAGTTTAACAGCTGTGTAGCATTATTGTCAAGGGAACTATTGTACTGCTACTGTTGTACAATTTAATTTTTCAGTCCAGATAAGGTATTATCTAGTAATGAACCCTGTTACACAGATATGGTCATTTATATTATAAATGGTGATAATAATTTCTGCCTGTGAGGTACTTGTACATCATGCAAGGTATTGTACTCCCACAGGATTAAGCATGCTTTCTGTTTCAAATCACTGGCCAACATAATTTATGACATGGGGCTCCTTTTTTGCTCTATTCAGTGTCTTCAAACCCCTGAAACCTATCTGTTTAGGAGACACTGGCATGTTTTCTTCTGTATAGTGTTCTTCCCTCCTATTTTTTCTAATTTTGTTTGTCTTTTAATTCACATCAATAATTTCAATGTAATTTAAAAAAGAGATAAAGAGAACCAATTGGTGCGAAGCAACAAAAATCTAATGATTTCCACAGAACAGAGTAATTGTGGTTCGGCTTCTATTTCCGTGGAAATGTCCTAGCATCAGATACCACCCTGAACTACCACCTACTGTCTTGTGGGATTGTACTTTTTTTTAAAGCATTCATTGTGGCAAACGTAGTTTTTCATGCAAGGCCTTGACCCTGCTGAGAGTTGTCTTGACAATAGTTATCCAAAATTCCCTGTAGGGCAGGAAGACAAACCCCTGAGCCAACAAAAGGAAAATGAGGATGTGCATACACTTATCATTTGTACTCCCACTGTTTCGATGGAAAACTCATGTACTTCAAAGGTACAGACAAAATTGAATCAGATAAGGAAGCAGGATTCAAGCTGGTTGGTAATTTGAACCATGTATAAACCAATTTAATATATTTTTGCATCTACAGATGCCTTGAAACAGTAGCTCAGAGTGGGATAAACCACTGTGCTCATCTCTGTTTAAATATACATAAACATAGACAACACAAAGCCATCGTTAACTGCAACCCTCTTCCTGTATTCCTCTGCTGAGGGACACAGCTCTCTGTGGCCCAAGGCTTAGCTCCAATGCAGCCCAGCTACAAAACCTGCAGATAAATGTCAGAGCAAATTGTTTTATTGTGAGAAAGAGATGTGAGGAAGTGCATAGAGTCTTGCAAGAAAAGAAGCTAAAGCTGCAAACTCATAGCAGCTTGAGGAGGTAAGAGGAAAAACATCAACATGGAGATTTGGTGCATAAAACCCTAAAAGAAAAACAGGGAGCCATAAAAGAGCAAAATAGAAATATCAAGAGTCAGCTTCTTCCACAGAGCAGTGGAAGCTGACCCTTCGTCCCCTCCTTGACCACTGCCTGGCCTGAAAACATGCATAGGGTCTCTTATTAGGGGTTGTGGACATACGAATGCTTAGACTACTAGCTTGGTATGTGTAATTGTTTGTTGTATTAGCCAATAAATTATTTCTTTGATCTTTTAAGCTAAGTGTGAAGCACTTGAGCCTATGGTAAAAGCTGCCCTGAACAAAATGATCCAGGGAGAGTTAAAACAACGATATTGAAAAGAACTTTGTAATTTGCAGGGGTTTTTTTTCCATTTCAAGGGAGTGAGCTTAGCCATTCAAGTAACCACTGATTGGAAAATTACCATCAACTTCTGTTTTCTATATTAATCTCTGACAGGTTAGATGGGAATAGAAACCAACTGAAAAAAAAAATCAACTAAAAGACTTCACTATAGTATTTTATTTTTTATTATTCCCTATGATATGACCAAAAAAAAGAAATTTGGCAACTCTTCTTCCACCATATTTGCAACCTTCTATATGTCTGACATATGCTTCATTGTCCTTATCTGTGTCTAAAACTCTTAGACTTGACATAGATTTCACAGATAGGAACAAAGATTCTAACATGGAAGTGCATGATCTATGGAGAAATAGGGGAAATATAAATGCAACGATACCTACAAAGGCGTTCTTCTAGCCAGTGGGGGGAAATATGTGAATTAATCATTCCTGCTGATTATCTTTGAAAAGCTCATGAAATTTAACAGAAAATAAAATTATTTTCAGCATAATTTCTACGTTTATGTGCTTAAAGGAATTATGAGAGGAATAAAGCCAAATCTTATTTAATCATCAGAAGTCCTTCAGAAAGATGGCAGCTAAACTCTGAGGAACTTATTTAACATTCAGACTCTTTTCATTGTATAAAAAACTGTTTTATTTATATTTTTGCTCAGAAAGAAGAAAGACGTCAGAGGGAGATGGAGGTGGGAGACAAAAAACAGTCATCTTGCTTGGATAAACCTTTGAAAGTTCTCAGGCTGAGCTGTGGAAGACAATAGAAAATGCTCCTTCAGGTATAAATTGTAAAGTATATTGTGTGTCCTTCAGTTTACTGTAGGAGAAAATATGATGGAGAGGATGTGCTTTGGGATAAAATTGTATACTATCTGCTTTGAGTGCAGGCAATACAGATGGAAATACTAAAATGTAACAATGCTTCTATTGAAAAGCCAGATGAGAGAAAACCTGTCTGCTGCTATTTTGTTCTCAGATCTTTATGTGGTCTGACATTTCTAGCCAGACTAGCAGGAAGCAGCTGCACAACACTGGGAGCTACACTAACAAAGATTGCTCTGCTGTAGAGCTGAGCCATCACGACAAGCTTCTTAACATTTCTGGCAGGAAACGGAGACCTTTGCTGAGGTTCCTCCAGTGCCTAGACAGAGAAGAAACTGACACCGCACAAACTTCCTTTAAACAGTTTTGAAATACTCTAGCTCTCCTACATTTGGGCTTTCACACTGTAAACAATACACTTACATCTTTGATTTTAACACCTCTGATACTCCAGGCAAGGTTGAAACATCCCCATCTCTGATAACAAGTTTCACACCTCACCTCAGCACCTCTTATTTCCTCTTTCACATCCCTTCCATGCCCAGGAGCCTTTCAAATTCTGCCTTCAAACTCTCATGAAACCTCTGCATGTGTTAGAGCTGGCCAGAACAGCAAATGCTTCTTTGTGAATTCCATGATAAAAAGATACCTAGCAGTTTAACTCTACTGTGATTTCATTCAACTCACAGCAAAAGGTATGCTATAGGGTGGATGCTGGGGTCTGATACAATCACTTTGTTGATACAATATAGATCCAGAAACAGTCAGAGACTGCATGGGAGAATCACCTCACTCAGAAGAAGCCCACTCTATATGTAGAGAGCATAGCAGCCCCGGGTTTTCACAATTTTACCTGTCTGTGTGTAGGGCGTGACAAGATTTAAAGGAGTCTCTTTGTATTTGGCTGATGTCCAGAAGTAATTTCAGTACATTAGGTCTGTTAGTAGTTAGGGTAACCTAACCTCACAGACAGCATCCCCGTAACAGAAGAGCTTTACATGATCTTTGTGAATTCCTCCAACTGGCACAATGTGCTTTTTAATGACAAAAACCCAATTTAGTCCTATAAAAATTGCCCATTTTGCATGACTCCAGTACTGTAAGTCTTATGTAACTTAACAGAAACATTTCTGAAGTAGGAGCCTGTCTTGGTTTGAAAAGACAGGTGTCTGTGGAGGAAGGCAGGAGCCTCCCTTGAAATGGAGAGTGCAACCCCCTTCCCTCCAAACTATTATAATTCTGAAATTAACGGGCCTTCAGGCAAAGATATGGGGAATAGGAATAACAGTTCTTTACTAATATATATATATATATAACACAAGGCAGGGAAAAACAAACAACCCACTGGTTTACACTGACAGAGTCAGGAATACAACCTGACACCCTGTTAGGGTGGCAGTAGCAGTCCGATAAGATGCTGGCTGCAGTCCTCCTGAAGTGATGGGTGTAGTTCTGTGGAAGCAGCAATCAGGTAAAAGAGTCTGGTCTTCCTCCGAAGGTCCAGTGGTCGGCAGGTAGCTCTCGTCCTCTGGAACTCCAGTGGGGGGAAAAGCTCCTCTGGGAATCCAGTGGAAGAAAGGCGGCTAGGGTGTTCAAAATCTCCGTTTTTTATTTGGCATGGACTGCTTGGCTCCTTCCCCCCCCCCCCCCTCCCCGGGCGGAGCATCTCACAATGGGATGGGGAGTCGTGAGGCAGTTCCTTGATGGGCCATTAACAGGAGATAGCCCAGGAGCGAGTTACCGATGGGTCAGGCGATAAGGCATTGTTGTGCCCAGTAACAGGAGATAGTCCAGAGGGGGGAGGCAGGGAGCACCGCCCCACCTGGTCTCAACAGCTCCTGAAGATGGTAATAGAATATATTTTTTTTCTTTTGGCACATTTTACACTGTAACCCAGGACAGAGCCTTTCAGAAAAAAATTGAGAACTTCATTTTAGTTCCATTCTTGTGTTTGGATCTTTCTACTCCTCCACAAAAGTATCTCTAGTGAATTACAGGAGACAGTTGTCCCTTGCATGCCAAGAAATACAGTTCAAACTGTTTGTTTCATGAAGCTAAAGGTATTAACACAACAGCCTTCTCATATGACTTGCAAATAAGACACAATTATGTAATTTTGAGATTTAAAGTAAATACGGAATAAGATAACAAGTTTGCTTCCCTTAGAAATGATTTTAGGGCTTTTGGAGCAAAAACCAAATATAAAGTTGGAGGGTTTTTCACTGATACAATATTCTGCATCACTCCTTATTGTCAGATGAGTATTTTGTAGAAATTACTTTCTCCAGACAGTGTGATATCCTGAGATTGTTATAAGATGCTTTGTTGTCAGATTTTTAAATAGAGATGTACAGAGAAAACACTTTGTGGAAACAATACACTATAAATTTAAAATCAATGTTTTCCTTGATTGCAAGTCTACCCAGGAGAAAAGTTCTAGTTCATTTACAGGCTATTAGGTTCAAAACAGAAATGACTGGATGAAATTCAGTGAGTCAGATGAAGTGGTAAGTCAGAATAGATAATGCTTATGGCTTAAAATCTATTCAACTGTTTAAAAGGGGAAAGAAAAAGTAGTCTAGATAGATTTGTAACATGTAGTTGTTGTTTTTTTTTGGTGTGGGTTTTGTTTTTTTTTTTTAAGGGAAAGAGAGAAAGCTCAAGTCTAGAAATGCAGGCTTCTCTGAGAGATCTCTCTGGTTTATCAAACTAACAGTGCAATTCCACATATTTTTGAAGTCCAAGAATAGGAGCTGAAAACTTGGGCACTGATTCAGCAAGGTACTTAAGAATGAGCTCAGCTTTTGAATTGCTCTAATCAAAGACAATGTTCCTGGTGCTACTGCCTGATTTTAGAAAGCAAATTTAGCACTAATGAAAAGATGCCAGAATGAAACAAGTGAAGGTTGTCATCTCTTTCTGCACAGAAAAATGACACAGGAAGTAGCAAGGCAAGCTTTTTTAAGCCTTTCCTTCCCGCCCCATCCTCATCACCCCTACCCCCATATGTTTATACTTAATTTTATTCCTGATGCAGTCCTTGAGATGCTTAGTAACAATTTTACTTAGCAACGACAATGGTAATGCTATATTGACCCCAATTCAAACAAATAATGTAAAAGACAGTTTGTAGCTCTAACCAGTCCTGTTAACCAGCCAGTCCCCTTAACTGGCATCTTTTTTTCCTCCTCTTGTCACAAATGCGCTACTTGAACTTGTTGTCCATGGTTCCCACATTAGCAACACCTCAGCACGATGTCTGCTACCTTTTCTCTCACTCAGAACATGTCAGGATATCTGACTGACAGGTTTAATTATGAGTAGCTGGAGCATGATAGGATCAAGAGCACACAGGTGACAAAGAGAAATGAGATTTGGGGTGTATTACTGAAGGCCTCCAAAGGCATTAGGCTGTGAGACAAAGTTTTTTTTGGTAGAAATTTTTCGGAAGAGGTGTTCTGGTTTCTTAACCAGAGAACTGTTTTCATAAAGAATGAGTAGTAGTTTAATGGAGAAATAAACTTTTTCCTCTACAATTCCCTGTTCTTGGCGCTGATAAACTTTTCATCAGTACAAAGTATCACTGTGTCTCTAATGCAATGTTGAAAAGAAAATTTTTCTTTGTGTTACAATATGGGAAAGATCTTTGGTGGGGGTTGGTTTTGGGTGTCAGGTCATGTTTTCTACAGTGTCCTTCTGTGGTGAACAAGAAGTCTGCCACTTCCAGCAAGATCTTACCAGATTTCCATTAAGACATCCTTTGCACTGGCATGAACCAACAGCACAGGACATAGATTTACCCTATAATTCTCACACAGGACATGGGGAGGCTGCCTTGAATTACAGACCCTGACCCAAAACACTGCAGAATTTCTATAGTCTCCTCAGAAACCAGTCCCAGAAGAAGGATTCAGGGATGGGTGGGGATAGGAATGAGCGCCAGACCTAGCTCTTCTCTTCCAGCTTTCTGTGCCACGGTGAATAGAAGATGCATTGGGAAAAACGTGGCATCAAAGCAAAGAGTAGTTCTTCCTAGTTATTTGCCTTCTTTGGGGAAATGAGTAGTTACAGGATTTAGATGAATTTGTCTAAATTTTGAATATGCTAACTTTTCCCATGATGTTCTAGAGAAATAAGTTCCAAAATTGCCAATGTATCATTTGAAAAAAAACTTTGTTGTGTTTAAGTCTGAAGAGAGATAAGAGCACCCCTAGCTCTTCTGCTTTGAGTGTCGTATGTCCCTTCAGCCTTTTTTTTCCCAAGCTGGAGTCCTACTCTGTTTAGCCTCTCTTCATGTCTCGTCACATGTATTGTCTTTCTCTGAACCTTTTGTATGCCTGCTATGTCCTTCTCGAGTAACTACAGTAAGTATTCAATATATGGAATGTAAACATTTTACACTGTGGCACTATATTTTCCAAGCATTCTGCTGGATTACATTCTTTTTCCCCTAAACTTATCCTTATATGAGTATTTATGCATTTGTTTTTCTCTGTGCATGTATATTATCTTGCATTTTTTAACATTGAATTTCATTTCTCATTTCATGTCTTTGTAACTCAGTGTCATAGATTGTCCAGCAAAACTTTAGGCACATTTAATTTATACTGTGACGATTAGTTTTATGTCACCACCAAATTTTACCACCTCACTAACTTCCCCTTCTTTCAGATCATTTATGAGTACATGGAATAGCACAAGCTCTAGAAAAGATTCTTGAGTGAAAATATCAATGGTAAACCATTTATTTACCTTTGCAGTAGCTTTTAGGAAAGTCAATAATTGAATTGAAATTCAATAATGCTGCATTTACCAGGGCCCTTTTATCCCTTGCTTTTTGACTGCTCCGAAGGATCTAACAGATCTGTGAAGCATGACAAACATGTTGATTTTTCCCCAATGTTTTGTACTTACACATAGGAAACTCTTCCTGTTTTTTTATAACATCTACCAGTTTTCCTACTGCAGAAATCAGATTTGCTGAGCTGTATTTTTCTGAAATCTCTCTTAAAAATTCATCTAATGTTCTCTGTTTTCTGATACAAAGCCTTACTTTAAAAGTTAGATATATGCTTTAGTAAACAATTTTAGTAGTTATTACTAATTTTAGGTTTGCTCTAAACATCTCTTCTGTGGATCTTTGATTTTCTAAAATGTTCTCGGACTTGTATCTGAATGCAGGAGCCTTTTCTAAACCACTCCCTAGTGAAAACTGGGGCACAACAACAAAATTTAATTTTTTCACTTTTTTTTTCCTTTTATACGTGGCTTATTTTCTGTCCTGACTGACTCTCTGGTTCGCTCCCTGCTTGGATGCATTTTGAAAAATTCCTATTATGAGTTTTTCTGCCTTTAGCGAGTTTCTTACCAAGGACATTGCTGATCTGCCTCATTGTCATTCTATGTGCCATGTGCTGCTTTCTGTTCTTTTTTGCATTCCTCATTTGGACCATAAAGGGAACACAAATACTTACTTTTCCTCTGACCCATTATCCATTGTCTGGTAGTATGGTGAAGGGAATACACTGGCCTCTTGCAAGAAATCTCTTCATGGAAAAAGTTGGGAGGTTTGGGAGACAGAGCTTCTTTGAAGGAAAAGTAGCTTCCTTAGGGGCAACCACCACCCCTGAAATAGTATAACTCCACATCATTCCCATCACTGCAACACATTGGGAAATATAATTTGTTTTAAATAGTAGGTTTAACCTTTGAGTAGAGATATTAAATACTGCATGAAATATGAGCTGCTGAGTGACTTTTGCCTAAAATGTCACCATCTAAAAATCCTGGATGAGAAGTGAATCCTTAAAGAGAGCATGGAAAACTCTCCATTAAACTGACAGTCACATTTGTTGCTAGTTTTCCTAGCTTTTTCACAAAAGGTGGTTTTGTGGATGATATTTTTGGGGAAAGTAGGAATTAGTCAAGCAGTAGTAGTGACTGAAACAATTTCAGCTGGGCACAGCAGCATTAGAAGGAGCAGACCTAAATGGGGGGAAAAAAAGGTTCCTCCTCACTCCTCAGACTTATCATAGCAGACACTACATGTCTCTTGTCCAACGTAGTCATGTTTACTTTTCATTGCTGAATCTTCCCCTTTTCAGTTTAATTTCTTTTACACCTCTTACTTGCGCTTATCCACAAATACCAAGACCAGAGTCAGATGAAAAACAAATCCCATCTTCTACCTCCAGGGCTTGATGAAACTTCACTCCTTTCTCAGCTTTCAACATCCTGTAATCCACATCTAATAAAATGCCAGCATAGCACTTCATATTGCAAAAAAATTTCTAAGCATTTTACTCAATTCACAAAATATATTTATATTTAGCTGTATGTGGAAAATTATTATCCTAACCAACGAAACTTTGGGTGATCACAGTAGCATGGCCTAGAATGCATCAGGGTAAAACCAAGACTTTTACAAGCATTCCATGAGGAGCAAGCAAGCAAGTTAGAGCATTTGCAAGAGACACACAAGCTCCTTGGTGTTTGAAATTAAACCTGCCACAATTCCAGTGAGTCCTCCAGCATTGTAGGAATTCTATTCTACAGATGTCTCTCCTTCATTTCAATCACACATTCCATCTTGATCCTCCCCAAAAGGAAAAGTTTTTGAAAGCACCTCCAACAACTCTGCAACTTTCTTGGTAACTGCTGGTAGTTGTCCTAACCAAGGGAATAGGAGACCTCTGCTCAGGAATACGGGCTCTAGGTTTATCTTAGGAAGCTATATCATGCTAATGACTTTACTCTGCTTCATCAAGGCAGTAAGAGCAACAGGGAATGGGAAAACATCAGGAACAACAGGTTTTAAGCTGTGCAGTTATGCACAGGGCCATTTGTGCTTTGCCTTCTGCTACTGCAGCTCTGCAATTGACAGAACTAAGTTGTCACTGTAAGGCTCTTGAATCTGCTCTACTGATCGCATTTCAGAGAGGCATACTTGGAATTAACTCCTCTTACATTTGTAAGAAGCCTAAATTGATAGAAATCAAAGTGCTTGACATTTTAGATCACTTAATGACAACTATTCCATTGTACTGTGTTTTTCCCCATTTCAAAACCAGAAAATAACTACATGCATTTTTTCCTCCAAATTATACAAAACTCTTCAAATATGTGTTCTCAGGAATTCACAGGTCATATTCTCTTTTTCAACAGGATTTGCAGAGAAGATGCATACAAACAGCCCATGCAACAAAGATCTTCATCTCCTCCCTCATATACTCATTCTCTCAGGTTGATGCAAATCACAGCATATGAGGTCATGGCCACCTTTCCAAGGCTGATGGATCGCCTCCTGAGACTAACACTCAATACAAAGCTTCTTTCCTAGATGACACAAGCCATCTAAGATGGAGACTGGAAATGCCAGCTGCAGAGACTGATGGCTGTTCTGTAATCTCTGCAAAACACAGGTCGTGCTGTTAACGTGGCCGAATATTCTACTAGCTGATGAACTACCCATTATCTAGGATACGTCATGGGAAATGGTCAGGGGAGTGTATAATTTATAAAACTACTCCTTTGGCTTAGAAGCTGATCACAATAGTAAAGGAAGCCTGTAGTGGTTTAACCCCAGTAGGCAGCTCAGCACCACACAGCTGCTTGCTCACACCCCTGCCCCCAGTGGGATGAGGGAAAGAATAGGAAGAGCAAAAGTGAAAATACTCATGGGTCGAGATAAAGACAGTTAAATAAGTGAAGCAAAGTGGCACATGCAAGCAAAGCAAAATAAGGAATTTATTCACCACTTCCCATTGGCAGGCAGGTATTTAGCCATTTCCAGGAAAGTAGGACTTCGTCACATGTAACTGTTACTTGGGAAGACAAATGCCATGACCTGAATGTCCCCCCTTTCTTCCTCCCATCTTTATTGCCGAATGTGATATCATATGACATGGGATATCCCTTTGGTCAGTTTGGGCCAGCTGTCCCAGCTATGTCCCCTCCCAGTTTCTTGCCCACCCCCAGCCTACTCACTGGCAGAGCAGCTTGAGAAACAGAGAAGGTCTTGGCGCTGTGTAAGCAGCTAAAACATATGTGTGCTATCAACATTGTTTTGGCCACAAATCAAAAACACAGCATCACATGAGCTGCTATAAAGAAAATGAACTCTATCCCAGCAAAAACCAGTACAATCTCCACCCCTTATTCCATGCCATTGGACAGTGTGGGACCTGAGCATGACATTATGTGATCAAGGAAGTGCAATTAGGATGACAGGGAGTTCAGAAAGATCACCAGCTGTTCTTCTGATAATACTGCTATGCTCTGACTCTTTCTACAATATCTGACAAATCCATTTTCAAATAATAACTCCCACATTTAAAGAAACATCCAAAAAATTCAGGCGCTTTGAAGGACCCCTGTTGGAAAGAAACTCCCTCCTATGGTTGCCCCTGTATGGGATACAGTACAATTATTTTCCTTTTCTACACAGGTCCAACCATTTCACTTCAGCAAGGAGACTGTACCCAGCAGTACCTTACCTGATGAAGATGCAAGGTCTGCGGCTAGTTTAAAGCATAATGGTTTAATCTCTTTTTTGTGTTTATCCATTTTGTCTAATATTGGCTCTTTTGTTAATGTAATCATGTAGACTTAGTTCTTAAACCTTCATCCAAACTCACAGTTGTTGGCTGCCCTAAATTCAAAACAAATAGTGGGGTTCTGAAGACTTAAAACTGCTATTTTGGTACTGGCAGTACAATGACATCATACACAGATTATTCACTGTTGAGCCTGATTGAATGAAAAAAGAAAAAAGGAAAAAAAACCCCAACTTTAATAAAGAAAGGTACTTCCAGAAGCCTTATGCATAAGAAGACGTACCAAAAGCGATCTGTGTGATACAGGGACTGTAGAATTGTTAATAAAATGCAAGAGAAATTAGATTTGCATCTTTCTGGAGGAGAACGGTTAGATATATGAGGGGAATAAACACAAGTGATGCTGCAAGACTAGATGACTGTTAAATAAGATGGGAACATAAATTACTGTTCTAATGGAACAGAATCATACACACATCGAAACAGGTTTATTTTGCAGAACATAAACTTTAGCATAAACTACTAACAACGACATTCCAAGAAAAAAATACATACACACATGAAGGGGAAAAAAGAGGCTACAGCAATACAAAGGAAGTCTAAGACCTGCAGTAACAGGGACTGGCTTTTTTTTGTTTCATTCACCTTCAAGTATTTTCATAGAATCATAGAATGGTTTGAGTTGGAAGAGACCTTAAAGACCATCTAGTTCCCACCCCCCTGCCATGCGCAGGGACACCTTCCACCAGACCAGGTTGCTCAGAGCCCCATCCAACCTGGCCTTGGACACTGCCAGGGAGGGGGCAGCCACAGCTGCTCTGGGCAACCTGTGCCAGTGCCTCACCACCCTCAGGGTGAAGACTTTCTTCCTAATGTCTAATCTCAGTTTGAGCATTACATCAGAGTAATGCTTCACATTTTGCAGCATTACACAGGAGTTCACGCATGGGGTAACTTCCTTTTAAAAGCCTTCAAGGTGCTTTTTTTTTTTTTTTTTTTAAAAAAAAATATATATTACAGGTTTCCAGTGTTTGTATAACTGTTTGTTTTTCTCTCTCTGAAGACCTGCACAAATCCTCTGCCCTTAGCTCTCTCAGTGAGAGCTGTAAGAGGAAACAGTATGAGTCTCAAAGGTGATTCAAATATCATACTTACTCCATGTATTAATATAATTTGAAAACCAGTCTTAGACCCTTTGTAATGACAATATTTTAAGAGATGGATTGAGTTTTACAGACAATCTGAATTCGAAGTAAGTAGAAATTTTGTGCTTTTGAAAAGCAAAGATTTTCATGACAATCCTGCATTTATTCTTCAGAGTGCTTTGAATACATCGGGACGTGCTTAATTCATCACTAAGTTCCTAAACTGAGAAGGGGGGAAAAAAGTATAAATTTTCAGCTTCTCTATTACTCATATAAACATTAGCATAACCTCTATCCAATGAAATTTTTTAAAAAATAAATCTTCCCAGGAAGGGCAAGAAATTCTTGTATCAACATACAGCTGCAGAGATTAAACTTTACAAAAAGTACTGACGGAAGGAGAAACTGGTTAAAACTGAGTATTACTTGCCTCCAACATGCCTCAAGTCAAATTTTCCAGAAAGCAAGCAGGTAAGAATGTCTTTGTTTAGAAAGAAAACTCTGGCTTTGCAAAATGACATAAAGGGTCTTGGCTTTTTCTCAAAGTGTTGCTAACACTTGCTGCTCTCACTTTTGCCACGCGCAAAGACACATGCAACCTTCCATAATCCATTTGTACCCCGGTGCCAGTCCTGGCAGCCAGCCCCCCAAGAACTCACTCATTATATTGTTCATCTTCTGCTCAGCCTTATGCTTCCCAGCACTTCTGGCAGTGGCCAACACCACACCAGCTGAACCACCAAATGCAAATTTACATGGGACTGGATGGGTTTGGGCTCACTGGGCCCATTAGTGACAGCTGCTCTGGCACATGCTTTCTTGAGTTGTATGGTAGAACTGCTCAGCGCCTCTGTTTGAGTAAGGCTGCATCTATCCCTGGCTACCCAAATGTTTAATTGCTCCTTCAATTTACCCCAAAAGGAGAGTATTTAGTTTATCCATTGGCTTTACTTAGGCCAGTAATTAGCAGCAGTGATGAATATGTTCCAGTGTAATACAATTTCAGTCACATATAATAGAAAACTTTTAAAATATCTTCTTTTTTTCACAGGAGGTTAATGCAGATACACTATGAAAATGCCTGCTTTACATCCAAGACTCCTGATATCAACATCCTGGAACAAATTAAGGAATATTTCAGCAATACAGTTGAGAGGAAAAACAGATTCATCACTCCTAATTTGGATGAGATAGTATTTTCTTACTGCTCACTACATAGCTTGAAGAACAAACCAAGGGAGTTTCCATGGTTTGTCTTTACCTATCTTTATCATTATTATCTTTATCTTCTTTACTTGTATTTGTCTTTACCCTTTATTCTTATCTTCATCTCTTTACCTTTATATCTTCATCTTTCTTTATCTATTTTACATGCTATCATAGATTAGGACTGCTCAACGTTGCTTGATAGACTGAAATTCAGAGATTTAGGCACTTTGAAATAGCCTACAGAGTTAATTGTTTCAGTATCACCTAAGCATGAAACCCTCTAGTACTCCCAGGATACTAATTATACTTTGCAATACCTCTAGTGATCAGTCCTGTCTTGGTGTCTCATAAACAATAAAGCTTAAAAAACACTTGCAATGTAGATTTCATTACATCTTTTAAATAGTTACATAAACTGGACTGCAAAGAAATCAAGTTCCTTGCTCAGTGCTGTGCTGTGAATCAATGATACACTCAGCAATGTACCCAAAATGACCTACAGCAGCTTCCTTTCCTTTGACTGGCAGGCTGAATTTTTTCAGATAATGGATTATGAGATGCACAAGTCTTTTCTTTTCCCCTACAGAATACAAATCATCAGTACCTGGAGTTAGGCAGATGTTCTTTTTTATGAAGCTGTATTATGTTTCACAATTAGGCAGTTTCTTGATGGAAAACCTTGCTCTTTTTGCACAGTTTTAGAGCTCCATAGAGTATCGGCCTATTCTGCTATTTTAGCTCGTATTTTTGTAAAAAAAAAAAAAGAACAGGACAACTTTTGAGCTTATGCTTATTTGTTTTGCTTCCCTACTTTAAAGACCTGGCCTGGAAGTTGAAAATGGAAATCTTCAAACATGTTCTTTTTCAAAGGTAACAATTATGAACAAATTGTTTTGAGAGAGGCAGAGAGAATGGCGATTCATTATAAGAACTTCAGTAGGAGAAAATGCTGCCTCAGAAAAAATTGTAGGTAATTGTTTCTTTCTTTAAGTCATTGTTAATAAAATGGAAGTACTGTTTTACAGATCTGCAGAAGTACTGTCAGAAATCTCTCTTTAGTTGAGACATCAATACAATATATTAAAACAAATTCTTCATTCAGATCCCATTCTTTTCCTCCATTAGGATCAGCTCTATTTTTAGATCCAGACTGCCTCAGCAAGCACTTATTGTCAGGAAAATCGCTGTTACAAAATGAGATGCAAAGTCTAGAGTGGTCTCAGCAAAGTATTGCACAGTCTAGTGCTATAATGTTGAAGAGTCGCTTTCACCTCGTACCAAACAAGCAAAATCATGGAAAACAGCCTTAGGAGTGAAGCTACTCAGCTTCTCAAGCACCGACTGTTTGTTTGATATCTTTCCATGATATTTGCCAACCAACTTCTGGTATGCAATGCAACAAATGGTAGGAGCCTGGTTTTGCACAGCAGACTCAAGCTGTCTTGCAGCTCCAGTGACTATGAGCTGTAAATTCAACAGGTCTTCATTTGCCTGCTGTCTTGTATCTCCTGCATGTTTCCCAGCTGACTGCTAGCTTTATCAGACCACCAACACGCTTGTGACTTCCATCACTATGAGAAGCATGTTCAACACATCTGGAAACAGTATTAGGATGATTCCCAGGTACGTTCTCACTGTGTGATACCCTTCTTAGACTGTGCTGTCTATTGGTGCTTGCTAGCCCTCCACTGGGCAAGAGGTAAGTTGGATCAATGGTCAGAAGCCTCTCTTAGTAGCTTGTATTCCATCATTCACAGACAAATAGTGAACCTCACTGAGCAAGTTCAGTCTTTCCCATGTGATGCATGATGACCCTGTTTAGCAAACAGATGTGATAAAACTTACTATTTCCTAAGCCAGTAAAACTGTTGTGCTATGTTAAAAGCAAGCCTTAACCTTCAGAGTACTGCTTGGCCTTGGCCTGTACCATGTTTCAATGTGCTCCAGTAATCAATCAGGATGCTGGCAACACAAACATCTACATATCTGCAATGGTGGGTATTTCCCAATGACAGTGAATATGGTCAATTCCCATTACCACAGCTATTGCTTAAATTGTGTTTCAAAAATAGTGACTCTTTAAACCAGTAACCAGATATCTTGTTGTACTACAACACAGTTTTGTGGAGGTATCGTCTCCTCATGAAGCCTTTAGTTTAGGCTTTGAAAAGATGATTGATTCCTTAGCCAGGTATCCTGCCTCTGCAACCCAACTTTTCATTGTCTTCTGCTCCAGAAATGAGACCAGATGGAGGAAGGAGAAGGAATTAACTCCCTGCCTTACCCTCCTGGGCTGTTTTGAAGCATTTATGTGAGTTCTCAATGGTGCTGGCAAACCTATAGAATAACTCTGTATTGTACAAAGATTTGACTAAACCTCCTCTGGTTCCTGTAAGACTTAGGTGCACAGCATTGCAGCACAGCATAGTGCACAAGCTGCTTACACGTATTAGATCATTTGAAGATAGACACAGTCTTGTGCAGTAGTGCAGATATATGCAGAGAGGTTATCTTTTCTTCATGTGAAGGACCTTTTCTAACAGTAAATAATTCCATTGTCTTGTTTTTAAAGGCAATCAAAGCTCCAATAAATTCAAAATATTTTGGTATAACATAGAATCCTACGTATTTCCCACATATACCTACTTAATAGTTCAACAGACTGATTAAGGGAAACTTGTATTGGTATTAAGGCAGTTTAATACATTAAAAAGTCCCTGAATTTCAGCTTAGACTTTTAGAGGGGAAAACAGGCTCCTGAGAATTTAGTAATTGTTTTTCAAAAGGCCTGAATGACTTAAGAGTCCAAATCTCACTGACTTACAATGAAAATTATGCTCTCACTGGTCCTGAAGGTTTTTAAAAATGAAGACAAATAAATATTCCTGAATTACTGGAGCACTTTTGAAAAGTTTCCCCTAAATCACTGTTGGGGAATACTCAGATCAGGATTGTTTTACATGCTTGCTTCTCCTTGATAAGAAAAAGATTTTACCTTTCTCTTTTCACTGCTATAAGCATCGTGTGTCAGTATAACTTAAAGGCAACTTAAAGTTTTATTCTCACAATCAGCCTGTAGTTTAAGTGAATTATAAAGGAGAAAAATGTTGTGAAAAATTCAGTTCACATAACCCCTAGAGTTACCTTATATGGTACTTTAAACCTAGCATTAAAGCAAATAGTCTAACCTTAATAAAAGAAAGATTATGGATGTTGTAGTACATGAATTATTGAGGAAAAATATTCCAGCCAAGATAAATCAGACAGTACTGAAAATCATCCTCTTATTCTACTTCTGTTAAGTCAGCTTAGATCAAATAAGGTGATTTTAGGATTTGATCAAAGACTTGTTTCTTTTAAGACATAATTTTTGCTGAAATATTAACAGATGCCTATCGAGCCTTTCAAGCTGGATAACACAGAGGGCATCACAAACAATGAGAATTTCACACATTACTACTGTGTAGCTACTTCTGGGGCAAACACGTCAGCCCTTCTGTTGATCATCATCCAACACAAGAAAGGTCAGATTTCTCAGTCATGCTGGTACCCTAGACCGAAATCTCAACTGACTGTAACAGGAAACATCAGGCTTGACAGTGGTGTTAAAATGGGAAAGAAAAATCCAATAAAATCAGACTTCTTTGATCTAAAAATTAGGTTACTTATTTGGAGCCAAATCCTATGACCTTTGTGCATGCGGAACGGCTTCTTGTCCACATAATACACAAATTTCACTGACTTCCGGGGAGACACACTGCTACCCAGTAGAGGTAGGAAAGTCTGTACATGGCCAGTAACAGCTTGTGCCTCAGTTTACCCATCTGGAAAATTAGTATTAGCAACATTTACATTCCAGGTCTGATTCTATTAAAATTTTGATAATACTTAGAGATGCAGACATTCAAATAAACAATAGCTATTATTACACTTTCCCATTTCTGCAATGTAGTTAGATTTTCTGATTGCTAGTTCCCAACAAGGGCAAGTAAGCAGAGCAAAACAGAATGGATAAGATGAGCCACACAAAGCCAAGCAAAGAAGACAGGCCTGAAATCATAAATCTCTAATATACATAAGGAAAAGACTTAGGCATGGAGTTCCTTTCTTTAAATCAGAATTTCCCAAGCTCTATTTCCTTGCACTGCAATCCCAAAAGTACACTCCTGACTGTGCCTTCTGCCTCATTAGCACAGTCACAGCCCTGTGTCCATGGAGCTGCATCACTCTATGGCTTTCGGTGTTAGCACCTCCCCTACAACCTCATGCCACAGGCAATGCAAACACCTGCCCGAGTGGGTACCTCAGCTCTGCTACTAATGTTCAGGTGAACTCTGGATTTTCTCCTCTCAAACAAGATACTTGCGTGATCCCTTGCTGGAAACTGCATAACAAGGAAATGTTTTTGCCAGACTGCAAAGGATGGCTTCATTCTTGTTTGCGGTTTTCCATTTGTATTCATATACTTTTGCCTTTCATCTGAATGCCATGCTTTGACATATCTAGATGAAAACAGGCAGTGTGTGCCCTGCCTGGTCCATATACCCAGTAAGGCAATGTTCTTGAGTGCAAGGCATAAAGTTCCTGCCGGCTTAAGGATGAAGCTCTCTGTCTGACTGAAATGTCAGATACTATATTAAAAAGGTAGCAGATTGTGATGATAATGAAGTGCTGCAGCCTGTCGCTATGTTACCAACTGCTCTGAACTGACATGTCAGAAGGAACAGCAAAGAAAATGCCCAGAATCCCTGTTTGGATCCCCTTCCCACGCCTACCACCAACTGAAGTATTTAAAATATTTACAGATATAGCCAGCATGTTTCTTTATAAACAAAGCTTAAAACGATAAATAGATAAATATACTAGCCCAGCAAGCCTGCTGTCTAAAATCAGCCTCCTGCCTCTCCAGTTTGCCTCAGATTGCATCCTGCACCCTCTGACAGAGAAAGATTGATTTGGGAACGGGCACTTCTCTGCCTGTTCTCTGTCCCTTAAAGAGACCAAACTCCCCCTGACCAATGCAGCATGTTTAGAAGTAGATTGAAACAGGAGGGGAGATGTTTTCCTGGTGACTGAGGATGAGGTGAGGGTCATATATGCTCTTTAAAGGGAGGGGTAACGCTCTCCATCCCTCAGCATGCTGATTCTACCTATTATTGCCTTATTTAGACTTTGTCGGCACCACCATCCTGGGCAATGAGTCTCACTGGATAACAAAACTGGCTGCAGCTGGCCTGCAAGGGGTGGGGTGAGAAGGGTTGTGCACAAAGGCACAGCCAAACTCTTTGCTTTCATCCTGTACAGAGTGGTGCTCACAGCAGGCTTAATCCCTTCCCCTCCCTCAGCAAACCTACCTACTGTGCAAAGCAGAAAGCACTCACAACCAAACTGCTTCTGCTCTCCTGAAAATTTTGCGTAAACAAAGAGAACAAAGCACAGTCCTTATCATGATGCTAAGGATGTACTGTGACTTGCCTGGTGATTTTGATATGAGATGGGTCTTCATCACGGGGCATGTTTGCTGAGAAGAGATTGCGTATGGAAGGGCACTGGATCTGGATGTGATTCTGTGCTCATAGATGCCAATGTCATTTTTAAAACTGTCTACTCAGTCAAGCAAACAAACTGGCTGGAGTCACTTATTTCCTGCTGCACACTAGGCAGAAATGGAATTCTTAATTATTTTACCAGTTGTTGCTGAACTTTCAGTTACATAAAATGGTAGGTTTTCCTAACATTATGAAAAGAGATCAGTTCTCTGAAAAACCTATCACATTTAAATTAGAAATAGTTCATTTTCTGCTAAAAATCTACCATATCATTATATTAATTCAGCAGCAAAATATTTTATACTGTTTTGGGGTGAAAGAAAATTTGTGCTAAAAATACACAGCAGATACTTTCTCAAGAGCCAAGAACACAATTACAGAAGCAATTCCATTGTTTGTCAAAATCACACTCCAATAGCAGACTCTGCTAAACATTAAATTTCAATAAAGCATTTTTTCAAGATGATGTGAAGCTAAGCATCAAAAGGAGAGTGTCTCAACTTGTGCAGCGTACAGCTATAAAGCTCCAGGTACCAGATGAAATGAGGAAAACAATGTGGTATGAAGTATGTGCTGCTACTTGACAGGGGCACCACAGCAAATGGAAAGCAGAATTAAAAAAAAAAAAAAAAAAAGACAAAACCAACCAAACCCCTCAAATTCAGTTATTTCTGATTGTGTTTGAAAACAAATTGCTCAGAGCACAACTGAAGATGCATACATCTAGGAAAGTCCGACTCCTGTCTCTGTCCTCCTTGTGGTAAGGGCACATGGTGGCAACTGCTGTACTGAGAAGGAAGGGAAAACAGGCATTTAACCAAATTTCTGATTAACAGTGCATGAAAGCTTCATGGCCTATCACACTTGACCAACTATACTTGCCTTCATGCCACTTGCTGTCACTTCTCATTAGTCCTGCCATGCGACTCAGAGGAAAATTGGCAGAACTTATGCAGCCAATACAAGGCCACACTAACACCTTACAGGTGTTGTATTTGCTCCTCTCTCAGCTTCATTTTCTGATCTTCCTTTTTGCATCCACACTTGTGAATGGGCAGAATCTAGACCTAACTGAGACAAATATCTCAGACAATACCTTATTCTTTAGGCCCTGCTTAGCAACAGCTGTCAGCAGGCTGTGGTGGGCTGACCCTGACTGGACGCCAGGTGCCCACCAAAGCTGCTCTTTCACTCTTCCCCTCCTCAACTGGATAGGGGAGAGAAAAATAGAATAGGCTTGTGGATCAAGATAAGGACAGGGAGATCATTCAGCATTTACCTTCATGGGCAAAACAGACTTGGCTTGGGAATGTAATTTATTACAAATCGACTCAGAGGGGAGTAATGAGAAATAAAATCAAATCTTAAAACACCTTCCCCACACCCACCCCTTCTTTCTGGGCTTAACTTTATTCCCAATTTCTCTCCCTTCTCCCCGCAAGCAGAGCAAGGAGATAGGGAATGAGGGTTGCGGTCAGTTCATCACAGTGATGTTTCTGCTGCTCCTTCCTCCTCAGGGGGAGGACTCCTCACACATTTCCCCTGCTCCAACATGGGGTCCCTTTCACAGGAGACAGTCCTCCATGACTTCTCCAGCGTGAGTCCTTCCCACGGGCTACAGTTCTTCATGAACTGCTCCAACGTGGGTCTCCTTCACAGGGTGCAGTCCTTCAGGAACCGACTGCTCCAGCGTGGTTTCCCCCCATGGGGTCACTAGCAGCAAACCTGCTCCAGCGTGGGCTTCTCTCTCTCCACAGGCCACAGGACCTGCCAGGAGCCCGCTCTGGTGCAGGTTTCCCACAGGTTCACAGCTTCCTTCAGGTATCCATCTATTCTGACTTGGGGTCCTCCACAGGGTGTAGGCAGTCATCTGCTCCACCGCCCATGGGCTGCAGGGCGACAGCTTGCTTCACCATGGTCTTCACCACAGGCTGCAGGGGAATGGTTGCTCCAGTGCCTGGAGCATCTCCTCCCCCTCCTTCTTCACTGACCTTGGTGTCTGCAGAAATGTTTCTCTCACATATTCTCACTCCTCTCTCTCACTGCAATTGCTGCTGCGCAATAACTTTTTCCCTTTCTCAAACACGTTATCCCAGAGGTGCTACCACCATCGCTGATGGGCTCAGCCTTGGCCAGTGGTGGGTCTGTCTTAACGCTGTCTGGCATTGGCTCTATCAGACATAGGGGAAACTTCTAGCAGCTTCTCACAGAAGCCACCCCTGCAGCTCCCCCACTACCAAAACCTTGCCATGCAAACCTATTACACAGGTATATACAACTAAGCTAATATTACCTATAAAGGAATATGAGAGAGACTGACAGGACTAACTCCAGCGGTCTACAGTAGCTTCCAGCTGCACTGTAAAAGGTTGGTTCTTGGTAGACCAGGACAGGGCTTCAGGTAAAAGCATGCGCTTTCTCACAAGGGACTAATACTAAGGACAGTGAATAGGTAGTACAAAGAAGCTGTGGGATGTTCACTGCTTGAAGTTTTCTAGATGTCTGCCACATATATTTTAGGCATAAGCTACCAACAAGATCCTTATGATTCACTGAGGTCCCTTCCAATGCTATTTTCTATGACTGTATAATTTTGATGTATATTTTAACATATTTTCTGCCTCCTATGAAAGAGGAAATGTTGCTGTACAGCTTCTTTAATAGTATTTGGTGGCATATTTTTATTGACAGCGAGGCCCCTGGAGTATAAGATGTCAGATGCATTGACTCAAATATAAATAATTAAATTGGTTTTTTCTCCTCCATTAATTCTACTCAGACCTTTACTCCCATCCTCCAGACAGATTCCTGATTAACATAATTGGAGTGAAGAGTTTTGTTTTTCACTTTTCAGTAGAAAGTTTTGTTGTTTTTCCCCCCATGGGAATTCAGTGCATGAGCTTGACAACATCAGCCCGGTTGATTGAAATGCGCCTTTTAACTTTGTCTTAAGAGAAAATCTAGAAGAAAAACATGAAAGAAAAACAACTCTAAATGAAAAGTATGAGATACCCACTACTCCACAGCTCTTATTCTGAGTGGATCAACAAAGGTTGATAGAATAAAGTTAAGGTCTGCCTGCATCAGCGAGAGTTGTAATGAATGAAATTGTTCGGGGCTTTAGCCAGTTTGTTTTAATGAGGAGAAGTCTTCCGTGGTCAAGGCTCTTGGCTCTAGTTGTTTTTATCTATTTACTGGCAGCGCATGTTTTACAGATGCACCATTATTGGCAGGAGTTAAGCAAGCACGTGTGTGCTCAGTTGGACACCGAGGAGCCTCAGTAAATACTGAGACTATCCATAAGAACAAATGAAGCATTGCCCAGACAAATTTTGACCATAGCAAAATCTGGTAAAACATCAGTCTGTCACATCCAAAGGCTTGATAAGCATATATTCCTGTGCACATAGGAGGTGATATCTTTATGCTCTCTGTTTTTCTGAGCCTAAGATGTCCTTTGCATTATTATAATCCCTGGAGGCATTCTGAGTTACCAGCAAATGAGAAGCAGCTTCGTGGATGTATCCCCATTTCCACATTTCTCTTCATGCTGAGAGTTATCGAATTAATTTTCTAGTTCATAATCAATAACTGCAACACTACAGTGGGAGAGAAAGTGTTTAAATAATTTTATAAACATAATTTCATAAACGCCATAAATATCTCTTAGTTATCAACTTCTACTGTGTGATTTAATTTTACAAAGCCAGTGCTATAGGATATAGGCACCTGTGAACCTTTCCTACTGCGCCCAAGTTTCCACACAGAGACTTTGTTCTTCTCCAGTTTTCAGATACACAGCTCTTACTCTACGTATGAAAGAGGAGAATATTTCTGTTCCTTGGTGTTTTAGCTGCTTGAGTGCTTTCTTGACTAGCTTGCTTCTCTCCTAGTAACAGAAGAATTCCACTTATATGGTTAGCAAGTTTTCCATCTCTTCCCTCTGCTTTTGAAGCATCCAAAACATATGCCAGGGAGTATCATTACAGTGTGTTACAAAGAGATAAAATGGAGAGGCAATCAATCAGATCCAAAGATGGCACGGATGTGAGGGTAAATTCTGGTCCGTTTAAGTTACTGGTAATACAATCATATCTCTCTTTCTGGAGCTAGATTTTTTCTCCTGGGTTTTCTGAGTTAAAAACATGACGCTTAGGTGCAAACCCTTTTGAGTTGACCACCAGATGGTAATAAGGCCATTGAAATGGATTGCAGCCAGTCAGACAGTGAGTGTGCAAAAGTTACTGCTTCAGAATGAATTGAAGAGGCTGGTTTTGTCTTAAGAGTACAGACAGGCAAACTGCACTGAACTGAGTTGGGATGGAGCTGATCCCTAAGGAAAACAGGCTGCAAATGAGGGCAAATTGAGTGGCTTCAAGTGGTCTCAGCCTCTTACTGACAGGCCTGCATCCACGTCCTACCCCAGACTCATTTAGTCATCTGCTGCAAAAGGAAGAGTGCCACCTCCAACACTTCCACTGCCAGGAGCCTACAGACTTTACTTGACTGAAAGTCCTCAATCTGCCTCTGACAGCCCAATGGTGGCTTTAGAAATGAGAGCTAAAGATGATCTGACTCTGCAGTAACCCCGGTAGATATTAGGATCAAACTTATCCTCTAAGCATTTCATTTCAGAGCATCTTTTTGTAACACATCATCTTGAAAAGTCCCTTGAAGATTAAGTGATGTCCTCAGGAAGAAAGAAGCTCCTAAGAAGCTACACTGCGACTGACTCCCACAGTAGTATGGAACCCTTATAATGCTATTTCCAATGAAATCATAAACAACTATCCAAAGAAAGTGGATAAAAAAGTGATTTCATGTGGAAGTACTCCTAGCAAACTTCTAACCACTTCTGCCTCTTTAAATTACAGAGGATCAGAACAGCATCACAACAAATGAAGTACACAATGAGTATAACAGGAAAAATAAAACAAATCTGATTTGTTACTCTCCAAATTAATAAGCAAGTTTACAGTGCTGGCACAAAACACCTGGTCCCATTGTATCACCCTTGCTACCTTCCCACCCATTTCATACTTGAATGTACTCCTGTATGACTGAAACAGATGTGATCATCTTGAAGGAAAAAAGTAATTCAGTGGACTGCATTCGATACTTACTAAGTTATTATTTCTTTATAATAGCCTATATGACTTTCAGGGTCTGTGATAATGGAAACGTACCTTTTAAAGAACAAAAAAAAAAAGATCACATCGTTCCCTTGGGACAATTTTAGGCAGGTTAACTTCAGCTTACTTAAATGGGTCCACTGAAAAGATAAGTTACAGCATTTACAGAAGTAGCCATTGTACCCACGGGCTGATGTTGTCCTTTACTATATCAAAGTATTTTGTAAAAACATGGTGAGCAGTAATCAAATATTACTATAAAAACTGTACAAGTTGCATGTTCATTTATCAAAAAAAGCCTATTTCAGATTCTACCAGAATCCTGGCAGAAACCTGGTTAGAGCCATTTAGGAGTGTATAAACGAACTAGCAATCTGGAAGACAAGCTCAGATCAATAAATGTCAGATCAGTAGGGTCCCTTGAAAAAAAATTAGATGGAAGACACAACAGAGCTGTGTCTTTTAACGGATTACAAAGGTGAAAGTGATTAGAGATAAGATTTTTCTGAACCCTCTTTGATAAGTTGTGTTCAATGCCTTCCTGACAAGGTGATTATTAGCATGCAATAGCATGGAATTATACTTCCAAATATTTCTAGAATATCTGCTAGTGTATGTGTTTGTGTATATATGGGTGTGCATCTACACGTACAAATACACACACATTATTCAAATAAGATAATACTGCCAAAAAATGTTGGATTCCGTCTCCAGATTCATGGAGGTACTGTGGTACTGTCAGAGAAATGAGTGACCTTGAGTCAAACTCTGTTACTTCTCCATGCCTCAGTTTCCCCATTTGCAAAATGATGCCATTCATACTGACTTTGTCATGAAGTGTTGACAGCTGCTGATGAAAAATATTTCATGTTAATGGGCTGAAAATCATTTACAGCTATTTCTCACTAGTATGAGTTATTAAAATAGTAGCCATGAGCTTGATTTCAAAAGAAAAGCCTGTGTCAGTGGCAGTGTTTTTACCTCCTAGTCAGCACACTGCTTTTTGCTACACTTTTCTTTTCATTGGCATTGTGTTACAATTTAGAAGTCTTATCAGGTCACAGCACTCTCACAGAGAGCACAGAAAGGTTTCATCGCCCCAAAGAACTCAGGGATCTATAACGCAAGTTTTCAATGCATTCGTCTCAGCTGCATTTGTACCCTTCAGCATTGCTTTCTCCACAACATTTCCAATATTGCTAAATTTCAAGCTGTTAGTAGTTTTTCCTCTGAGGCTCAGAAATACAAGGCAAAAGAAGGGAGAAGAGAAACTCTCCCTTTGGATCTACAAGCCTATTCATCAATTCCTTTTCACACTTCTACTCTAGCAGGCCCTGAACAGCTACCTGCCTGTCTAGCCTAATGATTTTCATGCTCATCAATAGCTTTATTGCAGGATGGTTATTTGGTATCATTTTAAATGTTGCCATATATTTCTCTCAAAGCAAAAAGGAATCTGAATAATACCTGACAGCCAACAGATGTGCAGTCTGTAGACACAAAACTGATTTCAAATTCTGTAACTGTGGGTTCCTCCGAACGGGTTTTTCTGCTTCCATTTTAAGTGCAATGTCATGTGGATCTGCTTGAAGAAAGAAATGAAGGACCACAAAAAGAACAAAAAGTATCATAGCCATTACTGTCATCTGTGCAAAGAAAGCATTGCAATGGCACCTTGCCTATTGTGTCTAGTTTACTTGTCTTTCTTTGAAGAAACATAGTCAAATACTAGGGAAGAATGTGCTTATTTTGCCAAGTCTGTAGCCTGGCTTTTGCAACAAAGGCTTTTCTCAGAGTTTATGAGTTTTAGGCTTTAACTTCTGCCAAGAAGTAAAGGAGGCAGAAACACTGAGGTAGAAAGGTCAGAGCAAACTGTCTGGGATCCTCGGGCAGAGGGAATGGAGATAATGATGGGAGAAAAATGCCTAATTGGAATGAAAGTCAAAGATAATTTATGAACAATAGCAACAAAACAGTTTCTGCATAAGACTTACTCGCATAATTCACTTGTTTTTCTGCTGTTTCTATGGACCTTTTTATTTGAGGTGGCATGGGACTGAAAATCATTTAGCTTGTCTTGAGGCATTCACATCATAAATAACATACTGCATGCAAAATAATTATCTATTACACTGAAAAATTAGAGAGTACCGGGATTAAAGAGGCCTTTTCAACTGTGCTTCTTCCCTTTGTGCAATTCTGCTCCTGCATAGTCATGTAAATTTTCATTTCATGCTCACATACTGTTTTCCTCAGCAGGCACCCTTCCCCCTATAAAGAAGTCTCAAGACTCTCTGAAGACTGTGTTTAAGCATTCCTGCCTGGGGTCCAGGCCATCAACTCAATCGACCATTCAAAATGAACTTGTTTCATACGCTGCTGCACATCAACAGCATTAACGGCCATGTGGCACGACACAGCTGTGCCCTTCTGAGTGTTTTAGACAGAAGGAAAATGAAACTTTTGAAATACCAAAACAAGATTCTGAAAGGAAAAAAATATACACATCTGGTAAAATCTAAACAAGAGGATAGTGTCTAGTAAGGCTTCACTGACTATGGCACACACTAACGCAAACTGCTCTGATTGGTAATACAGGTCCAGCAGACACCCTTCATACAGTGCAACCTGTGACATGTTGAAGTGTGGCTTTCCTCTCTCTAGCTGCTTCTTATCAAGGTTTCTCTGCTAGCACAGGTCTGTGGCTCAGGGATCACACCTCCTCATACCCCTGAGCCACGCCAGCACAAATCTGTAGCGTAGATTTAACTTCTGTGGACCCCTTCTGATATCAGGTCTTTTACGGTCCAGTTCAAGAAGACATGAAGGGAGAGCAGCTTAATTCCCTTTCTCCTTTTATATCTTTAAGATATGACTTACAGTGTACTGTGAACAATTCCCTAAGTACGGAGGCAGCTCCAACTGCAGCTTAACACTTTGGTTCTTTCTTTGTTTCTTAAGCTTTGACTTAATTTTCTTCACGCTTCAGCAGATATGAACCATAATAATTAGAGCTAGCTTTTGGAATGAGCTGCAAGGATAGTTGCCTGGGCACCCCGTGTATGGAGAGAGGACAGAGGCACCATTAAGTTATCTTAGGCTGTGCCTGCCCTGAGATGCTGGTGTGCTCTATGGTGCCTACTGCAGCCTTGGGCTCCTGGGCTCCCAGCCTCCCAGACCTGTCATGCTGGTATTTTGGCCTGCATGCTGGCATTTTTTTTTCCCCTGGAAATCCAGCTGAGAGGAGAATGAAAGGAGGGGAACTGCAAAGTGTTCCTGGTCCCACAGTCACCATATAGAAATGTCAGAAAGGAGGAGATCCATGAGTTACTTTCTCACTGTAACACTAAGACCATCTTTGGTTTTTTGCCAGTAGTTACTTGCAGTTTTCTGATCTTCTACGGATAGCTGATGTTTGCTGGAGGTTACACTGAAGAAAGATGCTAAAAAGTGGAAGAGGTATATATCTAGCCACCCTTCTTCATGATGATTAAGTAGCTATCTGATGCAAATAAGGGACAGGTAGGGGAAAATAATATTATCTTTCTTTTTTGCTAACCAATTTGCTAAACAGGCATCAGTATCCTTAGAACAATATTTGTTTACCTGTGGGTTTCCACAGAAACTCATCCTCAGATATAAAGTGATTTTTAATGAGGCTTTTGACCCGTATGTGCAGGGTTCTTAAGCAAAAAGGATAGGCAAAAGTGTCCTGTCCTTCGGGTATTTAACAGGTGAACAGTAAACTGAGCTAAAGATCTGCTGCAATGTTACAAATTAGCTACCATTTCTCCCAGCAATTTTATTCAGGCTCTAGGAAATGTTTTCATTTACTGTAACAGGGAAGTGGCTGAATAGTTGAGGGTTAAATTTACATTGACTGTTGGGTTAAGTTAAATCTTCAGTGGGGGATGAATGGTTACTAAGGCAACAGGAGCATGCATTTGATACCTGTTATTCAAGTCTATATCCTCATGCTCATTAACTATCACATTGTTTATTAATATTCACTCTAAAATGGATGTTGCCAGAGCCTCTTTGCTTTGACCTAAGTAGCAAGGCACAAATTAATGTGAAAAGGACTCGCAACTACTAGCAATATATTCAGACACCTCTTGAGAAGCACAGATCTTTGTATCTGAAGAACAACTTTTGCTTCCATGTAATAAAACATCAAAAAAGCACTTGTAAACAGAATACTGAAGGGAGGTTTGCCTGGAAAACAGCAGGACCTATCATGATCTCCTGAAATAAACAGTAAAAATTAACAAAAAGCTAGGACAAAATACCCATTTTGATACTAAGCACCAACAGGACAGAATTGCCATGCAGGATCAGACTAAGAGCATCTGACTGTATGTGTTGTTGGAGGCCATGACCAACATGAGGTGTTTTAGGTGAAGCCGGAGCACTCGTGTCTCCCTATATTTTTTTTTCTCTTGTGACAAATGATAGTATGTTCAGAAAATACATGCTAGTTTTGGCCTGATAGTTTGTAGAGGTCAGGAACATTATGATAAGGACTTGCAAGAACCCATACCCATTGTACAACACAATAGCACTTCACAAAGCTCTTAAGACACCTTTGTGTAGCCACCCACAAGAACACAGAATCAAATACATAGAGCAATTAATCCCTGAGCTTACTTATTCCTCTCTCATTCAGAAATTAAATATCAACAGCAACAGACACTTCAATCTGAAACAAACAAACAAAAAAAGTTAAAATGCTTCCTTGGGAGTGAAAATTCTTCCCATTCAGAATCATCAGAGCATGCTATTTAATTGCATTTAGATTTTTACATCATGTTAAAATATATGCAATATTATATAAAGCTTACATGACACTTATATCTGAACATGGTGTGTTAGTTCAATAGTGTACAAATACGAGTGTGACCAACAATGTCTATTCATGGAAAACATGAGCTTGCCTTGCTGTTTCTTGAAACACCACCAGAGAGAAGTTAGGGTCAGCTGGATCATCTCAGTTCATTACTTCAGTAACCCTTCAGAAGGCGAGGCATAACATTACGTAAGTGCACCTGGGGAGGAATAAACCCATGCACCAGTACGGGCTGGGGGTTGACCTGCTGGAAAGCAACCCTATGGAGAAGAACCTGGGAGCTGTAGCAGACAACAAGTGGACCATGAGCCAGCAATGTGCCCTTGTGGCCAAGAAGGCCAATGGTGTCTGGGGGTGCGTTAAGAAGACAGTGGCCAGCAGGTCAAGGGAGGTTCTCCTCCCCCTCTACTCTGCCCTGGTGAGGCCACATCTGGAGTACTGTGTCCAGTTCTGGACCCCACAGTTCAAGAGAGACAAGGAACTACTGGAGAGAGTCCAGCAGAAGGCCGCAAAAATGATTAGGGGATTGGAGCATCTCTCTTATGAGGAAAGGCTGAGAGGCTTGGGGCTCTTTAGCCTGGAGAAGAGAAGGCTGAGAGGGGACCTCATCAATGCTTTTAAATATCTAAAGGGCAGGTGTCAAGAGGGTGGGGCCAGGCTCTTCTCAGTGGTGCCCAGTGACAGGACAAGAGGCAATGGGCACAAGCTGGAACACAAGAGGTTCTGCTTGAACATGAGGAGGAACTTCTTTAACCTGAGGGTGGCAGAGCACTGGAACAGGCTGCCCAGGGAGGTTGTGGAGTCTCCTTCTCTGCAGATATTCAAACCTGCCTGGATGCAATACTGCGCGACCTGCTTTAGCAGAGGGGTGAAGCTGCTTTAGCAGAAGGGTTGGACTAGATGATCTCCAGGTCCCTTCCAACCCCTACCATTCTGTGATTCTGTGATTCTGTGTGAATAGTCCCTTGTCACTTTGCAAATTTGGCCCTAAATGCCCAATGCTTCTCATAATCTGATATTAGGCCTTTAAGACTATCACATTTCCTCATCCACAGAGTTTACAATTTACGTGGCTGCAATGCTCCCAAGCGTAACAGAGACATATCTATTGGTCCATCTTAAAAAATTGTGCTATTGAAGCAAAGGATCTCATTCCTCACATCTAAATGAGTCTATGAAAGCGGGAGCACTCGGTTACTGAAACGGAACTAAAATGACATGTTGCAGACTAGTACAGAGCATAGAGCTGATCTTACATTGATCAATCTGGCAAAAAATGAATACTTTTGCTTAAGCTAGAGTCTCATATCCTACAATATCCTTGACTTCAGCTGTCTGAAATCACAGTGATTTGTATACTCTTTGTAACATCACATTGGCCTAAACAGAAGAATCATTCAAAGGATTAAAAAAATCATTGTAGGAAAAATTTTGCACATAGTATGACTTCTAGACTTTTTGTTTTGTTTTTATTAAATTCTTGCAAATTTTGCATTCTGTAAGGGCAGCTGTCACATGAGACCTGACACACACTAGACAGCTATGGAAAAGAGGTCAAGATATCCGCATAGTCAGGATGCTTTTGAAGATCCCATGGGAAAAAAAAAATTATTATCAATCAAACATTAAAATCTATGGGGAAAACATATTTCTTCCAGGGATCTAAGAAATGTCTGAGTTTTTCACTTGAATTGGTTTTTACTTTACTTCCTTTTCCCAGCCTCAGATGCTGGCCTTCTCAGACACTATAGTGATGAGAATGAGATTAGCTGTTACACTAAATACCCTAGTCTTTCTATACACAAGACCAGCACTTTTGGATTTTACTAGCAATTGAAATCCTAAATCCTCCTTGGGCTCCTTTAAAATACTTAGCCCAAACTCCAAAGCCAGGAGAAGGCTTGAGATGCTGTGGGGTTGTAATTCCCCATTAGCAGGACTCTGAGGCTCCCAGGTGCAGCAGGCAGGGGCAGTGCTGGCAAAGAGCATTCACACAAGTTGTCCTTCCCAGATTTAGTTGAATGGATTGTCTTGTTCAGTGAGGGAAACTTGAGAAGTGCCAGCATAAAATTTCTTGGTAACTTGGTAACTGGAAGCGTTTGAACTCTGATTGCTTGCCAGTGAGTATGACAGTCATCAAAGAAAGACAGAAAGAAAGTGAATATCAAATAACTGTAATCAAGTAAATGGTGTTTCTCAATTCTGTGATGTGTGCAGGTTTTTCATTTCCATTGAAGACTAAAAAGAAATACAAATAGGGCTCAGCAGAAAGCATCACTGTTGACCTTCTTCCATCAGAGATTAATTGAATATTTAGAGCCACATTCCTGCAAAGGCATGACTTCTGTGACTCATCCCATGAAGTCACCTGAACTTCTCCCAGTGCAAACCTGGAAGTCTTTCCAAGACAAGAGTTTTTGATTGACTTTGAGAGCGCTGTTTAAAAAAATCTCTTTGTTGACATTCCTACTGTAAGGAGAATAGGTGGGAAAATATTCTGACCATACGGTTCATCTCTACATTCATCCAGACTATTTTAATAAACTGAAAAAACGATGTCTAAGAAAATAACACCAGACAGTACAAGGATTTTTGTTTGGGGGCTGTTTTGTTTTTCTGCATAAAAAGCAGAACAAACAACCTTATGATAGAAAGAGGAGAGCTAATTAAAATCTGGACAGATAATCTCATTCTTTTTGAAGAGTGGCTTGGTAAAGTGCAAGACCATAATAAGATTATTCCACCAAGTTTAATGAAGTGGGTCAGTTAAACCAGTGTCTGTCTGTTATGAGATACAGTGAAAATCTGGAGTAACTTCTGAAAGGAAAAAAGTTTGAAACTTAATTTTTAATAAATATTACCTAACTGTGGGATAAAATGTTTGAAAGAGGTTGATAATATTTTTGATAGTTTGAAATATTAGTTAAATTCTTACTCAGGAAAAGAGCACCATCTACTGATCATCACTCTCAAGTTCCAACACGGTGTTTCATTTACACGGGTTTTACTTATATACAACATCATCATCTTCATTCCAGGAGCTTTGGATGACTCTTGAAAACCTGTGAAAGAAGGCTTACATATCTTCAGCTACCAGCTAATATCACTCTGATGTTTTATTGTGATTTGTAGTCAGCAACACCGTAGCAGCAGAAAACATACTTTAGAACTCCAGAAAGTATGGTGATACCAATAAACCCCAGTCATCACTAAAGGGATGGTGCATCCTTTCCTAGTACAGTTGCCTGCTACAAATGCCTCCTTCTTGCTGGAAGAAGTAACCTTTTAATCATGTGAAGAGCTAATATAAGCAAGAGAAAGGCTGTTTTTTTTTTAAGTAGGACCTGTTTTTCAACTGCCCCAAGGGGGAGAGAACAAAGACTGCCTTCCTTTTCAGTCCAAGCACAGATTTATGCCAAATTACAGTATTGTTTAACATTGCCTTAAAAACATGCAGCTCTTCTGCACTAAAGAGAACAGTGAGTTCTTGAGTTCACATCCAAAGCTTTTTTGGAGCTTGCTTTTCTGCCAGAGAAACAGCTATGATAAAGAACGTCACACCAAGTAGCATTCACCAGAGAAAGCAACACTTATCCGATGCCATAAACATCCTCCCCACTCATACCCATAAGACATAGCTATACTTAAATCTCAGGTCTTTACTCAAGTGTTCTGGCAGACACATTCTAATTATATTCTTTTAATTATATCCCATATGTCTTCTTTTTATAGCTGCTCTGAAGGCACTGACTTTTATTCCTCAAAGGTTGCTCAGGCAAGTGCTTTTCTTTATTTTCTTTCTCTCAGGAATAAGTGATCGCACCCTAGCTAGTTAGAACAAAGTAGTGCTCCAGGAGCAGCGGGGTGGGCTGCCCAGCAGGTGTGGGGAGGATGCTGGGCACTGAGGGTGGTGATCCAGCAGGCCCTCATGGGCCAGAGATCTGGCTGGCCAAACAGTCAGGCTGTGACAATGACCAGGACAGCTGCAGCCTTGCTTTGGACAGAACCAAGGACTGGAGTGCCCATGCAGTCTCATCCCCAAGGCACTGAGGCCCCCAGTGAGGTTTCTCACAGCTCTGTCTCACAACCCAGTGATGGCAGTAGAGGCTGTAGAGCCTGCTGGTGCACTCCGGGCCCTAACAGCCACAAGCAAGCTACCTATAAATAACAGTTTTTTCTTTGCTCATTTTCCTGCACATTTTAGGACTCA
Source organism: Leptosomus discolor (assembly GCF_034619465.1). Taxonomy (NCBI): domain Eukaryota; kingdom Metazoa; phylum Chordata; class Aves; order Leptosomiformes; family Leptosomidae; genus Leptosomus; species Leptosomus discolor. The sequence continues at coordinate 153,796,160 of NC_141391.1, forward strand.
AATTCTTAAAAAGCTCTAGTGCCATTCTGAAAAGCAATTGCAGAAAATCGGTGTGCTGGTGATTGCTGTCATCTTATGAGTGACAAGGCTATTTTCCCACTGTCTCACATCTGATGTGATTGTGATGATTGTCTCTAAACCAGAACGTGAGGAGCTGAACCGGGAGCTCCCACAGCTGCAAGTACAGCTACAGCTTGAAACTGCCAGCTAAATCTCCATGACTGGCACTCTTCGCCCTCTGCAGGTCTGGCACAGAGAGGATTTCATTACATGTCTATTATCTGCTCATGCAATTATGCCTCTCTGTGAACCACGGGAGAATTAAGGTCCTTCTCATACTACTGCCCTTGTCAGGCCATAGCCCAGCAGCTAGAGATGAAAGGTATCATTGCGCAATAATTTCTTGCTTAACTCAGCCTTCAGTGTTCTTGAATTCCCTGTCCCAGTGACATGCAATCATGGGAGCAGCTCAGTTGGCTGGAGGAGGAGTGGTTTACAGAATATTTCTAGATCTTATAGCTTCAGGGTGAAAAATTAAAACCGTGACTCATTTGCATTCAAGATACTCCACCATCCTGCCTAAATATAAAATTATTAGTCTTTTGAGTTTCAGCCTTTTCTTTATACATTGGAACATTTACTGGACAGATTTCTAATTTGCCTGGCAGGGTAGCTGGTTTTTTCATGATTTTGGATGCAAGGCTTCGTAAGACGGAAAAATCTGTTTCCTCCATTAAAAGGAAGAAGAAATTAATTAATTACTGGATATAAACAGAAAACATAGTAAAATCATAGGTTAGGATAATTCAAGTGGCAAGTGATCTCAGAAGGTTTCTACTCGAACTTCCACTTCCAAGTAGCAGCTCAGATCTTACACGAGGTTGCTCAGGGCTTTATGCAGTTGAGTCTTGAAAATGTCTAAGGATGGAGGTGGCACAGCCTCTCTGGCCAACTTGCTCCACTGCCTGACTGACCTTACAGTGAAACAGTTGAAAGTTAAGTGAGTCCAAATTAAAATACAAGTTGCCTATACATATATATATTGAAGGAATGGAGAGAAAAGGTTAAAGTACAGCCATTTACATGGGGAAAACCAGAACCACTGAGCTGTGCAGTCGGATATTAAGCAGGTAAGTTAGAACCATCTATAGGCTATATGTGTCACTGGATAATGTAATTCCAAAGTATCTGATAAATTCATATACAGAGCTTGCAGATGTCCTTTTGTGGAAATGCAGAATTAAGTTGCAATGCTAGGGTGGAATGAATGGCTGAACTGGTCAGGTAATGCATTTTTGTGCATCTATAAGAAAAAAAAAAAATGTGGTTGAATTCTCTTTTTTTTTCCCATTCAAAATACTTCTTTTAAATTGACATTGTTGGTTTATTTAAGGAGGATCTCATCATTATTACTTTGCACATAAAAAAAATTCAGCTCTATTTTGGGGTTTCTAGCTATTTCTCAAGTCCCTTTGTGCCAAGCAACTTGTGGGGTTACTCTAAAGAGGTGCAAGTCTTAGATTTTTAGGTTCATAGATTGAACTAGGACATCCAACATCAGACTATGCCATGAGAATAAGGACCAATTTCTCATTTTATTGGAAAACAATCTTCAGTGAAGCTAGGCCAGGCTCCTGCTTTGTCATGTCATTCCATGACTGTGAGAGACTCCTCAACTCCAACTTGCAAGTCATGCTTCTCATGCTCTAAAGTTTCCTTTTTTTTTTTTTCTGGAAAAGAGAACTTTTAGAACAAGCGAGAGCCCTGGAGTTCACTCTGGAGACCCCTGGGCTGGGTGATGTCTGACAGAGTCTCCCTGTTCCAGCTCTGGTGATGGTGATCCCCCATCGCCAGCAGGGCAGCAGAGAGGATCAAACACTTGCAGGTTGTCTGAGGGCCAATAGGAAGAGCTAAGCTGCTCTCTCTGCCCCTGACAAATTGTTCACACAGAGCTGGGCAGGCTCAAGTGTACAGCTAACGTAAGGAAGACTTTAATATGTTCATGTAGAGTATGAGGAATATGTAAATGATTTTTTTCTAAAAAAACCCCAACCATTTTTGTGAGGGAAATGGTTTGACGCGCTTTTTTAAACTTTTTTTCTTTTCTGTATTGAACTAGGCCAACTGTTTGTGTTTTGGGGTGTTAGGAATTATCTTTGAATCTCAGTGCTCTGTGTAAAAATTAGACTTTAAAAGGGTCAATGTGAAGCACCATAAATGAACTATCTCTTCTAGTCAGTAACTACATTTGAAAACTTGGCCTCAAACAACTTCAGACTCACATGGTGAGTCAGTGATGCCTTCTGTTTTTCTGTGAAAAATATAATGGGCTATTGATCTGAGAACTCCAGAGTATCTTTGGGATACAGCCTCTAAGAGGAGGGAGTGGAAGTTATTTTGAAAAAGATGTTTTCAACAGGTTTAAATTAAAACAAACTGCACCTCCACTGGAAAAGATTTGAGGAGATGCGAACTGAAAAGCTATTTAGTTCTCTTCAGGTAGGCAATTATATTTGGTATATCTAAAGGTGGTAAGTTCTGATACGTTTTTGATAAGCTGACTGCCCTGCAATTCTGATTTCTTATTTCATATTGTTCTATACATATCATGTGTATAATACATTCTGTATCTACTGTGTACTAAAATGGTGCAAGTCTCCACAGCAAGACAAAGAAAATTCTGGATAATTACAGCTCCTCAGAAATTGTTCAGATCAGATTGTATAAAAGATCTGATCACAGATTATATAAAACATATTTTACTAAGGCAAGGAAAAGAACATGGCCAGAACTGAGGACAAAATCTAAGGATTAAACATAATAAAATGTAAACAGAAATTTTAATATATGGTTTTCTGGCTCCATCTGGTGTTTATTTTACAGGATTTCTAGCTCAAGGAAATCTGATTTCCACTCCCCTTTTCAGCTATACATTGGAAATGAGGAATGGTATTTAAAGGACATTTGAATTTATGCATCCTGAGGGTTTACATTCAAAGTTGTATATTAGCTACTGTAAAGATACAAGAAGAATATTTTTTTTTTTTACTCAGTGTTTATACCCTGTGACTTAAATCATATTCAGAACCGAGAAAAGGCTTCTATGGCCAGCAACTTATCATTTTCCCTCATGATATCAGTTAGACTGCTAAAATATTATTCCTCTCTACTAACCTTGCCTTGCTTACATCCTCAACACAGCTAAATCATCAATACTCAACACTACTGCTTTATTCAAATTAACTCTCAAACACTTGCAACAAAATTATCACAAGTATTAATATCAAATCTTTTATTGCTGCTTTCAGGTCAGACAATAACATATTTACTGGCTGTACAGAAAAAGCAAGTTGGAAGGGAGAGTGAGAAGATCACCACTTAACTGCTCACTGAGTCAAATGTTTGTGGAGAAAGTACCCGAGACATTAATCACTTTTAGTATCACAGATTCATAGAAAAGCCCAGGCTGGAAGGAACCTCAAAAGATCATCTGGCCCAATATTTTGTGGGAAAGGGAGCCATGATGAGACTATCCAATACCCTGTTCAATCAAGTTTTAAAACCTCTGGTGATGGGGACTCTACCACATTCCTCGGAAAGTTGTTCTGGTGATTGATTGTTCTCACTGTAAAAAATTACTTTCTTGTATCAAGATGAAACCTCTTCCGGTTCAACTCGTACCCATTGTGTCTTTTCTTTTCCGTGCAACTCGTACCCATTGTGTCTTTTCTTTTCCATGCAGCTCCAGGTGAAGAGAGAACCTACGTACTCTTTGTAGCTGCCCATTAAGTGCTGGAATACCATCATGAGGTACCCCCTGAGCCTTCTCTTCTCCAGGGAGAAAAGACCTAACTCCATCTAACTTCCCGGCTAAACCCATTGATCACTACCCTCTGAGCAAGTCCTGTGAGCCTATTTCCTACCCATCTCACAGAACACCCATCCAGTCTGTTTCTTACCAGTTTGTCCAGGAGAAGGCTGTGCGAAACAGTGTCAAATGCTTTGCTGAAGTCCAGATAAACAACATCCACTGCTCTACTCATGTTGGCAAAAAATGTTGTTTTGTTGTAAAAGGTGACGAAGTTTGTCAGGCATGATTTGCCTTTGGTAAATCCATGCTGGCTTTTCCCAGTCACCTGCCTCATTTGGTTTGTAATAGTTTCTAGGAGAACTCGTTCCATTACTTTCCCAGGGACTGAAGAAAGACTAATGGGTCTGTAGCTTCCTGGGCCCTCTTTTGTGCCTTCTTGCAATGGGTATGACATTTGCCCTCTTCCAGTCATCAGGGATAGTCCCTGATCCCCATGACTTTTCAAGTGTTATATACAGTGGCCTTGCAACAATGTCAGCCACTTCTCTTAACACCCTGGGGTGATTCAGTCTGGGCCAATAGATTTATGTGGGTATAAGAGTATAAACTCTTCTTTGTTAGCTCATAATGGCATAACGCCCTTATTTTTCTACTGGGCCTGACATACGAAACTGTCTTGTCATGGTATGTTCATACACCAGCAAATATTGTAAAAAACAGGGTAAATTAAAAATTATCCTTTAAGAAAGCGATTCTCACTTTCCATAGAGAGGAGAATATGCATACCTGCATATGTATGTTACAAACAATATTAAATCAACATGAATGCATTCTCAAATATGATTTAGCAATTGAGAATATGTGGAATAGCCAGTACTTCCTGACAAACAAGATTTCTGCATACCTCACAGGCTTGACTATACTTGTAGAGCATCCAAGCAAAGTAGATAACATTGAGAAAGTCTTCACCAGCAGCAAATATATTAAAAATTATACCTTTTGTGTCCCTATCTCAGTTAGAAAGATGAGTTTTCCAACCTTACTCATTTTAAGTAGCTTACTCTTCAAGATTTGTGGTTACAAGGGACAATCTGTTTTCAGAGACATTGTTCTTTATATGTATGGGTGTTACTCTGGCCTTTACAACTTGCCTGCACATACTCATTGCTCAAAATTACCATACTATCTGCATGCCTCATCTGCAGGTGACTCAAAAATAGCATTTCAGCATTGATTTTGACTGAATGCATGCAGTAGCTCCTGGGAACTCACTGGTGCTCCATGACTTTTACATCTTTCCTTACGCTGAAGACATTCACACTTCTGGATTCAGATGTGTTGTTTTCCCACACGAAAGACTCCATTTCCTAAAACATGTGTGCATGATGGCAAGGTAGAAGGAGCTAAAGCAGAGATGCTGTAAATCAGTTGTGAGTCTCACTGAGCCCAGGTTTTCCTGGGGTAGTCAGCTGAATGTAGACAGCTCGGTATCACAAAAGCTCAATGCACTCCCATGTAGACTGCTGCTCCTCATCCCATCCTTATTCTCCATGTGCTGTTCCAATCTCTATGGCAAAAGCTGGTAGCTACAAGAGAAGAAGCTACAAGAGCTACCTTGAAGAAGACCCAGACAGCCTTGAGCCCCTGGTCTGAGAGGGATTATGACTTGTATCATCCTCTGGCAGGACAAGCAGGGAATGAAAAAAGCAAAGCAAATGAAGCAGGCCATGTAACCAACCCAGCTCCAAGTGGGCAAAGTAAAACTGGTTCCATGTAGCACAATGTACTCCTTCCACCCTCTGAACATTGCCCACAGTAGCATCAGTGGTGTTAGAGACGGGAAGTCTTATGTGCCTCTTCCTGATTACTTCTCTTCTTCAAGATCAAATAAATGCACTCCAACCAAGTTACTGCCAATGCCCAGGCTGAAGCAAGTGCTGCCTACTTGTAAGACTCTCTGGTCTGAGGTGAAGGCATAGTTGGGGGAGGTCAAAAAGAGAAGGGTTTCCTTTCCTTTTTTTCTTTTCTTTTTTTTCTTTTCTTTTTTCCTTTTTCTTTTTCTTTTTTTCCCAGCTATAAAACCACAATAGTTGCACTTACAGCTGTTACACTGAGCTCTTCCTTCCAATAACACATGCCATTCACCATACCCATCCTCTACAGTCTCTACTCTGAATGATTGAGCATTGGTTCATGTCAATGGAATGGATTTACTTTAAATGAAATAATGATTTTTGGCTGCCCATTAAATGTCACAGAGGAAATTCATGGCATGTAGGAAAACAACTGTGTACAGTACTGTTGAGCCAAGACTGTCTAACAGATGTTGTACTCATTAAAGTCTAAGCATAATAACATTTTTTAATGAGCAGAAAATAGGAAAAATGTTCTCTCCCTGTAGTGATACTCTTGGAGGCATCATTTTTACTAAAAGCCTTGTTTCCTCTTTCTGATTGCTGACATGTGCTCAGGCTGGAGTCTGTAATATTATCTCAGCACTCTGATCCTGCACATATCTAGAAGGCCTCAGCATCAGGAATATAGTTATTACCAGGTGATTTGTCCCTCTTTCCAGAACGAAGTTCACTTCCAAGACTCCTAGGAGTGCCATTCCAGAAGGCGAGGAATCCCAACCCTAGCTCTTGTGCCACATCCATCCAAACCTCTGTGTGCTACTTCCATATGTCAGTTCTGGCCCAGAAAGGGAAGCACAATACATACAGCTCCTGAATTTCAGGAGAATCATAGAATAGTTTTGGTTGGAAGGGACCTTTAAAGGTCATCTAGTCCAACCCCCCTGCAGTGAGCAGGGACATCTTCAACCAGATCAGGTTGCTCAGAGCCCCGTTCAACCTGACCTTGAATGTTTCCATAAATGGGGCTTCTACCACCTCTCTGGGCAGCCTGTTCCAGTGTTTCATTAGTGTAAAAAATTTCTTCTTCATATCTAGCCTAAATCTACCTTCTTTTAGTTTAAAACCATTACTCCTTGTCCTAGCACAACAGGCCCTGCTAAAAAGATTGCCCCCATCTTTCTTATAGGATCCCTTGAAGTACTGAAAAGCTCCGATGAGGTCTCCTCAGAGCCTTCTCTTAACCAGGCTGAATAACCCAAACTGTCTCAGCCTCTCCTCATAGGAGAGGTGCTCCAGGCTCCTGATCATTTTTGTGGCCCTCCTCTGGACTCGTTCCAACAGGTCCATGTCTTTCTTGCTCTGAGGACTCCAGAGCTGGATGCAGCACTCCAGGTGGGTTCTCACCAGAGAGGAGCAGAGGGGAAGAACCACCTCCCTCGACCTGCTGGCCACACTTCTTTTCATGATGAGGATACAGTTGGCCTTCTGGGCTGTGAGCGCACATTGCTGGCTCATGTCTGGTTTTTCATCCACCAGTACTCCCAAGTCCTTCTCAGCAGGGCTGCTCTCAATCCCTTCATCCCCCAGATCCTCTGTATTGATATCGGAGATTGCCCTGACGCCGGTGCAGGACCTTGCACTTGGCCTTGTTGAACCTCATGAAGTTCTCAGGCTTGTCCAGGTCCCACTGGATGGCATCTCAGCCTTCAGGTCGTGTCAATTGCACCACTCATCTTATGTCATCTGCAAACTTGCTGAGGGTGCACTCGATTCCACTGTCTATGTCTTTGATGATGATTTTAAACATTACTGGTCACACTACAGATCCCTGAGGAATAATTGCCACTGATCTCCATCTGGACATCAAGCCATTGATCACCACCCTCTGGATGTGACCTTCCAAACAATTTCCTATCCACAAAACAGGGCACCCATCAAATCCATATGTCTCCAATTTAGAGAGAAGGATGTTGTGGGGGACCGTGTTAAAGGCCTTACGGAAGTCCAGAGAGATGACATCCTTAGCTCTTCCATCATAGAAGGCCACTAGGTTGGTCAGGCACGACTTGCCCTTGGTGAAGCCACGCTGTCTGTCTCGAATCACCTCCCTGTCCTCCATGTGCCTTAGCATAGCTTCTAGGAAGATCTGTTCCATGATCTTCCCAGGGGCAGAGCTGAGGCTGACAGGTTGGTAGTTCCCAGGGTCCTCCTTTCTGCCTTTTTAAAAATGAGTGCAATGTTTCCCTTTCTTCAGTCACCAGGGACTTCACCTGACTGCCATGACTTTGCAAATACCATGGAGAGTGGCTTGGCAACTACATTGGCCAATTCCCTCAGGACTCTGGGATGCATTTCATCAGGTCCCATAGACTGATGTCTGTTCAGGTTCTTCAGGAGGTCACGAATCTGGTCTTCTCTTACAGTGGGAGAGACTTTGCTCCCCTAGTCCCTGTGTTGTGGCCCATCCACTCCAGAGGCGTGGGAAGAGACGTTGCCAGTGAAAACCAAGGCAAAAATTTGTTGAGTACTTCAGTCTTCTCCTCATCCATTGTTACAAGCTTGCCAGTCTTGCTCATCGGGAGGGTTACACTTTCTTTAACCTTCCTTTTCTGGCTGACATACCTGTAGAAGCCCTTATTATTCTTTGCATCCCTTGCTAAGTTTTGCCTTGGCCTTCCTGACCCCGTCCCTATGCAACCAGGCAGCATCCCTATACTCTTCCCAGGATACCTGTCCCTGCTTCCACTGCCTGTGCACTTCTTTCTTCCCCTTTAGTTTGCCCAGCAGGCCTCGACTCAGCCATGCCGGTCTCTTGCCTTGCTTTCTTGATTTCTTACACCTGTGGATCAAGAGCTTTCATGCTCTATGGAAAGCGTCTTTAACGATCTGCCGGCTCTGTTCTGCGCCCTTGTCGCTGAGGGCAGTTTCCCCTGGGGTCCTATTGACCAACTCCTTGAAGAGCTGGAATCTGATTCCCTAAAATTCAGGATCCCGACTTTACTGTTTGCCTGACCCATATCCCTCAGGACTCCACCAGTGTGTGATCACTGCAGCCCAGGCTGCCTCCAATCTTGATGTCATCAATTAGCTAACTTGCATTGGTGACCATCAGGTCTAGTATGTCATTGCCTCTGGTAGGGCTGTCTTTTACCTAGTTTAAGAAGTTATCCTCCGGGAGTCTCCTGGATTGCCTACAGCTCGCTGTGCTACTCTTCCAGCAGCTGTTGGGGTAGTTGAAGTCCCGCCGAAGGAAAAAAGCCTGCGAGCGCAAAGCCTTCTGTAGTTGGAGTACGAAGACTTTGTCCATAGGCTCCCCTTGATCGGGCAGCTTGTAGCAGACACCAACCACAAGGTTTCCTTTGTTGCCTCGGTCTCTAATTCTTACCCATAAGCTTTCAAACTGCTCGTGGTTATTCTCCAGAGACAGCTTTTCACACTCTATCCATTTCTTGACGTAGAGAGCAATGCCTCCGCACCTCCTTCCTCACCTGTCCCTTCTGAACAGCCTATAGCCATCAATAGCAGCACTCCAGTCATGGGATTCATCCCACCAAGTTTCGGTAACGGCAACTAGGTTGTAGCTTTCTAGCGGCATGGTGGCTTCCAGCTTGTCCTGTTTGTTGCCCATGCTACATTCATTGGTGTAGAGGCACTTCAGCTGGGCTGTTGGCTGTCACCTTCTTAATTCCTTTGAGGGATTTCACTGGTGTTTCCCTGTTGGCTCCTATTGCCTCAGGAGACTCTGGCTCCCCTCCAAAAGACTTCAAGCATGCTGCGGTGTACCCAGCACACCTCAGAGAAATAGGCTGATGGCCTTCACTAGCACCTCAACCCTCTAACTCAGCATGACATCCCACAGATTACCACAAGGAAGCCTGATGAGTCTAAAGCTCTGTCAATGAGCTTCGCAAGCTCCTGAGCAAAGACCCTCTTCCCCCTTTGAGAAAGGTGAATCCTGTCTGATGCCAGCAAGCCTGGTGCCGTACAGGTGCCGATACGGAAAGAAAACAAAATTGTGCTGATGACACCAGAAAGTTGTCTGAAGTCCAGCTCCTCGCTACAGCATCACCAGGACCAAAAAACAACTTAGTATCTTTCTGTGCTTCCTTTCCTAAAATGGGTAGAAGATACTTCTTTATCACACTAAGGTCCCTGCCCCAGAAAGGCAGGAAGCTACATGTTTTCTATTAGACGGAGCATTTGAGCTTTCTGGGAATGGAGGTTTAGTTTAAGTTACCGTGATTTCAGGATAGAGATGCCTAATAGTTCCACAATAGCCACACATTTTGTTTTGGTGTGGTTTTTTTTTAATCTGAAAAGGTATGTGAGAAAGAGATTTGTAATATGTTGCACTAAAGTCTCTGATCTCTTACTGACTTTCAGGAGGAGAAAGCTTTCTGATATTTACTGACCAAAAACCAAGTAATCAAGTATAACCATGAAAAGAAACTAAACCGAGTGTTTCACAAAGGACAACTACTTTTCATTTTCTGATTGTGCTAGTAAAAAAAAAAAAAGGAAAGAACACAGGTTTTTTGAAAGCTCTTGTAGGATCATATGATGATTCAGGTGAGAGGGGGCTTCAGGAAGTCCCTACTCCAACTTCCTACTCAAGGAGGCAGGGTCAGCTCTAAACTTGGAGCTGGTTGCTCAGGGTTTAATCCAGCTGGGTCTTGAAAACCTCCAAAGATGGAGACAGCACAACCTCCCTGGGCAATCTGTGCCAACTGCCGGCCTGCCTCCCATAAGTGACAAAACAGTCTGTCCTTCAATCCAGCCCAGTTCTCTGGTTTCATCTTGTCCCTGCTGTCTCTCATCCTCCCATTATGCACAACTATGGAGAGCTTGGCTCTGCCTGACCAATACCCCCCTCGTAGGCTCGCGGGGGGGGATGTGCTGCTAGGTCCCTCGCAGGGCTACAGAAGTCCCGCTCTTTCATTCTCTCCTTGCAGGGAAGTCTCCAGCCCTGATCAGCTCCAGGACCCTTTGCTGAGCTTGCTCCAGCTTGTCCGAATCTTTCCTACACTGGGGCTCCAAACTTGGCCTTGAGTACCCTAGATGTGGTCTAGCAACTGCTGAATAGGGAAGAAAAACAAAAAAAGAACAATCAGAAAATCTCTCTTTTAGACTTATCCAGCATGGAAGGCTGACATCTCCCAAGCACTGAGGCAGGAGACACCCAACTAACACAGGATTTCACCTGCATCTAGATGCCTAGTTCCCCTCTTTCCTTTAAGACCCCAGCTTGAAATTATCCGTAGTGTAAAAATTCGGTCTCTCATGTAACTGCTCGGCAACCGCCGTGCAGACCCCCGGGAGCGACAGGCTCGATGGCCAGCACCGGACACCTCCCTGTGCAGCGGGAGGGAGGCCTTAAAAGATGGACCACCGCCCTCTTTGAGCGATGCCTTATCCCAAACAGCAGGAGTGAGCGGGCGTGAGCCACCTTCCTCACCGTCACCCCCGGGGGCGGGGGGGGGGGGGGGGGGGGGGTGTCCTAGGCCCGGGGCTTGGTGGGGCAGAGCCCGGGGGGCCGCCCAAGGGGCGCGGGCGGGCGGCGCTGAGCGCACCCCTCCCCGCAGCGGTGAGGGCGGGCCGGCACCCGGAAGAGGAGCCGCCGCCGCCGCCCGCCTGACTTCCCCAGCAGGCAGGCAGGCAGGCAGGCAGGCGGGCGCCATGCTGCAGTTCTTGGTAAGGCTCGGCGGGGCGGCGGCGCGGCCATTTCGCGGCGGGGCGGCGCGGAGCAAGGCGGCGGCGGCGGGGCCGCGGCAGCTCCTCGGCGAAGGGCGGAAAGCTGCTGTGTGCGGTCACCGCCCGCGCCCCGCTCCGGGGAGGCCCAGCGGGTGGGCGGCCTCCCCCTGCCGCGCTCCCCCGCCCCAGGGGCTGGCGGCGGCGGCCTCTCCCCGCTGCGCCGCACTCGCCGCTGCCAGCCTCGGGTGCTGCTGCCCCGTGGCGTGACTCGGCCCCGTGGCCGTGAGGCCGCTTCAGCGGGGCGACTGCGCCCGGTTTTCGGCTCTCCGGCAGCGCAGCATCCCTGTGCGTGCGGGTCCAGCCGGTTTGCCTTCGCCGGCTCGTTCGAGGCCGCCCTGGCCCTTTGAAATCGCCTCGCCCCGCACCGCCGGGTTTGGCCCTGCTGCCCGCAAAACAGTGCTTTAAAACTGCGCAGAAAATGTTCATGCCTTGTTTTTTTCTCCCAAGTCATGCCCTTAATTCGCCTTGGAGATTTGGCAGGTTTTGCTTGCTGAGGGTGATACCCTCCTGCTGCTCAAATTTCGGTGTATTAGCATGTGTACCTCCCTCCTTTTGTGAGACCAGGGTTTTTCAGTCCTTGCCATTAAAGATTTGTCGCTGGAGATGTGGACTTTATATATAGAAGTTAAGGCAAGGGATCATGTTTCATCGCTGCCTTTCATTAAATCCCCTTAAAAACAGCAGAATTAATAGACTGAATGGTTTTGTACTTTTCTCATTTTAACATTCGTTTCTGTCTTTCTGTATTTTCCCCTAAACTCTTCTGGGTGTCTGAAGTTCCATACCTGACTACTCTTCATTAAATACTTGGTCGATGCTGGTATTTTTTACTGCCAAGTGTGGAAATAAGTTACCTGACCAAAAGATGCTGGTTTCTGCTGTAGCAAAGCATGGAAACAGATATTAGGAAAAATTCCTTCCCCGAAAGGGTTGTCAGGCATTGGAACAGGCTGCCCGGGGAAGTAGCTGAGTCACCATCCCTGGAGGTATTTAAAAGACATGTAGATGTGGTGCTTAGGGACATGGTTTAGTGGTGGGCTTGGCAGTGCTGGGTTAACAGTTGGGCTGGATGATCTTAAAGGTCTTTTCCAACCTAAATGATTCTGTGATTCTAGTGATGTGAGGGATACTCAAAAGTTTTAGTTGAGTTCGGTTATGTCCCAGTAAGTACAAACAGTAAGTGATATTGTTTCATCTTTTGTTGAGGGAAGAGTAATTTAGCTGGCTAATAAATTTCATACCAAGTGTTGATGCAGAGCAAGAAGAGATGGCGTGTTGTAATATGGGAGTCTTGCGTGTTTTCATTAAATGAATAATTAAGACCTATTTCTTATCATAACTTTATAATATGTAATATATGTATGAAAGCCTCAGTCATTTCTGTAGCTGTTTATAGTCTCTCTACACTCTGGCAAAACCATTCAATAAGGGTAAATATGCTTAGCCACTCCCAAAGTTTTTGTCTTTATCAACTCTGTGGCTTGCTGCTAATTTTTTTTGTTGCTAGATAAAAACCTCTTATTAATTGTGACCCCCTGATTAGTGCCTGAAAGTTAGAAAAAAGATATAGTAATTCTGGGTTTCTTCCCTCTTTGGGTGTAGATTGGGTGTTTGACTCTTGCTGCCCCTTGTTAGGTCTGTAGTAGGGAGATAAAGGGATAATCGCACAAACCTTATATTTTTGCTATCCGGAGTTAAGCATTAAATACACATTTTTTAAAAATGCAACTTGAAATGCTGTGTAGAAATTGGAAGACCTTGAACTCTCACCAGCCCTGTTCTCCTTCGTTAACATGCGCATTTTAATTTGCTGTATGTTTTGCTTTCCACATAATTCAAGTCTAAATAGTGATTATTTTTTTCCCTCTGCTTGAATTGTCAACTATAAAAGTAAACGTAACTGGGTGAATTGCTCTTAAATGCAGTGCTAGACTTTTCAATAAAGGAGTACACTTAAAGGGAGTACTGGTCTCAGTACTGTCTGTACTGAATGAGGTTTATCACACAGCAGTATATATGAGTTGTCCCATCTTTGGAAATGTTCTAGGGCGAAAGACTAGAAAACTGCTAAGAAACGAGAACCTGGTTTGTGTTTTCAAGTGAGTTATCAGACACTGCTAAAGATCCGGGAAATTTTCCTCTGCTAGAGTGATGTTCTGCATTAAGAGGAATTGCAAGTCTGGTTTACATCAATGCAATATTTGTTAATATCTCCCAGAGTGTTCTTTTAACTGATAATTGAAACTACAAGAGCAGTGACTGATGACCAGTGCAGTATGCACAAAAAGAACTTTACTGTTTCTGAAATTGTTAAAGCTAAGCTCCCTAAAAAGTAATAATAAATAAAGAGTAAGACCAAAAATCTGTTTAAGAAAATACTGAAGTAACTTGCAGTCATCATTCATTTGGCAGTTTTCAACGAATTTTAGTTTTCTACAGCTAGCTTTTCACCAGTGATGCTTATGGAGTCTGAATCACTGAAAAGATGAGCTGTACCATATCCTGCTTTGGGCATGGAAAAGTCTAGTCAGTATGTGATGACAAAGTTCTTATTGTGGACAGTGGTTTTATTTTTCTTAAAATATTCTTATTTTGACAGCAGTGACCATAAGCAATAACAATTTTCTTAAATAGAACTGGCCTCTACTGTCATATAGAGTGATTTGTCTATTGACAATGAATGAAGGCACAGTATTACTAGTGTCCCCTTCCAAAACAGTCAAATGAACTTTCATAGTATAAGAAGTACTTATTATGAAATGTAACAATAAAAATAAAATCTAGGATCTTGGGGAGTTGCTGAATGAAAATCTCATCACCTTTCCTTGAAGAGAGGATTTCTTTCACTTCAGAAGTGTTGTTATGCTCGAGGATTTTCCTCAGCTGGCAAACAGGGCCTGGGCCAGGGTCTGTGCTTGTGATTTGCTGTCGCTCTCCTTCCAGGGTGCATTTTCACAGACACCCTTCAGCAACTACAAGTTTGCACAGTTGTCAAAAGAGGTTGTGCCCTGCTTCCAACCAACAGTGCTTTCTTGCCTTAGAGGAGCCCCTAGATCAGAGTGGATTTGGCTGAAAACTAATCTTTTGGGGTCAAAGGAGTCTGAAAGGTGTTAGTGGTTGCGGAAGAGAAGTAGCAGATTTACATCAGTTTAAGTTGATGGAGAAGTTCTACTCTTAAACCTTTTAAGGTGAGACTGGGATCTTTTTGGAGTCAGAGCCTCTGTTCTGACTTTCAAGCTTGTGAACCTTTTTTTTTTACTGGGTTATGTCTTTGTAGATGTGTATCCCTCTTCAGCACTGAGCAGCGTTTTAGTGGAATGTTGCTTTAGGCTTTCCAGGCATGGACCAAGAGCTTTGTGATACATAGGTCCCTGCTGCTATCTCCCCAATTTTTGCAGGAGTTACTGCTTTTGTGGGTGTGCAAAGAATTTTACAAAGATGATCATAGCCTGATCCAAATACCCAAGTAGTCTTGGAGATGTCTATTGAAAACACAACTGCTCTCTGTTTTGGAAATGATGGTAAGGTTTTCCTGATGAGGAAGATGGGTAAAATTGCACCTCTCTGGAAGAAAGGCGAGTAATTAAGTGGGAGTGGAATTGAAACTCTAGTCTTCACATGACTTGTAATGTTCATTTTGTTTTGTTTTGGTTTATTTTATTTTAACCAATATGTTTTTGATGGAAGGATGTTAACTACTCTTTTCTCTCTTTCTTCCTTTTTAGCTTGGTTTTACTCTTGGCAATGTGGTTGGGATGTATCTTGCTCAGAACTATGATGTGAGTATCCTTGTATTCTCAGAGTTAAACCTATTCTGAACTGAAAATATAAGACTGTTTTCACCTCAGTCAGAACCAAATCAGTCTTTATTTTGATGTCTTATTTTATTTAAGCAGAATGCAGATCATACTGACTTTAGTTACAGATGAACTGGAACTCAAATGTAAATGGAACCAAAACATCTGCCTCTTTGACATCTTCTCTGTGGTAGAGTAATGCTTAGAGCCCTATCTGGTGTTGGGGCCCTAGAGCACAGGTATGGTAAACAGGCATCTACATAGATAGAAACAGCAGAAACAGAAAAGGTTTAGCAGCTGCTCATGGATTGTACTGGCACTAAAATCCTGGTTTTCTGACTCAGTACACCTGTTTGTTACTTAAAAATCCTTCAGAGCATCTGAAATATCTGTCTTCTATACCAATAATGAAAATAAGTTTTGCTAGCTTTTCTGGAAAATTCAGCACCTGTTCCTGCTTCAAACAGTATATTGACCTGCAATCTTTCTTTCCTTCTTTTCTCACTGTGCGAAAAGAAAGAAAGTGAACTTTCTTTCCTCAGTTCTCATGGTGAACAGAGATTTTTCACTGTGAGAGAGTAGGATAAGATTTAGAGCTGAATCTTCAATACAAGCTTTTCATTTCTGCAGATTCAAGAGCAATGCCACTTAGCTGTTTACAGGCTAGAGGAGTTAATGAAATTTAACATATAGTCACTCCAGTAAGAGTACTAATAAATAGGCTGTTTTTTCTTTCCAATATATATTTTTCATTGATAAGAAAATGTAGTCATAAGAAAATATTTGGGTGTATCAATATGTATCCTAAGCATGGTATGCTGCTTTTCTGGCAGCACTAGTAGAGTATTGCCACAAGAGGGGGTCTTAATGCTTTTGATTTGCAGGACATGGTTTCCTGGGAATGTAACACTGACTTGCAGGATGAACATTGTAATTTTGTGGCCAGTATCAAAGATGATTTGTTTTAGATGACATCTAAGATAGACTTGTCATAACGAGGTCCTAATTCTGCAGCTGTACACACATATGCTTAGTTATAAGCATGTCGAGGGTTCTGCTGACAGCAGTGGAGTTCTCTTGGTTTAGGTAAAAGTCAGGCATGTTACAGGCTGGGTTCTTAATTTCATTTGCTCAAACAGAGTTTAACTTTGAAAGGGAAGGTAAGAGAAACTTACGATATTACCTGTACTATCGGCCACAAACCATCCAATGAGAGAACTGCAATCTGCTTGGATTAACTTTCCTTCTGCTCTGTGCTCAGGTTGTGTATGAAGCAAAAGGCCATGATTTTTTTCACGACTGCCAGTGGGACCTTTGCTTTACGTTCGTTTTAATCAGTTAGCTTGTAAAATTCTATGTTGCCAATTCCCAGTTTTAGCTAGTCATGTGATAATCTATTCCTTCCCTTTTAAAGTTGCTGTTCTGTTTTTTTGTTGTTTTTTTTTTGTGTCTAAGTTGTCAAAATTTACTGTTGGATTGCTTTATCAAAATGCCTTTATTTGCAAGAAAAAGGTGAAGTTTTGAGGTTTGCAAGCAGTAAATTGAATTTTCGTTCAAGTATAAACTGCAAAAGGTTGCCAATTTGAATGCAGTAGAATTCCCCAGTGGGGAATATTGGTTCTCACAAAATGGACCAGGAAAAGTATTTCTTCATAAATTTCTTGAGAACATATTTGCTGCTCTTAAACATCTCTTTTTCTCTTGGTTTGTGACCAGTATAGTGCGATCTTAATTTCTCCTCCAAAATTCATTATTAAAGTCTGTGCATCAGTGCTTAAATTGGCTTAGTCCTGGCAGTTTGTCCTCTTTCAGTGAGGAAGCCAAACTGGTCTTACTAAATTTCCCGTGAAATGATCTTTTTTCCTCCCTCCTGTTCCCATCACCACTGGCTGACTTTTAGTCTTAACAATCTAAAATATTTTCCGGATCCTCATGTGAGGTGCTTTTAGCTGCTGTTTACAGGGGAGGTGGACTAGATGACCTTTAAAGGTCCCTTCAAACCCGAACTGTTCTGTGATTCTGTAAAGGTGGTAGATGCCTCATCCCTGGAAACATTCACGGCCAGGTTGGACTGGGCTCTGAGCAACCTCATCTGGCTAAAGATGTCCCTGCTCACTGCGGGGGGGTTGGACTAGATGGCCTTCAAACCCAAACTGTTTTATGATGTTGCTTTGTTTTTAGCCGCTGTGTAAGGTAACAAATCCCAGAAGCAAGTATCTTTTAGAAACCAGTTTAAACTTCATAGAATTTCTTGCTGTGTTTACGTTATTGTCTTTCTGGCTGAGGCTCATGTAGCTCGGGATTTTTTGTTAATTTGTGTCATTTTTGTTTTTTTTTTTTGTTTTGTTGTGTCTTTAAAGATTCCTAACATTGCAAAGAAGCTTGAAGATTTTAAGAAGGATGTGGAAGCTAAGAAGAAACCTCCCAGCGACAAGTCCTAAGAAAACAGTGTTATTACCCAGGTCACCTCTGTTCATGCATCAAGGGTGCAATTTACCTTTCAGGCAACAAAGACCAAGTAGAGAGTTGGCATGGGAGGTTCCTCTACTTTTAGTCTCCTAGAACTGGAATGTCCTTCTTTTGAAAGAGCAGCCGTGAACCTTTCCTGGGACTGATTTTCAAGGGTTTCAGAATTTGGATTTGCAGCTGATATGTGACTGGATAAGATCGTTTGTATTTTTCGTTACTGCTTTTCCTAATATTTTGTAACCCATTTTTACTTGATCCAACTGGAGTCCTGTTAGTCCTGTTACTATGCGTACCTCGCACTTTGTAATACCTTAGTTCTTGGAACATCACAAAAGAAATTAAATGCATCAAGAAGTAACTTCCAGAGTTCCTTGTCATTTGTTGTGAGCAGCAGTACTTCACTGTCCTTAAGATTCTCATTCCATTATTGGAGATGGGAAAGTTAATTTGTCAAACTATGAACCTGGAGGAAAGGCAGGAGCTCCTGCTTTTCCCGTTGTGTTAAATGATCACTTCCAGTAGTGTAGACTTTGCGCAAACATGGCTGATTTCAAAAAATGTAAAAGGCCCTCCACTTTAACCCATGTTTCAAATTCCTTGTTTCTTCTATTACTGTCTCTTCCTCTTTTTTCCCTTCTGCTTGGTAGCTTGAGGATGTCTCTGGAGTTATGGGGAGGATGGGAAAGAGAAGAGTTACCTTCCATAAGTGGTACTTGGGCCACGTGGGCGTCAGCAGTCACATTGTGAGTGCAAACCATTCACTTTATGTGCTTAACGGCCCAGTTTCTAAGTATGCTTTTTTACTGCCTCTTGGTGTGGAACAAGGACTAGAGCTCAGTATTTCTGTCAAGTGTCTGGTATTCCTCTTACTTATTCCTGTGCATAGTCTTCAGCCCATTGCCTTCGCATTTGGTTCAGTTGTCTACCATGTATTTTCTTAGGACTAGAACCATTTATCAGCTGTCCCTCTTATGTTTGTTGGGTATGCTCCTCTTCACCCACTGCTGTCACTAAAAGCCCTGGTGTGTGAGAAAATACGCATCATATTGTAGCACTGTCCTTTTCTGTTTGAATGGAAAGCGAAGTCTACATTTCAAAACCGTAGTCCTTCTATTGTAAGTTCTAAAGAAAATATTGTGGTAGTTTCAGTAGATGTAAGTTTTATTAATTCAACAGTCTATCAATTAATTTTTTTTCTGTAAAATGGAAGAGTCCTATCAGCTCTGTAAGGTGGCTTAAATCACTGAGTCTCCTTGATAGTCTTTTTCAGGATGTTAAAGACAAAGAAAAGTCCCAGAAAGATATTCTCTTCGCTTTTATTAACAATATCTGGTGGTGGAGTGCTACGGGTGAGTAGGAGGAACAAGCATAGAGAATGACCTTGTCCACATCTTCAGGCTCTTGATTAAAGCATACTGTGATGGGTTGATCTGGCTGGACACCAGGTGCCTGTCAAAGCTGCTCTTAAGCTGGACAAGGGAGAGAATGAACGGCTTGTGGGTCAAGATAAGGACAGGGAAGGATCATTCGCCTATTACTGTCGTGGGCAAAATAGACTCGACTTGGGGAAAAATTAATTTATTAGCAATCAAATCAGAGTAGGTGTCCTGGTTCCAGCTGGGACAGAGTTAACTTTTATTTCCTAGTAGCTGGTAGAGTGCTGTCTCTTGGATTTAGTATGAGAATACTGTTGATAGCACATTGATGTTTTAGTTGTTGCTAAGTAGTGCCTATCCTAAGGCAAGGACTTTTCAGTTTCCCCTGCTCTGCCAGCAAGGAGCTGCACAAGAAGCTGGGAGGGAGCATATTCCATACTATATGATGGCATGCTCAGTATATAAATGGAGGAGTTGGCTAGGAGGGGCCAATCCCTGCTTGGGGACTGGCTGGGAACAGGTCAGTGGGTGGTGAGTAATGGCATTGTGCATCACTTGTTTTTTCTTGGGTTTTATTTATCTTTTTGTTATTTTCCCTTTCATTATTATTATATTTTATTTCAATTATTAAACTGTTCTTATGTCAACCGTGTGGTTTACTTTTTTTTTTTTTTTTTTTTTTTCTGATTCTTCTCCTCATCCCACTGGGAGTGGGGAGGAGTGACCAAGCAGCTGTGTGGTGCTCAGTTGCCAGCTGGGGTTAACCCATGACAGTAAGATAATGAGAAATAAAACCAAATCTTAACCCCGCACCCCTCCTTTCTTCTTGGGCTTAACTTTACTCCTGATTTGCTCTACTTCTTGCCCCCCCAGTGGCACAGGGGGTCAGGGAACAGGCGTTGTGATCAGTTCATCACATGCCCCTCTTTCCTCCTCAGGTGGAGGACTCCTCACACTCCTCCCCTGCTCCAGTGTGCAGTCCCTCCCACAGGAGACAGTCCTCCACAAAATTTTCCAACGCGAGTCCTTCCCACGGGCTGCAGTTCTTCATGAACTGCTCTAGCATGGGTTCCCCCACAGGCTTACAAGTCCTGCCAACAAACCTGCTCCAGCGTGGGCTCCCATCTCCACAGGTCCTGCCAGGAGCCTACTGCAGCGTGGGCTTCCCACAGGCTCACAGCCTTCTTCAAGTGTATCTACCTGCTCTGGCATGGCGTTCTCCATGGGCTACAGGTCGATACCTGCTCCACTGTTAACCTCCATGGGCTGCAGGGGGCAGCCTGCCTCACCATGGTCTTCACAAGGGAATCTGCTCTGGCACCTGGAGCACCTCCTCCCCATCCTTCTTCACTGACCTTGGTTTCTGCAGGGTTGTTTCTCTCACATGTTCTCACTCTTCTCTTCATCTGCAATTGCTGCTATGCAGCAACTTTTTCCCCTTCTTGAATATGTTATCCTAGATGCACTACCACCGTCATTGATGGGCTCACCCTTAGCCAGCAATGGGTCCATCTTGGAGCCAGCTGGCATTGGCTTTGTCAGACATAGGGGAAGCTTCCCGCAGCTTCTCACAGGAGCCACCCCTGTAGCCTGCCTGCCACGCAAACCTAATACACGTACCTGGAGTGCTTCTCCATTAGTGTTTTAGTTAGGCTGAGGATTGTGCCCTCAGAGTGAATTGTCCTTTTACCATGTTTTCATTCTAATCATGGGAACAGAGCATGTGGACTGGCATCCTTTCAGAAGAGGTTAAACCAGGTGTGCTTTGGTCTCTAACAGGGTGTTTAGTCAATTAGACAGGCCTAGAGACATTCAAAGGGTCTATTTCTCAAATATCCCAAGCCTTGGGCACTGTTTTGCTCTGTAGGCACAGTAGACTGCACTGTTTGAGATAAACATAGCGTGACAGCTTTTAAGTACAGGACTCCTCATGTACCCATTGTAATTTTCACCCTCTATCCCAATACCTTTGGTTCGGATACATCTGGGTGGATTCCAAGCTCAGGAGTTTTCACTGAATTGGCAAAGGACACATTTACGTAATACCCCATGCCAAACTTTTGCTTCCTTTTCTAAAGTTCCATGATGGCAGAGTTCTTCCACAATGCAGTCCTGAAACTGAGGAAAGTATTTCTCATCTAAAGATTCTCTTTCTTAAAGAATAAAAATGCATATGAGAAATATTTCACCTGTAATTTCCCATCCTTCTTTTTACCATCTGCCCTGAAATGTGTATCTGGAATAAAAGTTTTCAGTCTTTGCTAATGAATATTTGCCAACTTTAAAAGCCACCTCAAGTCAGACAGTCTTAGTAGCTGTATTTCCAACTCTCCCTATAGTAAACACTCAAAAAATGCAAAGAGGGAGAAATTATTTTTACCATCTAACATAGGTTATCAGAAACCTTGTGGTAGCAATATGTATTGAAGATATCAAGAATGTGCTTGGGGAAGGAAGTTCACAAATAAAGTACAGCTATGATGACTGAAGTAGTAGTGTATGCTCTGGTCTTTGAGAGGGGTTTCGATTAGCTTTTGTAGACTTCAGAGCAGACTGAAGAAACTGTCTTCCACACACAAAAACTTTTCCATAGAGTGAGACAGCACTGCACAACTGTTTTGATGCTTTCATGAATGTGATGAACTTAGTTTTCCCCAGCTTCCATCCCCACCACCCCACTCTTTCTTTCCTATTCTTGAGCAGATTATTGAAAAAGACTGGCTCTAACCCATTCATATTTCTTGGCTTGTCATATAAAATAATGTTAGTGTTTAAAATTGGATTATTTCTTTCCTCAAATGTGCTTTATGTTCTTCCCTTTCTTTACACAGAGACAAGAAGGGAAATAATATTCAGTCTGTTTGTTGCCAGACAGGCCTATGTTACTCTAAATGTGTAATTTGGAGCTGAAACTTTCAGCTGAGCATTCCAAGCAGATGTTAGGAATCTTTTTTCCGTATCAGATTGTGAAGTAAACCATCTACAGCTGTAGTGCTGTAGAAACAATATATGCTCATTACTGTTAAAGACAGGACTTTTTAAGTGTTTCACACTGTCTACGACACTTTCCATTTTATACAGCTCAAGCTGTCTTTTTTGTCCCACATAATAAGCTGTAGATCTGGATAACGTAACGCAGTTTTTGTTGACTTTGCAACTACTGTATAACACATTTTACCTAACTGATTCAGCCTGAGGTTAACCTAGAGGATACTAAAGGTTAACCTTATATTTCAGAGGGCAGAGAGTACACACAGATAATGACTGCTTGATGCAGATCTTGCATCTAAGGGCTCAGAGGGCTTTGGATGTAGTGGTGTCATAGCAGGTTGCAAAGGATGAATGCACCTTCAAGATACCTAGGAGCAAGTTTCCCACTTAACATGGGTACTGTGAATTTCAGCGCGTTCAAAATGCCTATGTGGATAGCTGAGATTGCCAGCTAAAATATGCAGTCTTCCTTCCTTTGCTAAAGGATTATTTTAAGACATGTCCTAGGAGCTGAAGGTTCGAGGCAAAAGGGGAGGAGAGGAATGTATGAGCTACTAATAGTCTTCTGAAGTATTTACTGTGGATTTATGAGCTACTAATAGTCTTCTGAAATATTTACTGCGGATTAAGACTGTTATCTTGTGATGGAAAATGCTGGCTTAAGGCTCTTTTAGACCATCTTCCGTTGAATACAATAAAGGGTTAATAATGAAAATATACAAAATGCCAGATAGCAAAGCTGATTATTAGCTTACTGGGCACCAGAGCTCAAATAGACAGTGGATTTACCTCACAGAACTTCACTAACATGAATGCTCAGCGGTGCCATTTCGTGTCACAAACCACAGCCCCTTGTCTCGTGATGTGTGCTCCATCCCTTGATCTTCGTGGCCCTTGGGCAGGACTTGCTCCAGTATGACCATGTGCCTTTTGTACTGGGGAGCCCAGAACTTGACATAGCAGTCCAGATGTGTTTCACCAGGGATAAGAAGAGGGGAAGGATCGCCTCCTTCCTCAACCTGTGGGGTATGCTCTGCCTAATGCAGCTCAGGATGCTGTTTGCCTTCTTTGCCTCAAGGGCACATTGCTGACTCACATTCAACTTGTCTACCAGGATCCCCAGGTCCTTTTCTGAAAAACGCTTTCCAGCTAGTCAGCTCCAGCTTGTAATGGTGCATGGGATTACTCTTCCCCAAATATGGGACTTTGCATTTCCTTTCATTGAACTTCTTGAGATTCATGTCAGTCCATTTCTCTGGCCCTTCTGAATGACAGCACAGCCATCTTGTACATCAACCACTCCTCCCAATTTTGTGCTATCTACAAACTTGCCAAGAGTGCACGCTGTTCTATTGTCCAGGGCATTAATGAATATGGCAGTGTTCATTAACTCAATATTGGCCCTGGTGTTTTCCCCTGGGGTAAACCATTAAAGACGGGCCTCCAGCTGGACTTTGTGGTGCTGACCACAACCCTTTAAGCCCAGCACTTCAGCCAGTATTCAGTCCACTTTACCATTCAGTTACCTAGTCCATGCTTCCTCAATTTGTCTGGGTTGTTGTTGGGGAAGGCCATGTCAAAAGCCTTGCCAAACAACATCAGTTGCTCTCCCCTCATCCATCAGGCTAGTCATTTTGTTGTACAAATGCCGGGCTGGTCAGGCACCATTTTGCTGTCATAAATTCATGTGGATTACTCCAAATGTACTCACATGTTTGAAAACGGCTTCCAGGAGGATTTGCTTCATCACCTTCCCAAGGACTGAAGTGTGACTGACCAGCCTGTAGTTCCCTAAATGTTCTTCCTTGAAGATAGAAGTGACATTTGCTTTCTTCCAGTCCTCAGGGGCCTTTCTGGATCACTATAACCTTTCGAAGACAATAGAGAGTGGCCTCACAATGACATTGACCAGCTCCTTCAGCATTTCTTTAGATTTCCTTTTGCAACTTGTGTGCCTGTAGAGGCCCTTCTTGTTAGAGAATCAGGAGCCAAGGGTGATCCCAGTGCAGTCAGTGCCCTCACAAGTGGGCCACAGCCCCACAGTCCTGCGCACAGCAGGCAGCACCAGTGGCTGGTATTGGGGTCTATTGTCAGCCCTAGGCACAGCAAGGGGGTGAACCAGGCCTAAAGTCCATCCCAAGAAGTCTGTTGAGCAAAAGGAGTTGGCTGGAGATGTGGCTAAAGCACGGGCTCAGCATCCATCCAAAGCCAACACCAGACAGGAGCCTGGAGCTCCAGATCTATGCTTGAGTTGGGCTTATGGGCCCAAGGGAAGAAGGTATGGGTGGGAGTCTCAGGTGAGGCTGGCCAAGGCTATTAAGGCACTCAGGGCTCTGGCATTGGCTTTCCTAACCCCATTTGACTCAGTTAAATCACTGGCACCTTCAGCCACCTTCTGTAAAAAAGGGTTATGCTTCAGAGGAATTACTCAAGGACAGGGAAAAATTTAACAGAGCCAAATCTTTATGTTTTTGCATTAGGTAGCATCATCAACATCAGAAACTTTTATTATGAATTCAGGTAAAGATACATGACTCACAGTGATTTCTGATGAATAAAATAACATAGTCTTGATCTAGCATGACAGGACATTTCTCAGTGGTGCGGATAGTTGTGGTATCACTCAAAATATGTATTGCCTTTGTGAATGCAGAATTTTTCCACTGTGGTTGGTTGCCCTTTGTGGTTCTCCTTTGTCCTGTGGTGCTTGCAGCTGTGTGCACCAACAGCTGTTACGACTCCTAACATGTTATACATGCTGAGCATCTGGAAACGTGCTTTGAAGGGCTCAGACTACTGTCGGCCCAGATTATGGGTGGCCCTTGTGGTGAAATTGAAACGTTACAAAGGAAAAACTGGAATTTTCAGAATTAATAAGAAGTTGATTTAATAAGCCTAGAATATATCTGTGTTTCTAGAAACATGATTGTGAATTGGTATTTGTATGTAAAAATCATTACCCACTGTATGTAATGCAGAATTATTAGGAAGTGACGGTGGATATCAGAGTGCCTATGATACTGATAAACTCCGTAGATAAATTTCCTGTACAGCTCTTTTTATTTTTGCCCCAGAGGGACAAGAAAGAGACACCTAGTTCTATTTATTACAGTTCTTGGTGGTATATGCTAACATTTACTTTACAAACTCCCAAGCCAAGGTTGTTTTTATTGAATTTGTGCTGAGATAAAATAGCTGTGGAGGTTATTTGCTTTTTCACCTGAAACATACATAAATCACAGATGGTCAAATTTACTTTCTTGAAAAATAAAACAAATTTCATAATTTGCCTTCAGAATAGATGTTCCCACCAAAGTCGATTCTGGGTTTAGTCTTTAATACATCTGTAAAATACCTAAATACGCCATTCCTATAAATCACTGACTAACACCATAGCTACACTAGTAACTTTCCTACCCTGTGAGCCCAAACGCTGGATGGGAACACATTGTTGGTTTTCTGTGTGAAAACAGAGATTATGCAACTTTTCATGACACTGATTGGAGCCCTTCTCTGACAACTGCATCTTTGGGTTCAAAGAGGCAACCCAAGAGGTAAGATAGTAATCAATGTATGAAAAAAATATAAAGGCCTGTCTTAAATTCTAATAGTAATATTTTCTGCAAACCAGAGGGAGTTTACCAACCCATGTACAAGTATTAGGTACAGCTATTGTGCTCTGCTTTTTCTTTCCTGGGAAATAAAACATTATCACCTACAGAATGAAGAATTGCTCAGTATAAATCACCTCAGTTTACTTCAGTTAAATTGTTCAGGTTTTATATCACTGTGAAAAAAAAAAGTATGTAGTCTTAATAGGATTCTAGTGAAAGGTAATATAAAACTGTAAGATAAAATAGTATACTGCTACTAGTTAATGTGATTATACTTTTTGAACAGGAATCTTAAATTCTGGGCTGAAAGCAGAACTTTTTTTTTTTAGGACCTGATGTATGTGTGTGCTGAATGTTGAAAGCATCTGGAAATCACCTAATTTGAAATCAGGCTTATCTCCCCTCTGAGGAAAGTACTTCAGCTTTGGGTATTGGTAGAGACAAATCTGAAACTGGGTGACAGTATGCTATAAATTACAATGAAAATTTCCCACTTATTTCCAGTTGCCATTTATTGTAATTAAAAAAAAAAAAAAGGCAGCAATCAGCACCCATTGCTATCACACTATGAGCCATGCAGCTTGCCCAGCCCTAAGCTTGTTGTTCGTCTGCTGCTGTTTTCCTTTGCCGTGCTCAGATTCTGCCACTAAATACTTTCTCATGTACTTTCTTATGTCTTCAGTGAAATGAAAGGAATCATACATGTATATCTAAGGGCAGAATCTGGCTGTGGTGCATGCACTGACTGATCTGATGGGGGAAAAGGGCCAGTACAGCACACTGCCTTCCTGTAAATGCCTGGTGGGACATGGCAGTGACAAGTGCCAGCAGCTGTGGACGTAGGAGTGTGCTGAGAGCACTGGAACAGGAGGGAAGGCTTCTGGGGAAACTCCTTGCCTGAGTCCACTCCATATTTCTCTAACCCAGTCTCATGAGACATAAACTATACCAGAGACTCATGGAAATGTTTCTGAAGAAATATTGCTTGAGATATGCAACACAGCACCAAGCAATTTCCATTTACTCAGTGCTATTGGTGTTGTTACCGAACAGTGTTGGTGGCCACCCTGTTTTGAGTTGTGAGTCATCTTAAATTTCCCTAAAGCTGATTGACATGCCAGCTGCTTGTCTCTTGCAAATGAGAATATCCCATGTTCATATCCCGTGGGAAAAGTGTAGGATAGCAAGGCCTGACGGGAGCTGAGCTGAGCCGAGAAATAAGTATTAGGAGCCCGGAGAGTGATTTGTTGCCAAGCAGCTAGGCAATTTGAAGATGGTGGTGGACCAAGTGTGAAGTGGAAAAGATTAGAAGATGAATGCACAGTAAAAGGTACAGAGTGGCTAAAGTCTTGGGAAGAGAGCAAGCCAGAAAGAGAGTTTCTTGGCAGGGGGACAATGTTTGAAAATAACTTTGGGGACTGTGAACAAAGAGATGTCCTGCTTGTTGTGCGTGGGGACAGGACCCTTGGTACTGCAGACGCCCCCACCCACCAAAGTGCTTGTTTCCAGAGAAAGTTGCCCGTCTTGGTGGACAGGCATTGCAGCCCCTCTCTCCTGCTTCAGCAGCTTCGGTACTGGGTGCAGCTTGCTGGGGGACTGCAGCTTGTGCTGGGAGGGAGGCCGGGGCACCTCTGCTGTGAGCACCATGTTGGGGTCTGTGGCCAGCAGCAGCTGCTTGCTGGGGAGCGGGAAGACACCCAGGGAGGGGAGCCGATGTGGTGTGGAGGATCTGGATCCCAGCAGCAGGCGTGAGTTTTGTATGCTGGGGTGCAGCAGAACAGAAGGCTCGGGATAGGGGGAACGCAGGAACTGGGATTGTAAGAAGAGTTGAAAAAGTGAGGCTGAGGTCTTGTTTCATGGATTAGGAGGGCATGGGCATACACCGAGTCACTGATTCACAGAAACACTTTGTTTTCCAAACCAAATTTACAGGGACTACTATGAATAGCAATACAGGATGCTGCCTCGTGCTTTTGGTACAAGGGCTAAGACATGCTTTTGTCATTTTCCCATTTTGCTCCCCCTCTGCCAACCTATGACCTTTTACTGTATCTGTTTATTTCCAAGACAAGTCTGTGGCATCCGTCTGTTTTGACAGCAGTAAACCAACACCTCCTGCTGTCTCAACACCGCTTCCCTAATGGCTTGGTGACTTATGGGGTGAAATAGATTTTAATTTATATTCTCATAGAGCACTAGAATGTGCAGTAGTGAATAATTTATTTTATTGACATCTTATATTTGCAGAATAGGCATTCACACTAACATCAAGAGAACCTAGATTATAAGTGGAAAGCATAAAAATTCATTAAAGTATATATATGAAGAGTATGATTACATGAGATCAAATCATCCTATTATACAGCTTAAATGCATTGACATTAAAGAAGTGATTAAAAACAGGACATTATACAAGAGAAGGTTTACTGAGTATCACAGGGATCCAGTCAGAAAAGCAGGGCATTCACTTTGCAGATGATAAAGAGATTGGCCTTTTGATTTGGTAGTTATCTGCTCTATGTCACAGTTTACTACATTTGAAGTTCCTGTTCTCTGGGCTGCTAGAGAGCAGGTGGGTGTGGTGTCCAAGTGAATGTGCATGATGAGGAGATACACCAGCACCACTCCTCTTCAGCCCTCTCCCTTCTTACTCATGGAGCAGCACTGAGTACCATCTTGGATGAGATTGTACTTTCTCTGTCAGGGAAATCATGACTGCGTAGCTATCTAAACAGCAGCCAAAGAGAGAGGAGAGCGATGGGTGTGTTGGCCTGGTAAGGTTTTGCTAGTCACAGCTTCCCCTGCTGAAAAAGCTCGTACTAAAGTACAGTGATAAGAAGGTATTGAAAAAAACTTTCTCTGTTTCTGAAGCTCTTCCTTCCAAAGCAGAGTTTGCAAGTACTGCAATATTGGAAACTTTATACTAGTGCTGTTGAAAAAAAGGCATTCTGCTTCTGAGGAGACTTCTCCTTCCTATCTGTTTGGTGGTTTGTATTATCCCTTTGAAGTGCTGTAGCTGGTAGCTGTGTTTCTGTCCAGGCCACATCAGTTAGGTGGGAAAGTGTTTTTTTTGCGACACAGTGATGAGTCACCGCAAAAGAAGAATAAGAATTTGCCTTTAAAAGAAGTAGGCTTATAAAACTCTGGGTTTGGGAATAAGACTCAGCCTTCATTCACTGTAGTAGTCAATGGTTGGACTGAATATCCTACTACTGAGTACACCAGTGTATGTATACTTGTCTTCTGTCATTGAAGTCCTATATTCCCTGTTTTACAAGTTCTATGTAATTGTTCTAGGGCATGAAAAAGCCATAGGTGAGAATTTGGAGGACAGGGTTTTTTCAGAGTTATGGAATCACAGGGAAAAAAAAAAACAATAGAGCAAAGCTAATCTCTCCTTTTAACTCATGCTGATTTTCAGAATTGAAAAGCTTACACAGAAGATCTCCCTGTGGATTTTCTTCATGGTTTTGCTATGGATCGTGGTTCTATGTATACACATTTTCTCCTTTCTTTCATATGTGCAATGCAGGTTTAATATTTTGTCCCAACTCACTTTGGTCTTGCTTTTTTTTTTTTTTTTCTTTTTTGTTTTCATTGGAGATTATGTTTGGCTAGTGATATTGCTGACTGCTGCCCATTCTGGAAAAGTATTCAGCTGGAAGAGTCTAATTCCCCAAGTGTTGATTGCCACCGTGACAACAACAAGGCCAATCAGATTTACACCGAGGCCAGCTTTCACCTGCAAAAGCAAAATGCATCAGAGCACCATCAATGTCAACTTGATCCAAAACAATTAACGTGGAAAAAAGAAGGCAGTAGGGTGTATGTATGTATGTATACTGACTTATATAGTGTCGTAAATTATGGACACTGATCTCTAGAGCCAAAAAAAGCATAACTGTTATGTATCAGGGTGTACATTGTGGGAGAGTATTAAGGAGTGATAGTCAGAGGCTGATGCAGCTCACTGGAAAACTGCTCAGTTTGTCACTTGAAGTTCTCAATCACATAATCAGAATGGGGACTTATACCACACATAGCAGGGTGACAACTGCATGGAGCTGTGATAAATCAAATTTCTCGTGCTCTCCTGTGCTTGTCTTAACAGGTTTGTTTGATACTTCTTTAGACCATTGCATTCATAAAAAATAAATATGAGAAATGTGCGTATTCTACAGCAGATGTGTGGATGTTCTTAACCTGACAGCTTGGTCACTTAACAGCAGTGAAGATCAATATGACTTCGTATTAGCACTAATATCATTGTTTATTATTATTATTGTTGTTGTTGTTATTATTGGCTGCTGGATGTGGGGACAAGGTGTTGAAGTTGCATATAGCATGAGAGGATATACCAGATCTCAAGACTCACCATATCTTTGATCTGGCAGTGCCCATAACTGAAGACAATGGCATTTGGAGGATTACCCACTGGAAGCATCACCGCAAATGAGATACACATGGTGACAGGAATCAGAGTGTATAAAGGGTTGATAAGCAGGGTTTCTGACTGGAAGGAGAGAAGGACAGAGGTGTTTCACTGAGCCAATAAAAACCACTGCTCACAATTAGGATGAAAGGACCCTCTCTGCTTTATGTGAAGATAAGATTCTGTGAATCTCACCTCCCTAGTTTCTAAACTTAAATGTGGAAGTCTTTTTTGTTTGGGTGGGGGTTTTTTAGTAGAGTAGGTAGAGTAGTGCTATAATTTGGAGCTGGTCACGCTCCAGCATTTTCTATTGAGATGTTACACACTGAAGGATGGTGGAGATTGCTACTATTAGGCTGCCTTTGTCTTAGCTCTTTCTCCCACTTGTTCTCCATGTCAATCTGTGTTGTGTCTTCTGGATCTTAACATTGACTGCCACTTCAGTCTTCATCCAACAGAAGTCACAATAGGCCAACATGAAGAACTTAGTTCTTTTAGTTGCTGACAATATTGAGACCATTATGTAAAGTCCTTCTGAATGGTGGTTAAGAAAACTAGTTGTCTGTGGTCCAGACTCGTATGGCAAGAAGACAGTGATGATGGAATGTTCTTTACAGTGATCTAAAGAGTTGTTCTTCCACTGCAGCCTTCAGTGGTGGTGAAATTTAGCATTTTCGTTTGCATTGCCATGGCCTAGTTTTATGTCAGAGGGAAAGGGAAGGGTATTCATAAGGCTAACTTCATTTTGCAGAGGGAAGTGTCTCCAGGTTACTTGTACAGTCAAAAAAGGGAGACTGCCTTAATATGGCAGTTCAGACTACTAGAAGTAGATTGATGCTCTAAATTTCTCTTCAGGAGAGTCTCTTTCTGAATGGGACAGAGGTAAGTTTGAACTCATAAGCCATACACATAATTGCTTATTTTCTTCTGCCCATACCTTCATAGTACCTCAGAGCTGTTCACATAATGTACTTTGGGACAATCCCGTAAAATTGCTGTAATAGGGAAACATGACCTGCATTCTGCTTCACATTATGTAAAATAAAAGAGATAAGACAGTTTTCTGTAACTGCTATTCTAATATAGAATGACAGACTGAAATGTTGCTTTTACTCACCATGCTGCATAAAATAGGCAGAAAGATGGTTATGGTTGCCGGATTACTAACAAACTCTGTTACCAGGGACACCAAAATGCAGGCTAGCAGAGTTACAGCCCAGTAGGGAAGGCTGCTCAGGGAGAGCATTTGGCGTCCAATCCATGTAGAGAGGCCAGAGGTCTAGGGAAAGGACGGAAGTGCAGGAAATACTAAATACTTCCTATGCTTGTAAAACAGATTCTTCTCTTTGGGGCAGTTTGCACCAGAGAATCCCACCAACAAATAAACAAAGTTTAGATCAGTGTTTTCTGCATTTCCTTTTGTTCAGTAAAATGGATTTCACTGTAGTGCCTAATAAATAGTTGTCCATAGTAACAAAGAGTTACGTTTGACAGTTGCTAACATTAAAAAGGCACCAAGGCTGATCTTCCCTCTTTCTTCAGCATGTGAACTGGAGTATTGTAAATTGATGATGAAGGATTGCACGATCTGGGTAGAATTCATTGAGATTAAAATACACAAATTTAGTTGTCTTCATATAGGAGTCTATAGGAGAGCTAGATGTGTATTAATGAATTATACTTAGTAGATACAGTCAGTAGAGCCTAGAGCATGATTTTTTCCAGTCAGCGCTAAAAGCTTGACTCAGTTGCCTAGAGAGGCAGCTGGGATGTTCCCTCTCTGTCTGGTTAGCTGCTAGTTGAGAAAGTGTGAGGTCTCCCTCAGACCCTGTGTCATGTCTGCCAGTGCCTTGCAGGAATATCTAGATATTCTAAAACATCTGAAATGGTGGATGCTTACACAATTGACTTGAGCCCTAACTATCTTTTTGTTAGCTAGATAGCTGTCCATTGAGCGCAGGGAGTAGGACTAGGTGATGTGGAAACTTGAAAGTATCCACATTGTAAATCCAAACTGGGGAGCATACAAAGGGATGAAAGGGCAGGTTTATAATTTTTTTAGGAAGGAGGATAAAAGTCTAAATCTGTACCTTGCATCCAGCTGCTAAGGCATAACCTCCTCCAACCAACACTACAATCTCCCAGGGCATGGTCTTCTGGAAGTCCTTCCAGGTAATGATGGGATCCAGTGTGTTAACATCTGTTGACTTTTCACCATCTCCTATATCAAAATAAAGTAAGTGTGTAATCAGTATTACATTGGCCTTTTTGCAAAGATCTTCACATTTTTCACACTAGTAGGATTAATATAACATCTGTGGGAGTTATCTTAGAACTATGTGTGAGAGAGGTGAAGACGAAGCACGTAGCCTATTTCACTGGTTAGCTCAGCCTCAGGAAGTGCAACATAGTAATTCCAAATGTCTTGACTTCCCCTTGGCTGCTCTGTTGATGTGAGTAGTTTTAAACCCCTGTGTTTCATTCTATAACTTTTTGAGGCTCTGTAGTGTATACGCATGTGCAATTTCTCTGTACACCACAAAGATGGAGTTACAATGGGATTACTTTCTCAAAGAAGGGCATTTTTCTCTCTCCAGTAGGCCATGAAGCTTGATAAAGTGCATTTATGCCCCTAGGTTTTATCTGAGGACATTATTTTTTCAGATGCGTGAGTATTTTCTTGAAGTAGGAGTCAGAGAGTGTAATTTTTCCTAAATGCTGCTTAATATATGGCAGTATGAAAAATAAACATACCTATGTACATTTGTAATCCCTACATAAGACTCTATGCTGGCAATTCTGTTTTCATACAGAACTGCTGAAAGCCTGGCATAGCAAACTGATTAATAGCACTGCGTGCCACCCAAACGTGAATGTGAATTAACGATCATTATTATTATGAAGAACACTGTGAGAGAAGCATTGCACAAAATTGGAACTTTGTCTGACATTTACTTTTACGTTTATTTTATGACATTGTAGGTGATTTACTGGAGCTTATTTTCAGCTAATTTTGAAAACATCTGCATTATAGTTCTCTATATGGAATTCCATCTGAACCTTTCCTAAAACTCAGTCCTGAATTTTAATGACTTTCTTGCTGCATCCTCCTCACCTTTTTCCCTGTTTCCAAAACATGGCTTTTTTGCTGGAATCAGGAAAAGGAGAAAACCAAGAAATACAGAGACAGTGGCATCAGTCCGGTAACCTTTCCTAGGAAAGAAACAGTGGGGTTATCATAAAAACACACTAACAGAAATATTTCCAAACAAGGTACATGGCTCCAAGCAAATTGTTGCAGGTGAAGTTGTACTTCCACAACTGAAGTCTTACTAACAGCCAACTAGAAAAATACGTCTACATATCAAGGATACAAATTGGATTTTTTTCCCATTTATTAAACTGACTCCTGTAGACAAATTCAATCACAGCTCAACAATTTTTAACATTCCAGTGGAAAAAAAAGAAATCCCTTTTGGTTTACAAATCTATTAACTTGGATATACAGAAAAATAGTGTGTTTACTAGAAGCAAGAAACAGTAAACACATTCTGGGGAAAAGCCAAACCCAAGTGATCCTTTCGAAATTAACTGTAGATTGATTTTAAATTAAATGTTTAAAACTAATTCTGAAAAACTATTTTGAGGAGTGCCCAACTCCAGAGATCCTCAGGAAATTGTATTATTAGAAATTGTTTTTCTGTCAAAATTAGGACGAAAAATTAAAATAATTTTATGCAGTAGAAACGTAAAGAAAATTTAAGTTCAAAACACTTATTCTTTGATATGCATTGTGTTATAGTTACTTTTAATATAATTTGTTTCAACATTTTTTAAAATAAAAGAAAAATTATTTGCTTCAGACACTATTCTGTGTAATATTTAATTGAAATGGACATTTTCTTGATAAAAATTATATTCAGAAAAATACACTTTTTGTCAAAATTATTATTTCAAAGTAAAATTGAAAAAACCCCAAAAATCTAATTTGATTTGCAATCTATTTCAGTGACATCTTCTCTATTAATGCACTAAAATGTTTTAACTTCAGAATCTCACCCTCTATTTTTTTACATTTGAAATATGTTTATGTTACTTTCTCTACTTAATTCACTCTGCTTTCTGAGAAAGAATTTGGTTTGCTACCATGTGAACAGATGTAGCTTAAAAAGCAAAAATCCTAATTTTTGAAGAAAGACTTAATTTTTCACTGCCTTGTTAAGAATGGCTGATGATATTTGAAGGCTGAAAATTATTGCAGAAAGTTGGAAGGAGCAAGGCCATATTCCTGTGCAGTTCTTTAGGGAATTTCACTTACTTCTCAAAAAAAGATGACCATCCTGGTACAAAGCCAGGCTCACGAGTAAACCAAAGCAAGGTCATCAGAATGAAGAAAAACGCAGTCACCATCTCAGGATAGCTAGAAATAAAAGCAAAACAAACAAACAAAAAAAGCAAGGAATTAAATCCAAGGTCTGTCTGCAAACTCAAGATCAAGTTCCAGAAGAAGTGAGAAAGTAGAAATTGGTTCCAAAAAAAGGATAAAAAACATACGGAAAATAGAAAGGAATATTAGGTTGAATGCAAGAATTCTACATTTGGCTTCCAGCTGTGAACCATTTAAATCCAGTAAAAAATAGGCTAAAAATATCCATCTGTATTTGCAATTCAATCATTTATGGGCAAGATTCGAAGGAAAATATTTATAAATGCTTGTTTTGTATTTGCATTATTATCTGATTAAATGTGTTAGCAAGGTAAAATTCATGTTACTATTCCACTGTAAACACTCTCTATTGCATTTGTTAAGAGTGTAGAAAGCCTAAGAGCAAATGACAATGTAAATAGCACAGATATTTTACACACATGGAATAAATAAATGGTGACTTGAGGATACTGAGTTTTAATTTAGGATAGATTTAAATTAAATGGTTTCATATTTAGGCACAGTCTGAACAACAGTCTAGATTCAGAGTCGATCGTATTCAGCAAGTTCATCTGTCGACATTTCAGCTGAAAAACTCAAAAATGTTTTGGGAAGAATGAATTTTACGAGGTATCATCCCTTTTGAAATATGAATATCTTACAAAATAATCTTTTCAAGAGACATTTCTTACCACCATGAATAAAGATTATGGGCAACTGGGAGGGCCGGACAACTCATGGCGTGGAGGTTGCTGCAAAGCCTTTGCTAACAGTGAACTTCTATCCACCAGAATAAGTATGTGCCTGAATTGGGAAGTGGGATCCTTTAATAATTTAGTTCAAAGGTAGAGACGAATCTTGACTCAATGACCTTTGGACACTGGTATATGACCTTTGGACACTGGTATAAACCGGGACCTTCCCTTTTATTTCATTTTTCTTTAGAAATAAATAAATGAGTAAATAAATGCATGCTTGTAACAAAGTCTTTGCTTTTAGTTCATATTTACATTTAGTTCTACTCCTATCCTGGAAAGGAGGAGAAAAAACTGACACTTTAAGAATAATGTACATGAGCCATAGGCAACATGGAGGGTGATATGAGAGGATGGTCCCGCCTAGAGAAGCAAATTCCTGAGGAAGGCAGGTCTGCTTTACCTAACATTTCCCAGTTTCTTATATTCTTCGTGAATTCTTCTCTCTGACATTTCTTCCCGTTTGGTCTTCTTCTTCTTGCTCACAGAACAGGTCTCTCTAAAACTGGGGGGAGACAGCACAGTAAAATTAGACAAGGGCATCAAGTGGAAAAAAAAAAGTCATCAAAATTAACAGCAATGAGGCAAACTGACAATTCCAGTTGCCAGGGGCTGTTGGGAGAACATGTGACTGGGGCAAGGTCTGACGGCAATGGAAAGGGAAATTACTGCATGTGATCTTTGCATAATCTAGTTTCCAGATCTTCTGAGAGTCAATGCCAGACATAGTAGGAAGGTCCCCAGAGCATTCTAACTAATACTGGCTGGTGTCACTGAGACATCTTGAGCTGTGGCTCGGCTCCCTTTGTGCAGGTTTCCTCAAACAGCTGCTGGTGGCTGGATTTTTCTGGTGCCAGAAACCTCTGAAGGGTATACCTTATTTCTATCATCACATGGAAAGACTGTGACAGAGGCCAGCTATCAATAGATTTTTTTAATGGAGGATCTGTATGCTTTCCAGTTGGATAAGGGGTATCCAACACATATGGAGCCCAGTCTAGCTTCTGAGCCTGGGTTTGACTTGAATATTCAGGACTCACTGTAAGTAATGGTGGAAAGCTGTGCTCAGGATCCCAATAGCTTTCACGATCTGTCTGCTTCTACTAACTGTTTCTAATCCAGGCACAATCAGTGTAGCAAGGCAATTAACCTAGTGTTTTTTCATGGTGAAAAATGCCTGTGCTTCTGCCAAGAACATACAAGCACATGCGCATTCCATAGCTGAATACGTTTAAACCTGCTATACATTTATATGAGAATTAGGTGAAGTCCTTAGTTTATTCAGATTGTCCTCATACTATAAAAAACCCCCTAGATGTTCCTAACTGAAATTAAGTTACTTGCAAGCTCACTTTAACCTTTTCCTTTTATTCATTCCAGTAGCATCGCTTTGCTGTGCTGTGAGCCACAGAACTCTGCTTTTGTGCTCCAGCTGTACCCTCTGTCACACAGAGGTGTGTGGGGTGGGTTGAGAAACCTCGGCAACTAAGCCTGTCTAAAATAGGCTGCAGCAGCAGGGACTTCAGTGACTGAAGTACCATGGGAGCACAATGGCCTGCTTTTATAGTTCCTGCTATTTTATTATCTCATTTGGTATCCCAGTAGAGATCCATGCCATAGCACTGGCCAAACCACGGACTATGATCTCTCTCCATGTGTCTGGTTAAGGCCAGGTTCTCAAAGGAAATTGCAATAGCTCAAGATGCTGGAAGGCCCTGTCTAGTTAATGAAAAGTCTTAAACAGGCTTTTCGTTTCACTTGTAAATGGGCATCTACATGACACTTGTTTTTAGCATCCTTAGCACTGTCCTGCACCTATAAGTCCTTGCAAACCTTTCTGTTAGACTCCAGGAAAATCCACCAGCAGTAATGCAGCTGCTGGAAGAGAAGAGCTATATGGTTTATGACGGCCAGTTCTATGGTAATGGTTTTACTCTTAGCTTTGCTTTACTGGCAAAAATCATTTGGCGGGTCCATTATCCTTCCCCTTTGACCTAAAAAGTAAGTCTGACGTATTGTTCCAACTGGGCCAAGTAAGAACAGATTGATGACGGTGGGCTTCCTAGAAAAAGAACATTAACATTAGGGGAATTCAGTAAACATTTACGCACAGACATTCGGCAGCTGTTTCAACATGTTTTAAGTGTTTCTAGGTTTAGGAGGATGTGAAGGCAGAGTATTGTAGCCAAGCTCCTAACATGGTATGTTCTTTAATGAACTGCAGTGAACAGGAGGCAGAGATTAAGGAGGCTTGGAA
The DNA here is from genome assembly GCF_034619465.1 of Leptosomus discolor. Taxonomy (NCBI): domain Eukaryota; kingdom Metazoa; phylum Chordata; class Aves; order Leptosomiformes; family Leptosomidae; genus Leptosomus; species Leptosomus discolor. The sequence goes on from NC_141391.1 coordinate 153,833,695, forward strand.
TAAACCAGTACTTCTCAAAAAGTCGATAATGCTTCAGTCTCTGGTATTATTTAGAACAGCATTAATCAGCATGAGGTCTTGGATGCAATGTGGAATTTCAATTATATTTAAAAAAAAAAATAAAGTAATTGAGGGTCATGTTAGGGCCTGTTTCCTCTCAAGATTAAAAAAAATAAATAAAAGGACTTAGTTTAGCCTTTTAATTTGGAACTACAAGGCTCAGGAGACGGACTGAGAGGACATGAAGCTATTCACCTCTAAATTACCTCTTCAAATCTAGTCAAGGTCAGCAGCAAGCAGAAGTCATTATCATTTTATTCATTGTCTTAGGTGAAATAAATTAGCCATGTCAGTTCAGCTTGCTTTTAAGAGTAAACTAAATCAAATTAGGGCCACTTTAATTCTGAGTAAATGTGTCTGCACCACAATGTAATGCAGATTAACTAATCCACTCTAAATGCACACATTTAGTCAATTTTCATCAACTTTGCTGAGTGCCTCTGCAAAGAGAATACATGGGACAAATGAACTAGGAGACTGAGCCTTGTTCTTATTTTGGGGCTAAGGGACTTACTGGTACCAAAATGTATCCATCTCTTAGGCTGTGAGTCCTTTCCACTTTAAAGAGAAATATATATGGAGTCTATTTACCTTTAATTTTAACTGGTCTTACGTTAATTACATTGAGCTGGAGGCAGATCTGGAAAGTAACTTGTTCACTTGCAGTTGTTTTTCTGTGCACCTTTTAAGCTGTACTTTTCCGAAAGTACTTTTGACAAGATTTTTGGTCCATAGTGGGATCCTCATGGTCATGAGAGTCAAAAATTAGTTGAATGCATAGTAAGGATTTCCATCAGCAGTACCTAGGCACTTCACTCTCAAGCAGCCATACCATATACTGCTGTCTATGCAGCACAGCTAAGCAATAAGATTTCCTCCAGTAATTGTTCCGGCAAGAAGAAGTTGTCCCTTAGTTTTTATCATTTGCAACTGGAAACATCTTTATGAGACATGTTCTAGAGGAGCCACAGATGCCCTGCTTTCATAATCTATGCATCTTGAACTCACTTGCAACCCAAGAACAGCCAATGCATCCAGAACCAAGTCAGGACCAACATGATGAGGGAAATGGGGAAACTGAACAAAAACCAGGTTCCAAAATTCACCACTTCAGCATTTGGATAGTGGCTGAAAAGGGAAAAAAGAATGCACAACAAGTTAGAACAGTAAAAGGACAGGCACCTCCAATATGCATAGATGCACACAAATATGTCAGTATATGTATTTGTCATAGCATGATAGAAAAATTGCAGCAGCATGCATTAGCGACAACTGCATTACCTGTGCATAGTGTAACCAGTTGCCAAAGAACATCAATCATCGACCACACCTGACCATCAGACGAGCCATATAGCACTTCACACTTTTAAGACCAGATGGTCTGGATTGCCTAGCCAGCTTTAAAAACCCTTAGAGTTACCAGGCATGAAAACCTGGCCCTACCTGTAGTTTTTGTTAAAGCTCTTTTCAGTATCAGCAGACTTAATGATTTCACCCAGAATCTCTTTGTATGTCTTATCATGAACCATACAAAGAATGACTATAGTCTGCTGGGCTCTTAACAAAGATGTCTGATAGGTGTATTTGATGGAACTGTCATAACAGTAAGATCTTTGGGAGTTCTGTAAAATACAAATCCTTGGGTTAAGGTTGGCTTCTGAAATTAGTTTTCTAGCTACCACCATTTCAGAGAGATAAATGAAGGATACTATGGCAGCAATGGCAGCAGTAGATGATCAGAATCAGATTTGAGCTTGGATGCATATCTCTGCATGAGAAGTACTTCTGACAGAGGTAACAATCATGTCTTTGAGAGCCCTGGGCATATATGATAAAGGAAATACTTAGCTGATCAGAGAGGTGCTTCCCATCTTCTCTGAAGCAAAGGTGTAAGGCCACATTTCTAAGTTTATTTTTGCACTACAACTTGAGCAGCCTAAGTACCACTAATGATGCCTCTAGGTTCACCGTAAGAAGTTGTTCTCTAAGAACCCATAGAACAACTTGAAGCTGATTTTATAACATTTTTTCTTTTGCGAGTATTTATTTTTGTATCCTTTGCTGTATCTTCATTACTTTAGTGTTTACTTTTCCAGAGTGTCTGCTGCCTTCATAATAATCAGTTTTTAAAATCAAAAGAAGAAACTTAAATGTTACCACATGCTGAGGAATTTTTATTTTGCACGGGAGAAAGACATGGATATGTATTAACTTAAGCTCCCCCTTTCAGTCATTAACCATTAGTAATAATATTAGAGTAGAGAAGGAAACAAAATTGCCTTCAGAGAGACTGTCTTACAAGGATTCCTTGAGGTAGTAAATAACCCATGGGGAAAGCCACAGATATGATAATGACCCAACCACCATTCTCACACAATCACAGTATCACTTACTTGTTGAAGTGCTCTAAGAATATGAGGCTAGTGGAGGTCCCTATGATGGTTGTCAGTCCTCCAATCGTTGCAGCATAGGAGATACTCAGTGAGAGACATTTACAAACCATGTGGTCATGTCTGGTCTGATACCGGTACTTAGTGCTCAGGCCCAGTTCTGAGGGCTTAGGAGGCAGGACCAGTATCTGAGCCTGTGAGGGGATATATTCACCAAAAAAAGGAGGTGATCAGAACAGAAGCCCAACTTGCTTTAATGCCATGGTGATACTGGTCCCAGAGAAACAACAGGTTTGTGTAAGAGGAGGCAGTTTTTTCTTCACAGGAATTAACCGGGATCAGAACTAGAAGCCTGTCCAGGGGCCTGAAATTGCCTGGTCTGTGGCAGAAATGTAGGACAAATAGTAATCAGACTTGTGGCTGTGGTTTGGGCCAGCTCTAGTTCTGACTGGAATCTCAGCAGGATACCGAAAGCCTTTGTGGGCTGCAGGAGTGGGATGCCAGCACTGCAGCAGTAGGAATTCATAATCCTCAAGGCTTATGAGCAGCCACCAGACAAATCCTTGGTGGACTTTTTGCACAGACACTGGCTCGGGGCCTCTAATTAGGAATGGAGTTCTAGGGGTCTCAGAAACAGCATCAAAAAGGCTGGGCAACATGGATAAGGAAGAAAAAGCTCAGGAAAATATTTCTCCATAAGAAGCTTTCTTAGCAGTGACGTGAAAGTCTCCATGTTGGTAAATCAAGTTCTTGTACTGGAAAAAAAGGTACAGTATTTTAAGGCACTTCACATGCAACCTAAGGCTGAGTTTAGGATCAGGAAAAAGGCAGCAAGTAGTTCAGACAGATTTGTTAAAATTATTAATATGGATTTGGGGTTATGTAGTAAAATCAATCATGCTATAGGTTCGTCATAATTGTGAGAGTACTTGACTAAAATCCCTGTAGCTTAAAAGTGAAGTGAATATATTAGATGCAAAATAACCACTGAGTGTGTGTGGGAAATGGGTATAAGAGGAAATTAAGTATCAGGAGCAGCACATTAGCCTTTTTTGGAAACATACACTCAGATTCTTTTGAACTGTGAATGCAAATTCATGTTGATTTTAGCCTAATCTTTCCTGGACATCAGTTTATGCCATTAAGATATTTCGCAATTGTAGTCCACAGAGCAATTACTTCTTGGATCCACTCAGAAGAAGTAGAAATACTGGAATGAAGTGATGTAATAGAGGATTTTGGGGGTGCATATTTGGCAAGACAAAAAGGAGGTGGATACTGACTACCTAATGAACTGGCTGAACAGTTCAATGGTTCATGCCTGCTGCTGGTTTAGTTCTGAGTAGGATTTTGTGTGTCAGGGAGTGTTGTTTTTGAGTTGGGCTATTTTCCAAGGAGGCTTTGCAGAAATAAAGTGGGTAGGACAGCTAAATAAGAAGGGAAACTTGTGATCACATTACTGAATGTAAAGGTAAATGAATTGTACTAGCCATTGGAGGAGGGTCTTCTGAACATACCTGTGCTGGGGGCATCTAAATGAGAGCAAGAACTAGCACAGGGCCAAGCCACAACTGCTGTAAGATGTTGGAGAAGGATTCCATGTAACACAGCTTACAAGGAACAAATATGAAATATTTGGGAGCAGGTGATGTTCAAGTCTGCCTTTTCCCTCACCCCCCAGGTCTAACAGCTCCTTACCTGAGGTAGGTGCTGCCCATTGCTCTTAGAATTCATCGGTCCAATAGGGTTGGCTATCATGTGCACACCATTCATACTCTGTAGGGAGGTAAATGCCTTTGGATTAGCCTTTCTTCTGTTCCTATGGGCACTCAGATTAGAATTTATGATGCTTTGTAAAGGTCATGTAGTGATAGTGGGCTTTTGAAAAAAAAAAAAACAAAACCAAACCACTAAAATTACAGCTGTAAACTCTACACTGGAAAAAAAAATATGATTAAAAAAAAAAAATCTGATTTTATTTTAAAGTTATCTTAAAAATCAGATTGTAAGTTTAGGTCTTCTTACTCTGCAGTGTAGGAGAAACTAACAGGTCCCTTGCTAGAGGCTGTGACTTTGTGATATGTGTAGGTTGTTCTAATAACTGAGGTGTCTCAGCTGCAGAAGCTGGCAATACCTGGACAATAAAAGATCATGCCTGAACTTGCTAGAAACTGTATGAAATTGTTAGCTTACTGACTGGATCTCAGGATATCCAGCAACAAGTACCACAAAGTTGTTGCCCAACTTGATTTGTGCAAGCAGGCTGATAGGTTAAATACAAAGCAGGACATTCTGCAATACGTATTCTCTGCCAACAACCACTGCTTCTTTAAAATAAAGGAAACAGCATTTTGTTACAGAGCTGTATGGACTCTGCCCTGATGGTTCCTGCATTAGAAGACAGTGTAGCTCAGAAGATACTACCTATGACAATACCTTTGAGTGCATCAAGGAGCTGAAGTCAGTAGTAGTAGCACTAAAAACAAAGAAAGGAAAATATACTTTAAAAATGCCTGTTCACCCTGCTCCCTCAAAAGGCACACATCATGGGTAGGAGGGTCAACATCTGCAGGAGAACTAGTGCCTACTGAAATGGTGAAGAATACCATTTATTAATAGCTCTTATGTGATGTCTTGGCTAGATACATAAGACTCATCATTGTTTTTCACAGCTCTGTCTCTAGCTGTATAGCAATGGGGTTCTACTTTCATGCAAGAAAAAATATGTATTCTAGGTAGTATACACCCCATTCTAGGAATGGACTCCATTCACAGTGGAGTGAATCACCAGGCAATCTAGTGCTACCACTGTCTTGTTTTACTCAAGTTCTTCCTCTGCCAACCTCTCCAATGCTGTTTCTGAGCACCTACCCGTACCACATTAAAGCCTTCACTAAAATCTGTCCTGTGTGGCATGTGGATTGTGCAAACAATCCACTGAACTTTTACTTTGAAATTGAAAACAGATTTAATTCAGGAAGATGTGCTACTTTTCCCACCAAATTTCAAACTCTTTTTCAAGTAATACTATTTTAATAATCATTCTGTTATGAAATATCCCACACATACTATTCAATAGGGCTTAAAGGGATTAATGGCACAATGCCAAACTGAAAATCTGATTCTATTCTGCACAGAAAATATGGCTGGGAAAAAATGAGATAACAGAGGGAATATTGGAGAACCCATTAGTCTTCAGAGTAATGAGAAAACTATTTAGATCTTGAAAGTTAACTTAAAGTCATCCACATGTACAATTTGAATAATAATGTTTGTTTTAAAGTAAATTTTTAAAGGTGTAAATAGAACTAATTTCTATTTTATTTTGAACATTTGTGCACAATATAGAAGGAGCTCAAGAAGGAACTGTGCAATTTATTGTCATGCCTTGTAAGAAGATGCTTCTCAGGATTTAGCCTGTTTTAAGACAATAATGTTGTGTGTTCTCCTGTGTATCTTGAACTGCTGGTTAATTTGGTAATTTCACAAAGAAATTAGTCTTTTGTTCAATTTGCCCTTTTGACCTTACTAGATTTTACCCCAGATAGAGACCTTGTTGAAACTGTTTCAAACTTCTGAAGAACTTTGTCTATATTAAAAGAAGAAATTAAAATTTTTTGGGGTGAGGAGGGTTGTTTTTTGTTGGTTGCCCCTCCCCATGCCCCTCCCCCACCCCGCTCTCATCTCTCCCTTGAATGCTCTTGACACTTCAGTTTTTTCCTCAGGAATCCTCTGTAAGTGCCTTCCCTCTGGATATGTCCTGTGGGCACACCATACTCCGTCACCGTTCCTTCAGGGGAACAGAAATAAAAATCTGTGGACAACACTGTCTTATACAGCACAAACACAGACTTCAAAAGAAGATCTTTCAAACCCTGAGAAACATTTCCCTTCTCACTAAAATGGCCATAGTGTTAAAAAATAAATTAATACTCTGAAGCTTTAGTGAGATCCAGACCATGACATTAATCCCATTTCTCATATAAGCCTTCCTTGTCAGTCACGTCTCAAACATTCATTTGTAAGCTTCTGCTTGCCCTTCCTGGCTCTACTCCTGGGTTCATCTCATTGCAACCTTTGTAGGGCTCAAATCTCCAGTCGTGATGGACAGGGTTCATTCTTACTCCTCATTGATGAAGATAAGCTCCAGCGAAGGCTGGCCATGCTTTTCGCTGAGACCTGCAACGAAGCAAGAGAAAGCAGCCTTTAGAGTAAGAACTGAGCTGAGCCCCTGGGCCACATCACTGAACCTGGAGAAGGTACTACAAAGAAAAGCTTGTCCAAACTGTCTCAGGTACTCTGTGACCCTTATGCGGCATTTTGTTGTGTTGTATTGTCCTGATCACATTCCTCTGGCAATTAAAAGACTATCATATCTACATGTAATAGGCAAGGTTAGATTATATTTTAGCCTGGAACCTGTGAATTGAAAGAAAAGAGATTATTTTCTTCCTAAATCCTTTCTTTCTGGGAAGGAATGAACAAAACAAACCTTAGAGCTCTTATCTGACCTGGACAGCCTGGAAGGGCAGGGGTAGAATGGGCAAGCATGGGATTGTCACAGAGCACACTTTTGGGTCTCTTCTATATTTCTCTGATTTTCTTCTCAGAGGTTCGCTTCTAACGCTGTAAAATCCTGTGGCCTAAGAGTTTATGATTCAGAAACTCCAGTACATGTCCTAATAGTTCAACATTAATAGTTTCCCAACTCCAATTCTCCCAACACATCTTAAAACTTTCTTTTATTGTTTGAAAAAAATGTTAGAGCACAAAAAGAAAGAGAACAGACCAGCGTCTTCGGCAATACAAGTCAGCTCTGACCTCGATAGAAATTGAATGAAGAGTATGAACAGGTCTGATCACTGATAAACAAACAAGAAAAGAATAGCCAATATTGACAAATACCTATTGGCTTGTTTTCTTCAGTAATGGTGCTGCCTGCAGGACTGATGACCTCATGCTCCTCTTCAGCATTCACTAGCTCCTGGAGCACTGCCTCCACAATTGGCATCACCATGGCTGTGGTGGATGTGTTGGAAAGCCACATGGAGAGCACCGTGGTGCAACACATAAAGCAAAGAAGTAACCTGGAGTACAAGACAGGGAAATCTTCTTGAGGCACCTTCAGAAATATTAAAGGCCTCCTTGCCTAACATTTTTGTTAGTCAATTGATAACTACACGGGATCTTTTTCTTTTTCTGGGTGCCAAAATATCACACTGTGAGCAGATGAAATGCTGTGTTGTGCTGAGAACTGTCATAAGACAATGTATCATTGAAAACCATTTGCTCCCCCATGTGGGAATCAGCATGTGATGTGAGAAAGAGCAATTTTCAGCATATCCAGGCTTTAAGCATCCTTTTGTGTTTGTTAAACAACAGGCAAAGAAGGAACAGAGAGACTAAAATCAGTATTAGTAAAAAATAAAAAGCAAAGGGACAACATGCCAAGAAGGTGAGAAAATTTGTAAGCTTTAAAAACCTGAAAGGAAAGGTGGGCAGGAAAAGGAGCCTAAACCAAGCTAGCTTTTGCCCGTGAATGGGAAAGTCGGAGTTATTTGCTATTTCAAGCTGCTGCTGTCATCCTCAGACTACCCCAAAGTCAAAGGTTCACTCACATGCCTGGCTTCGCTCCAGCCATCATGACCATGCGCAGGGCAATTCGCTTGTGAAGATTCCACTTTTCTACAGAAGCTGCCACACAAATCACGCCCATGAGGAGCAAAGTTGTGTTCTTGAAATATTCAGCAGCCACCTGCATTAAGGGCAAGGGGAAAACAGTCAGCTAAAAAAGCAGTAACTACTCTACACGGAGAACATGCTGAATGAGAAGAAATATGCTATTGTGGATTTTTCCCCCCCAGCGAAAGAATGACAGGGAGCTGAAGAAAATGAAGAATTCATAAGTCAAAATGTTCACTTTAATCTCTTTCGTGTCGTGTTTACAAATAACAAGGCTCTATACAAACTTGTTAGTAGGTTTCTCAGCTTTGAAGAGATCAAGAGAAATTTCACTTCTTTGAGCAGGATGTTCACTGCCTGCCGTTAATCATACTTTGCTAAGCCCAGACTGAAACAGCCACAGACAAATCTCTGCAATGAAGACAACTTATTCACGTGCTTCATCTGCTTTTTCATTCTGGATATGTTGTTGTCAATCTTTGTATTTCTCATGTGTTGTTCAACTGTTGGGCAAAATGTGATATCCCTAGAACCTACAGCTTCAGAAAGAAGTCCTTTTGAACTTGCTCTCTGAATGCAATAAGGAAAGATTGAGATATTTCTGTAATGATCCACAAACCCCGTGCCAGAACTTTTTACTATGGAAATCCATCTCCATTGTATCAGAAAAACAGGGCAAAGTTTCAAAAAAGAGAACTTCAATTTAAAGGTGATGAGGAAAAATCATCAGCTGGCTACAGAAAAAAATTCAGAGACCACCCATGGTCCTCTAAAGCAGCATTCTTGAATGTGGACCTTGCTAAGAAATTAGATGTTCTGTGAAGTGGCTGCAAAAATAAGAAATGAAGCAAACCAGAACATTCTCTCTCTCTCTCTCTCATGTGAGAGCAAGAAAAATAGGAGAAAATGAAAGTGACAAATAGATGCTTAGACTCTAGCTAAATTTTTCACGTTGTTCTGATGCAATCTTTCACAAGATGTTGCTGGAATATTTTTCCAAAACCATCATTTCTTCAGTTTAAAAGTATTCCTCTAACCAAATGTAGGTGCAAGAATTTTAAAACAATTAAAAGCAGTAAAAGCAGGATTTTTTTCCGTTGTCCTCAGTTATACTGACATTTCTCCGTAAAAGTGCAAGAATGACTCTACTGTTATTTTGTGAAAGCTGCAGCAAGGTAAGTATTTAATTATATTTATTTAACAAATCCCCATGGTGACCTAAATAGACTTGGCCATCATAGTTGTGTGCAAAAACTTTTTAAATATCACTTTTTTGGCTTTCTTCCACTGGTCTCTTTCTCATTAACTTTCTTTATGTTCCTGCTACCTTGTTAAAAAAAGATCTTGAACTGAATGAAAGGAATCCATCAAGCCAGCAGCACAAAGAGTCTGTTGTTTTCCTTTATTCTTTTCACAGTCATTTTGGAGAAACAAGTGAATACTAATATTGCTATTAATACACACGTACAGATGTATGACACACTGGCTCATGTTCTTAAGACCCTGTGAGTCATTTTCAGCTTAAACTGCTAGACAAGAGCCCTGGGTTTCTTTGGCACTCCAGAACAACAAACTGGAAATATTGCAGCAGCAGCAGAGTTGTTTATTTTAAAATACAGGGGTTTATTTCTGTTCCTAAAGCAAATAATACATTCTCTGCAATAGTCTCAGCGTCATTTAATTTGGTATTACATTGAGTCTCTGTTAGGCTGCCCTTAAATTTTCCTTCTCCAATATGCTGCAGAATTTTGTAATGAAAATATGTAACTACTTTACCTTTATGTTAGGAAAAGAATCCTGAAAAATTAACTGTGTTAGTATGGAAATGTATCTGATTATATTACACAGTTGTTACACCATTGGGAGGAATAAGACAAGTCATAAAACTCTTGGTTAATGCTTCATCCATTTGTGGGTACGACCAGTACTAGATTGTGTTAGAAATTAAACAATTTTATTGTTGCTATATATTCTTCTGTGTTCGTATCTGTATTCTAGTCCTTGTAAATCAAGTGTAATGCCCCCGCATCCCCCAAAAAAAGAGAGAAAAAAAAGTAGGGGGAGAAAAGCTGCAGATGAGATGAAATTAATTCTTGATATATCATGAAAGAAAGTAACACTAAGAAAAAACCCTCAAGTAAGCGAATACAGAACTGATCATGGAGACTTTTTTGTATGGCTACGCCTTTGCCTTAGAATGCATGGCTACAAGGCAGCTGTAAGGTTACAGCTTGGAAAAAGGACTAGACATTCACCTGGATAACAAAATTATCTAGTCTTATACAGTAAATGGTAACTGTTTGTAGAACATGTAGCCTTTTGCCTTATACATCTCCTATGATAAATATAATTTGAAGGAAACTTCACAGTTTATCCCATAACTGCTGTTTACAGGCCTTTGGAGGAGGGGAAAGGCAGGATCCTTTGATGCAATGGGTTTTGGGAATTGTTGAGATGCAGTGGCTGACAGGATGGACACACCTCTTGGCTAATATAGCCTTTCCTATATCTATCTTCAGTAGAAAAAAGAACTGGTCAGCCTGAGTTACACATTACAAGTTGTACGCTTCTTCCCCCCTTACCTCTTAGTCTTGGTAGTCCACCCAAATTAGTTTTATTCAGATAATTAACTGAGAGTAAGAATATTAAATGATAAAAACGTTCACATTGGTCTGACCTCACTGGACTTCATGACTCCAAAAAGTGGGTATAGGAAAGCAGGAACTAAGGCTGCTGCACCAAGAGGTACCGCTTCAGAGACCCAGTATACAGCTGTCACGATCAGCACGTAGGCACATGAGGCTTCCTGCAGGGAGAAAGCACAGAGGTCATGTGTTACTGCCTGATCACCTGCTGCGGAAGCCTTGTGAACACATTCACAGGACTCAGCAGATGATGGGTGTGTGGACTTAAAAAAATCAACAAGGACTGCATAAGGACCTCCTAAGGTGCAGCTGTTTGGACGTGAAATCTAGGCTACCATCTGAAAGGCCAGTTCCTGATGCTAATGAAAGGGTTTGCGCATAAGATAGGGCAAAACATTGGGATAAACATTTATCAGCAAAATAATGTTTTCAAGTGCATTTACAGATTTGTTTGATTTCCACAATCCAATATTTACCAAACGATCAACCATGACTTCTCTGATTGGGTCTGCGGAGCTGGTATTTCTACACAGCTTTCTCTCCAATATTGGACAAGAACAGGAACCTGTAGTTTTCGGAATCAGATAAGAACATCCACACTTGCCATTGCATTGATAAAACTACATTGGGGCTCTTTTGGGAAATACTCTGAAAGGTAATTTTTTTAAACAGTGTGCAAACCTACATTTTTTGTCAGTTGATTTTCTTTTCTCAGGTAATTTCTACAGACCCTTGGAAGAAGACCACGGATGTGAAGGGCTTAGAGGCAGCAGTTTAACAGAGTCAATCCAAGTTTGCTGCTGTCCAAGGTTCTGGTAGAGGAAGACACAACAACATCATCCTGAGCTTTCATGGAGAGCTGTATATGATGGAGAAGGGTGCTAGTTGCTGAGTAGTTTTACAGGAAAACACAGCTAGTCCATGGAAGTCTTCTGGTCCATTTTTTAGATAGATATGTCTTTATTTATGGCATTCGGTGCAAAGTCTTTAGGCTCAGTTTGATATGCTTAGAAACCTGGGGAAAATTTCTGCTGATAATTACAGAAATTACCCTCAGCAAAAAGTTTTTCCTTTCCTTTTCTCAAATTTGAAGCCAGCTCCTCTACTGGGTCTAACTGGTAGTTCTATGGAAGCTAGTAGGTCTGCACTGATTTACATCAGCTATAAATCTACCTGTCCTTCATTATTCACTGGATGTTCCGTGTGAACTTACTGAGCAGTATGGATTCACAGCTCACAACGGCTATTGTTCAGAAAATTCACTGTTCACAGATGCTATTTGAGTGTGTTAAAATATAATTTCCTTACTTTTGTTTCCTGACTGGGTGACCCTCAAATTAAGCAACTTTCAAGAAGTCACACAAGCAATTCCCACAGATCCTTATGCAAATCAGTAAGCATGTATTACACTTCATTTTTTTCAACCAGTTTTGTGAACAGGGTGGTAAAGTCTAAAGTAAGACTAGGGGATGTAGGTTCAATATTTAAATGCCTGTTTACACATGTCCTTTTTACATTACCCTTAGCAAAGAGCCACAATGAGCTGCTCCTCTTTTTTAGTACAGTTTATAGTAGTCACAGGCAGAACACAGCTCAGAGGAAGAGTTAAGATAGATTGCTATGTGTCATTTCCCTTATTTGCTTAAAAATTGCAGCCAAGCTTACTCAGAAGCTTGGGTTAAATTAGCTGCCAGACCTTGCTCTGACTCCTAATTCAGAAAAGTGTAACGTTAAAGAGTTCTGATTCAAGTGAGCAGGTCTACAAAAATAACTGAAATAAGGTCATCAGGAAAAATAATTTCCTTGAATCAGATAAACTCCAATTACTTTAGAGACTATAAAGAGTATCTGAAAGGCTATTGGAGAAATTTAGCTCTGGATTGTTCCTTTATGGATGGACAAGCACTCTGAACCACACAAAAATGTGCATATTTGTTTATCTTCCTTAACTATTACAGAAGAGCAGTTTAGGTTTTAAGCTCTCCAGTTTCACTAGTGCTCTATGACTAGGTCCTTCAGCAAAATATTACAGTAAAATATTGTATTGCAGCTGTAGCTTCATTGCCACCAAGAAAAAAGTTATAAGAGAGGCTAGAGAAGGTTGGCTTGGAATGGATGAGATCAGAGAGGTTTTTTAATATTTACGGATTATGAGGCTGCATTTTATAAAATGGAATTGCTATGTTGTTTGAAACTCCAAATACTGGTGTTCAGTTTGTAACAACTTTGAGTGATCACTTGGTAAAAAAACAAACAAATAATTTTGACTTAGAAATCAAAATAATTTAAAAATTGAGATGATAAGCATTAAAGATTTTTAGTAATCTCTACTAGGGGGACAAAACTATTTTAGATGAGTGTCATGGAGCTGATGGATTGGCTCATAAACATTAGCCAGCTTGCTGCTCAGTCACCTTTAAATACATTATACTTCACGGTTAATATTCCACAAAGAGCAGAGCATAGGGTCGTTTTCGTGACCTAGTGACTATTTAACACAATTTTTATTCTTTAACTCATTAGTTTCTGCTACGACATTTGCATGGGCTCTGTATGACATCCAGCAGTTGTCCTAGGAGAAAAATGCCTGTTAATGAAAAAACATTGATTTTTACTTCAAAGCAGTGCAGATGTAAAATCCAAGAGATCTATTTTTCCAAAATTCATAAAATTAATTCCATTCTAACTTGATTCCAAACTATTTTCTTACTCCAAAAGCATACTTTTCTTTAATTTCTTTGAGCATAGATTGTTATTTTTTGTTGCTCTTCTGTGTGTAGCAATAAAGTAGACTGATAACAGAAATGGAATAGGACAAGGGGAAGTTGCGTCTCTATCAAAACCTAGCTGAGATGGGCACTGAGGCTTCATGTTTCCCATACAATAGACTGTAATCTGTTTACAAACAAAACTAAAATAAAGCACACTTTTAAATGGTATAAAACTGAGTAACAAGTACTAAGAAAGCCAAGTTTGATAATCTCCACTAAAAACTTAATCAGCTTGTCTAGCAACTTCCTTTTCAATTTTCTCAGCACTTTGAACCAGCTCATTTCCAAGAGAAACCATATTAATCTCTTCAATTTAATTGAACTGAATTTATATATTTAATTAATGGATACCAGAGCTACTAAGTACTGGACTGAAGTGGTGGCTGTATAATTTTCACTGTTTCACCCTTCTCACTTCTTGTTGTATAGCTGAAAATTACTGTTAAACCCACTTCAGGGCTTGAAGCAGGGAATAGGAAAACATGTGATGTTTGGAGGGACTACCACCTATCTTCAGTCAGTCCCTTAGGGGAAAAGAAAAGAGGAGTTGAAAGGAAGCCATGGCTAAAAATTCCCCAATAAGGGTCATGCATTAAACTTTTGAAATTAAAACATCTGAGGATCTTAGAGTGTCTAAAAGAAGAATGACCTTGTGTTGGAGATATTTCCACTTAAGGATGTGCATTGTATATCTTGCATGCAGGCACCTGGTTAAGCTGTGCAAAGAAGAGGTAGTCTAGCCACTGGACTCCTGTCTTGGAGATGATGGGGTCACACTATAATTCTCTCTGTTCAGCTCATGTAAATAAAAACATAGGTGAATGAAATTGTGCCATCTGTGGCTGTTCAGAGCATTTTCTGTGCTTTAGGGTCTGTTCTGCTGATTTGGAATGTTAAGCTGTCAACATCATCAATGCTGCAGGTGTCATAACGTCCAGCAACTATTGCTGACTTTTGAGGAGTCTTCTATGTGTCCTTGACTGGGTTCAGTGTGGCCAAAGGATCAGTGGTCATAGGAGACCCTGCCCACAACTGACAGAATTCATGTGGTATGCTTTATGGTATCACTGGTGATATGAAAAAAGTGGATAAAGATGAAAAAAAAAGTGGCAAAAATACTCCCATGTTACTGTTAACAATGAATGAAATAAGGGCAGACTGAAAAAGACCCACAGTTTATAAAGTACACAATGTTTTTTCCTGTGTGTGTCATGACCTGAAAGGCACTTATGTTTGTCCCAAACCTTCTGTAGAAGTCATAGTTCAGATGTAAACTTTCGAAAGGGAAGAATTAGTACATTTTCTCAGGTTTATATTTTACCCAACCATTTATTACAACAAAATATAGAAAACAAGCTGTGGACATTATTCCCATAAGTCATATCTACAAAAAGTTCTGAGTCCTCGTGCTCCCTTTGATCGCTCTTGCCAATACACATGTAATACTCGTTTGACATTTCCAGAGTTGTCCTGGAAAGAAGCTGCGTCATCAAAGAAGCTGCAAGCTGATTCCCTGCAGAAATGCAAATGTAAACCACCTGGTAATTCTGATCTCTATAAGAAAGACAGAAAACTAATATAATTGTCTGATAAATGAAAATATAAGTAAGTCAGCAGGCAACAAATTTTATCTTTAGATTTAAGAAGTAATCATAGTCAATGGGTTGTATCAAAGTAAATACTACACTAAACCACTTGAATAGTGTATTGTCAAGTGAGTTTATTTGGTGTAGATGTTTTCTTAATAGCATCATAAACATTTGTCCAACTCTGGGTCCAATTCACGGCTAAACTTTACCATCTGTGGTCATTCATGTGTATATAAAGTATATAAAGTGGATGTAAAACATCATCTGATGGCTTTTCATGTCACTTTGCAGTAAAGCAACACCATGAGGTGCAAAGTAATAGCGCAGAGGAGTTTGTACTCTATAATAGCAATTCTTGCAACAATTCTGTCAGTGAACTTCTGTTTCGGCACCCATGTGGTGTTATTACAGTTCCCTTGGTTATTAAAGAGTTTCCTTATTGCATCCTGTGCCTCTGAATCCGGGAGCAAACATGAGTGACGAATTTTAGTTCAGTGAATCCATGTTTCCTAGGAGAGGTTCTCAAGGGACATAGAGCATGCTGCAGTTACAGTGATATATGGGCATGTTAGGGTGTATCTGTTCTTATATCACCCTTCCAGTGACATTGGGGGAGATTAAACCCTTTTTTTAAACAAGCCTTTGTGAAATACTGTGCCCTACTATTCTCTGAAGAGCATGACTGTCTGTCATTCATCCCATATCTCAAGAGAGAAGAGATGGAAAACTGCTATGAGGACAGCTGAGATATACATTGAAGTTCAGAGCAGGAAAACTCATTCAAAGTGCAACATACAGTTCAGCGGAGTAGGAGCATTTCCTTTCTATGAATTCTGCTTTTCTTTCCAAATGAAATACTACAGTTTTACTTTTGAAAACTGCTCCAAAAAATCCTTTGAAGTTCTATTTGATAAAGTAGTAGTATTCACAAATCTTCTGGTATTAGAAGGAAGAATTAATCTTTAGCAGGGTAGAGGAAGGAATGGAAATTGCTGCACCACTTGGCCAGATTTATGTCTAAGGACTATGGAAGTGTCAGCTGCAGAATTTTTTAATGCATTGCAAATTTTGATAAGTTAAATATCACCATCTCCATAAGGTAGGAAAACATTGTTATTTTGTGATTTACAGCTTCAGAGACGTGCATAGAGAGGAATTAACCACATGGCCCAGGGTGCTCACTTGCTCCAAAAGAGTGTCAGGAATGCAGCTACATTCACTCCTATTGAGCACAGACTATTCCCTCCTTTGTATAGTTGTCTCTAAGCCATCATTTATTAGCCACTGTCAGAACTGCAATGTTACAGTAGAGGTACCTACACCTGCTTAAGAGTAGTCAATGCCATGTATGGACCTACATGTCTGTCACTGAGTCCTAGCTCCTGCCTCACTTGAATTGCTATCCTATAAACTCACACTAAATGGAAAGTCCTTCCATGCATATTTATTCCTAAAAAGTAAAGACACTAAAAGTATTCCTTTCAAAGACCTCTCCTTAAAGAAAATTTTATGGCTATGTTTGTACTCTTCCCTCTTCCACACACATGTTATTGTAGAAAAAGAAGAGAGACAATATTTCTGCTTAAAAGTAGTGGTTTACTAGATTCACCTGCTTCTTCAGCTCTGCTTGTGACATGACTCAAGGTACCTCTAGTTCTTACTGTGATGACTTCTCAGTGACCTTACCAGTCCTTCAAATTTTAGTCCTTGATTTTTCTAAGAGCTAATCTTATTTAGGTCTTTGCCTTTCTTTTTGCACACTGCAGACTTACCCAGCATGACTACCTACTGCACTCAGAGGCTTTGTTTAAAAGAAAATGAAAATGTACTTACACTGCTGGGGTACAAGAGTGGCAGAGGAAGCAGCAGAAGTGGAATGAGAACAACGAGCAAGAGATTTCTGGACCGGAGTATCTCCTTCATCATTGCCATACTCTTCTACTTTGTGGTGGCTTTCTTCTCCTTGGGTTTCTTCTCTGGTGCCTCAGATACTCCAACTTCCACTGCACCTTTTTGCTTTACCTGTGCTTGGATTTCCACAAAAGGTCCCTCACTGCCTCATTTCCTATCCCCACCCAGTCACCTAAAATAGCTGTCAATTTATTTATTCTTCAATCTGTTGCTTTGAAAAGATTTTTCAATTAAAAAGACATTCAGTTTATGTAGGGCTCACCAGCACATCCAAATTATTATCACATCATAACATGCAGAGGTTTGCAAGCTGGAGCATAGTGATCTTTTGACAATTTTTTTTTTTTAATTTAGAATCACAGATGTAGCTGTGTTGCATCCTTATCTCCATGTTTTGGAAAGTTTTTTTCTTCCGTCATCTAGCAATGTAACTCCTGTTTTCATAAACAGGGCGAGAGATATTTCAGGCTGCTGCTTTCCCTCCTTTGATAGTCTGAATGTCTCAAATACAGGTTTCTTTTCTGCTGGAAAATTATTAAAGCAAACAATTCATTGTTCAGTGCACAGAAGCAAATCTGCAGGTATTAATTAAAAAAAAAAAAAAAAAGGAAAAAGAAAAATTAAACCGTCTGCAGCTCCTCCAGATTTTGTCTCTTTCTATAGTTTTGGCTTCTACTTTGTATCTACCTTTACCCTACTTTTGTCCTGAGCTTGGAATTCACATGGCAGCAATTCCAACACAGATTATGCTTGGTCTCAAGATAAAAACTTGTTAAAAAGCTTCATGCAACTCTAATTCACCAATGAGGACTGTAGAAAGTAGTAGTTGCTCCACCCATTATCCAAAACCCAGTCAAAACATTTAAGGAAAACAGCAACCTTCTCTTTCTGACATGCACACAAACGTACAAAAAGACCTTTTTTAAGTTGCTGAACAGTTTGTTATTGTTTCAAGGTCCCAGTACTGATGACAAAAAAATAATCATTGTTTTCTAAGCAGTATCTTTTGTCTTTCATATTTCTTCCATCCTGAGCCATGAACATCGCTTATTCATAAGGCATGGCCTGATCTCTGTACTGATTCATGTGCCCTCAGTAACCGTAGGATTCAGACTCGAATTGAGAATTTTGGGGAATTCTACTCTAGTCTTCTAGTGGAGAAATATTTCTACAACTCTACTATTATTAATGCTTTTTGTTCGGCAGAAAGTCCTGGAGATTTAGGACTGACTTGGCTGGCGCCACCTGTAAACAGACATCCATTTCCCTTGTATCTCACAGGAAGCCACGCGCACCTAGGATCTTCCATGCTCCCAAACCTTGCTTGCCTGTCATCTCCCTACGCCCTGCTAGTCAGACACAAACTGAGCTCCCCAAGCTGAGCTGGGATGCCTCTGTGACAGTGAGTCCCTGCAGAACTGGCAAAGGCAGACCTGCAGAGGAGTTTGATGTGCAGGGCGAATTCTTCCTGAAATTATTATTTGTATCTAAAACTGTATAAAGTTTCTATACCTTGAAACTTCCATCAAGTGACAGAACCTTGAGACCCATCAGGCAAATTTAGCAATAAGTTCTGGAAGCAAAAATATTGTTAATGTGAAGATTTTGTGGTGGGCAATACAGCCAGGGAATCTACATGTTTTGCCAGTCGTTTTGGAGAAACTAAAAGAATGTCTAAAATACTCAAAAAAAAAAAAAAGTTTTATTTTAAATGAAAAAAATCTGTGTTTTATTTAACTTTTTATCATCTGTAAGGTCAAAGGGTGGATAAAATGTCCTGTTTAGAGGCAATGGCTCTTTACTCCATGAGAGAAAGACTGTCTACAAACATGACTCAGTCTGAAGTGATAAGATACAAACTGAACTAGGGAGCAGGCAAACTGCACCTACATCTTAAGCAATACTGAGGGAGGGAAGCTGCCCTAAGCCCAAAGAGCTGCCCTGAGGCAGAGTTCTCCTTCTCACTAGAACTCTGGAAAAAAGAGGCACTCTCATTCCTATTTATTGCCTCCTCCTGCCTGTCAGAGTGTAGGGCTGTTCCTTCTTATCTCCTGTACCTTTGCTCCCATGAAAGACTTTCACAGTCCAAGATATCAATTACTCAAGCTGCAAATTGCTAAACATAAATCTGCTGCTGAAATCAATACATTGCAAAACCAACTAGTTTTATGTAGAATATTTTTATTATTACATTGACAGTCTCTGTTAAATTAACCTGGGCAGTCCAAGAACATTCCCAAGGAATAAATCTTTTTCCTACACTACACACAGTAATGGGAGGAGGGAAACAAACTCAGAAAAACTTTTTTTTTTTCTGTTGAGGAGATAAGGGTTTTAATTACCAATTTGTAAGATACAGTAATGTTATATCATAGGGAATGATCAGATATTCAAAATTATCTTTAATTCTTTTCTATGGGATACTTACTGATCAGTAAACGCTGACTGTTGTGGGGTGAGGAGAGTGGCTGGGAGGTATTTCTCTGGATGGTGACTGCTAGCAATTAATACTTGCTGTGGTGCTCACTCTTGCTATCTTTGCAGACTTAGAGTCACTGGCTGTAAGGGATTTATGAATTGCACTGGTTCCAGGCTCTTCCAGCAAGTGGTGCTTCAGGGAGCCAAGAAGCAGAGCTGGAAAAGCAGGAGTACACTCCAAGGAATTTCTTCTCCATGTGTTTATAAAGCATGGTGTGGGAAGAAAACATGAACAGATCATCACTGTTAATGCTGAAGCCTTAAAAGGCATGTGGACTGTAGCACAAGGCTGCTTTGTGGGCACTGAACTGTGTGTGCAAGTAGAGAGGACAGAGATACTTGTGGCTTATAGCTTTGTGGTTGAGGTTTTCGATTTCCTTTGCCACATGCCAACCAGGCTTTGAAGATGGCCAACAAAGATCTTCAAGTATAAAAATGCAGCTACACATTCTGTGCGTCTAAATACAAACACGCACACTCATGCATACAGATACAAAAAAAACTGCTGGGAGAAACAGGACTGACTTTAGCTTTTATAAGCCCTTTCCCAGCTGCTTATGCCATTGCCATCCTGCCCCTAAGGCTGCTGTGGTTCCACATTCCCACGGGTGATTGCCAAACGGCAATGTGCTCTGACTGCCTGCACTATTTGCTCTTTGCTGCAACAAGGTGGTGCTGGATGGATTTTTTTCAGCTCCAGTACTTGGAGTATCCCTGTTAAGGGACACAGAAGAGTTCATTCCTTTTGCTCAAGTGATGCAAAATCAGTTAAACACGATTCAGAACTGGGGCTGGAATGTTCAGTTCTTTTTTACAGCCTAAGGGATTTGTGATTTGGGCCTGTCTCCTTATGATATTACACCAATAGAGAGCTAGAGAGTGCTGCCATGAAAGGATGAAATAAATGTTCAGCTGTTTTGCCATGCTCTGGAAGTAGAAGCACTTCTAATATCAATAGGGAAAGAGAGTTTGTATAACTTGCTCACAAAAATTAGGGGATTTTCTTTAGAAGAGTTTGGCTTTTTCATTGCTAGTCACCTCTCTGACAAGATATGTCTCCTTTTTCTGTCCATGATTTTTTTGCAGTTTATAATTATCAGTTGCACTATTTCTACAGCTTTTTGATGTAAACAAGTGCTGCATTTCCGCTGCTCCAAAATTCATAATTCCCACCACTGGATTGCGGAACAGCCTTTTCTGCTAAGTGATCGTATGCAATTGATCCCTGACTGAACAATTTAGGATTTTTCCATGTACTCAGCAGTTATGTGCATGCACATGCATGAACATACACACATATATACACACTCATACACAAGTGAATATGTAATTTACCATCAAAAATGAGCCACACTGCCAAATTCAGCACCAGGTATGTTTTAATGCACCTTCCTCCCTTGCCTCAGCGGGATTCTGAAGCACAGGTTTAGTTGACCTATGTTCAAGTGATAGAAGCAGGAAAAATGTGTCATTGTTAAATTAAAGAGGGCCTTTGTCTTGCCTTTGGCTCCACTGAGGACAAATCTATGTTCCCTTCAAAAAACAAGGAGGAGAAGCAAAGTTGTGCAAATAATGAAAGAATCATTGCAGATTCTTTGGGAGGGCAGATCTAGGAAGCAGGGAATATGTTCACAGGCATTGTTTGCTGCTGGTGTTCACAATGTCCTTTGTCTTCTGCAAATGTTATTGTGATTAAAAACTGGCTCAGCCAAATGAAGTGAATCAGACAGTGCTTATTTACAAGAATATTTGGAATGAATAATATGAGGCATAATTTCTGAGGGCTGACAGTTATGAAACTTCTTCCTTTTACAGAAGGCCTTTACATCTCTGCATAATATTTTTTCACCAGCTAGCCAAAATATGAACTTGATTCCCCACTTAGGAAAGCAGCATTCTCCAGCACATACACATAGGTATGTGAGCATAAGCATAGTATACTAATGTATTGCTTATAGGAAACCCACCGGATGAAACGAGGTCATGTCTGTCTGGAGTATACACCAGACTCCCTTCTTTGCCTGTCACAGAATATACCTCCAAGCCAGCACAAAAATTGAATTCCCAGGATTGAAGATAACATTTTTCCCTATTTAACATGGAACTATAAAGTGGATTCCACAAGAGGGAGCTAAAAAACAAATAATCTTTCATGAAGCAGGCTATTAAACTCTTTACAGAATAAAAGTGGTGGACGTGGTACGTGTGTCCCTTATCAACCAGAAGAGGTGGCTAAGTTGCTGTTGCATCAAGTCCCCCACTATGACGGCTCCTTGTTGTATGGTAACATCAAGTCGTGCTTCAGGGCTTTGTAAAGATTGACAAAGGATTCAGCCCAAGCGTCTTTCTGGTGCCCCTGGGACTGAGCAGCCCTGTAGGCCGTGTAGACCATGGTCAGCACTGTCCTTTCAAAGTCTTCTTTCTTGAGGACCCTTGGGTAGGAAGACAGCCTGCTATTCAGCCTTCGGATGTCTGTAATGCTCTTGGGGATAATCTCATTGCAGATGGTGTCAAACTCAGCAGCCTTCCTTAGTGAAGCAAGCTCCTCATCTTTGATGGAGATCCTCTGACCTTTGTCAATGTCAAGCTCAGCTAAAAGAAACTGGTACAAAATCAGAACACAGAAAGCTATTTATCTTCTCCAAGAGACTCTAGGCAGAATAAAAGTGAATTAACAATATGTCCTTAGGTCTCTACTTTAAGTCAAATGGAGCTAAAACTCTCATCGCACTGGCTAGAGGTGGGGCAGACCAGAAAGTCTCTGTGTGAATGTTGGACTCCTGTGTTACCTACGTGGGAAAATTAGAGACAGTCTATGGGGAAAGGAGAGAGGAACGAGAAAAAGTAGGTAGTCTTCTGTTGTCCAAAATAGGCATGGGTTGCTGATGGTGCTGCACGAGGATTAGAGAGGTGGAGAAAGTAGCACAGCTGGCAAAGGCCATTTACGCTGCCAGGGATAGCAGCAGTGGCCTAGCTCTGTGTGAGAGAGCACAGAAATGGCTTCCCAGCCCATTTTCTCTGTTTGGACATCCAATCCCAGTTTCTCAAGGTGTGAGATAAATAGATTTGACCCGTGCACCTTTTTCAGGTGGGCCACTTTCCCTTTGCTAACCGTGTGAGACTGTTCCAGACTGTGCATTACATCTGCAGTCTCCACTGCTGTGAAACAGGGGACCTGAATCTTTTGAAGTGAAACAGTCATGGCCTTGGTGTTACTTTGCAATGACTGATACTCATGGCTTTAGTGATTTGAACAAATAATTTGGCACTGACACTTAAACCAAAGAATTTAAATGTGTTGTGTTGTTAATATGTAACTGTTTTGGAAGAAAGTTGTTTTCAGTGGAAAGCCCTTTGCTCTGTTTTTTGCTTTGTCTGCCAGTGAGCTGGAAGGCACATTTGAGGTACAGCAGGCAACTGCAGCCTGCTTAAGTACTGAAAGAACTGAATTTATCATATATTCCCTCCCTTCTGGTGAGCTATTACACAGTCAGCAATGGGTTTACTGCTGGGCTGAGTAAAAGCGACATGAAGACAGATAATGGATAACCCCAGTATGGACAGTAACCCCAGCCTTGGTTAAGGCTTAAGGTAACATCTGCTCCCATATACTGAACCTCATAAAGCAGGACCACATCTTCCAGCGAGTTTTGTAGCACTGGGTTAAGGAAGGCAGCTGAGGACCTCTTGAATCGCTGAGCAGCTGGGAAAAGCATAGCTGGAAAATAATAATGGGAAAAGAGAGGTTCCATAGGGTAGCAAACACTGAAAAGAGGAAGCACTTTTCAATAGTAGATTCAACCAAAGAACTGCCTGTTGCAAAGACTTACTATACTGTATGACTTCTCTCTGTAAACAAAATGGGAAGCATGGACTGCTTTGACTATAATCTACCAGGGATGGAGGTTAGCTGGTTGTTCTGTATCTATATCGTGTCTAGCGAAGAGTGGTTTATAATCCAAGCCTGGGACTCTGAGGTGCAGCCACGGCATAAGGAATAATAATGATAACTGCAATATCAATATTGCCTGAAATATTTGTTCTTCTCCTGGCTCTGCAAGCGGAAATCAATTCTGATCCTCAAGAAAGCCCGCTTTATTCAGACCAGGTAGAGCATTTGTGGAATCGATGACCTGTACAGTCTGGAGTACAGAAAACATCTGATGCTCCATTACAGACCACCTAAATGCTCTGAGTTACTAACTAGGTTGCTAACCAGGTGACTAGGTACTATCAAAAGGCACAAGTTCCTTCCAGAGCAAAGGGGAAAAACTCTGTTATATGCTTAATGCTGTGTGGATATGATTTAGATGTTGATGTTTACGTAACCATAGTTTGGATTCGTTGGATTTTTTCTACTCCTCGGGAATAGGAAGTTTTTTTCTAAAGCTGTGCTTATGTGACTTGGTGCATTTCCTCATCAACTTTACTTCTCAACTTTAACTGTTGTTTACCAATAGATGAATTTGGAAACTAGTTAAAAAAAGGAATAAAAAAAAAAAAGTCTTTTAAAAGGCTTTATGATTCCCCCCTCAAAATGTAGAGTTCTACTATTATAAATAACATATAATAGAACATGCAGCTTACTTTGAATTTCTGAAAAGTTTCATCCCACCCTCTCTCTACCAGATTTTTTTTTCCATGAAGGGTTTTTTACTAGATCAATTTTGGCTTGTTTTGCCAAAGTTTTTGTGATGGATTTTACATGCTGCCTGTGGAAAACCTGAATGTGATTTAAAGTGCTCTCTGCTGGGCATGCAAAAAAAAACTGGAGCAATTGTAATTATTAATCCCTGACTACATGGTTCCTCAGACAATTTGCCTCTTTGATTACCCAAGCAGATCGCAAATATACAGTTCCTTCTAGACTCTGTAGCCTAAATGCAGTCCTGTTTTGTGGGCCATTGCCAACTGTTGATTTTGTTAAAGTTTGGCTTGTTAATGATATTTAAGTTCTAGTAATGCAAGGAGAAAGAAACCAGGCCCTCAGAGATTGTGTTAATTAGGACCTTTACTATCTAGCGTAAGGAAAATTAATTGGGATAATACTAGGCATGAAGTAATTCATGCTTAACACAGCAGAGGGTATTTTGGCCTTGAATTAGCTAGGGAATATAGTATAAAATAGTTTGTTGAATTGTGATAAACATAGTGCAGCTGGATACTACTAACTGTAAATGCATCCTGCAGGGATGGGTTTCAGGCATATTGGTAAGACACCTGCAGAGCTAGGTGCTTCCTATTGGATCCATGTGAGTTTAGATTAAAACTTGTTTAAATAACCAAATAGTACTGAAGGTATGAATGCACCAAGTAAAAGAACATGGATGTTGACAAGGACTTTCTCTGCAGTAGCCTTTCCCCAGCACAATGCCTTTACCACCCAAGCATCTTGTCTGGTCCAGCCGAGGAGGTGGTGAGTTTGGGAAAGGTCACAAGCTGCCTGCAGGTTCTGCTCTGTGAGAGTGTTTTCCTGGCTGACCACTGGCAACTGAGGCTATACCCATTTTCTGCTGCTGCTCCATCACTGATGTTCACCACACTTGCTTAGAGCTTTGCTAAGACACACTGGAGCTATTCCATCTTTTGCTCTTGGCAATTCAAGAATGCAATTGAGTGCATGTGAAGCACTTGAAACTTCAAGCACTAATTGCTGAGTAATTAAAACTTTTATTACTGAGCAATTAAAACTCTAATTACTAAGCAGCTGGCAGAAATCCAGTCCATAATGATGACAATTCGGTTTTATCTCTTTTAGGTGCCCTTTCAGTGGAAACAGCCTCAGAGTACAGAATACCTCTACGTATGCAGATGGTTTACATCTCAAATATTTCCCATGGAAAAGGTGTCTGTGGCATCTTACTTCAGTGCTGACATGCTTATTGTCATCACACTGATCACTTTTAGCTTTCAGGCCAAGTGCAGATTCCCACCATGGAGCTGAGCTAGGAGTCATCAGATTCAGCCCATCACCACTCACCCAGAAAAGCCTCAGTGAAGGACTCGCACAAAAAATGAATGCCATATTATCGATTTAGTACTGACCCTCTTGCTGAATCACAGGTAACACCTCAGAAAGCAGCTGTGTTTTCCTACCCAGCTGTTCCCAGGATAACACGGTTTAGCCTGATCTGCTATATTGTGAGAAAGGACTTTGTATGTGAATCAGAGGCATGCCATCCTCTGTAGAGACCAGGTTAGCACTGACTCCCTGATCTCATTATCTTTTTCCCAAAACTTACCAAACTTTGTTACAGTTCTTAGAGACTCTACTCAGAAACTCTTTCAAAACTCGTTTGTATTTGTCATGGTGATCTGATTTTCCAGATCCTCATTTTATTTCAGTCCTTTCCTTTCTCTCTCTTCCTGCACAGTAGTCAAATCCTTCCACCATCACTCCCTCTGCAGTCCTCTCCATGAATTCACAAGTTCCTCCGAGATTGTGTGAACATTTAGAGCAAGCATCTCTGATTTTCATTACACTGACTTAACAAACATGTAAGATAAGCACAAAAGCTGAGACAGAAAGATTTGCAACCAATTTCTGCATTTAGAAACTGCAAATTCCACTTGAAACTCTTCTGCTAACTTTACTTCTTCCTGCATTTACTTCCATCTCTGACATGAGTGAATTGGGCAGTATCAAAGGACAGCAGAGGAGCATTACTTTGACATACCATCTCGTTACTATTTCCTTCTCCAAGGGAGTAAAGCTATTAAGGAATTATTTCATAGGAAGATGCAGAGCAATGTGCATCATTTTATGTTGATGCTGCAGTCAATTTGTTTTAATGGCAGTAGCTATGAACGTCTGAGGAGAAGAGATCCCTAATCAGTATTGAAAGAGAAAGCCCAACCCAGTGATCTCTGAAGTCAGTGGAGAGACTCATATTGATTTATTGTTTTTACTTCTCTTACAAATGTGTCAAGACATCTCCGATGGTGATGTGGGGGCTTCTGTCCTGAGGGCTGAACAGTCACATAATGAAAAGCTTATGATCCACAGAGATGAGGTAGGAAAAACAAGGTTTTGATTATACTTACTGAAAACATTTTCTGTTATATATCTATGTACTAGCAGGCTCACCCTCTTCCAAATCCCTTCTTCAGAGGGGTCTTAGGAGTGCTCCCTAATCTGACCTCCCTTGCTGCCCACTGAGGCCTCAGGGCTAGAGGTGGATGAAACCAGTGTGCCTGAGCACAGCCACCTCCTCCCAGCCCACTTACCCAAGCCTGAATGGCCTTGTCCTGTGCCGTGGATCACACCACTGCTTGTGCCCGAAGATGGTGGGCAGCCAACAAGTTTAGTCCTAAGAGTGGCTAAAAGTGTCCATCAAAATATGGTTCAGGAGCCCCTGTTTTCTGCACTGCTCACTGCAGGAGTCTGTCCAGACTTCTAGGGCTCTGTTGGCTCAACTCCACCTCTCCTTAAGGACTACTGAAGTTTTTAAACAAAAGCTGCAGCCGTGTTTACCAACTCATTGGCTTGCTTCTAATTATTTAACTTATGACAACTTAGAAATTTCTTTACAGTTTAAACATAACATCACGTCTGAGGCTGACAATAGATTTAATTAAGGAGGCTTTCATCTTTCTTAAGTACTGTGCCAGAATTTTCTGGACCTCATTATTCATGTGATAAATGTCTGTGATCCTCTCCCAGGTTTTCTATGCAGTTTCACTGGTGTGGGTAGAGATATTTAGTTTTGTTTTCCAGGCCAGACTCCTGGTCATGATTTCCCAATTGCTGCCTGTAATGTGTTTGCTCAATAAGTTCAGAGCATAGCTGCGGGAGTGCTCAATTATTTGTGTATCATCAATGCCTTTTTGTTCTCCTACAAAAAGGTATGAAGCTAAGAGCATGAATCAGGCCCTGTGCAGGCCATTGCTCTAAAGCACATACACCTCCCTGGGGCTCCAGGATATGAACACAGTTTAAGAGGGGTCATGACTCAGTAGGAATTATTTTGATTGACTTCAGGGTCATGGAAAAGGGATATCTCATTGGTTCAGTGGGACCCATTTCATGAAGGACAGAAGGAGCAAAGGAACAAGAAGGACTTGTGGGACAAAACTCCTGACTCCCTGCAAGCAAAGCAAAGGAGAGTCGCCTGTCGGCATAGACAAAGGCAGTGGCCCAGTTGGAGTTGTCCTATAAGACAAATTCAGTCAGCAGGCTGCTAGTTTTGTCCTCCTGACTTAGATTACTAGGGCCTGACTCTGAAGAAACTCAGGAAAATAATTTCTTTGGGCGTCTGGCTTCCTGGGACCAGCCCCCTATTTCTAGGAGTGCAAGGTAGGGAGTGGTTGCACAGGCAGCAGCAGTTACTGTTAGTGATGGACCTAAAAAGGAAAAGCGATCTCTGAAAATCCTTTATGTGTTTGCCAGAAGTTGTAACAGAGATTAATAGGGCTGTGCAAAACCATAGCCTCTGAGACCATCACAACCATTATTTACTGCAAGCTTACAACCACCCCTTAGTAGTGAGAAACTGCTACAAGCTCAGCAGTACATCCAGATAGATCCCTCACAGCAAAAGTTTCCCTTTCCTGCTCAAAGCTTTTGAAGCCAGGTCTCCTAGACCTCAATAGAAAGAAGTTAACACATCCCAAATTATAATGACAGCAATTTCTCCCTATTTATCTTTATCTTATTAGTAAAGCAGGGAACAAAATTGTTTGTTACAAAATAGTTGTTCTATGAGTTCATTTGTGCATGGAAACAAATATACATGATGCTCCCTAAATGAAAGGAAACGAAAATGCAAAACTTTATAGGTTATTGTTCATGAAGGCATAGCAAAGAATGTAAACCACTTTTTAATAAATTCATTGGCTATTGTTGTTTTGTTCTGTCCTATAACAAGTCCAGAGAAACAGACCATTTGAATTATACTCCAGAGGTGTAATTTTTTCCCTAGCCTAAACATCGCAAGGCTAGAAAAGCAAATAAAATAAATCCATGGCCATGCTCAGCCTTTTTTTATGCCAGCTTCTGCAATAGTCAAAAAAGGTATTTCCTGGTCCAGATGCATAACACTTTTAAGATTGCTGTCAATCAGCCTGGAGTGTATCCTGGTTCTACCAGTGAGCTGGAAATTTTCCTTGTGTCACGACATTTTTCTCTAACCTGCCTGGAATTTGGACAGAATGGATCTCAGCACACTCAAAGGCTCCTGTGAGAAGGACAGGAGAGAAAACCTTTGTTCATAACCTGATAACAGACTTTCTCACTAGCACTGACTTCTTTGAAAGATGAAGACGGTTCTTCAAGATTAATTCAAGCATTTGCCAAAACCATTTTGCTGCCCTGAGCAACTACCTGCTTTGTGCCTGCAGCAGACCTTGGTACCAGAAGCATTGCTTCCTCTAGGGTGAAGTTGTGTTGACCTATGACAGCTGTATGGTGGACAGTGAAAGTAGTAACATAAATCACAAAAAGTACAGTGTTAATAAGTGACAATCAGGTTTTATGCATAGTAATCCCATCCTTCTTTCCTTGTCCTGCACTTACCTCATCCTCAGAAGGATGCGTGTTCACCATCTACAAGGTGTTTATCCTGCCCTGGACCTGCAATTGCTGCCAGGGCAGAACTTGAGCTTTGACTGGCCAGCCCTGCAACAGAGCATGCTCTGGCATAGCTCCTCTATGCTTCCTGACTTTTTGCTTTTCTGCTATATTAGAAATGATTAAACTCTTCCCCCTAGCACAGAAGAAATGGAAAGAGCAGGAAGCTGGAGGAAGAATAAGAGGAATGAGATAAGGGAAACACACACAAGAACGTAGAAAGACAAGGGAAAAACACTGCAGTGCTATAGGCTAGCTCTGAAACTTGTATCTGGAATTGCAGTTACTCACATAAGTAGCTCCCATGACAACAAGTGCAAGGCAAAGGCTTGTGCATTCCAACTTTAATACATTTAAATCTCCATTATTGGGAGATGAAATCCCAGTGCGCCTTAGGAGAACACAGCAGTGAGATGGAGAAGACATTTTAATTACAAACCAACATGAACAAGCACATTTTTAAAAGCAGCTACCAAGAGAATTTTCTTCTTTTTACTTTCAGCTCCATAGCCTTGCTATCTTAGCTCCTAAGACTAAAAGTAATAACAGCAATGGTCTCTCTTTATTCCTGCCTGTTGGATAAAAGTGAGAATTTGTTTCTTCTTTAGTTATAAAAAGAATGGTTGGATAAAAGTGAGACATTTGTTTCTTCTTTAGTTATAAAAAGAATGGTTAAAAGAAAAAGCTCCATCTTGAAAGTCTAATTTTTGTCAATAAAGGTGTAAGAAGCAGATCTCCCTACAAAAGTTGGCAACAGGCAGTGGTTTTCTTAAGGAAAAAAAAAAAAAAAAAACAGCTTAAAACACTTAGAATTAGTAACAGATTGTATTAAATTCCTTAGTTCATCACATAATCAGTTTTTTCAAAGTTACCTTTTACTAATTTATCTCCTTTTTAAGAAACACACTTCTGAAAGGGTGTCTCGGTTCCATAAAACAGCCTACACTTCTGCACTTCATGAATGTCCTGAGACGCATTAGATTAGATTAACATGCAACAGAATTTCTATATAAAAACTAGAGTGGTAATAGCCTTTCTAGGTACTTGCCATGAGTAAGAAATGTAAAGTTGTATTAGAAAGACCAAAAAAGCCTAAAGTCCACAGAAATGGATATTGCTAGAGAAGGAAATGGTGCATCTGAGCCTGTGTTTGTGAGAGGTGGAGAATGTTTCTTTCCTTTATGATTTCAGCAAAATGGTTTCAAAGATATGACTAGCATCAACCAACTAAAATAGTCTGAGAATTCATTCCCTCAGATGGAGCTTCCATTATGCAGCATTTTCACCTTTCACCAGTCCGAAGCAATGTATGCTGTGTTATTTATTCATAAGGAGGGAGTCCCCACCTAGAATTATTTATGCTTACAGAAAAAGATGCAGTCAGCCAAGAGAGACCTTTAACATGCTAGAGAAAAGTTGCCACAGAACGCGTGGAGAGGAAAAACGCGCACAGAGAAACTGAAGGAAAGAAAAAGTGAAATATGTTGTTATCCTTCATTTTGCTGCCCTATTACCAGGAACTGAGGATAGGCTATGGTGAACACTGTATGAGTGAAGGACAGCAATAAAGAAAGGAAGTGTCAGCCCTGTTCCACAGGTTTAACACAGAGGCAATAAGCAGTTTTGGTAACACAGGAAATTTCAGGCAGAGTTGGGAAATGAACCAGTGCTTTATATCCTTGTCTTCGTTGCAGGGTCACCTCTCCTTTGCTATCTATCTGTGTTGCTCACAACAGCCCTTACGCAAGGGGAAGACACAAAGCAATCTTAAGCAAACACATTTGAAAATGTTTCTTACAAATGAACCAGTGAAGTGATATAACGATGATCCAGTCTACTTCCATTTCTCCCAGGAAAGAGCAGAGAAGGGAGGGAGAGAGGGAGGAAAGAAGGGAAGAAATATAGCTGGGTGTTGGTGGTTCAGTGCTGAGCCATGGGGAAGGACCCTAGGAGCAGAGAGAAGTGGATGACTCTCCTGTTGAACACTGCAGCAAGAGCAATGGAAATCAGAGCTCTACTTTGTGGGAAAAGACAGAGCTGCAGCAGCTCCAAGAGCTCTGTGCATCATGCTATTGCTGCTCTGAAAGGAAAGCCCTTCAAAACCAAACCCCTCTCTCCAGTTCTCTGCCCTTTTTATATTGGCATCACAGAGCTAAAAGGGGTGAGCTCAAGCCCTGCACCACCTCTCAGGTATGTATTTACACAGAGCTGAGACACTGAGCACAGAGGAGAGGCATCCAGTAGTTAGGAATGGTCTTTTTACATTTTGTTGTACTTTCTTTTTCAGTCAGGCTTCCTTGATTTCCTGGCAGGCAAAGGCGACTTAGTAGCTAGGGTTTTGCTGAGGCTGACCTAATCACAGCTGCAGATGCAAGGGGCAGTTCAGTGGCCTTCTCAGCAGTCAGGCTCTCCCTCCTTCCCTTTGTGCCGTCATCGCTTTGTGCGGCCACACAGTGAGCCAAGTCAGGGATCTGTCTCATCATGAATGAAGGGAAAAAGCAAACCAAAAAAAGGGTGGTAGATTTCAGCTGTCTCACTCCCCATCACAGCTGCTAGGCCAGCAGCGCTCCTGCGTATAAGAAACTCCCAGTGCAAGTGTGGTCCAACTGCTCTTAGGATATTTGGTGATGATTCCAGTTCTCAGATGACATAAGGATGGACATTAGCCCTGGTTAGGAAAAGCAAGAGTCGCTTCCTCATGCCTACACACCCTTAATCTAACCACCAAGCTCATGGGCTCCTTTCTGTGGATAGCCACCTCAACTAGTGTAGTCATCGCACCTGCTAGAGGTGAGGATTGTCTGCAGGACCAATAGCTGCCAAACACTCCTTTCCCTTCCATGTTTACATCCCCCTGAACTTTTAACAGAGTAAATTCAACAGCCACAAAGAATATCTAAAATTTGTTCCAAGACTGGATGGTGAGAAAGGCATCCAAGGTCCAGTTTGAACCACAGACCTAGCAGGGAGCAGTATGAATTTTATTTCATTATCATGAATGAAAGCTCAGATTCTTCCGTTCAAGTATTAACTGCTGTCATTGACTAGTTCCATAAAATGTCTATTCAGAAAGTAGAAACAGTACCATGTTCTTTAAACGACCAATACTATGTAGATATAGGAGGTCTCTGAAATTACCTTGCCTTTTTATCTGGGAAAATGGCGATGCCCTACTACATGCTACGAAGAGAATGGGCATATTTCCGTCTCATGATGTATTCCAGTTCAAACTGTCTGCCTTTTCAGAAAATATGCATTAATGAAACACAATGCATTGGATATGTTGAAAGCGACACAACATGAAATTCTGTGCAGGTGGCCAAATTGAAAAAAATACGTGGGCGTTCTGACTTTAAAATCTATGGCCGTATCATCTACAGATTAAGAAAAATAATGAAGGTTTCTTGTTACTGCTGATTGAATTGTCCTGTGCTGAATTATCCTATGGGAACTGTCCCACTGAGATCATGGAGCTGTTAGTTGAAACAAAAGAAATAATGGGGACCCTAGAATTAGTGACCTAAGTCATCTATGAATATTTTCAACTAGCAAGCAAATTCAAGTGTTTGATGGTGGATCTAAGAATTGTTATTGAACTGATAACAAACTACTTATTATTTTATTCGTGTATGAACTGCTCACCCACATGTAGTAGCATACATGTGAAACAACGAGCTATTCCTCAAACTCACTAAGTATCAATATCACAGCTCAAAACTGAGGAGGAATAAACATTGAATTGACCATTTCGTCTCCCTCAGATTAGAAAGAACCAGAACTGTGTTCCCCTTTCCTTCAAATCCCCATCTGAGTTGAAATAATTTTTTTTGGAGAATACATAAATCCCAGCTTTCTGCTTCCTCTGCTCTGGGATTTCACTTGTTCTTCAAAAACATGGAGACACCAGCTGCCTTTCCAGCTGTTCATTGAGCTCCAAATGTCAGTGCACCTGCTGCTGGTTTTCTTAATGACATGAATATGCGCTGGATGGAGAAAGTGTGTAAATCAGCCTTGCTCAATAAACAAAAAGTGGGGGGATACCAGGTCCTCTTTGTGAGGAAATGAGTTCTTTCTGGAGGCAATGCCTTTTCAAAACATTGTATGTTTTCTAATAGTGATGATAAAGACAAGAAGTCTGAGAAAGTAACTCAAAGCTGAAGATGGATTCAGGTATGTTTCTGAACTAGACTGGTACATCTGTTTTGCCACCTGAGCAGAACATGAAGGGTGAAAAGCTGTGCTGTATTCCTGGGTAAGAGGCAGGGGAAGAACATGTTTTTTCTGGAGCGGTGAGTGGGGGTCACTGTGAGAAGGCATCTATTCTGTCAAGTTCACACCTGCATGAATGCCTGGTCCCCATTACATTTGTTGCTGCATCTGCATGAAACATATTAAAAAATAATGGAAATCAAATATATTCGAATATCATCCACGAAATCTAATCAGGGGATTACAATGTGTGCAGATGCAATGGTGGGCCAAGACAATCTTTGTGATATTGCCTGAAAGAGAAAAGAAACGTGAAGGATGAATGCAAAATGGATTATATATATAGCTGCCTGCCCCACTCCACAAACACGCATATGGGATTTCCATTTTACAAAGTTGACATTTTTCCACTCTTCCTTGATATTTCACGCTCTCCTAAAATCTGACTATTTCTAGATCTTTCAGGTTTCACAATCTGCTGAAATAAAGCTAAGACTGATGCACAACTGGGTTCACCATTAAATACAGGAAGCCCTGCCAGAACCTCGAGTATTGCAAATTGCTAAAAGCAGCTGGACACTGTGGACAAGGTCCTCAGGTGACCTGAGCTGGCAGCACCAGCCCTGTGATGCTGCTGTGAGGGCAGTCAGGTCACCAAGAACCCTGTGCTGTGAAAATCACGGTTGGGATCAGAGGGAAGAGAAGAAGGTTATGTTCAGGCTTACAGAAATCTTAGAGCCAACAAAATAACCCAAATATCTTGTTTTCTGAGAAGTGAGACCTGAAAGGCACAAAACGCTGACAGTTGCTTCTGAAACTGATGGCAATTTAACACTCAACATCTTTTGCTGCTGCAGCTCCTGTAGCTACACAGATGCCATTTTGCAATGGCTTCCAGCTCGAGAGGACCCTGCCAATTTGTCCTGTCTATTTGATTCAGTGCTATTCTTCCTTACCACACATTGTCTTCTCTTGGAATCTTTGAAGCTGAACTTGTAAAATATATTTTGGCTTGAAAATAGTCTAAGTAAATGTTTAAGGAAAAAATGTTAATGACTCATGCTCTAAACTTAGGAAGAATAAATTTAGATAAAGGGAGGAAGACTTGATTTCCAGTGAAAACCTCTAGCATGTTGCTGAGTGAAACCAGATGGGAGTTTACTCTTTGATTTAACAGTTGGACTTGATGATCTTAGAGGTCTATTCTAACATAATGATTCTATGATTCTATGAACTATTTAACTCCTCTGTGCATGGGGACTGGTAGAGAAGACATTATTACTGCAGAGAAGCGCTTTAGATAAGATGCTGTGAAACTCACATTGTAATTTTCAAGCTGTCTCTTCCTGGATTTGGGCTGTCTTCTTACTAATTCAAACACTCTGAAGGTTGCATAATGAAATTTGCTTACTTAGAAAAAATTTTGCCAGCATGTGTACAGTTCATGTGTGGTCATTATAGGCTTCTAAAGAAAATTCTTTTGGTCAACTGACACAAATCTCTCGTCTGGTGCATAGAGAAGCACTCCTTTCAAAAACTAGACTTCATCGTGTGATAATTCTGCATGACAGCTCTTCTGCAGCTTGGTAGTGATAATGATCTCCCAGGTAAGTTTATAGAGATCATCTGGTTATGAACATGATTGATATTCATCTTACATCATCTTCATATGACTTCCTTTTGTCATATTAGGGGAATTTGATTACTGGTCTTTGGCCTATAGGTAAGAAGTAATCATTGTCTGAGGTACTGGAGCACACTAATACAATAAACGAATCATTTATAGAGGTAGATTGATATTTAGCATGGCCACAAAATAAGGCAGGGACTACTTGTCCCTTTATTTACACTTCTAAATGCTAGCCTCAGTAATCTTTAAGTTCTGTTTTGGCCTCTGAGCAGTGTGCAGATATTAAGGATGAAGCAGAATGCTTGTCATGGCTGAGCTCCTCGGACACACTGCGTCAATAGCTGTTACCCATTGCATTGGGTTACAGAGAAAGTCTGGTGTAAGTGCTCCAGTTTGTTGTGGAAGGGATACTCAGAAGGTGATTTATAACTTTGTTTAAATAATGTGTGTGCTACTTTGTCAACAAAAGTACCCATAAGGAAATGTGCTGGGTTTTGAAAACAGGTAAATAAACCACAATATGTTCAAGTAGCTGCTCCCAGCTGAATTGCAGTGAGGACTAATACTATTTTCCACCTCGGCAGGCATACATTCAGGGGGTGCTGAAGTCCAGCCTCGGATTCAGCAGTGTTCATATACAGAGGCATTAGGGGAGATAACATTTGCTTCTTTGAGAGCTGATATCTTGTTTGATAGCATGAATTCAACTAGGAGTGAAAAGCTCCCGAGGAACGTCATAGATGGGTCCGAAAAACCAGCTGGACATGACACACATGTCCACCTTTGATCACGTAAATAGAAAGGAGGGATGGGTATAGGGTATTTAAGGCATGTGATGAGCTAGTTGCATTTACCTCACTGACGAATTTGTGCAAGTAAAAAATGAGCTCTTTGCCTTGATGGTGATATTTTGCTTAAGAGTCCCCCTGTTTCCTTTGGAGGATATATGTGCACATGTTGTTCAGCTTTGGAGTTCACCTCAGCTGGACCACACTGACTGTGAGCAGCATGCACAAAGATTAGGGCTGACATAACCAGATGCATGCTGAATTGATGGTCTGTGGCACAGGCAGTTAGTCATTCAGGGTTTGAAGGGCATCCAGAAATTCCCAGCAAATGTCCAACAGCCCAATCCCTGAATACAATTTCTGGCTAGAAAAGCAGTGTCTTTCTAGGGAAATACAATTTCTATGGTATCCATAACACTTAGCTATTTACCAGGCAGACTCTTTAAAGACAGACTTCTTCATCAGCTGGAGCCCACAGCATTTCCCTGCTGTGAACATGAGAAATACAGCACCATGACAAGACAAGCTCCCAATCTGTGCAACTGCCAGCTTGTGACGGCCTCATCTTTCTCAGTCCTGTTGCTAAACATCTAAATC